>NC_064638.1:520566751-521191336 GCF_023864345.2 Schistocerca serialis cubense
TGTATTTCTTCAGCTGAGTTCTGAAAGTGCGGACCATTCTCACGGCTCCTCGATTGAATTGTGGATGGAAGGGCAGTGTTGGAATGTGGTGAATGCGACGCCGAGCACAGAAACCACGAAATTCCTCCCTATGGAATTGCGAACCATTGTCAGTTATCAGCATTTCCGGTAGGCCTTCAATCGCAAAATTTTTTTCTGAGGCTGTGATGGTGTTGGGGGGTGACGTGGCATTTCAGCGGACAACGTACAGAAATCGGGAGAAAGCATCAACCACTATCAAGAACATGGCGTTAATCACTGGCCCTGCAAAATCAATGTGTACCCGCTCCCAAGTGCGAGCACATGGTGGCGAAGAAGCAAATGAATGTCGTGGGGCTGCCTGCTGGCTTTGGCAGGATGGACATGTTTGGTTGAGTCGTTCAATCTCCTTGTTCATGCTCGGCCAGCGAGTGAACCTGCAAGCCAGGAGTTTAGTTCGGGATAACCCCCCACCCCCTCAATGACCATGGTGCAATAGCTGCAGAACGTGCTGGCATAAACAATAATGAATGACTGCTCGTGAGCGTTCCTCATCGGGAACAAGGAATTACTCCGTCGATCAACGTGAGCCGATGGCGGGCATTAAAAGACTGACGGAATGCCATGGAAACCTTGGGAGGTTGGCGTTCGGGCCATCTATGAAGTATGTGACTCTGGACTTGTTTGAGTACCTCATTGTTACTTGGAACTGGTAATGGGGAAAAAATCTACGGCTGCTTCTGCTTCATCATCAGTGTGAAAACACAGACTGTCTTCTTTGTCAAACTCTGGATCGGGTCCCCATGGAAGGCAGGAGAGGGCATAGTATTGGCATGCTCAGCCGTGTAGCGGACGTGAATCTCATACTGGTAGCGCGCGAAAAAGAAAGACCAGCGCTAGAGGCAGTGAGCACTACTGTCTGGAATCTTTGCTGCTGTACAGAATAAGGAGACCATCGGTTTATGGTCTGTGATGAGGTGAATCTTTGTACCATAAACAAAACCGTGGAATTTCTTTAATGAAAAGATGATGGTCAGCGCTTCTTTTTCTATTTGGGAGTACCTGTGTTCGGTGTCAGTCAACGTTTTTGATATACAGGCCACAAGGAGCTCAGAGCCATCTGCCTCCCTGTGTACCAGGACCGCTCCGACGCCTGTATCAGATGCGTCTGTTGCAATAACTATCTGCTTTGTTGGCTCAAAATGTGCGAGGTATGGGGCTGTAACAACTGGAATTTCAACCTGTGGAAGACGCGCTCGATAGCTGGTGTCCACTGGAAAGGCACCCCTTTTTTGCATAACTAGAACAAGGGGGCGGTTTCTGTTGCTACTGCGGGTAAGAACTTTCGGTAATACAATATCTTCCCCAGAAAGGAACGAAGTTGCTTAACCGTTGTTGTTCTGGGAAGCTATTAGTTTGGCTTTAACATGTCATCCAGAGGACGAATGCCCGACCTGGAAACTATGTGGCCGAGGTACTCAATCTTAGGCTGGAAAAAATAACATTTTTCTTTTCTGCATATTAGGCCAGCCTCCCTTAAGACGCTGAATGAAGATTTCAGATTGCGAAGGTGTTCCTCTGAGGTTCACCCTGTTACAATGATGTCGTCTAAATATATAAAGCATCCATCCACTCTTAGTACTAAATGTTCCAAAAACCATTGAAAAATGACGAGGGCACTTGCTATACCAAACATTAGCTGTTTCAAACGATGACGTCCGTGCGGCGCGTTAAGTGTAAGAAAATGCTGAGATTCTGCATCAAGGGGAAACTTTGATAGTAATTCTTCTGGCTTCGGAATAGGATATATCTCTGATTGGGCGTTGACAGTTACTTTAAAATCGTCGCATAGGCGGATCTTCCCCCATGGCTTTCGCACTATGACTAATGGGGTAGCCTATTAACTAGAAGGAATAGGTTCTAAACTCCAACTGCAGTTAAGTGATACAATTCTTTCTTTACTTGCTCTCTGGAAGCTAATGGAACGGCGAGGGCTCGAAAATACCGAGGCCGTGCATTATGTTTCAATGCGATGTGCGCCTCAAAATCCTTTGCGGTGCCGAGTTCCGGGATGAATAGGTTCTTACAATCCTTGTAAAGTGTCTCTGGGGCCGAGTACGGAACATCTTTAGATGCCAAACTCACAGAATCGTCTACTGAAAATCCTCTGAAAAGAGTCAAGTCCAAACAAGTACTCAGCGGAATCACTGTTAACGACTAAGAATGTAATGTGATGATGACATTATGATATGTCGTTGGCAGTGTGGCTTGACCACGTACTGGGTTGGTATGTTTATTACAAGCCATTAGACGTCTCTTTGTTTCTTGCAAGGAGGAGTTCCAAGTTTCAAATAGGCACTGCAATTCAGAATGCTCATGGATGCGCCGGTGTCTACTTGTAATTGAATTAGTTTCTCTGAAATTTGCGCTTCAACAAAAATCTTATTGGTGATCTACAGCGGGTACCAGATTAACATCCATCTTTTGGGCAGGAAGCTGTCTTGTCTCATGGACTTACGACATACAGAAACTAAATGGCCGTTGGCAGTACAGTTTTGGCAATAGGCCCCATCTGTCAGGACAGTCTTCACGTTGATGTTTTTTTGAAACATGACGGCAATCGTTTCAATACCCAAGGCCGGTTTTATTGGCTCTAGTAGGGTGGAGGACGATGTTGGTTAATGGTACGGCGTCTTGCCTGCCACATTAACGGCTGCTTTGTCGATCCACGACTCCAGTTTCTTGCCTGCTGCTCGGGTCACTTCGAAGCTTTGTGCTAAGTCCAAAACTTTGTCTAATGACAGGTCTTCGAATAGAAGTGCCTCATGCTAGAAATCCTTCTCTGGAGTACCGCGGATGGTCATGTCCCCAATCATTTCTTCTGCATAGGGCTTCTTACTTTTAGGGGTAACAAAATGCCATTTTCGCCCTAAACCTTCAACTCTGCACCTCATTCTCTATGAGTCTGGTTTTCTGTTTGTTGCATTGGTAAAATGCTACCCAATAGGTAATAACATGGGTATGCCGCTGGCAATATTTGGTCAGCCACAAACGAAGATTTGATAAGGTGAGCTCTGAATGCTTAGATAAGGGAGCCAATTTGCACCATAGCCAGAAAATCTCAGGTTTTGACCAACACAAAAACAAAGATTTAATGAGGCTGGCGTCAGTTACCTTGAATGCCTGGCAGTTCTGCAGTAATCTTGATTTGAGGGCTTCCCAATCCTCTAAAACCTCATCAAAGGAAAGTGTTGCTTGCGTCTCCAGTAAGCTTTGAAGAAGTGATTGGAGGGTGTTAAGTAGCAGCTTCTGCTTCTCGTTCTGCTGATGAATAAGTTATGTGAGTAAATCTTTCAATGTAGATGGTTACTGACTCGTCGCCATTTTATGTTGTTATAACCAGGAATAACACAATAAATATTTCACCGTTCTGCGGTTTATTGACACAACACTGATGCAAATAATTCTGTGACCAAGCGCCAAGTTGTAGATGAGCACTTTATCGAAAAACATATAAACTGATGGTGGTTATACCAATGTCCAAGAAGTCCAAGTGAAATGCAGAATTCCAGCGGAATTAAAAGTCCTTTGACATACTAAGTCTAGTGAAGTTTAAGTTGAAGTTCCATTATAGCATTGGGATTCTAAGTCTTCAGTGCAGCCAAATTAACATCCAACAGCAGGTCCAGTGTAGCATAGCACCCCTGAGTTGAGGAGTAGAACATGGCACGACGAGTACTGGCTTGTAGACGTAAGTAGCGATGTTAAATACGACTCCATAGTTAATGGGGCCGGCGGCCGGGGTCGCTGTATTTTGTGTGCGGCCAGTCGCTGAGTGTTATGGGTGGCCAAACGCTGTGGTTGGAAGCACACGCGCGCAAAGGCGGCCTGCGATGAGCAGCGGGCAGCGCACGGAGAAGTGTAGCCTACGATGCACTCTCGGCCTCGCGTAATTGAGCGCGCTGCTGCTCGGTGCGGAGCTTTAATGGTGGTGAATACCACAAGTTGAGATGAGGTGGACAAGTTTAACGCGGCTCAAATAGTTCGGTAGAGGAGGCTGGTTGGTGGGGTGGCATGAGATGTGTGGGGCGGGAGGAAGTTGAAACTTGCAGGAAGGTTGTTCAGATTGCTCGGTAAAGGAGGAAGATGATAAGATATGACAGCTGCATTTTATACTTAGGACCATTGGGCTAGGTCTGCCATCTTAGGTCCTGATGTCGTAGAGGCTGTCCTGAGAACCGCCATCTTGTAATTTGTATGTAGGACATTTGAGCTAGGTCTGCTGTCTCGAACTTTTGTATTTCCCGCCATTTCACACAGAGCACATCTGGGCCTGACGGATTTACCACTATTATTTGAATTTTCTGCCACTCTATATATCGGGTAAAGAGCCATCTTGGATTGTGACATCACAGAGATAGGGAACTCCTATGTCTATCGCAGGAACAGTCAAGGGTAAGCGGGCTAATTCCCCCATTTTGGATCCGCCATCTTGATCTTACCGTTGGAGGGATGGAGTAGTAAATCATTCTTTTGTACAGGTTGAATGGTGGAGTAATAATACATTTCAAATTTTTTTGTCTGTGCTGGAAGACAGTTCCCCAACTAAGTGTAGGGGGCAAAATTGGAGGAGGATACCAAGGCTTGACAGTTTCAAATGAAGCAAAGTCGTAACAGCTATGCAAAGATGAAGGCACTTGCACAGGACAGACTCTCATGCAGGGAGGCATGAAACCAGTCTTTAGATTGACCACAACAACAATGTTTTATGTTCATTTGCACACAGAAAATTAATCCATTACTTTTTTGCACATTGTTTCAATTAATTTTATGAAGTACTTTTTTTTAAATTTTCTGTACGGTGGCACGAACTTTTCCTTACCATAAAAAGCAGGAGGTTTACTTCTCAACACAAATTAATCCAAATATTTTCCAATCAGGTTCTTCAAATAACACGTGTATTGAAATTCAACGCCATATTGTAAGCTCCTATGGTCCTAAGGAGAGCATGGACACTGACATATTTTCATTATTTCTTGATGTACCAGTGCAACCGAGAGTCTGACAATTCGCTGTAAAACAGTCTGATTCTCTAACAAATTATGGATTTATTTCATTTTATGTGCGAGTGTGTGCATGGGAGATGTAGTATTGCGTGAAATACGTCTGCTGCAAGTCCTGAACCTTTAGTCAAAAAACTCAAAATAGTACAGTCAGGAGAGAGCTATGAACTGAGTTCTTTGAGATAATGGACCAACTGTCTGAAACGAAAACTGGAAGAAGTACAACGTCTTGATGAGTAAAATACGTGACTCACATATTTAGAAAATGCTTACGTTTCTTAAAAAAGAACTGCATCGGCTATGGTAGTCGCTACCTTGTAAAACAATACACAATCGTCTGCGATGTGTCCTCTATTGCAGTTTACCACTTTTCGTAGTTCAAGACTAGATGCTGAAACTGGAGCATTACTCATTAGAGGAACTTGCAGATAGGTATTCAATGTATGATGTATTAGGATGTAGTCCTCACAAAGTTTTTTCAATTCAATTTGTTGCCATGAACTTTGGATGTGTTATCTGGAAGCTCAAAACAGGTCGCACATATTCAATAATCACGATACGATACATTGCTTTGTATGATACACATAGTGATAAAGGTGCTTTAATACCAAGGTATTGTTGATACTAATGAAGAAACAAAACAGAAGGATGAAAATACAACTCGATAAAACAACATAAAATAAAAGGAACGTAATTTAAGTCTTAAATGACTGACATTGAGCTTAAATTGCTATAGGTTAGTGTGTATGTGCGTGCCACGGCAATCCTCGAGTTAGTACATACCCATGTAGGTGCCAATTGCATTTTTTGTTTTTTATGAGTTTGCTTAATAGTTTATTACTACATTATTCTACATTGCCCTCACAGTCGGTGGCCATTGAACTGTTTTGTTCTACTTTCTAAATTAACAGTTTTCTTGATGGTGTGTTAGTCGTGCCTGCCATTCTTTCTCTACTATGGTGTTAATATTTCTTGTTATTCTTCCACGTTGCTCACCGGATTATTGGCGTTAGCTTTATATTCGAAGTGTTCACTTAATCTTAAAGACTAGTCGTTGAGAAGCTACTCCTTTGATATGCAATGTGCAATTATATTAAATGTAGTTCAAAAAATTTTGATCTTCTGCAGTTCTTTCCAAATCAAAATCTGACTGACTGCATTCACTCTCTACCTGTAAACGGGGGCAACTGAAAACGATATGATTAGCAGAACCTACTTCTCCACATTACAGACTGATGTGTTGCTACACCCCAATGATGATGTTTGGGATATGGGCCTCTGACCTGTTAGCAGGTGAATCATACTTCGAGTAGGGTCAATGTCACACATACTGACTCTGTTCCTAATGTTTGGGAATAAGCTGTATCCTCAGAAAGTCGAACAAATGGACAGTGGAAAGTTTTAAAACAGAAGAATTGAAAGAGATTTATCGTCGTCCATAGAAACTTACTAGAAACTGGCCCGTCTGAACGGAAGTTCTCGACAAATAACTGTTCACGCATTAGAATACAAGGGATCGCATGGGAGAAAGTTCATTTGAGCACTCATCAACGTACTCTTTAGATGCACACATCGAAGACTAGTGTGGAGAGCACTTGTGGAGCAGCAGTTACACCATTGCCATAAACAGCATATGTAAGCAGTAGGATCAAATAATTTTGAAGTTCAATTATTGACAATACATGATGATGTGAAGCGTGCATTGTGGCTGGTGGTTGTTAATCAGAACAACTGCTGTAAAATTAATTTGTTGCTACTAAATGTAAGTTGTTTACGCCAATCTATACTAAATATTAATTTCCATCCAATAGTTTGAGAAGTCGCCGTCGTCAGTGTGATTTGACTCTGAAGCTTTGGGACACACAGTATACCTGGAACCATAACAATTATGATTTTGTTAGAGACACTTAGCACTACAACTCATGCACCAAGAAAAAAAGACAGATCTAAAATATATAACGAACAGCAGAGGCATCATGGTGTTATTCCGTAACTTAGTATTCCGTGGGAATGAGCAAGCATACAACAGAAGCAAAGGAGGTCTTCAAAGAACACAATGTGCTATTTCGCTTGTTGTACTACAGACAAATGCGTAGGTGACAAGGACAGTAACTGCGATTGTGTAATGATAACATTCGAACGTTTCTCGAAAAACTGCGTGGCAATCAGTTAAGCAGTGGTTAACAACGAAGTTCTCTGGAACCGAACGACGACCAGGTGAAGCAATCGTCAGGCAGACACCTACAATAACAGAAGACAGATCAGCACTCACATAATACATCGAGGCCGGCACATGACACGCTGTATGAGAGTCTGCTTTAGTTATACTATGTGATCAAATGTATCCGGACATCTGGCTGGAAATGACATACAAGTTCTTGGCGCTCTCCATCGGTAATGACGGAATTCAATATGGTGTTCGCCCACCCTTAGCCGTGATGACAGCTTCCACTCTCGCAGGCATACGTTCAATCATATACTGGAAGGTTTCCTGGGCAATGGCAGCCCATTTATGACGGAGTGCTGCACTGAGAAGAGGTATCGATCGGTGAGGCCTGGTACGAAATCAGCGTTCCAAAATATCCAAAAGGTGTTCTGAAGGATTCAGACCGGGACTGTGCAGGCCAGTCCATTACAGGGATGTTATTGTTGTGTACCCACCCCGCCACAGCCCGTGCATTATGAACAGGTGCTCGATCGTGTTGAAAGATGCAATCGCCATCCCCGAATTGCTCTTCAACAGTGGGAAGCAGGAAGGTGCTTAAAACATCAGTGTAGGTCTGTGCTGTGATAGTGCCACGCAAAACAACAAGGGGTGCAAGTCCCCTTGTAAGACGTATATATTTTTATTGTCTACTGTCAAACCACAATTCATGAAAGATGTTTATATTTTATTAATAGGATTAAGTAGGAATGATTAATGTTTGTCATGTTAGAAATAATTGTGGTAGCAGGGAATGTCTGCACCAAAGTATTGTTGGCAGGAGAGACCGCACATTGATATAATTTTAAAAAGGGTGGGAGAGACCGCGAATAGATACATTTCAAGAAAAGAGCGGGGAAGACCGCTCATTGATACATTTTGTAATGGTAGCAGGGATAGTCTGCACCAGAAAGCACTGTCGGCGGGAGAGACCGCACTTCAGCGTTCGTAGGAAGTCAGTAGTAAGCGAGATGTGAAGTGAGTCGGTAGCAGGTCTGAAGCGAGAGGTTGAGAGGAGCGATGTGCCTGCCAGCCACCAGCTATAATTTACAAGAGATTATAAACGGATGTACAGAGACATCAGCTAACTATTATCATAAGAGGAACTAATATTATTGAATTATTTTTTTGAGAAACTCAAGAATGCTGAAGGTATGTTAGCGCAATGCTAGTAGTAAGATTATTGTAAAAAGTAAGTCCCAACGTTGTAAAATCATTTCATTCAGAATACAATTAATTGTTGCCAGCAATATTGCATTACTGATTATAATCCATCCCAAAAACCATCAACGTAAAACTTTGCAAAATTTTATTGTTGTCAAGAAAAAGTTTAACTATGAATTACGTAACTTCAGTCAAATTAATTAAAGAATAACGTCAGCTTTGCTATTAAAGAATAACGTCAGCTTTGGTAATAAATACAGCCACTTATTATGACAGCCCACCAGCAGCTAATAGAGTATAGTAAAACTGAGTAAGTATATTCATGTCGCAGTTCGATGTAGCAGTCAGATGGCGATCTAGTAACATTAAAAAAGGTAAGGAACAGTTTTGGGTTATTGGAGATAATGACTGAGGGCCACGACGACGACACATTCTATGTTTCGTCGAAATAATCAGAAAATAACTTTTAATAAGCAGCATTTAGATTTTTATGTGAAGATTGAGAAAGGGAATTAATTTCAAAGGGAAGATTTCATTTGTTATTATTAAGCAAGAGATAGAAATCCTAAGGGAAGGTTTCATAGGTTATTGTAGAAGGGAAGGTTGCGTAACAAAAGAGATATAGAGGAGACGGGAAGGTTTCACCCTCCATGAAAAACACGACCACACCATAACACCACCGCCTCCGAATTTTACTCATGGCTCTACACACACTGGCAGATGACGTTCACCGGGCATTCACCATGCCTACACCCTGCCATCGGATCGCCACATTGACGTGATTCGTCACTCCACACAACGTTTTTACACTGATCAATCGTCCAGTGTTTACGCTCCTTACACCAAGCGAAGCGTCGTTTGGTGTTTACTGGGGTCTTGTGTGGCTTACGAGCAGCCGCTTGACCATGAAATCCAAGTTTTCTCACCTCCTGCCTAACTGTCATAGTACTTGCAGTGGTCCTGAGACAGTTTGGAATTCCTGTGTGGTGGTCTGGATAGATGTCTGCCTTTTACACATTACGACCCTCTTCAACTGTCGGCGGTCTCTGTCAGTCAACAGCCGACGTCGGCCTGTACGCTTTTGTGCTGTACGTGTCCCTTGACGTTTCTACTTAACTATCACATTGGAAACAGTGGACCTAGGGATGTTTCGGAGTGTGGAAATCTCGCATATAGACGTATGACACAAGTGACACCCAGTCACCTGACCAGGCTCGCAGAGCGTGAGTTCCGCGGAGCGCCCCATTCTGCTCTCTCACGATGTCTAATGAATACTGAGGTCGGTGATATGGTGTACCTGGAAGTAGGTGGCAGCATAATGCACCTAATATGAAAAACGTTTGGTTTTGGGGGTGTCTGGATACTTTTGATCACATAGTGTACTTCCATGGTCCACGAATCATACTGCGACCTCCTGTTATGATGTGGAAGGTGCCAGTTTGACAATTATAGCAGTTAATTTACAGTTACAGTACAAAATTTCGGCGGTGGGTATGGGAACTTGCTGATTTATCTACATGATTGTCTCTTTTTATATACACAGTGTTTTGTGCTTAAATATCATTCAATGAACTAGAAGCATTTGTCAAACAGACCAGCAATACTTGGCAAATATGTATGGGAACTGGTTATACGTCCTAATCTCAATCTGCCGCCCCCCCCCTCCATCTTTCTAACCCTCTCCTCTCCCCCTCCCGTCCATCTCGTCCCCTCGTAACCCTACCATCTCTGGCCATCACCTTCCCCCTGCTCCATATACATTACATCTTTTATCCCACACTCTCTCTATCCATGACTTCCTCTCTCTTATCTCTGTACATATCCTCCTTTCCGCTCTACATCCATTTGCTCCCACATTCTCTGTCCATCTTCCCTCCCCCCCCCCCCCCCCATTCCCTCTCTGATCTTATTTAACGGAACCTTAATTGCGGATAGATGTTAAAATGAATGAGTAAGTCGGTTGGAATCATTAGTACATAGGCAGTGACCTTTCCAGCTGCAGGATCTGTGAGGACAGTAGCTTTAATGACAGCATTTCGAGTGGATTTAATCTACCAACAGGTAAGATTATGAAGCTAGCCATAGACACAACTTTCCTGTTTCCTGTTAAAAATGACTGGGAAAAGGAAAACAAAACCTAAAATTTTCACAACACAGCTTAGCATATCTTTCTTGCAACCGGTTTAACAAGTTTCATCCAATCGAATTTTTCGTACGCCGATCGATATTATGGCGCCTCACTGGTGGTATTTCTTCCAAAGAAATAAACCACGAAATGAAATCAATTGAATGTTTGCAACACACCAAATTACCACGAACTGACATCAATTCAATCACTGCAACAAGCCAAAGATATAACCACTATCGATAACACACTGAAATATCGCTTTCAATTGTATTCTTTTTCGCACAGAATATCAATAAGCAATGCGGAATTGGGTACGACAGCAGTATTGTCAAACTGAACGTCACATTTTTTTCTGTTAGGAAAACCAACGGCCAAATTTATTTTATTGAGATTTTCATGCAAAAATAGCCTATCCAAATTTCCGACTTTTCGGGTGGATTTTCCAAAAATTTTCTTTCATGCCAACCTTGTCCAGACAATTACACACATGCAAAACAAAACAAAGAAAAACCAGCCAAATCGGCTAAGCCCTACTCAAGTGATATCTTTCATACATGCGGCAGTTGATTTTTATTTATATAGATAGGAGATAGATAGATAGATAGGTAGTACGAGCTAACATACCAAAGATGTTCGGGCTTACATGCGGTTCCTCTTTGTCGAAATGTCTTGGCTCAACCTCGTCTAGGGGTTGAATCGCATGTGTCGCATTACACGCCCTAAATTAGACAGTTATGAACCTTTGGTTAAATTGTCTGGCTGATGGCAAGTTTGCGAAATTGTATGAAACGAAGTTAATGTAACATATAATAACAGTAATAATAATATCGGGAATTAAATTGACGACCGAAAACTGTGTAGGCCACACAGTTGCGATTTGGTTAGAATGATGTTTATTCGGAAAGAAAAGTAATAGCGAAAGTAGTCGTATTTAGAGTTATTGTTACACTCGCGCGTTTATCCATTTGACACAGTTCGATCATTCACAATCTCATCACGAAACACAAGTCCAATACTCCGCCTCCTTAACTACACGAAAAGTTGAGTTCACACCAGGCCCGCTGCTGCTCACTGAGCAGAGTTAAGTCCCGCGATACCACACAACGCGAAATTTTCTAAGTCGTTTCACTTCCTAGCTACCCAAAGACCGACTGTCCGCTTTCGCGTCTCGATCCGAACTGTCCCTCTCTGTCCGTTCCCGACCACTCTTCCCGCGCGCCGAACATCCTCGCTCAACTGACTAGGGCAGTTCCCTTTCCTGAAGCTGTCCATCTGATTGGCTACAGCTTATTCTACATTATTTTACATTTTAACATATTTAAATACTCAAAGGTTGACCACTTTCACGTTTTAAATAAAGTAACAATAATATCCATTACATAATAAACATTAAATTCTTATACATAAAACCAATACAATTACCTTCATAACTTTGAATGCCACGACCAGTACCTCGCACCATTGTGCTTTCTGATAAATAAATAAAGAACAAAGGTAACTATTATGCACTAAACTTTACAACAGTATTCTATTACCTAATGATTCAATAAGGTGTCATGCTGTCATCGTTCAGTGTGTTTTGTGTGGAGGCGTTCAGATTTTAGCACTCAGGTCTTTCTTACAAAGCTTGTTAATTTCACTTTAACAGTAAACCATAAACTATTATAGATATGAACAATATTCAAGTTTTATTGGGATTACCATGAAAATTTATGACAGCATTACTGTGACTTCATTTCCTGAATTACTACAGAATTAAATAGTTTTCATAAATGTTTCCCTTTATGGCCGATCTTAGGTGCGCCATATTTAACACTGCTACATCTCCTTGGCCACAAACGGCTTCTACAGGGGTTTCTATGACGTAGGTTCTCGTCTGTCTCACTTGCACACTACAGTGTTCAGGCCTCATTCAGCACAATAGACATCTGTGAACTTTCCCGTCTCGTGGCGAGTCTGCGCTCTTTGTGGCACACGGTACAGGACTACAGGGCTCCTTTCACTATTCCTGTGGGCTGACTCTTTCCGTCATATATTTAAATGAGAGCAAATGCTCGTTAACTCACAGTAGTCAAAGTGTTTATGGCTGAATATCTTACTTTTTTCTGTGCCTCACTAAGGCTAAATGAAGAATAGTATAGGTGACTTGTCATTCTAATATTATTTTTTATGAATGCTGATGTTGTTCTCGGATTGTAATTTATTACTGACAACAACTTTAGGGGAGTAAATGCCCTGAGGTTGTGTTGTCTGTGTGCCCAAATTTTTGAAGATCGCCGTATAGGAGATTCTAGAGTAGACACCGTTTGTTGTCCTTATTACAAGGTTCTACCCATCCGATACTTCCTCAACGACGATATATCCCAGGATATGAGACCATATCAGAATGGTTAAGGTAAGTTAACGTTTTGGCGGTTTCATCTAGATTTGTAGGTAACCGATATAATCGCATCTGAAAATAGGATGAGAAGAGCCAGTTGGAATAAATCAGATTGCATCGAAACATATTTAAATTTGCACCGGTAGGCTGGTCGTTGGCGACACTCTGAGGTGACCATGCTGTTAAATGTTTGTTGTTATGTTGTTTGTAGACTTTAAAATAAGAATGCTTACAATAGGATGGGATAAATGCACCTACCACATCACTGTCGAGGTGGAATAAACGCACAACAGACCTCTACAGTCGTGACATGTAGGAAATACAAAAAGTAAAAGAAGAGAAGAAAACCCACGACGATCGCGAGCTACCTCCGTGACTAGTATTTACAACACTTTCCACAAATTCCATTTTGTTAGACAATAAGCACGTATCCACAAACTCCATATTGTTGGACAGGCAGCTGTGTTCAGTGTGACCAATCGTCTAGCTGCAGCGCATATCCTTCCGGTCGTTGTGATTTGATGAAACCACCGTTTCATATATGAATTGGGCAGATTGTAAGGAATTTTTTTTATATTCGAACGAGGGTGCAGCTATTAAGTTAAAAGGAAATGTTTTGTCAAAGCCAGATGGCGACAATACTGGTGTGGTATAAATTTTACAGTTTTACATGCGGACTAAACTACAGCTTAAGCTTTGATGATAGAGATTTTAGCGTTTTTCGAACAGACTGATTCATCAGTTTTCTGTTT
This sequence comes from Schistocerca serialis cubense, assembly GCF_023864345.2. NCBI lineage: Eukaryota > Metazoa > Arthropoda > Insecta > Orthoptera > Acrididae > Schistocerca > Schistocerca serialis. Next base: position 520,580,460 of record NC_064638.1, read on the forward strand.
AGTCACATGTAATAGCTATCCCTAGAATTTTGGCTATTTTTCTCGTTCGTTAGTTTTTACTTTTAATGTATCCTGAGTCTTAGAAAAAGGGGGAATTTGTCATTTCCGTGACTAGGTCTTAGTAACGCGGCAGTTCGTCAGAGAGGGGAAGGAGGAGGCGACGTATTTTATATGTAACACTGCCTGACAACAATATGGAAGCACCAAGAGGAAACGAAGTGAAATTGCACAGGTTGAGGGTGTGTGTGATTTTATTTCCGTGATTACAGTGTCGAGTCGAATTTATAAATAACTTGGCAGTATTACGTTGCACCACCTCTGGCATGAATTCATGCACTGGTTCAGTTGGGACGTTGACATAAAGCTGTTTGTATCCTGAAGAACTCTGACCCACAACTGGTCCTTAATGTCCTGAATACTTACAGTGGGACGGTGTTGATGTCAAAGCTGGTACCACACATGTTCTATCGGAGATAGATTTTGGTAACTTACTGGCCATACGAGTACTTCAACTTCACGCAGAAAATTCATAGGAACACTTGCCATGAGTGGACGAGCATTGTAGTGTTCTAACCCACGATATTGTTGCATGCGAGGCGACACATGACGACGTAGGGTGTCCATGTTGGACCGTCGTGGGGCCAAAATTTCTTCAATAACTGCCATCCGCGATCTGAAGTCATACTCAGTGACTCCCCACAGCATGACCCCAGGAGTAACACCGCTGTGCCTCTCCAAAACATTGGAAGAATGTGACCTCGCCCCACGTCACCACCACACTCGCCGACGATGGACATCTGGAGTCGAACAGAACCGCGATTTATCACTGAACACAATGCGACGCCATTCATCAACAGTCACACTGGACTCGCATTAAAGAGGACGACGTTTCAAACCCGCGTCCAGCCATCCTGATTTAGGTTTTTCATGATTTCCCTAAATCGCATAAGGCAAATGCCGGGATGATTCCTTCAACAGGGCACGGCCGCTTTCCTTCTCCATCCTTCCCTAATGTTGGACCGTCGTGGGGCCAAAATTTCTTCAATAACTGCCATCCGCGATCTGAAGTCATACTCAGTGACTCCCCACAGCATGACCCCAGGAGTAACACCGCTGTGCCTCTCCAAAACATTGGAAGAATGTGACCTCGCCCCACGTCACCACCACACTCGCCGACGATGGACATCTGGAGTCGAACAGAACCGCGATTTATCACTGAACACAATGCGACGCCATTCATCAACAGTCACACTGGACTCGCATTAAAGAGGACGACGTTTCAAACCCGCGTCCAGCCATCCTGATTTAGGTTTTTCATGATTTCCCTAAATCGCATAAGGCAAATGCCGGGATGATTCCTTCAACAGGGCACGGCCGCTTTCCTTCTCCATCCTTCCCTAATCCGAGCTTCTGCTCCGTCTCTAATGACCTCGTTGTCGACAGGATGTCAAACTGTAATTTCCTCTTCCTCCTTCATCAGCAATCCAAGCTTCCCGACCACGGTTCCACTCCCAATGCAGCAATTCATGTTATGTGTTAACGGCAGCCTACGCATGGGACGGTGATTCCCTAGCACGGCTACTATTAATCTCCAACCAATGTTGCGGTATGATAAAATGCTGGAGGGAGTCCATAACTTGTTCTCAGATGGCAAGGTCAAAATGTGACGGAGTTATGACGTGCTTGGTGCATAACATGGCGGTCCTGCCTCGTGGTGGTCAGACAGTATGCCTGCCTTCATGTTCTCATGCATTCTACCGTCGGGCCACTGTCAAATCCGAATGCCTCACAAATCTGGATATTGGACGATTCGATCAGCCGACCAAATGGAGACCCCTTTTAAACTATTTCAACTGCTGATATCGCTGTTTTCACGAATACGAACCATTTCCGTGTCCCCTGCGATCAGTGAACATCTGACGCTGTTGAGGTCCATTACACGGGTGGTCCAAAACAGTGTGAAAAGCTTGTAATGGTGTTGCAGGGAACAGTGTGCTGAGAAACACTTATTAATAAAAAAATCAATAAGTTGCGCCTTTTACGAGTTCATTGGCACTGAAGTTAGCGGGCCGCCCCGTTTAGAGTGCAAATTCAAGCCCCGTCATATACAACTGAGGAGTTTATTATAAAAACTGGACGATTCCAAAATTGTTATTTTTCAGGAATAAAAAGAAACTTTCTGCCATTTAAACTGAAGCATGGGAAGGGTCCAAACGGTAATCATGGAATATTAAATAGAAACTCTTTTTTCACTTATGATCGCTTTTAAGTTTACAGTCTGTAGTTAATTCTTAAGGAGCATTTTTATGGACTCGTCCGGTTTTTGTTGAAAATAAAGAGAAAAAAGCTCTAATATTTTTTGCCGGACTAATTTATTGTGTTTAGAAATTGCTTTGTGGGAATATGCAACAATTAACAAAAGGCAATATTATTTTCACTGTAACAGACTGGGAATAGAGGTTTAGTTATTCCTACTGTTCTCATAATTAGTTGCGATTTCTCCTCGTACCCATCGTTATTATCATAATCATCAACTTGCATCTCCTCCTCGTCATTAAAATTTTCGTCTGGAATAGCAGGAAGGATTGTCGTAGAACTAATGTAGATTGAAAATAGTATACTCTATAGTAGGAATTCTTTTAGTAATGATACGCCTATTCCATGGACCAAATTTAGTTTCGCAATGACACGCGGAACCTAACTTTCACATCACTGCGAATCATTCATACCTGCTGCAGTTTGAGTGGAGGTTTAGGCGTTTTCAAACAGAACTGTGCAAAAGCACGTTTAATATCTACGAAATCATAACGTTTCATTATTTTGAACTCGAATGGATGAGGTAATGTACGGGCTCCAACAATTTTCCTGACCGAAGTTCCAGGAATTTTTGTAGTCTTTGTCTTCTGCGTCTTATGCCCTATCAATCAGAAGTCTTGATTATTTGGTAAACAGTTGTGTCCTCGCACTGAAAACAAATATGTAGTCCTTTTGTAGAGCTTCAAGACGTGCTCTACACTGTACAAAAACTGATCCATAACTTAATTTTTGTTAGTAGTAGTAGTAGCTTTATTCATCTGTAGATCTCTTTCTACAAGGATACTCGACATGTCAAAGTATTTCCAAGTTTAGATCAATTTAAAATAAGCTAATTCGTATACACATACATTTACAGACTTCTAGTTAAGAGACAAACATTAGATTTACTCCTGGTATACAATAGTTTTTTTTACATATAACTTATTAAATAATTAATGCACATTGTTCACTCATATCTCACTATCAGTCACTGCACACACTATACACACATTGTTTCATAACACTTCACTCACTACACACACACACACACACACACACACACACACACACACACACACAAACTGGTGATCTCTGGGACATTTTCTGTACCACAACTTCCCATTTGCTATCCTGAAAAACTGAGTCAGCATCCCTCTATAATGAGTGAGATGTTGAGCTCAGAAAGAGGAAGACGTGTTAGTATTGTGCAATGCATAGTTTGGGTGTAAGTTTTTCTAGAAAAGGGAAACATGAGTAAAAAAAAACATAGTGTGAAGGTGTTATGTGGAATGTTGAATGTTTTGTAATCATCATTATTATTATTGATGTGTATAACTTTTTTTACCAAACTCCTACTCTGTTTTAGCCGGCTGCGGTGGCCGAGAGGTTCTAGGCGCTTCAGTCTGGAACCACGCGGCTGCTACGGTAGCAGGTTCGAATCCTGCCTCGGGAATGGATGTGTGTGATGTCCATAGGTTAGTTAGGTTTACGTAATTCTAAGTCTAGGGGACTGATGAGCTCAGATGTTAAGTCCCATAGTGCTTAGAGCCATTTGAACCCTACTCTGTTTCATCCAAGTAATCCTTCAATGCAAAAAATGTATTGCAGAACAGGCACTACTTAGCTGCCTTTTAAATAAGTGTATTTTTGCCATTTCTTTTATCTCTTTTGGTAATTTATTGCACAATTTTATTCCTTGGTAGAAATGCTGTTTTGAGTTTCATGTTTATTTTTTTCTTGGCAAATGTAAGTTGAGTCTAGCTCTTGGACAGAACTGTTTGTGCAGTAATCATCAATGTTATCTTTTATGTGCATAACTGATTGGTAAATATATTCACACAGAGCAGTTAAAATCCACAATGTTGTGAAGATATCTTTACAATGAGCTCGACTAACATTTTTGGTTATGATTCTTATCGCTCTTGATTCTTTCCGTTGCTACTGACGGGAGCTGCAAGGCCGCTTGAAAATGTGAAAGTGCTGGAGAACGTGTATGCTTCAAGAGAATGCTTGCGAGTGATAAAAGAACCTTTAGTATCGCTGGCCAACGAAAGGAGTTTGTCATAAAGTATAATAACACAAACAGATTTTTAGTGGTCGAAGCCCACTAGTGTACAACAGAAAGAATTAAACAATGCTGCGGCGTTCTGGAACGGGATAAGGTCATACAGAAATGACAGCACCTTAAATACTTTCCAAGAACTTTTAGATCTGTCCATTACACTTTTGGTTCTATCATGGTCCGATGCAGAGGTGGAAAGGGCGTTTAGCCAACAAAATTTTATTACAGAAGGCTCCCCAGAACAGGCTAACTGCTGTTATGGTGAACGCCTTTAATACAATAAGAGCGGGTCTTAAATCGTGTTGAAAGTGCGATTACGAGCTATCGGAGAATGTTTTTCCTTCTGGCCCCAGCACCTTAGCACTGGACACGCAAGACATCCTACTGTAGGATGAGGAGGGAAGTGAAATACTGTCGCTTGAACTACATTAATGTGCTGAGCGGGATCTTAACTTAGTAAACTTAGTTTTATAAGTAGTACTAACAGTAGTAAGATTAATAATAATAATAATAATAATATGCAATGACAATGAGAAAAGAATTCTTCGTAAGTTATCAGTACACCGAAATTTCATTTTTAGGACGGTAAATAACAATAATAAGCATTTAGGAGAGTTTTAAGCTCAGTTTAACGGAATAAATTTTCGATGTTGGCAACGTTGACGCAAGCTCTCAATGGGTTCAAACCATTTATTTAAATCATCAGCTGCAGCTTGATAAAAAGTATGGATATACTGTTCAAATTTTGCAATTTCCCTGATTTTCCAATCTACCAAAAATTGGCTTGACAGCTGACGTTACGAAAAAAAATCTTCACCCATGGAGTCTAAATTAGTTTTTAAATAATTTAGCACAGAAATTGCTTCAAAATCTAGTTGTTTCACCGTCTACTCATTCAGTACTGCAGTGCGAAACGTTGATGCTTTGTTGTGAAGAAAGTACAGACAAGCTTCTGATAAAGGATTTTCAAAGGATCGTTTGATGACAAATGGACATTTATTTTCAGATTCAAAATATGATTTCCTAGGAAGAAACATAGTCAGAAAACGTTCGATCGCCGGGAGTAAAGCTAGCCACATTGTTTTGCCATAGCCTAAAACTTGTTTGTGCTCCTGGTCTACAATTTTCCAAAATTCTTTAAGATTTTCAATTCTTACAGTGCACACATAGCAGTGCGAATATGTTTCAGACACAATGGCTTCAATATCAATAGGAGGGGCATCAGCAGCCACTTGAATAGTATTGTGGATTATTTGAGCAGAACACCCAACCTCAAGTAATTCGTGACCTAAATTTGCTTTCAGTTGTGTGAAGGCGTTGTTGACGCCCTTTCTAGCTACACGAGTAAAATAGCTGTTTGTATTACCTTCACAATGAGCCATTATCTTTCAAACACTCACTCAAAAGTGTAGCAATGATGTCTGAAGTTTCTCCAGACAAGGATTTCAGATCCAGTATTTTAACTTTAATCTCTTCAGGAGGGCTGAAGTGCGCAATAACCAACGAAAATATTTTTGCGTCCTTAAGGTTTGACGCATCCATGAATATCGAAATAAAATCAGGTTTCTGTAAGATATATTCTACTTGAGAAATGGAAAATGGGGTTAAAACGTCTAAGGTAATTACCTTGGTTTTGCGACGCCCACAAGTAAATTTTGGTTCAAAGGTACATTGGGTAAGTTTAGCATTACAGTCCAATGATTTGAAAGATTGGTTGTGGTCGACAGTACGGTACACGAACAGTCTTTCAGCAGCTGCTAATTTCATATCTGCATCACTATAACTTTCACTTTAAAAAAAAGTCAATACGATAGAAGAAGAACTTGCAAGTATCATTATCGCTCCCCGTGGCTTATATTGAAAGTAGATGCACATTTATTGCAGCGAACATCTGAATCCGATTTTTTTTTTTTAGTGTATGGGTATTCCTTTAGTGCGTCACTGTTAAAAACACACTTCCTTTTCGTCTGTGTCATATTATTAATTTCGAATGTTTTAGAACTCACAGATTATAAAAGCTCACGGTATTTTTTATTGCACAAATGTAGAACACAATACTGCCTTCTACCCGAATCACAGACTCTCACTCAAGCATTTGCGTTTAAAGTCTTTATTATTGTTGGTGGTATTGACATCAAACACGAATGCAGAAGACACATTTCAACTGTCGCCCGCAACTCTACTTTTCCAAGCCGAAGTCTCCACACAATTTCAGATGGATATGTGTTGTAGACCCTTAAAATAAGCTTTTGTATGTCCGTTCTTCTGACGGAAGGTTTGAGAGACTTCGGCCGATCGCTTATGTAACACAATGGAACACCTGCAGTAGTCCTTTCGATGTTATTTTTTATATAGCTACCAGTTGCGGTAATTCAGTACACTATCTTGAGGCCTTGGCTGACGCTGATGGGGTGAACTCCAGTCATATATACGATCCCATCAGTGGCCAACATCTATGAACTGGTTACCGTAGACTACTGCAACAGCAATGTTTTGTCTGGAACCAGGAACTACCAACTGACTGAAGAAACATTCAAAATAGAGTTGTGGCGATTCGTGAATGAGTCGTTCATTTGAACGACTCTAAATAAAGAATCGTAAGAATCGAATCGTGATACGGACGAATCGTCGTTCAAAAGAATCGTAAGAACGATTGCGTGTTTCCGAGTCGTGACGATTCCGAGTTCCAACGATTCATCGATTCTTAGTACGGCAGTACGCTATGCTTCGAAGGCAACTTCCGAATCATGCCGAGTCGTGCCGACTGATTACGACCGCCAGATGGCAGTCAGCGTGTGAACAAAGGAAGCTCGGAACGAACAAACAAAGTAATACCGTCTTTAAACAAAAGCTTTTTAATTAATAATTTCAAGTTCGAGTTTTCGAATGTTATCGTGTTCAGATTCACATTAAATTTTACTGAAGTAATGTCGCTGTATACGATTGAATCCTACTGTTTAGAAGTACATCTTCTCACGCAAATAACAGTGACAGCGGCAAGTTCTCACACAAATTAAAAGCAAAATACCTATGCTTTGTATTTAGAAGAAATGAAAGTTAAGCTAAATTTGCTGTGTGGGAGAGCTATCAGCTGCGTTATGAATTACAAGTTTGATGTGGACTTGGAAAGACATATTAGCACAGAAAAACATAGGATGATATGAGCCAAACCACGTCTGCCTCACTGCTAGATTTTGTTACTATAAAACAGACGTCTGTAGTTAAATACGTTCAAGCCACACAACGAAACTGGCATACCACGTAATTTTGCACCACCTTTCGCACAAATCGACTCCTCTGTCCTGCCATACTGAAATAAAACAATAGATGCAATCAAATGTGACCTTTCATCAATTAAGGCATTACACGTATAAATCGAGAATCACACTTGTAACGTCATATGCATGTTTATTCATAAATAAACTATTTCTGGCATATCATGACACAGTTCGATTCTAACCCCATTGACAATTTCAGACATGTCCTGCCATCTGTGAGTAAGACGTAGAACTTTTTGCATTCCGTAAGAATCGTGCCATCGTAGACTAGAATGAATCGTGAACGAATCGTAGGAATCGATTCGCAATGTGAGATTGAATCGTAGGAATCGAATCGGGTAAAAGAATCGTGTTGCCCAACTCTAATTCAAAATAGAGCTTCCAAAGATATGAGTCAGCGAATCATCAGATGTTCTATTTTGACAATACTGTGATGTCTGATCGCTGCTGCATGGAGAGCAGAGTTGGGCAGCCTGTCATTATTCAGTAATTTATAGTATTGATTAGTACGTTACGCTCTCACTTTTAGTAATGATTCCTGTAACTTAACACAACTATAGTATAGAAACAGCACGTGTATGTAAGTAAACAATGGTATTGTGAGCTTTGACAGTTGACTTGATCAAAGTGGCATTGTCGCCTTTGACGCTACTTCACCGAATTTTAAAAACACAAGTAGCACATTAGAAAAGTCAATTGCGCCCATAGGCGCCCGCAAAGGGATGTGTGAAAGAGGGGGGCTACTTGCTTCCCGTCCGTCCCTCCCCCCTCACCGCTTCCCCCCCCCCCCCCCCTCCCCACCGGGCCAGGAATCTCGTATATGCGTTAATTCTTCTTTCCCGTTTTCGGCTAAACCTCTCCTTTAGCCAATTGTAGCAGTACGCCAAAAATCTTTTTCATGTGGCATGACACGTCTCGAAACTGACCAAGTCATTTACAGAAAAATTGTCAATTTTAGCGGACGCCATGGCTACGACGATAACAGACACGGAATGCGTCAGGTATGGAAAAATGAGGGCAATCAGAAAGAGACAGGACCTATCTTGTCGACAAAAAGTGGCCGTTAGCGGCCTATGGCGTTCTCTACTTGAGTTACGTAATTCAAGCACAGATCACAACGCAATCAAAATATTTGATAATAATTTCTGCAAAAGTTCACTAAGTGAAAGTCTCACTATTTCCATCGTCTGCTGATACAACAGCTTCGCTCTGACCGCAGTTGACATATAAAATTAAAATACACCCGATATGAATGTGTAATCAAACATCTAGTTAGCATCTAATCTATTAATTAAAAACGAATAGAAAGAGATCGATTGTGTGTGACTGGTTGTAACAGCTTGTATTCACGGGTCACTTTTCGAAATAAAATTCCTATAAGAACAATTGCTGAATATAGCCTTGAACATATAGTAAGTAAAATGCCGTCTCGTCAGCATGAAGGGTAGTTTAAACATCACAGTATTACGCTACGCATAGTCCTATTGGAAGTTGTATGTCCTTCCCTTACCCCTGACTTAGCCAGGCAATTATCAGAGAGTGTACAGCTTAATGTGGACTGCGACTCTGGCTGCAACGCGATATGTTTCACATCAACAAGAATTGCCAGAGGAGAACTGATGTGGAATCGAACCCGATACCTTCGAATCTACACTCTGGCGCTGAACAAGATCCATATAATGACTATCATATTCTTCTATTATCATTCCACTGCTAACTAATCAAATCATTTCGAGGAGAAACACATGCACTGTTAAAGTCCGTGCAGTAACGAGTAGACTACGAAAATTTAATGATGCCACGATTTCTGAAATGTGTATGCGCGGTCGTGTTGATATATGCATGGAGAAGTTTGCGTCAGTATTCTTATATTGGCAGTGTCAACGGTCAAATACGACGGATTGTGTAGCAAACAATGGATTGTGTAGCAAACATCACCTGGCACAGTAGAATCTGTACTAAAAAATTGTATGCTGCAGTTGGGATCACTTAATTATGATAAAATGTCAAATATTTTAAATTAGTTCCACGACTATACTCATCATCGGTAATTTCTATTTAAATATGTAGGATACAGATGCCGCTCCCTAACAGTACATCACGAAATGAAAAGGCGAATATCGTATTTGTAATGAGCATACAATAATGTCACAATTTTAGCATTCTACCGACGTTCAATACTATTCCTTGATACATCGATTGTAATAAGGTTGTAATAATGAGCGTGCGGGGGGGGGGGGAGCAATATTCTGAAATTACCATTCTGATATAAAAAGGTTGGTCAGTTTCGAGACGTGTCATGCCAAAACGACTAAATTTTGCGGGTGACACGAAAAACTTATTATTTCACGGAGAGCTGATGCTTATCCACTCTCTTCTAGTAGTACATGAGAATTCTGAAACGAGTAAAAACTATGTACTTTGGATTCGAGGAGAGGGTCAAGTGCCTCATATGTTCAGGTGTAAGAGACATTTTCCAAGTTGGATATCGACTCGGCTGTCCGATGCAGTTCCTACGTCTGAACAGTAACGAACCAAATCATATGGCGTAGTAACACTACAATTCTACGTTTTTCGCAATCAGAACTAAATAATGTGACATTCACAAAGTCTTATCTCTCACTGCAACATAAATTATATGAAATTTTGTTAAATACTAAAAATACCTGATCTTGGCGAATTTCTCCAGTAGCTACTGTCGTCGATTGGAAGTGCACGTTCATGGGACAGTGTGTCCACAGACACCTATTTTCCGTGTTGCGTTGCTGGTGAGAGAAGGAGCAGATGAACGTCATCAAATCCACGGAATAAGAAGCTACTTACTCAGCTGGTCGACAACAAACGTTTTGGACCCACCTCCGTGATCTTTACTAAATATCTCTGGGTTAACTCTAGACCGTATTTCTAAAATGGTTACCTATAGGTTTACATTCATGGAGGTATTATACCTCAATGCTTACAGCTGAACACGCCTTGAAATGTTCAGCGATTTAAACTGAATAACCTGCAAGCAGCAATATGTACGTAGGGAGATACATGGAAGATATTTTGATTGAAACGTTAGGAAATTGATTAAAGGCGGAGGGAATAAGTCCCATGGCTAGTATAAGCTTTAAGTGGATCAGATATTAGAACGGTTCGGCGTCATTTTGTTAGAAATGATGAAACCAATGAGCATAAGCAACGTCTTTGTTCATTCTCTTTACTTTTGACGCATTTTATAGATCGCTACCACGGTATTAAGACGCACTAAAACCTTATTTTGTCTACAGACTGAAATAACCTCACAAAACATGTTCCAAACGTTCCAAATGTTGAATTATGCATTAACAAGCTCCACACTCGACAGCGATATCGTCCGTACGTGGTCGGTCGCTTCGACACGACTCACCAAGCAATTTCAACCACTACTGCGAACGTCACTGAGTCGAGGCTTTATGATCTCCGTATCTCCACGAATAATTATTAAAATTGTTTTGAAACGCTTTTCTTGGGAATTGTTAAGTTGCATTACAGAATATAATCCTTTTTCACTCTTAGCAATTTTGTCATATGATGACATGGTGGGAGATCGTGGCTGTTATTTGAAGACAAATGTTCACGGTGTTGAGACAGCAACTAGCCACAAATTAATTTTATGTTCCTTTATTCAAAAGGTACCGTTACCGGTTTCGAATCATTACAATTCATCGTCAGACGGCTTTCATGCTTTCATTAGAACATGTGCGTTTTTATTGATTAGTTGTCCGAAAATATAAATAATACATAATTATAAGTACGCCACACAGATGGTTGCGTTACAGATTTGCATTGAGATGTGACTTACGTGAAATGCCGGTTTGGAGTATTTGTATTCATAGTTTTCATCCATCAGACGATGTTCGTAGTTTTCACCACTCACAAGGGAACCTCCCCATCGCACCCCCCTCAGATTTAGTTATAAGTTGGCACAGTGGATAGGCCTTGATAAACTGAACACAGATGAATTGAAAAAACAGGAAGAAGTTGTGTGGAAGTGTGAAAAAATAAGCAAAATATACAAACTGAGTAGTTCATGGGCGACATAGGATCATGGACACTGTCAACTCAGGACCGCCGTGGTCTCGTGGTAGCGTGAGCAGCTGCAGAAGGAGAGGTCCTTGGATCAAGTCTTCCCTCGAGTGAAAATTTTACTTTCTTTATTTTTGCATAGTTATTATCTGTCCGTTCGTCTCTGTTCACTGTAATAAGTTTAGTGTCTGTGTTTTGCGACCGCATCGCAAAACCGTGCGATTAGTAGACGAAAGGACGTGCCTCTCCAACCGACAAGATTTGATCGCAAGGTCATAGGTCAACCGATTCCTCCACAGGAAAACACATCTATACGACACTGGTGACGGCATGTGCGTCACATGACAAGAATATGTTGTCGACCCACCTAACTTGTATACTTGGCGAATGGGTAAAAAGATTCTTCTACCTTGCCCGATTTAGGTTTTCTTGTGAATGTGATAATCACTCCCAAAAAGTGATGAAAACCTAAGAGTTTGTCACATAAACTGAAAATAAAAAATTAAACTTTTCACTCGATGGAAGATTTGAACCAAGGACCTTTCGTTCCGCAGCTGCTCACGTTACCACGAGACCACGGCGCTACTGCGTTTCCTGTGTCCTTGATGTTGCCTATCTTCCCATGAACTACTCAGTTTGTATATTTTGCTTATTTTTTCACACTTCCACACAACTTCTTCCTGTTTTCTCAATTGATCTGTGTTCAGTTTTTCAAGGCCTATCCACTGCGCCAACTTATAATTAAATCTGAGGGGGGAGCGATGGGGAGGTTCCCTTGTCAGTTATACAAATTTATGTGTACAACAATAAGATTCTAGCGGAAACTACGAACATCATCTGTTGGACGAAAACTATGAAAACAAATGCCCCAAACCTACATTTCACGTATGTCACATCCCAATGCAAATCTGTAATGCAGCCATCTGTGTGGCGTGCTCATAATTATGTATTACTTATATTTTAGGACAATTAATCAATAAAAAACGCACCACATGTTCTAATGAAGTCATGAAATCCGTCTGACGATGAATCGTAATGATTCGAAAGCGGTAACGGTACGTTTTGAATAAAGGAACTTAAAATAAATTTGTGGCTGGTTGCTGCCTCAACATTTGCCTTTTTCACTTACACATTGTGGATTCCGTACATCTTTGCAGTGTGTCAATACAATCCGTTTTTCTTTTTAGTCCTCAATTTCATGTTCATTAATTAATATTATAGTCAGTCTGCAAGTGTTTACACAGTCTATTTTGCAATCTCGATGTTTCTATAAAAATGTTGTCAATAGCAGTACTGATAACTATAACTCTTGTTATAAATTGTAAGAGAGAGACATAGATTACATGAAACTGACAGAGGTTTTGAGCATGACAGATTTACCCTAAACATTTAAATTAAAATGTGTTCTTAATTATCCGGTAGCTCTGTCTACGAGTTAAAAACATTAATAAAGCATGCAGTTTCTTCATAAATAACTCAAAATCAGCACATGGAGCTCATTGTATTGTGACTATTATGTGTACCTCCAATCAATTCTACTTCTACTGCGCATGCTGGAAAGTGTGAATCACAGCAAAATCGAAGAGTTACTACTACATAGTACAAAAGACTGGTACAGCTTCAATTTCACTTCTCGGAGGGACTCATTATCACTGAATGACTGTAAATTCTTAATCAATGTGGACAACGTGAAACGAAACAGAACTACAGAGCCACTTTCAATCATTAGACAAACAAGTCGTAACCAGGCAGCCGCGTTGTCACATTTCGCATGGGAAGAGCTCAGTTACTATGGTTGTGGGAAGGGTACTATTTCAGTGGCAAGTTCTGTAAATTAAATAGTAGCTTTTGCTAACTACGCGAGTATTTCCCTACGGAAGTGTACAAGTCGAGAGAGTTTCTTGTTCTACTGATCAATAGCAGAGATTACAAATCCAGTACGGAATTTCACTCCGCTAAAAACTCTGTGGTCCGCTCAATAGGACTATAAAAAACTAATGTTTTCTCGTTTCGCATTTAACAATGAAACTCGAAAAACAAATAAAAGAAAAAAATCTGTAAATTTTGCGCAATATTTAAAAGTTACCTATCCCATAACTAACTTTTTACCACTCAACAAAATTGCTCAGTTTATTACAAGTCGCACAAATTTATAACTTCACGGTGTTTGCTTTAACGTTCCCTAGAAATAAAATACGGCGAAAATGTTTCGTCGTTATTGTTATCAGCTGTTCTGGTCCTATTCATCAACACATAATATGTAATTTAGGATAAAGACATTAATTAAATTTTGTGATTTAACTTACGTTTTCATACTTAGGTCTTGTAAGAAAATAAAATAATGAATCAGAAGCAGCTGCAGTCACTCCGTAAAAGTATTTTGTTTAATTACTTTGATCCCTTCTTACGTGATCGAGAAATAGCGCGCTTTGGAAGTGTCTGTCTGCTTGAATAAGTACGTAGGCAGAACTAATCGGGACGCAATCTGCTTAATTCCAAACCTTCAGTATTCTAACCTGTAGAAAATGTCAATTTTCTCATAAGATATCCTGATGAGAAGCATTTGCCACGTAGACTCTCTGCCATGACCTTTAAGTTATCAAACGAAAAGTTACCTGATACTTATCGATTCCACGTCAGACTGGTAATTCCACAATGTTCTTATTTCATAAGTGAGTTGAATCACTGTGGGTAAACAGGAGTTTCGTAACGCAAATTACAATTTATCTAAATCTCACTCTCTGTTTCCATAAACACAACACTTCATTGTAGAAGTCGCTGTCCATATTTGTCTGTTCCACCCTTGGTAAAGTTTTATCGCTTAGTGAAGCTTATATATGCCTGTGACACGTGTCAGATGCATGAGAAAAAAATTCAAGTTTTTTTTATTTTTTTCGGTGAAAGATCATTGATTACGAGCGGACAACTTTCATTTACCTCAAAAATTACGCGAAGAAGTAACTTGCAGTTTTAAATACTTTGGAAATCGTTAAACGTAATCCGTGGGATGGCGACTAACATATGAAATTCGAACGCATTAAGCAATGTGTTTCCAGCTGGTGTAATCCAAAGGAAATTGATGTGACTCGCGGATACGGCTTGATATCTTTCCAGCTAATATGGAAACTGATGTGAGGTAAGCGTTTAAAATACAAGAGATTTCACAATTCACTGTAGCTAAGTAAATTCTATTGAACTTTGTTGTAACATCGTCAATAATCAACTGTGTAAATATGGCTAAAAGTCTTTATGTATTGGATCTTTCTAGTGCACGCCTTGCCACAACAATTTGAATGAGATATTTTCGTTTTAGTGACCAAGTATTTTGGTTGTCCTATTATTTAAATTCCTTAGAAACACTCCGCAAATGCAAATAAGGGTTTCACAGACATTGCTTATACAGTTTAAGACTTCCTTATTCCTTTATCTACAGTCTGTGAATTTTAGCAATGGTGATGTGTTTTGAGCGTCTAACTGGAAACCTTTCGATATCTTCGCAGATTATTCTTGATTACCTGGCTTATTAGGACTGCCTTAAATTCCATCACCACAACTTTCATATACTTTTGTTCTACGTTTTTGGGGGGGATGATAGTTGTGGTGACAGACTTCATTGCAGCATGATCATAGATCTAGGTAATAGTTTTGTTAGATGGCCAAAACAACGTATAAGGTGCCATGAGAGAAAGCTACTGTCACTGGTGTGAGTGGAAGTTCGCTCCCACTTACTGAACAGTTGAAGTCCTACAAAATTATTAGTTGTTATGCGCATATTTTGCGAACTTTTGGGATTACGACCAATTTTTTTCGAGTGAACTACAAAGTCCATGGCTATGTTCACGCCAGAATTTTGCACAATTACTTCTGTTCGTTGGTACGTCATTCGTCGTCGGTTTGTTGCTCTCATTTGATGCTTACAACAAGCTGTTAACATCCTTTTGCATTCTCGTCACAAGTCTTGACTAACACAGCCATCATAGATTGGCAACACACGTAGTACTAGATAGGGCCTACTGGTACTTTTAACAGCATATTCCTCATCATGTTTTAAGACAGGGGTAGATATCATAAATATGTATGTTACCAAGCTATAGATTAAGCTGGTGTTTTTGCGTACAGATTGTACTGCTAGAGATTTTCTCACTTACAATGCTCATATTAAGAAGAGATGTGAACATGAAACACACTGTTGTCATTGTCGCCCGCGCACACATTTTGCGTTTACAAACCTTTCTGTCTCATCTGGTAGAAAACTCGAAGGACCCAGGCGATCGGACGATTCTTTCTCTGTCTAAATGTGGCGGTATTTCAAAGATCTAGCGCGCGACTGTCATGGAGACAGATATAAATTAGTTATCGCTTTTGTTTGCAAGCTTCATAATAGAACATCGTGACTTTCGCCTTTGATAAATCTAAATATAGTGCCGGGTTGCCCTGTGGTTCGAAGTCCACTTCAAATTTGCTCATTGATCAGTGAATGAATGGTAAGACAGGCCTGGCATCCGATAGCGTCATTCACATGTTTGGATTATAGCCAGCGTTTTGCAATTTACCACAGTGTTTTTTACTTGAGACAAATTTACTGATAAATTCCCTTAAACAAGTATAGCTGCGGCATCCGATTTTTTTCCCCTCAGTCCACAGATTACAGCATGCGTCGAACAAAGATGGTAGGTACTTGTAACAACCGTAAACCATTAAGTGCACCTGTCAAATTATAAGGAGATTTAAGTTTCGATATCATGGAACATTTAAGAGTTGATATTCTGAAAACTGTAGGTATTTGAGCTTATTCCTATTACTCAACGTAACCCGATCAGTTTATTAAAGTTGACTTCCCGGCTATTAAATTAATACGAATGTATATTAAAAATCCTCAAGTGCAAGTAGGACTCGCGTTTTGTGGGTTCTGTACAAACTTAATTATGTGTATAGTTAGTTAATCTACAGGTTTTGATGAGTGAGTTTGCGAGTATCAAAATTTGTGACATGAATGGCATAAACTTAGGAGCTTAAACATTTTACTCCGTCAAGGGACCGTAGACCTCAGTGTGTGACATAAATGTCAACTTGATACGTCTACCACTTTCTCAGTAAAAGGGCTCTTAAACAGACGGAGAGACGGAATGGAATTTTCACTCTGTAGCAGAGTGTGCGCTGATATGACTTGGCAGATTAAAACTGTGTGCTAGACTGAGACTCGAACTCGGGATTTTTACGTTTCGAGGGGAAGTGCTTTACCGACTGACCTACCCATGCACGAGTGACGATCGTTTCTCACAGCCGTACTTCAGCCAGTCCACCGATTCGTACGTTCCAAAGTTCACAGAAGTTCTCCTGCGAATTCCAAGACTAGCATTTCTGCAAGAAAGGATATCATGGAGACATGGCTTAGCCACAGCCTGGGGGAAGTTTCCAAAATGATATTTTCACTCTGCAGCGGAGTGTGAGCTGATACGAAACTTCCTGGCAGATTAAAACTATATGCCCGGAACGAGACTCGAGGTCAGGACCTTTGCTTACCTGCGCAAGTGGCATATCGATTGAGCTACCCAAGCAAGACTCACGACCTTACTTTGGAAGGTAGGAGACGAGGTCCTAGCGGATGTAAGGCTGTGAGCAAGCCGCATCAGTCGTGGGTGGATAGCTCAGCCGGCGCCGACAGAGGGGTAGCTGCCCTCTGCAATTAAAAAAAAATGAAATAATTAAAATAAAAAAATTAAAAAAAAAACTGAGTGAACGGATCAAGGAAGAGCCTGAACGGGTGTCATCGGACGTCCTCCCCGAACGAATTTACCGAACAATATAGAACAAAGTGAGATCAACAAAAATAGTCAGTAGATCACGTGCACGCGGAAGACAAAGGTCCCGACTTCGAGTCAATGCCCCGCCACACTTTCAATTTGCCAGGAAGTTTCAGATGGAGAGACGGGCGGACAACGAAGTAATCCTATAAGGCTTCCGTTTTTACAGACTGAGGTTAGGAACCCAAAAAAATGAACGTCACTGAATGTGTGGTGAAGAAAAACAATATTTTTACTGTGCTCGGATTAGATGGTAGCAATCGTAGGATTTATCATAGAATAATAGAGAATCGCTAATGCTGATGTCGTCCCTGATCGACTTAGCACCCAGAGATACTTACGGTTAGCACTCTGAATGCCATGTTTATCTTTTCTATAGCTGCGGTAATGGGTACGGTTCCGTTGTAGACTCTTTCTACATTCTGACTACGGAGCCCGTGATATATTATTTGTACAGTGTATGGAAATATAATGTGCACTGTTGCTCCATTACGTGTGTTTTGCTAGTTTATTTTCATTGAAATCGATAAACACTAATGGTGTAAGTCGAGTTTGTTGCAATAGTTTGCTATTAGATTTTTACACAAATTTTTGTGGGCTAAATTTTGAATGAATTTGATTTACTGATTGAAGCTATAATGTTGTGGGTTACTAATGATCAATGGGACCCTACCGATTGGCTGGCGAGATGGGCATCTGCCAAGTGTGTAGGCACAGAAGAGGGAGGAGGGAGGGAGGGCTAACAAAAAAAGCAAGAAAGATAAACGGTTAAAGAATTAACTAGCCTAGGTACGTGAGTTCTCATACCCTTCGAGTTCCTGACTTTTGGCTACGCGAAGACGCCTTTTCCTCCGCCTGCACTTTTGTCGCAGAATTATTTCTGCAGTATTATTTCGTCGTGTAATATCAAAGAATCGATTGCTGCAGCTAACATGGTCTGCGTTGCAACAATGCGCTTGGCTCATACAGCTGTCACATTCACAGCACGCTCGGGTTGAACAATGGAGTTCCTGCTGCAACAGTGCGTCCGCATCGTCTCTTCGCAGCGGCGAGCTCCACATGTTTCGCCTTGCGGGGCCGGTAAGGTTGGCAGCACATTCATGCCGCTATGTAAGCTAGGGTCAGGATTCACTGCTAGTGGCTGCAGTTGGGGAGATGGGTTTCAATATTATTGCAATTAAAACAATGAAATTAATTAACTATATGAAATACAATTAAATACACTGTGCTCACCAACATCACAGTAGATGCAGGAAATGTTTTCCTCATTCTTAAAGGCATAGTTCAGCGTCTCTACCAACGTTTCACATGAAATCGAATCAAAATAATTATCTCTGTCTTGAGGTAATGTATTATCTTTGGGTTATTATGTTTTAGCAACACCGCAAGGGAAATGGTCGGGCGGAGACAGATCCGGTGAACGCGGGGGCCAGAGACCTTTCGTAATTACCCTGCCTCCAAAGATTTCATCTATAAGTCGTAGGGACTGGTGAGCCGTATGACAGTAGCGTTGTCTTGTTGGAAGAATGATTGATTGACTTCATTTTCATCCAGCAGGTCAATAAATGGGTGAACTATTTGCGAACAATAACCATCGGAAGTGACGGTAATATCGAAAAAGATCGGCCCTATAATTCGCGCTCGCTTTATGACAACCCACACTCCGATTTTCTATGCAAACAGTGGCGTTTCTCTTAAGGCATGTAGATTTTATGATGACAAAATTAGTGAATTGTGGGAATTAATGTAATCAGATAGCTGAAATCAAGCCTCATCAGTGGAAAAGATTCGATCTAAAACACCAACTCCATGTCGGTTAAAAAGTCGCTGAAACTATTCACAGTACGCTATTCGTTTCGCGTGGTCCATACAATGTAACTGTTGCACAGCAGCAATTTTATGCTGATAAATCACCATTTCCTTGGTTACAGTCTTACGTGCTGACGTACGAGGGACTTGTAGTCTCTTGCGATAATCGCCTCACTAATATTGTTGGACTCCACAAAATGATGTCCGAAATGTCGTCAAATTTTCGTTCTGTTAAAATTGTGGGCCTACCAGTTCATGAAATGAACCTGTTGTCTGGAGTTTACGAATTAAACCACGTCCAGTGGAAGGATATGGACACAACAAAGCAGGAAAGCGCAATCTAAATTGCCGCCTACATGCTCCGTAAAGTTCCCTCCTGCACGAAAAACCTCTTCCACTAAAAAGGCTTTCTCTGCAATTGTAAGCAGTTCCAGTGCACTCAGGTTACACAAGAACTAGATAATAACACAACTAACAGCCGCAACGCAGACGCAACAGTACTATCCTACCCTACCACTGCAGATCCACGGAACACATCCTGTAGAGACTTGAATGTGCTGCCAACCACGTGCCCTGCAAGGCGAGACATTCGAGGCTCGCCGCTGCGGAGACTTCGCGGACGCACGGTCGCTATAGTATTACCAGGTCCGTATCGTAGGTTCTCAGGCGGCGAGTGGATGGTGAAGCAAGTATGCTATTTGGTCGAACGCTTCCGATTTGTGCTGACTGACGACTGGAGCGAGGCGCCGTGTGGCGGTAAGAGGCAGAAACAGAATGAATTTTTCACTCTGAAGGGAAATTTTCGGTGATATGAAACTTCCTGGCAGATTAAAACGGTGTGCCCTACCGCGACTCGAACTCTGGGCCTTTGTATTTCATCGGCAAGTGCTCTACCAACCGACCTACCCAACACGGCTCCTCACAGCTATCCTTCCTCACAGCTTTACTTCCGCCAGTACGTCATCCCCTACCTAGGGTTGTCAGAATTTGTTGCTAGCAAACCGGGACGTTTCTCTAAAATTAACTAAAACGGCCATATTTGTGAATCATAAACCGGGATATTTCTGGGAACTTTTTTTTAACGTTAAAAAGGTGAAATATTTGTGCAAATTACTGCTGTATTCAATTGATTTAGTAAAATAAATAAATAAATGAACACTTTATACTGTAATGAATTTAATAAAACCCAAGAGAGGGCATTCAGATGGTAATAACATTTTACAATATTAGTACTGGCAACACAACAATTTTTTATTTTGAAACAATGTCTACTGAAACATTGTATGTTGAAGTGCGAAGTTCACATAATTTGTCATCCTACGTCTCATATTTATCTGAATTCCGAGCTTTGGTGAGATCTTTCCGCTGTATGATGTATCAATAAAACTTAGAGCAACTCATTTGATAATTAAAAACATTTAATTATGGCTTCGAACGTTGGTACATCTAATCTATTTCGTTCCTCAGCCCATTGCACATTCATGAGAGAAAATACTCGTTCTACGTTTGCATTATGCCCTGGTATACTGATGACGACTTTACACAGGTTCAGCAACTGGCAGTACTCTTCTTCACATCCAATCTGTCGAAATAAATAGGTCCATTTCTCCTGACATGATTTACTACCCCAGTTATCGCTATTTTTGTTGACCTCTGATTCAGTGAACCGCCTGAGTAAAGAAAACTGTTCAAACAATAAACCATCATCTACTGATAATCCTCCCCCTTGTACAAATGTTATTGTCCTTGTCACATTGCTCCACTCAGGTTCTCTGTCTAGCAACATTCATTTAAAAATGGATATACTGTTCTACATCGACATGAAATTTCTGAAATTCACTAGGTAATGTAACCTCGCTGTTCCGTAAGAGAGATGTCACTCTGAATGGAATAAAACTTTATTCTTTACGACGTTGTATGATTCTATTCGTATTTTCCAAAATCGCAGCTACTTCTATAACACTGCTGTCTGCTTTCTCAAGTTTAGGTATTTGTCTCTAAATGGTTCTGAGCACTATGGGACTTAACATCTGAGGTCATCAGTCCCATAGAACTTAGAATACTTAAACCTTACTAACCTAAGGACATCACACACATCCAAGCCCGAGGCAGGATTCAAACCTGCGACAGTAGCGGTCAAGCGGTTCCAGACTGAAGCGCCTAGAACCGCTCGGCCACACCGGCCGGCTATTTGTCTCTAAAACACGTTCAACTGAATATGCAGGAACCATAGATATGCTTCCGTTAACGGATTCTGGAAGAGGGTTGCCAGAAATACAGTGTTTGTGCCTGCTCGTCGCACTCCTCCAAAATTAGTGATAGCATTGTCACCGCAAAATGCAATACACTTACTCTTATCAATTTTATTTTCTTCTAATGCAGTTATGCAGTACGTATTTATTGTAGAGGCAGTGCCATTTGGCAGGGAAACTAATTTCAGCAATTTCACTTGAATGTCATTCTGAGGTGTAAAATATTGAACAATTAATGGAAATATTTTTTTCAGCCTTGTGATTACTCGCATCTGTAGCTATTGAATAATATCGGAGCAGTGAAAGGTCGTCGCATACTAGTTTGACAGTGTCATGTGGCAAAAGTGTTTTCAAAAGTGCTGTTCTTTTGGTTCTGCCCAACGTCACACTCTTCTCTGTGGCAGAATCGTTAAAAAGACTGAAGCTTAGCCTAGAAGCACAGTCTACAGATTTCAAAGATATATGACGTTTAACGGTATGATAACACATTTTTGATTCCACTTCTGCTACTGATTGCCTCTGTTTTGATGACTTTGAAATAAGAAACCTGTCTATTTTCTTTAAGTGCTAGTAGAAGACATGCTTGATTTATGCTTTTGGCTGCCTAAATGATCTGTAATGTGAAATGGAAACATATGACTTACTTATTCCACATTCGACTTCATAGTCATGTCTTCCACGTTTGATGAAAGACCATTCTTCTGTATATTTATCTTGGAGGGAACACGTTTGCTTTGGCTTTTGGACCTCACTTCGTGCACACGCAAGTATGAACTACGCACAATAAGCCTCGGACAGAGAATCATGTAGCTGCAACGCCTTAACTGGAACTGAATCCCAAGACAAGCGTTAATAATAGAAAGAAGCGTTATGCGCAATAAAAGCCCTTCATAGACGCTGGCAGGTGCAACAATGAAAGAAAAATCATTACATTGCTTCGCCAGCATTTGGGAAGAAACAGTTGGTATGAGAGTATTTCTTTGGCATCACAAAACCGGGACGAAACTGGCGTCCCGAAATCAAGTTTCGGGACTCTCAGTTCAAATGGTTCAAATGGCTCTGAGCACTATGGGACTCAACCGCTGTGGTCATCAGTCCTCTAGAACTTAGAACTACTTAAACCTAACTAACCTAAGGACATCACACACACCCATGCCCGAGGCAGGATTCGAACCTGCGACCGTAGCAGCAGCGCGGCTACGGACTCGAGCGCCTAGAACCGCACGGCCACCGCGGCCGGCTGACTAAGTTTTTTAACCCGAAATCGGGACTGTCCCGGAAAACCGGGATGTCTGGCAACCCTGCTCCTACCTTCCAAACTTCACGAAGTGCCCCCGCGGAACTGACCTATCGGAAGAAAGGATTTTACCGAGACATGGCTTAGCCACAGCCTGGGGGATATTTCCAGAATAAATTTTTCCCTCTGCGGCAGAGCGTGCGCTTATATGAAACTTCCTGGTAGATAAAATTTATGTGCCGAACTCTGACTCGAACGGGGGACCCTTATCTTACCCGGGCAAATGCTCTGCAAACTGAGCTACCTAAGAACAACGGATATCACATCCTCAATGCTCTACTTCCGCCATTACCTCATCTACTATCGTTGGAGGAGAACTTCTGCGAAGTTTGAAAGGTAGGAGATGAGATACTGGTGGAAGTAAAGCTGTGAGGACGTGCCGTGAGTTGTGCTTAGGTAGCTGAATTGGTAGAGTGCCTGCCCGGGAAAGGTAAAGGTCCTGAGTTCCAGCTCGGTCCAGAACAGAGTTTTAACCTGCCAGGAAGTTTCAAGCAAAAACGGTTTAGCGGATACGTAATTTACTTGCTATTCTAGCTAATACTATTCCTGCTCCCAAGCTTCATTTGGTGCGAACTACTGTAAATAAAGAAGAATTCAAGAACAGGATCTCTGTGGCTGATTAATAATACGGGGATTGTTAGTCTTTATGCATATTTAGGTACTTAAGCTCATCTAAGACGGACCTTCGTGTAAAAAAGCGTATACCCTACCACCGTTCATCGTCTACATTGCTCAAATGCTCTATCACTGGTCATCGTCTGCATAGCTCAAACATCTGGGCGTGGTAAGATCATTGGAAGTATTTCCAGACACCATCGGTATAGTGTTTCTCATGTCAAGCAGAAGCAGGACGGAGTAATAGTCGAGTACCATCACTTCACGTAGTCTTCTTGGTCGTCGTTCTTGGATTGCGTCTGCAAGACGTCTCAGTTGGTGACAATAAATGTCAGCTCTGATGGTTAAACCTCGTGGAAGGAGTTCGAAGTACACCACACCGTCGCTGTTCCACAAAATGCATAACATTATCTTTTGCGGATGCACGCAGGTCTTCGTACGGGACGTTGAACGAAGGAAGATTGGGTTGAACATTCCGTCGACATCGAGGTCATTAGAGACGGAGCACAAGCTCGGATTGGGTAAAAGATGGAGAAGGAAATCGGCCGTACCCTTTCAAAGGAACTATCCTGGCATTTTCGTGAAACGATTTAGGGAAATCACGGAAAACCTAAATCTGGATGGCCGGACGCGGGTTTGAAACGTCATCCTCTCGATGCGAGTCCAGTGTGCTGACCACTGCGCCGCCTCGCTTCGTTTGGTATGGGGAGCTGTTGCTTCGTTTAGGCTCAAACATTCCTTTCTTTTGTTTATGTTAGCATAAAGACACCATTTCTCGTCACTACCAACGATACAGGATAGGAACGGAACGGTCGGTGTTCTTCAAGAGCCAATTGATGACAAGTAAGCAGATTTGCACATATGAGCATCCACTTATTTGTGTGATTTTGGCTTTGAGTATGCGCTACCCATACACTTGATTTTTGAACCTTCCTCATTGTATGCAAATGCCGCACGATTGTGGAATGATCACAGTTCATCACATTTGCCAGTTCTCGAGTACACTGACATGAGTCATTTTGGAGTAATGAGATTTAAACGATTTTCATCAAGCCCCAAATATCTTCGTGAACATGGAAAGTCTCTAATGTCAAAATGATCCTCCTTAAAACGAGGAAACCATTTTCTTGCCGTGCCTTGTCCAATGGCATTATCCACATGCACGGCGCAAATGTTTCTGACTTCCTCCACTGCTGTCACCCCTCTTACGAACTCAGAAGAACATGTCGGTTCCAATGGCTCTGAGCACTATGGGACTTAACATCTGAGGTCATCAGTCCCCTAGACTTAGAACTACTTAAACCTAACTAGCCTAAGGACATCACCCACATCCATGCCCGACCGAGGCAGGATTCGAACCTGCGACCGTAGCAGCAGCGCGGTTCCGGGCTGAAGCGCCTAGAACCGCTCGGCCTCAGCGGCCGGCCGTACCTTTTCATATGTGTTGAATATTCCCCGCTTGAGACGCACGGTATGCAAATTGTTCCTACACAGCAGCATGTCTTGACTTACAGCTTTCACAGCTGCTGTTATGATATGTCTCAGTTCATTGATTGTTGTCGGTATCGGACGCACATAAAAAGAGGCTTGTAGAAACCCCCACAAGAAATAATCACTTACAGTCAGGTCCGGTGACCTTGGAGGTCAGTAATGTATGCTGAATCATTTCGTCCAGTGCGACCGATCCATCGTTCAGTAATCCTTTGATTTAAAAATTCCCGGACTTCCGGATGCCAGTGTGGCACTGCCCCATCCTGTTGGTAAATGAAGTCGTCAGAATCAGTCTCCAGCTGTGGGAAAAGAAATTTCTCTAGCATATCGAAATATGTGCTTCCTAGTGGTCTCTGCAAAGAAAAATGTACCATACACCTTTTCCCGTGAAACTGCTCAAAACACATTAAATTCTGGAAAGCCCCTCAAATGTTGTACAACTTCGTGTGGTTGTTCCGTACCTCATATTCTCATTTTATGATGGTTAACCTTTCCATTTAAATGGAATGTTGCCTCGTCACTAAACATGAAGCGTGGAAGAAAACTGTCATCCTTCATCTTGCCAAGAAGGAAATTACAGAACTCCACACGTTGTTGTTTGTCACTTTCACAAAGAACTTGCAGTAGCTTAATTTTGTATGTTTTCATGTGTAAACGTCGACGCAACACACGCCAGACGGACATCGGGTGCATATTGATCTGTCGAGCTGCACGGCGAACGGATTTCTGCATACTCCTTGTGAAACTATTGCGGATGCGTTCGACGTCAGTGGCAGACACACGGGGGCCACACGATTTGCCTTTATTGTTCATGTCATCATCTAATGAGCTGTGCTGTAGGAGGATTCACACCATACCTAGCACGAAAGTCACGCTGAAAAGTTATTACTGACCTGCATTGCGCAAAGCATAGAACACTAAACGCTTTCTGTTGTCCCGACACCATCTTTATAAAATTGAAGTGGGCGCACACTGCTGCTACCTAGTGGGAACCATGTACAACTCGAGAGTTTGCTCTTTCCAACAGTACGTCGTTCATGCGCATATCTCAAATATCATAATAGCTTTGATTCTTTTACATGGGATGATTCTTTTTGATACATTCTGTGTAACTACAAGGAAGGTAACTGCAGAGAAACCTTTGCTAACAGAATTAATATTAAAATGATCGACGAACGAAATAAGTACAAAACTTCTCAGGAGAAAAAGGAATGCAGTAATGTAAGCCACTTAGGAATGAAATAAATAGGAAGTGTAAGGAAGCCAAGGTGAAACACTTGTAGAAATAATGTGCAGAAACGGGACAAAATGCTCGTCGGAAGAACAAATTCAGTCTACAGAGAAGTCGAAACAATCTTCAGTGAAATTAAAAACAAAGGCATCAACGCAGAGGAGAGAGCGTCGAAGACCCTACGAGGGGGAGGAACAGTCAGATGATGTGACAGAAGAAGAAATGGGAGTGATGTTCAGACTTTAATAGAGACTTGTGATCAAATGAGGCGAAAGTCATAGATAACACTCCTTCGAGTTTTTAAAATCACTGGGGGGTAGGGTGGGGGGGGGGGGGAAGTGACAACGAAATGACTATTCGAGTTGATATGTAGAATATAAGAGACTGGAGACATACCTTCAGACTTTCGTAAAAATATCATAGACACAATACCGAAGATAACAGGGGCATACAAGTGTGAAAACTATCTTACAATCAGCTTAACAGCTCATGGCTCTAAGCAAGAATGGATCAGAAAACTCAGGCTCAGTTAGAAGACGATGTGTTTGGACATATGAAAGGTAATGTTTTTACACTTGAGCTCGGTGGTAGTACAACTTAAGAAAAATTAAGAGATGTTCATGAAATCTGTCGATCGAGAACAGGCCTTGAACAACGTAAAATGATGCAAGATGTACAAAATTCTCAGAGAAATTTATTTATTAATTTAACCTGACCTGATAAGGGTTATCAGGCCGTATCTTACAACAGACCAAAGTTTCACACAGGCACTGTCTTTTTTACATCATAGTTACCCAAGAAATAATAATTTTGAGATGACAAATACTACTATAATGATCTGAGTGTGTATATGTGTGTATAGAAACACTGTGAGTGAATGATACTAACTATGAACTAATAAAGTTTTTTTGAAAATTTGGAAATTTGTGATAAGATCTTATGGGACCAAACTGCTGAGGTCATCGGTCCCTAAGCCCACATACTATTTAGTCTAACTTAAACTAACTTACGCTAAGGACAACACACGCAACAGTGCCCGAGGGAGGACTCGAACCTCCGACGGAGGGAGCCGCGCGTACCGTGACAAGACGCCTGAGACCGCGCGGCTAACCCGCGCGGCTAACTAATAAAGTTAATACTGGCCATAGGGAAAGACGGGTAAATATCCAATATGTGCAAAAACCAAGAGGGAGCAGAGACGAAGTGTTCGTATTAAAAAGTGCTCCTGCTGTTTAATCTGTATATCGAAGAAGTAATGGCGGAAATAAAAGAAAGGTCAAGGGTAGAGTTAAAATTCGTGGTGAAAAGATATCAGTGATGAGATTCACTGATGACATTGTTGTCCTCAGTGAAAATGAAGGAGAATTACAGTACCTGTTGAATGGAATTAACAGTCTAACGTGTACATGATACTGTTTTGAGGTAAATCGAAGAAAGACGAGAGCAATGAGGAGTAGCAGAAGTGAGATAAGCGATATACAGAAATTCAGAACTGGGGACCATGAAATGGGTGAAGCGAAGGAATTCTACTACCTTGGAAGCAAAATAACACATGGCGGGCGAAGGCAAGGAGTATAGAAAGCAGACTAGTACAAGCAAAGAGGACTTCCCGGCCAAAAGAAGTGTACTAATATTAAAAATCGGCCTTAATTTGAACAAGAAATTTTCGAGAATGTACGTTTGGAGCACTGCTTTGCATGGAAGTGGATCATGGACGACAATAGAAGCATCAAAGTTGTGGTGGTATGAAAGGGTGTTGAAAACTGATGAACTGATAAAATAAAGAATAAGGAGGTTCTCTGCAGAATCGTCGAGGATTGTAACATACCGAGAACACTGAGAAGAAGAAGAGACAGAATGATAGGGCACCTGTTAAGAGATCAGGGAATAACTTTCATGGTACTAGAGTGAGCTGTAGTGGGTAAAAACAGCGGAAGGAGACAGAGATTGGAATCTCTGTAACAAATAATTGAGAACGTTGTGTTCAAATGCTACTTCGAGATGAAGACATTAGTGCAGGAGAGGAACTCGTCACGGGACGTATCAAACTAATCAGAAGACTATTAATCCGAAAGAGAATGGCAGGGGTAGGATTTTAGGACTTATTTTGTCATCTTTACAGCGGCGTTTTTCTTGATTGAGTAGTTACCTTGGTCAACCTTCGCTTTACTGTTTATGGCCTACAGGTATTGGCTGTCTGAAAAGGTCTTCGTCATCGCGGAGTACGCCAAAGCTCCTAATTAGTGGGTTCTTAGACACCTCTGTTTTTTGATGCATCAATGCTCTGGCAATATTTGACAATATTCTGAAATGGTACAGGAATTTTGATTCGTGTGCCACGCCATAACGGCATTTAACAAGAAAGTTAGTTGGCACGTGCAAAACGTTTCATAGTACTTTGTTCTGTAACCTCTGCAACGCTGCAGTACCCCAGTAACTGACTACAGGGCAGCCGCTCGTTGGGTGACCGGCTGTCGAAGTTCAGCTGTTCGCCTCTGCCATGATGACACCTATTTGACGTAACTTGACCAAATGATAGGTGCTCCAAAACTGTAGCGACTTTGGGAAACATGGCGTTCTTTGACTGGTGTATATCTGGCTTTGAATACCAACAATATTATGAAAGGGGTAAACTACTACTCACGTAAAGATGACATGTTGAGTTGCAAACAGGCACAACCAAAAGACCGTTACACACTGAGCTTTTGACCAAAGCCTTCCTCAGAAAGTAAAACACCCACACTTCCACACAAGCAAGCACACCTCACGCACACATAACTACTATCTCCGGCTGCTATAATCAGAACGCAGTATTCACGTTGAACGAAAGCAGCAACCCAGAGTGGGGTGAGGAAGGGGGAGGGATATCAGCGTACGGGAGGGGGGAGAGAAAAGCGGTTTCTGGCGGAGGGCGGAGCAAGAAGGCAACAGGACAAGTCTGCAGGCGTAGCGTCGGGATGCTGTGATGGTGTGACGGGGGGAGGGGAGGGGGGGGGGAGATCGGGGAGTGGAAAAGGAGAGGAGCAAAGAAAGGGTAAAAAACCAGTGAATGTGTTGGCAGAGAGAAAGGCATAGTTGGGGTCAGGGGACATGAATTAAGAGATGATGATAGGACAGAGGGGGTGGAAACTGTTGGGTGGAGGATGTGGGAACAGTAGGTTACCGTAAGTGAGGCAAGAATAATTTCAAGAGCGGAGAATGTGTTGGAAGGGTAACTCCCATGTGTGCAATTTCGATAAGCTGGTGATGGAGGGGATGATCCACATGGCCCAGGACATGAAGCAGTCATTAAAATCAAGTATGTTATTTTAGCTGCATGCGTAGCATGCTCTTGGACACAGTTTGGCAGTGGCCATTCATTCTGATGGGCAGCATGTTGGTAGTCATACCAATAGGAAAAGCTGTACAATGATTGCAGCGAAGTTGGTATATGACATGGCTGCTTCCGCAGGTGCCTCTGCCACCACTGGAGTAGGATAAGCCTGTGACAAGGCTATACAATATGAAGTGCTGGGTGGGAGGATTGCACAGGCCTTGCACCTGTGTCTTTCACAAGGATATGATCCTTGTGGCAAGGTGTTGGGATTGGGAGTGTGATACGCATGAACTAGGATGTTGCTCACATTGGGTAGGCGATGGAACACCATTCTAGGAGCTGTGGGAAGAATCTCACATAGGATGGCCCTCTTTTCAGGACCTGATGTTAGACAATCATAGACCAGACGAAGGATACAGTGCATTTGTTTCAGTCTGGGGTGGTATTGGAAGACGAAGAGGGTACTCCTTTGTAGCTGGCTCTTGGGTATGATGGGAGGATTGGGGTGTGTGAGGACATGGCATGGGAAACCTCTTTGCAGACTACATCTGGGGAATTGTGCCTGTCTGTGAAGGCCTTCGTGAGACCTTCAGGATACTGAGCAAGGGATTTCTTTTCACTACAGATATACCATCCCCAGGTGGCCAGGCTGTATGGTAGAGACCTTTTTTTTGTGGAAGGGATTGCAGCTGTAGAAATGCAGATACTTCAAATGGTTCTGAACACTATGGGACTGAACGTCTAAGGTCATCAGTCCCCTAGAACTTAGAACTACTTAAACCTAACTAACCTAAGGACATCACACACATCCATGCCCGAGGCAGGATTCGAACCTGCGACCGTAGCAGTCGCGCGGTTCCGGACTGAAGCGCCTAGAACCGCTCGGCCACCGCGGCGGAAAATGCAGATACTGTTGGTGGTTGGTGGGTGTAATGTGGACAGAGGTGCGGGTGGAGCCAGCATAGAGGAGGAGGTCAAAGTCCAAGAAGGTGGCATGCTGTGTTGAGGAGGACCAGGTGAAGTGGATGAGAGAGAAGGTATTGAGATTGTGAAGTAATGAGGATAGCGTGTCTTCGCCCTGAGTCCAAACCACGAAGATATCATCAATAAACATGGAGCAGACCAGAGGTTTGGGGTTTTGGGGGGTTAGGAAGGTTTCCTCTAGATGCCTCATAAACAAGTTGGCATAGGGGGGTCCCATGTTTGTCCTCATGGCTGTGCCACTGATTTGTTTGTGTATCTTCCCTCTGAAGGAGAAGTAGTTGTGTGTTACGATGAATTTAGTAAAGTGTATGAGGAATGAGGTAGTGGAATTTTAGCCTGAAGGACACTGGGAGACATAGTGTTCAGTAGTGGCAAGACCCGTAATATTGCATAGGGAAGTGGTGCAATAGTGACAACTAGGTATCCAGGAGAAGAGGTGGGGATGGTGGAGAGTTAGTGAAGGAAGTGGTTGGTTGGAGGTGTTCGTCGATGAGAGCTGTAATATTTCAGTGAGGGTACAATAACAGCTATAATGGGGTGTCCAGGATTGATGGATTTGTGGATTTTGGGGAGTGCATAGGAGATGGGTGAGTCAGGTGTCATAAGTGTGTGGAGGGAAAAGGATTCAGGGGAGAAATTCTGGGAAGAGCCTGAGGCTTTAAACAGGGACTGGAGGTTAAGTTAGTCTTTGGGGATGGGATCACTGTGGCAGAGTTTATAGGTGGAGAAGTCAGACAGTTTGCAGAGGCATTACACCTTCCCAGAATGTAAGGGATATGAGTACCATGTTTGGTTGAAATCAATCCAATGATTTAGGAGAGGCGTTTTACCCAAGGCTTTGTCTGCGTATGCAGTTGTCACATATATTCAACATGTTTTACTCAAGTTTGTGCACATATCCTACCTGTACATATGGAGAATTGCACCTTGCACTTTCGTTTTCATGCATTTCAGTGCTTCTGGCGTCATACCTCGTGAACTGTGTGTCAAACAGTGATACAATTTTACAAATATATCAATAGATAAATACTGTCTACAATATGTGTTGTGAATAGAGTTAGTAGCAAAGAAGTAATATGCCACACGGGGCAGCCAGGCGGCCTGAGACGTCTCGTCAGGGTCCGCACGGCTCCCCCGATCGGAGGTTCGAGTCCTCCCTCGGGCATTGGTGTGTGTGTGGTCCTTAGTGTAAGTTAAAGTTGGATTAAATAGTGTGTAAGTTTAGGGACCGATCACCTCAGCAGTTTGGTCCCATGAGACATTACCACAAATTTCTAAAATTTCCAAAGAAGTAATAAATTGAAACGTCATATCTGATGTGGTAGCTTTACTGCATGAGCAGCAAAAATTTACTAAGCGATATAGTTTTTTCCTTTCATCATTTTATGGGAATTGTTAGTGGGATGAGTATTCATAAATGTTTGAATTTATGTATTTAGTCTGTTGCAAATCAGTAAGCACTTTTATTCTCAAATACTGGATGAATAGTGTCTTGGTATTCATGCATCATGGGGTAAACTTCTTTTGTACCTCCACCACATCGTTTTGATATATAGGTGGTAATTACCCCCACAGCGATTCTATTGAGGCAGTAAATGATATACACTCCTGGAAATGGAAAAAAGAACACATTGACACCGGTGTGTCAGACCCACCATACTTGCTCCGGACCCTGCGAGAGGGCTGTACAAGCAATGATCACACGCACGGCACAGCGGACACACCAGGAGCCGCGGTGTTGGCCGTCGAATGGCGCTAGCTGCGCAGCATTTGTGCACCGCCGCCTTCAGTGTCAGCCAGTTTGCCGTGGCATACGGAGCTCCATCGCAGTCTTTAACACTGGTAGCATGCCGCGACAGCGTGGACGTGAACCGTATGTGCAGTTGACGGACTTTGAGCGAGGGCGTATAGTGGGCATGCGGGAGGCCGGGTGGACGTACCGCCGAATTGCTCAACACGTGGGGCGTGAGGTCTCCACAGTACATCGATGTTGTCGCCAGTGGTCGGCGGAAGGTGCACGTGCCCGTCGACCTGGGACCGGACCGCAGCGACGCACGGATGCACGCCAAGACCGTAGGATCCTACGCAGTGCCGTAGGGGACCGCACCGCCACTTCCCAGCAAATTAGGGACACTGTTGCTCCTGGGGTATCGGCGAGGACCATTCGCAACCGTCTCCATGAAGCTGGGCTACGGTCCCGCACACCGTTAGGCCGTCTTCCGCTCACGCCCCAACATCGTGCAGCCCGCCTCCAGTGGTGTCGCGACAGGCGTGAATGGAGGGACGAATGGAGACGTGTCGTCTTCAGCGATGAAAGTCGCTTCTGCCTTGGTGCCAATGATGGTCGTATGCGTGTTTGGCGCCGTGCAGGTGAGCGCCACAATCAGGACTGCATACGACCGAGGCACATAGGGCCAACACCAGGCATCATGGTGTGGGGAGCGATCTCCTACACTGGCCGTACACCACTGGTGATCGTCGAGGGGACACTGAATAGTGCACGGTACATCCAAACCGTCATCGAACCCATCGTTCTACCATTCCTAGACCGGCAAGGGAACTTGCTGTTCCAACAGGACAATGCACGTCCGCATGTATCCCGTGCCACCCAACGTGCTCTAGAAGGTGTAAGTCAACTACCCTGGCCAGCAAGATCTCCGGATCTGTCCCCCATTGAGCATGTTTGGGACTGGATGAAGCGTCGTCTCACGCGGTCTGCACGTCCAGCACGAACGCTGGTCCAACTGAGGCGCCAGGTGGAAATGGCATGGCAAGCCGTTCCACAGGACTACATCCAGCATCTCTACGATCGTCTCCATGGGAGAATAGCAGCCTGCATTGCTGCGAAAGGTGGATATACACTGTACTAGTGCCGACATTGTGCATGCTCTGTTGCCTGTGTCTATGTGCCTGTGGTTCTGTCAGTGTGATCATGTGATGTATCTGACCCCAGGAATGTGTCAATAAAGTTTCCCCTTCCTGGGACAATGAATTCACGGTGTTCTTATTTCAATTTCCAGGAGTGTATATACTAAGTTGCTTGAAATCGTTTCAGTGGATTAAGAGGAGATATGGCACAACATACATTTTTATAATGTTGTTGTTGTTGTGGTCTTCAGTCCTGAGACTGGTTTGATGCAGCTCTCCATGCTACTCTATCCTGTGCAAGCTTTTTCATCTCCCAGTACCTACTGCAACCTACATCCTTCTGAATCTGCTTAGTGTATTCATCTCTTGGTCTCCCTCTACGATTTTTACCCTCCACGCTGCCCTCCAATACTAAATTGGTGATCCCTTGATGCCTCAGAACATGTCCTACCAACCGATCCCTTCTTCTGGTCAAGTTGTGCCACAAACTTCTCTTCTCCCCAATCCTATTCAATACTTCCTCAATAGTTATGTGACCTACCCATCTAATCTTCAGCATTCTTCTGTAGCACCACATTTCGAAAGCTTCTATTCTCTTCTTGTCCAAACTATTTATCGTCCATGTTTCACTTCCATACATGGCTACACTCCATACGAATACTTTCAGAAATGACTTCCTGAGACTTAAATCTATACTGGATGTTAACAAATTTCTCTTCTTCAGAAACGCTTTCCTTGCCATTGCCAGCCTACATTTTATATCCTCTCTACTTCGACCATCATCAGTTATTTTGCTCCCCAAATAGCAAAACTCCTTTACTACTTTAAGTGTCTCATTTCCTAATCTAATTCCCTCAGCATCACCCGACTTAATTAGACTACATTCCATTATCCTTGTTTTGCTTTTGTTGATGTTCATCTTATATCCTCCTTTCAAGACACTGTCCATTCCATTCAACTGCTCTTCCAAGTCCTTTGCTGTCTCTGACAGAATTACAATGTCATCGGCGAACCTCAAACTTTTTATTTCTTCTCCATGAATTTTAATACCTACTCCGAATTTTTCTTTTGTTTCCTTTACTGCTTGCTCAATATACAGATTGAACAACATCGGGGAGAGGCTACAACCCTGTCTTACTCCCTTCCCAACCACTGCTTCCCTTTCATGTCCCTCGACTCTTATAACTGCCATCTGGTCTCTGTACAAATTGTAAATAGCCTTTCGCTCCCTGTATTTTACCCCTGCCACCTTTAGAATTTGAAAGAGAGTATTCCAGTCAACATTGTCAAAAGCTTTCTCTAAGTCTACAAATGCTAGAAACGTAGGTTTGCATTTCCTTAATCTTTCTTCTAAGATAAGTCGTAAGGTCAGTATTGCCTCACGTGTTCCAGTGTTTCTACGGAATCCAAACTGATCTTCCCCGAGGTTGGCTTCTACTAGTTTTTCCATTCGTCTGTAAAGAATTCGTGTTAGTATTTTGCAGCTGTGACTTATTAAGCTGATAGTTCGGTAATTTTCACATCTGTCAACACCTGCTTTCTTTGGGATTGGAATTATTATATTCTTCTTGAACGAGCGGTTCTAGGCGCTTCAGTCCGGAACCGCGCGACTGCTACGGTCGCAGGTTCGAATCCTGCCTCGGGCATGGATGTGTGTGATGTCCTTAGGTTAGTTAGGTTTAAGTAGTTCTAAGTTCTAGGCGACTGATGACCTCAGAAGTTAAGTCGCATAGTGCTCAGAGCCATTTGAACCATTTTCTTCTTGAAGTCTGAGGGTATTTCGCCTGTTTCATACATCTTGCTCACCAGATGGTAGAGTTTTGTCAGGACTGGCTCTCCCAAGGCCGTCAGTAGTTCTAATGGAATGTTGTCTACTCCCGGGGCCTTGTTTCGACTCAGGTCTTTCAGTGCTCTGTCAGACTCTTCACGCAGTATCATATCTGCCATTTCATCTTCATCTACATCCTCTTCCATTTCCATAATATTGTCCTCAAGTACATCGCCCTTGTATAGACCCTCTATATACTCCTTCCACCTTTCTGCTTTCCCTTCTTTGCTTAGAACTGGGTTTCCATCTGAGCTCTTGATATTCATACAAGTCGTTCTCTTATCTCCAAAGGTCTCTTTAATTTTCCTGTAGGCGGTATCTATCTTACCCCTAGTGAGATAGGCCTCTACATCCTTACATTTGTCCTCTAGCCATCCCTGCTTAGCCATTTTGCACTTCCTGTCGATCTCATTTTTGAGACGTTTGTATTCCTTTTTGCCTGTTTCACTTACTGCATTTTTATATTTTCTCCTTTCATCAATTATATTCAATATTTCTTCTGTTACCCAAGGATTTCTACTAGCCCTCGTCTTTTTACCTACTTGATCCTCTGCTGCCTTTACTACTATTTTTATAATATGTATGGAATAAAACAGAAAGCTATATCTGAAGTGCTCGTGTGTGCTTAGGGTTCTTGTGCTGCAGTTGTAGTAGGACTTATATTTAGACATAGTAAATAACAACTTTTAAAACCAATAATATTTTCTGTCTTCAGAATTGAACCTAGATGTTGTGGGAATGTATACCGACTCTCCATGAGCAAAAAAATTGTTGACACCAACCTCTTTACTGAACATGAGTGAACATTGATGTGAGAAGTACAGTAAGATATAATGAAGGCAGCTATAATATCGACATCTTGCCACAATATTTCGACTGACAGTCATTTAGCTACATTCAGGTTAGTTTCGATATCAGCCAGCTACAAGGCCAGAATTTCATGGAATACTTATTGCACTGGGAAAACTTAAAGAATTTCATTATGATGACTTTTGACATAGAGAATCAGCATCTCTACTGTCCTGTGAACGCTCTACATTCCGCCATTTTGTTCCAAGTATAATGTGATTGTCTTTTAATTTACGAATTTGTAACAAAAAATAAAGTTGCTTTATGAGTACCTTGGTCCATAAGAAACGTCCCTGGAGTACCAAACGTCAATAACAAATTATTAAACATGGCTTAAGCCACTGTGTAAACTTGTTCGTCCAGAATAGTTATCATTGCTACAAAATTTGAAAAGTGATATGTTATTATTAACACATACCGATTCACTGCTGGTTTCTGCCCAAAAGGACCTAAAATGTCCAATCTGATCTTCTCAAATGGTTTGCTTGATTCTGATAATCTCTGCAGCGGAATATGCTGTTTACTTCGTTTGGCTCGTTATGCACATGGTACACCGTTCTTTACATACTGTATGTTCTGCTTATGTGTTCACCCCCAGTATTGTTAGGTTACATGTTGTTCTGTTGTTTTATGACTGACATGTCCTGTTAATACAATATCATGCACCTATTTCAGATTTTCATTTTGCAACATAACTTGTACCACAATACAAGGTCTAAGCTTGGTTCATAACACTCCATTGTGCACATTGAATTGTGGCTTTGTTTCAAATAACGTGCAGTCTTCATCACTTGCGGGCCTTCTGGTGCAGAGGTAGAACCTACATGTTCAATCACAGATACTTTCCGACTCAATCCATCGGCATTTACATGTGACTTGCTGGGTCGACAGTATCCAGTATGTTAACCTGATCGATCGATCTTTTGAACCTAATAGCCACTTCAAATCTGCAATCCTTTATGGCCTTGTACGTTCTCCTATCTAAATAATTTCAAAAATATATTATACCATATGTGAAGTGCAGCATCTCTTTTTCTGTCATATAATAGTTCTTGCCTGCTCTATTGAACTGTTGTGAGGCAACAGCCGAGTCCATGATTGCTCGGTTTGCATGACAGCACAAATTACTCCTCATAAATTGGGAAAACTAATATCGGTGCTTTTGTTAATGACTGTTTTAATCACCTGAATGCATCTTTCCACTCCACTGACCGATGGAACTTCACTCGTTTCTTCAATAGATGAGTCAGCATTCATGCTATGTACACAGATTTTTGTACAAATATGTGGTAATAATTTGTCAGGTCCAAGGAAGACTTCATCTCTTTTTCTGACACAGTATCAGATAATCCTCTGTAGCTTTCATTATCCTGGGATCTGTCCCAATTCCATACCAAGTAATTAAATGTCACGCATACTGCACTTCTTCCATTGAGAAGTACCAATTTTATAAACTGAGTGTTAAGTGAGCCATGCACAACCACTTAAGCACCGCCATTAGATGCGATCCATGCTCATCCATGTTCTTGATAAAGACAATTAAGTCACCTAAATACATTATACATTGTCTAGCTTTCAGTCCCCTCCAGTCTGTCTAAGAGGCACTGAAACGTGGTAGGCGTGTTTCTAAATCAATTCAGGATATGCTGATGTTAATAATGTCCTGATGGGAATATAAAATCTGTCCGTGGTGATCCTCTGGTGAATATCAATCCACAGATCCATGATAGAAAAGTATATGCTTTGCCCCATATTATCCATTATTTCTGTTATGTCTTGCGTTGAATAAGCATCTGTAACTGTACAGTTCTTATGGTGTCAATAGTCACAACAAATCGATACACCTTCGTCCCATCTGCACTTTTCTTCAGGACAATTGATTACCACTGGTGCTACCCAGGGGCTGGTACTATTCTCAATACTACTGTCTTGTGTTTGCAATACACTGTCAGTTAATTCCTAGTTGGGGTTCTATGCTATGTCACTGGGGTCACTCACAAAGACCCACATGGATTAAATAGATCCTCATATTCTAAAAATAGCTATTCCATTGCAGTCTTTTCTAGTCCTTCCAATTGTGTTACCTTCTCCTGTAATGCAGGTAAACTGATGGTTTGCTTAAACTTAGGGTCCAGACTTGATCTGCCTAAATCATTTTCCTGCAAGATCTCCAAATTAGCGATCGTGAATCACTAGGACAGTGCCACATCTGCAGCCTCAAAATTATCCTGCCTGTGTGCAATGATCCTTAATACAAAATACTGCGCTTTATCTAATTCCTCATTTTCCTTTAGCAGCTCCAATACACATAATATGTTTACCAGCAAATTAGTTCCTACATTAACCCACAACTTATACGTATGAACGTTAAGCTTTCTGGTCCTCTCTTCAAAGTTTTCAATGTATTGCTCTAGTTTTTGTGACACAGTGTCACAAAATACCTGCAGATATTTTTTCTTCTTTATCACTGCACGCATCCAGCCCTCATGTTGGTATATTCCTAAACTCCTCATGAAATGTTATGTGTGAATTAACATCTCTCGTCAAACGTAATCTAAATGTATGTAAAAGCTTTTCCTCCAAACAAAATCCCGCCTTAGCGGCTCTTTATGTTATCTATGAATGCTTACATCCGCCTGCCTTACCTGAAAAAGGAGAGAGGCAGTGGTACCACTGTCACAGATGCATACCTGCATACTGGTTGAGAGCTGATCTCTGGTATCCGCTGTTAGTGCATCCAAATGCTTTTGCAGCTTTGTATTGTTTGCCTGGATTTGTATCAGTTGCATCAATAAGACTGCACTGCATCTACAGTGGTAATGTTCCCAAACTTTGGTTCGTTCATTGCAAAGCCAAAGGAAAAACCCAATAGGAAAGTAATCAACAGGAACACCGCAATTTTAACTGCTCCACTGAATTCTTGAGTCTGAGAGCTAAACATGGTAATTCCCTAGAATCACTGGTGTAATGTTCAGGTCATTGGTGCCCAATCTAATCACATGTAAAAATAGATCATTTTGACATGCTGTTGAGGTGAGGCTCCATATCATCATCCCGTGATATTGCTTATAGGTACTGGCTCTTCTGACATCAAAGTTTCAACATGTGGTATGCTGAAGTGTTACTGGATGTTCTCTTGCGAAGTGTGAGTGGGATTTGTGGGAGGCTGTGTGATAAGATCTCCAGTACTGTAGTGAGCGTGCAGGGAAGAGTACTTACTCGACAACAACTTCTTTTTCCTTACCTGTACCCCTTATCTTCACGGGAACGGCATGTTAATTTGCGGATTTGACAGTTAGAACGTGGCCGGATGTCCTTGCAGTCGGATTTAGCAGGTAGAAGGTGGCCAGATGCCCTTTTCGTAGCTCACACAATGGGCAGGAATGCGTAATCCATAAAGGACAACTTGGTTTCCCTGTTCTGAGCCTCATACATTCTGGCCGGCCGGAGTGGCCGAGCGATTCTAGGAGCTTCAGTCTGGAACCGCACGACCGCTACGGTCGCAGATTCGAATCCTGCCGCGGGCATGGATGTGTGTGATGTCCTTAGGTTAGTTCGGTTTAAGTAGTTATAAGTTCTAGGGGACTGATGACCTCAGCTGTTAAGTCCCATACTGCTCAGAGCCATTTGAACCAGCCAAGCCTCATACATTCTGAACTATAAGACTTTAAAGAATGGCAATGGCACCGCGATTTCTGCCGTAACACGCACTGCAAAGGTTGCCTGCATTGTCCTGCAGCCTTCTGTAAACAGACCATTTCTGCCTACACTGCTCAGTCTATTAGTGTCTCCTGCTCAGGCCTGCTGCATTTTTATCGGTGTCAAACAGGAAAATACTCTTGACGCATTACACGTACATTTCGGACAGTGCTTTCTCTGCTTTGGTGTGGCGTGTGGCATTTGCAGTCTTGTCGTCGATATGTCCCATCTTCAGTAATGAAGAAAAACTAGATATGATAACTTACGGCGAATATGACAGAAATACAATCACAGCTGTAGCAGCGTACGCTACCCAGATAGATGGCGTCCTTCACGTCGTAATACTCGCAATATCTGCACAAGTCTAATGGAAACAGGCTGCTGGGCACCCAAAAAGCGTCAACGTACAAACACAGCAACTACCAATTACAACGAAATTGCTGCTTTGGCTGCTGTATCGCGCAATCCTGAGGTGAGTATACGCTAGGTTGCACACGGTTCTGGGCCAAGCGCTTCGTGCAAAAGCCTTTCTGTGTCAGGTATTTTAAATGCCGAATTTCGTTCACTTGTGGCCATGTGAGCACTGTCGGTTTGTAGTGGCAATGTTATGGTGACAAAAGCAAAACTAGATGTCCTGTTCCTGTGCAACACAATCGATTTCATAAACTTTTACTCGAGGCTTATGAAGCACTACAAGATTCAACAATCCAGCACGAGTTTAGTTGCCAATATCTTTTTATTTGCAAGCTACAGCTTGATATCCAAGGACGTCCATAGCCAGTGGCAAGTGGGTCCACGGCACCTCACCCCTAGCTCTCAGGGAAAAGAAAAAATGTAGCGTAGTCAGGTGATTTTCTCTCAAGAAAATAGTGTAAAAGTCGGTAATACGCAGGTTTTTAACAGGAGCGGAAGAGAACTTTTTCATGGCTTCATGGATATTCGTCTTCTAAAATATTAATAATACTCCATACCCCTAGGTCTAAGCGCCCCCCCCCCCCCCCCCCCGTACAAACTATCATG
The DNA here is from genome assembly GCF_023864345.2 of Schistocerca serialis cubense. Classification (NCBI taxonomy): domain Eukaryota; kingdom Metazoa; phylum Arthropoda; class Insecta; order Orthoptera; family Acrididae; genus Schistocerca; species Schistocerca serialis. The sequence goes on from NC_064638.1 coordinate 520,621,208, forward strand.
AGGGAGCTCTTGATGATATTGGCTTTTTGTACTCGTTGTCGGTGCTGTCAAGAACTAACTTTTAACTCGGCGGTGTCCATAACAATCACCGAGTTTGTCGGCAAGTAAGGAAAAAATTGTTTCTTAAATCATAACTCAAATGCGTCTTGAATTTATTTCAGAATGAAAATCAGAATTGCTCTTTTTTGCCCAGAACACTAATTTGCTTTCAGGAGCGAATCAGGAAGCATTTCAGCGTGAAACACAATTATTCGTCCATCTTTATCAACTGGTACTTTACAGCCATCCGAACCATCAGTCATTTTCCAATACGCTTTCGTCGTATGAGTCTGATTTTCCCATGTTTTGTCCAAGTAACAATTTATCTGATTACCGGATTTTCTTATTTCAAGAATACTTTCTTAAATAATTATGCGATTGAAGCTGTGATATCAGTACGTTGCATTAAAAGTTTGTACATGCATATCTGAATCCAATATTTTTCAGTGTTCTTCGCATGGAGGTAAAACAGCATTTAAAATTTATAGTTTCACGCATTTTCAACGATATGTCTTGACAGTAGGAAATTTGCCTGTCTTACAAATATTGAGCACAACTTGCCTTAGAACGCCTTTGTCGAAATCGTGTAGATTCGTAACGGGTTTCTCATGGCTGTGATGTTCCGCTGGCGATCTGAAAACAAGGTTTCCACGGGTCTGGACAGATAAATTACCTGCACTGCCAATCCACTGAAGAGTTCTCGAGCTGGCGCCACTCGCTTCCTCAGTGATTCCGAATGGTTATTAACTGTCGGAATATGTGTGATGTCAGGCGCTCAGAACTGGGGCCCACGGGAAGTAAGAGTGCTGCATCGAACTTGTGACGTCACACTAGTTGCCTTGCCCGTCATACATTACGAACACTCGGTTACTATCTGCTACAGGAGGGAAAGGTACTTAATAAATTCCTTAACTTTCTCATATGTTATAGAGAGTGTGAATCTGTTTAAATGTGCAGCTACAAAGTATTACAACAGGCTCAAATAGCGACTCGCTCCCCACGGGAGACGGTCGCTGCAACTGGAAAGACCTGTCGTATCATGTGCTATGACGTACGCCACAGGGCCCATGTATCGTATTGGTCCCGCGAAGAAGTAGACTAAACTTGACCGCCATCGTCATGGCTCCAGCTATGGTGATTTGTATAGGTAGATTAATAGGAACTAGCTACTGTAGACTGTTTGGATGCGATATGTCTGCTGCAGGGGTCAGGAAGAGGAGGAAGAAGAGCGGCCGCGAGAACACTACGAGGAGCAGCAGCAGGTGGTTACAGGGTCAGAAGCACAAACCGGAGCGGATGCTGCCGCTACCGACAGCACGCCTACTGTTGAGCCTTCTGCACCTCCCCTGGAGCCCGTCACGGCCGCCACCGCCAAGCACAAGGTCGTCCTCACCTTGCAGGAGCTGCCGGCCATCAAGAAAGTTGTCAGTTCTGCCCTGCGACTGAACAGGCGGATGGCGTATGAAATAAAGGAAGTCACTGAGCATGTAAGCACCTTGACTCTCCTACACTCTCCCGTGTGAATTTTGGAATGGTTCTTTTACAATTTGTGCCAAGGGCTTGCCGCAGTGGGAACACCGGTTCCCGTCAGATCACGAAAGTTACGCGCTGTCGGGCTTGGCTAGCACTCGGATAGGTCACTGTCCGGGTTTGCCGAGTGCTGTTAGCAAGTGGAGTGCAAACAGCCCCTGTGAGGGCAATTGAGAAGCTACTTGATTGAGAAACAGCGACACTGTTCACAATAACTGACGACGGCTGGGGGAGCAGTGTGCTGACCGCATGTCCCTCCATATCACCAGTGATGGCAAAGGGCTCAGGATGACACAGCGGTCGGTCGGTACCGTTGTTTCTTCATGGCCTGTTTGGATGGTGTTTGTTTTTTCTTTTACAATATGTAGAGTTTTGATCCTGCACGTAACTTTCAGACTACCAGGCCAAAACACGATTCTATCACTTTAATGATTTTCCCGGAACTTTTCACTTTTTCTCAGGTACTGGTTTGTACGTGTTGTGAAGTGCCTAGCCACTCCATGTTCCCAATTTCACCTCAAATGTGGGTACTCCCCCACCTTCATAACTTATTGTGTTAGCTGATACTACAGATGGTATAAGTCAAGGTTATATCTTTTCATTAGGACCATTATCATCATCTTTATTCAGTGCTGGCAATGCCTTATTGGTGCAGCCATTGATCGTAGTTTAGTAAGTGAATTTCTACCTACCTCTTGATTTTTTTCCTTAGTATTTTCCTCCGAGAACAATGTTTAGTAATACATCATACTGAATTAGGTCTCCAGTTACGTTTTTCTTCTCTGTTTGTTGTTTACCTGCATATGATATCATCCATTTATTTTAGTATTTACTCATTAGATCTGCTTTTGATCCAGGAAAGTTTAGTGACCCGCCTCTACCTCTGCATCTTTACTGCATACTTTTTCTTGTTTTTCAGAAGTCCATTATTCGAAATCACTATATTCTAAACAAATTGCTTGATTTCCTTCGTCCATATTTCTGGATTAAAGTGCTCTTATTTTTAATAAATTACAATTATTCATGAATTGTGTTGTGATGTTTCTATCCAATAAAAATAATTAATTCCTTTGATTTAGACTTACACTTACTTTCTTGTCCACTTTATCTGTTATTTTTTTCTATTCCTGTGGATTAACCCGGTGCATCACTAAAAATTCTTAATGTACAGTGTGATTCTGCGATGATGTTACAAATTTTCAAGGATGATGGAGAAAGGTAAATTATCAGTTTACTGGTAAAAGATCCTGATCCTGAAATGATCGAGTCGAAGGTTATAAGCTAAAATCGTTCCGATACTTCCGACAGTGGAGTACAAATACGAGTACTATTGTTACTAAGATTGTAGGGTAGGCGATTTCAGAGCTAGAAAAAATGACCAGTAAGAGCTATGGGCACTTGTTCAGTTGAAGAAATGTGTTTTACATTAGCGAAGGTGAACGAGTGGTTATAGCTCTTAAGGTGTGCATTTTAGAGCCCATATTTACTGGATGTTTTTTCTTGTTTTGGTCCATACTACCACCTCTGAGAGCTGCTTAGTTTTCAGTCTTAGCAACAGCAATATTTGTACAGGTATTCCACTGTCACAGGTATCAGTACAATTTTCGCTTATAACTTTCGACTAAGTCGTTTCCAGATCAGGATGTTGTATTTCAGATTGATATATTTATCCTTCGCTATCATCCCTCAGAGTTTGTAACATCATCACCGAATCATCTTGTAGAATTAATTATCTTTATGAATGTGCTGGCATTAAAATAACATCATCAATTGTAGTGGAATATGTTTATTCATGATTGACAATTATTGTGTCCGTGTTGTTTTTCATTTACAACAAAAAATTAAAAGAATGTAGAAGAACAGCCATTTTGAACACTTCATTAATATTTATGAACTGTGGATTTCGTATAAATTGCGAATCATACTTTACTTTCTAAATCGTTTCAATCACCAAACATTATCTTACAGTTTTCTAAGGAACATTGTTTTTCATACAAAAAATTATTGCATTTATTCTTTTGTTCACTTCGATTTTTATCTTTTAGCGATAACTTTTATAGGTGAACACTTGCTCTTCTAAGCCCAAAGAGATCTTTTCGTAAATGTCACTCAATCTTAGCTTTTAATCTGTAGTTTTTAAAATATGATAAAATAATTTCATGTTTCTATAATTTTATCAGTCTTTAAAATTTCTACATTCTTTGATTACTGAGCTGAGGTATTGTTTGCTTAACTTTTTCACTGTTTTCATGTTGGATAAACCAATGTTGAATTGTGATCTGGCAAGTGATGGTCTTATGAATTCATTTCCATATTTCTTCTGCTGCAAATACTAACCAGAAATACCTCTAATATTTCATCCTATCCTTTATATAATAATCGTTTTGACCTTTTTTAAAAATCAAAGAAAATGTTACATTTCAAGTTCTTAATAATATCACTATGAGTTTTATTTTTGAATTGCAATGTTTTCACTTTTAAGGACACCGAAGAACTATATGTATTATAATATGGCTTTGCTTTTTCTGTTTTACTAATAGACCTTTATGGCAGTTGCATAAGAATTATTCAAATTTTATTAATGGAGGAGCCCTTTCATTTTTATTGTTGGTGTAGAATTGAAAAATTCCCATTATCCATAATATTTAAATAGGGGTTTTCGGGAATAGTGTGATATTTCTATTAATGATGTAATACATAAAAAATCATAAACTGGAAAACTGAAAGCGGGACATATTTGAAAAGTTTCTCTTCAACCCAAAGTTCAGTTAGTTACAGCAGAAATATCGACTAATAACACAAGTGTCACAATTTAAATGTATGTGTATGAGTTGATTATTCAAAACAAGTATTAAAAATTAAATATATACGTGTAAGTTTATTATTGTTCAATGTTGGCATAACAAGAATTTCCAACTCTAACCATTATACAGCAAACAATTGTGAACTGCTTGTTGTGAAATGATGTACCATAGTTGTCCTCCATACGCTGCACAAAGCCACTATATCTCTACTGTATATAAGTAAATGATTTTCCCATTATTGGCTGTCAAAACTGGCGTTGTGTGTACGTAGCAGGTGGTTATAATTAAACTGACAGTGTTACAAGTGCTGCAGTGTGGGCTGTATACATTGCAGGATGCTGAAATATCGTAGGTACGTTAACTGGTGTGCTTGTGTAGTAGTCTGAAAAAAATAAGAGTTCCACTTCTCACCACCAGGTGAAAATATGGCGCCGAAGGCGGTCAACATGAGTAATGTTTCCTGTTTTGACGTTAGATTACTGTTTGTCACTTGGCTGCACGTGTTGATTTCTTTTGAAACGCGACGGTTGATGAAAAGGTATGGGAAGGTTGAAGTTTTCTGTACGAAACACAATGGTAATGGATAAGAGAGACTGTGTATTACTAGCAAAACTATTTTATCACAACGGCAGCGTTAGCAGGTGAATTGGGTGGTGCACCAGGGATAGGGAGACGCCACATTCCCATGGCAGTTGTTGCTGAAGTCGCCGTAGTATAGCCGACCTTACAGCACATACTTGTGATTCTGCAACCAGTGCTCGAGCTATGTGATGGGAATTGTATCTCTCCTGATCAGCAGTTCAAGGGAGTTTGGGGCACATTTTACACTGCTGTTTCTACAAGATTCAGAATGTGCACCACATGAAGCCCTAAGATAGGCTACAACACCGTGCCTTTGCCCTTAGTTTTTTGGCGTGCATGGAAATGGATGACACGTGATTGGGGAACATTCTTTGGATGGACAAGGCACATTTTACTCAGCACGGTGCCATGAATGCACAAAACTGTCGCATATGGTGTTATATTCCACGATGTACTGTGGAGGAACATCCACTGCGCTCAAGATATGTGAGTATGTGGCTATGTGGTGTTGTTTGACAAGCTCATTCATTCTCGGCCTGTTTTTCTTTGAGGAGCTGCTGGGCCTGCTGATGTATACAGTGACGTCTGCGCATTATAAGGATCTCCTTGTACAATACGTGGTTCCAGCTCAAAAGGAACACAACTGTGTCCACACCACTATTTTCATGCAAGATGGAGCGACATCACATGTCGCTTGCCAGGTAAAAAATTTGCCTCGATAAATCTTCAGTACCGCATCATCTCTAGACACTTTCGAGGTGTGTAGCCTCTCAGATCCCCCGACCTATATTAATGTGACTTCTGGTTGTGGGGATATCTGAAAGCTCGCGTCTAACAGCGATGTATCCAGACTCTTCCTAACTGGAAGGATAGCGTACAACAACATATTGCTCTGATTACACTGGATTTGCTGCAAGGAACTGTCGACCAAGCTGTGTTATGGATGCAGCATGTTGCTGAGTTGGGAGACCATATTGAACAAACGTTGAAACTTGTGACCATATCGTAAGGAACGAGTCAGAACCACCATTATCATGTGTTTGATCGTTCCTCCCCTTTTCCTGCCCCCACATCACATTGTAACTGCTTATAGTATCATACATTCACCTGGTGGTGAAAAGTGGAACTATTATTTTTTCAGCATGCCGTGCGAGTGCACAGATTAATGGACTTACCTACGATGTTTCAGCACGTTGCAATGTATACAGCCCGCAGTGCAGGACTCGGAGCACCATTAGTTTAATTATAGCCACTAATTTAGTAAAAGGTTTTGTGACACTCGACTTAATGGCAGCATTATATTTGTTGGTGTGATACAAAACATTTAGGTGTACAGCCAAGTGAGTTGACCGAATAAGTGTGACTTTTTGACGACTTTTCTTCCCATCATCTTCCTGCGTGCACATGAGAAGGAAATCAATTGGGGCGTTCTTTTTTTTTAGCGAAGTCTATCAAATGGATACCCAAAGCATTGTGGCGACTTAGATGTCTTCACGATAAAACGTTTGCGATTGCCTGCAGAATCATGATTGTACCCTGGTGTGCACCTCTTCGTCTGAAACTACTTGACGACCAGGGTTGTCAATGTTCAGGGCACCAAAAAGTGTAAATCGCATGTGGAGAGATCGGGACTGAGTGGAGGATACGTACGAACTTCCCTGCATAACATCTGCGGAGTACGGTAGTTGAAACAACTTCGGCAACATGTGAGCGGGCATAATCGTGCAACAGAATGATTCAATCCGTCAACATTCCTGCGCGGTTGGACTTAATGACATGATTCAGTTTTTGCAGAGTTTCCACATACCGTTGTGCGTGAACTGAAACGTGCCATCAAGTCCAAACGCCCAGGAATATTGACCAGCGGAATCATTCTGTTGCAAGATAATGCCCGCCCACATGTTACCAAAGTTGTTTTGACTGCGCTGTAGAAGTCAGTGACGATCTTGTCTCACAGTAGGATAAATATTAATATTTACGGCGATTGCTTTTGAAATAATAAGTATTTCATTTACTTTTCTCCATCCTTCTCGTTTTCATTTGAATGCCTCTTATACAAAACGAGTTGCCTTTCTTTGAACTTTTTCGACGTGTTCCGTGAATCCTATAAGGGAACGACGCCATACCGCGCAGGAGTAGTCCAGATCATGACGGAGAGGCAGTCTCTTTAAATTTGTTACATCTTCTGTTCTGCCAGTGAATCACACTCTTTGGCTCAATTCCTCCATAAAGTTTTATTTATGTGAGTTCCAGTTTAAGCTGCTCGTAATTGCAGTCCTTTGGTATTTACACTACTGGCAATTAAAATTGCTACACCAAGAAGAAATGCAGATGATAAACGGGTATTCATTGGACAAATATATTATACTAGAACTGATACATGATTACACTTTCACGCAATTTGGGTGCATAGATCTTGAGAAATCAGTACCCAAACAACCACCTCTGGCCATAATAACGGCCTTGATACGCCTGGGTATTGAGTCAAACAGAGCTTGGATAGCGTGTACAGGTACAGCTGCCCATGCAGCTTCAACACTATACCACAGTTCATCAAGAGTAGCGACTGGTGTACTGTGACGAGCCAGTTGCTCAGCCACCATTGACCATTCAGTTGGTGAGAGATCTGGAGAATGTGCTGGCCAGGGCAGCAGTCGAACATTTTCTGTATCCAGAAATGCCCGTACATTACCTGCAACATGCGGTGGTGCATTATCCTGCTGAAATGTAGGGTTTCGCAGGGTTCGAATGAAGGGTAGAGCCACGGGTCGTAACACATCTGAAATGTAACGTCCATGTTCAAAGTGTCGTCAATGCGAACAAGAGGTGACCGAGACGTGTAATCAATGGCACCCCATACCATCACGCCGGGTGATACGCCAGTATGGCGATGACAAATACACGCTTCCAATGTGCGTTCACCACGATGTCGCCAAACACGGATGCGATCATCATGATGCTGTAAACAGAACCTGGATTCATACGAAAAAATGATTTTTTGCCATTGGTGCACCCAGGTTCGTCGTTGAGTACATCATCGCAGGCGCTCCTGTCTGTGATGCAGCGTCAGGGGTAACCGCAACCATGGTCTCCGAGCTGATAGTCCATGCTGCTGCAAACGTCGTCGAACTGTTCGTGCAGATGGTTGTTGTCTTGCAAACGTCTCTCTGTTGACTCAGGGATCGAGACGTGGCTGCACGATCCGCTACAGTCATGCGGATAAGATGCCTGTCATCGCGACTGCTAATGATACGAGGCCGTTGGGATCTAGCATGGCGTTCCGTATTACCCTCCTGAACCCACCGATTCCATATTCTGCTAACAGTCGTTGGATCTCGACCAACGCGAGCAGCAATGTCGCGATACGTTAAACCGCAATCACGATAGGCTACAATCCGACCTTTATCAAAGTCGGAAACGTGATGGTACGCATTTCTCCTCCTTACACGAGGCATCACAACAATGTTTCACCAGGCAACGCTAGTCAACTGCTGTTTGTGGTGCATGAGAAATCGGTTGGAAACTTTCCTCATATCAGCAAGTTTTAGGTGTCGCCACCGGCGCCAACCTTGTGTGAATGCTCTGAAAAGCTAATCATTTGCATATCACAGCATTTTCTTCCTGTCGGTTAAATTTCGCGTCATTAGCACGTCATCTTCGTGGTGTAGCAATTTTAATGGCCATATGTGTAGTTCAATTGACAGTCTTCAAATTTGTATGATTTATTGTGTAACCGAAATTAAACGGATGTTTTTAGTACTCATGTACACCTTTCATTGTTTAGGATCAATTTCCGCCTTTCACACTGTACAGACATCTTGTCTAAATCATGTTTTGATCTTCTGATGACTTTATTTGACCGAAAACGACAGCATTATCAGCACTCAACGTAAGAGAGCTGCTCAGATTGCCTCCTAAATCATTTATAAAGCTGTACAATACGATTTAAAGTTTCCAGACACACCTATGCAACGCAAAATTGTCCACTAAATATCACGAGAAGTATACGCACGAGTTTAAGTAAGAGCAGGCGGGAAGTACTGCAGTGCCAGTAGAGGGATGATGATAATGATGTCTGGCTTGTGGGGAGCTCAACTGCGCGGTCATCAGCACCCATACAAAGTCCCAATTTTTCCACAGTCCAATTTTTTTCACAGTTCAATCTAGCCACTGTCACGAATGATGATGATGATGAAATGATAAGGGCAACACAAACACCCAGTCCCCGGGCAGAGAAAATCCCCAACCCGGCCGGAAATCGAACCCGGGACCTTGTGATCCAGAGATAGCAACGCTGGCAACTAGGCCACGGGATGTGGACCCAGTAGAGGGAGAATGGGTCGCTAAGGAAAGATCAGTACATCGAGCGTGGAACAATCATTGGATGTCACATATATACAAGGTGTTCAAATAAAAGTGTCAAGTACTTTAAGAGGTGCTAGTACTCATCGAAACAAGAGAAATAAGTCCAGTAAACATGGGTCCGGAAATCCAAATTTTCTGCAATAAACACGTGTTTACACGAGGTGTTCAACATGGCGCCCATTCATGACAATGCACCCCTCTGCCCTCCGGCGTAAGGAATTACGCACCCTTTGAAGTATACACGGCTGTTGCAGTATCTGCTGGCATGCATTGAAAACGCGACCCTGTAGTATCTGCACATCATTGATTGGCTTGGCGTGGGCCAACTCCTTCAAGTGTCCCCATAACCGAAAGGCTAGGGGATTGAGGTCTGGAGAAAGAGCAGGCCAAGGTGTCTCCCCTCCCCCCTCCCTCCCCCCCCCTCCCCCCGACCAATCAGTTTCCGGACCCATGTTTATTGAACACACCCCATATTAATGACCACTTAAAGACGTTCGCATACCTTTGACCAGGTAGTGTAGAACTGCGGTTTCACTAGATGACTTCACATTATTTAGTATGTACGGTGATTTCTCAGACAGGACATCATGAATCGAGCCACACAACTAAGACACGCCATAGACACCCAGTTTTATTAGAAGAGATGTGAAAAACTGTTTCAAACGCCTTCTGGCAATCTTGAAATGTGGAATCAACTTGAGATGCCTTGTTCATAGCACTCTTTACTTCTTGTGAGTAAAGAGTCAATTGTGTTTCACAAGTAGCATATTTTCTATAATCGTAGTTAGTTTTCAGCCAGTAGATTTTTTTTTTGAGGCATTTCATAGTGATAGAACACAGTACATGTTCCAAAATCATAATGAATTAGAGGCGCTGAGAAGCGTAAGGGCTAAAGCGCATCCTTTTGAGTTTGTAACATGTATACATGGGCCTCACTTGTGTTGATTCTATGGTGAACAGCTTTGTCTGTACTGTAGACGCACATTGTATGTACGAATAGTGACAAAAATCTGTCTGTCCGATTCCTCTGATATTCTTTTCAACTTTGTTTCTCTGCAGTGCTCAGTTGTTAACTATGCTTGCCAGCATAATTTAGTGTCTACATCGCGAACGTAGTAATACTTGGTAATCGAAGGTAGATTTTCTTACCTGGTCACTGGAGTCAATTTACACAAAGAGCAAGGCTAGCTGAGCGTTTTATAGGCTGTAAAATTGGTGCTGAGGATTTCAGAATCTTTAAGAGTGTTATCGAGAACGCTACCAAACCAAAATTGATGTACATGGCAATAATATACGTTTTTGAAATTTCAGTGTGATGAAGTATTGTACAGGTTGCCAGGAGATGTTGTTTAAAGTAACATTTTCTTTATTAGAGTCTTGGGAGGCTAGAATTTTCTACTAGTCCTGTCGAGGGAAGCCACAAGTTGTCAGTTCCTCAAGTTTTGTAGATGCTTTCCTAATCGATTGGCCAAATACGTAGCTGGAAAGCAAATATCAACCTTGAACGCTCCTGTACAGAATGTTTTGCAAATCAATTACGAACCATTGTGGTCCGATGACATGGCGGATTGTCATCAATAAAAATTCCATCGTTGTTTGGGAATATGAAGTCCATGAATGGGTGCAAATGGTCCCCAAATAGCCGAACATAACCATTTTCCAGTCAGTGACTGGTTCAGGTGGCCCAGAGGACAAAGTCTACTCCATGTAAACACAGCCCACATCAATATGGAGCCACCACCAGCTTCCACAATGCCTTGTGGGCAACTTGGGTCCACGGCTTCATGAGGTCTGCGCCACACTCGAACCCTGCCATCAGCTCTTACCAACAGAAATAGACACTCATCTGACCAAAGCACGGTTTTCCAGTCGTTTAGGCTCCAATCGATGTGGTCACGAGCTCAGGAGAGGCGCTGCAGGCGATGTCGTGCTGTAAGCTAATGCAATCGCGTGGGTCGTCTGCTGCCTTAGCCCATTAACGCCAAATTTCGCCGCACTGTTCCAACAGATACGTTCGTCGTACGTCTGCGGTTATTGGACTGCAATGTTGCTTGTCTGTTGCACTGACAACTCTACTCAAAACCCGCTGCTCTTGGTCGTTATGAGAAGGCCGTCGGCCACTGCGTTGTCCGTGATGAGAGGTAATGCCTGAAATTTACTATTCCCAGGTGCTCTCTTGAGACTGTGCGTCTCGGAATAGTGAATTCCCAAACGATTTCCTAAATGGAATGTCCCATCCATCTAGCTCCAATTACCATTCCGCGTTAAAATCTATTAATTCCCAGCGTGCACCCATAATCACGTCGGAAAGCTTTTCACATGAATCACCTGAGTACAAATGACAGCTTCCACCGATGCACTGCCCTTTTATGTTTTGGGTACGCGATGCTACTGCCTTCTGCCATTTGCATACCACTATTCCGTGACCTCTCCCACTTCAGTGTACAGGGTGGTCCATTGATAGTGACCGGGCCAAATATCTCACGAAATAAGTATCAAACGAAAAAACTACAAAGAACGAAACTCGTCTAGCTTGAAGGGAGAAACCAGATGGAGCTATGGTTGGGCCGCTAGATGGTGCTACCATAAGTCAAACGGATATCAACTGCGTTTTTTTTTTAAATAGGAACCCCCATTTTTTATTACATATTCGTGTAGTACGTAAAGAAATATGAATGTTTTAGTTGGACCACTTTTTTCGCGTTGTGATAGATGGCGCTGTGATAGTCACAAACGTATAAGTACGTGGTATCACGTAATTCCGCCAGTGCGGACGGTATTTGATTCTTGATACATTACCCGTGTTAAAATGGAACGTTTACCAATTGCGGAAAAGGTCGATATCGTGTTGATGTATGATGTATGGCTATTGTTATCAAAATGCCCAACGGGCGTGTGCTATGTATGCTGCTCGATATCCTGGACGACATCACCCAAGAGTCCGGGCCGTTCGCCGGATAGTTACTTTATTTAAGGAAACAGTAAGTGTTCAGCCACATGTGAAACGTCAACTACGACCTGCAACAAATGATGATGCCCAAGTAGGTGTTTCAGCTGCTGTCTCGACTAATGCGCACATCAGTAGCGGACAAATTGCGCGAGAATAGGAAATCTCAAAAACGTCAGTGATGAGAATGCTACATCAACATCGATTGCACCCGTACCCTATTTCTATGCACCAGGAATCGCTTGGCGACTACTTTGAACGTCGTGTACAGTTCTACCACTGGGCACTAGAGAAATTACGGGACGATGACAGATTTTTTGCAGGCGTTCTATTTAGCGACGAAGCGTCATTCACCAACAGCAGTAACGTAAACCGGCATAATATGCACTATTGGGCAACGGGAAATCCACTACGGCTGCGACAAGTGGAACATCAGCGACCTTGGCGGGTTAGTGTATAGTGCGGCATTATGGTAGGAAGGATAATTGGCCCCCGTTTTATCGATGGCAGTCTAAATCAGCGACCTTGGCGGGTTAGTGTATAGTGCGGCATTATGGTAGGAAGGATAATTGGCCCCCATTTTATCGATGGCAGTCTAAATGGTGCAATGTATGCTGATTTCCTACGTAATGTTCTACCGATGTTACTACAAGATGTTACACTGCATTACAGAATGGCGATGTACTTCCAACATGATTGATGTCTGGCACGTGCGGTTGAAGCGGTATTAAATAGCATATATCATGACAGGTGGATTGGTCGTCGAAGCACCATACCATGGCCCGCACGTTCACCGGATCTGACGTCCCCGGATTTCTTTCTGTGGGGAAAGTTGAAGGATATTTGCTATCGTGATCCACCGACAACGCCTGACAACATGCGTCAGCACATTGTCAATGCATGTGCGAACATTACAGAAGGCGAACTACTCGCTGTTGAGAGGAATGTCGTTACACGTATTGCCAAATGCATTGGGCTCGACGGATAGCATTCTGAGCATTTATTGCATTAATGTGGTATTTACAGGTAATCACGCTGTAACAGCATGCCTTCTCAGAAATGGTAAGTCCACAAAGGTACATGTGTCACACTGGAACAACCGAAATAAAATGTTCAAACGGACCTACGTCCTGTATTTTAATTTAAAAAACCTACCTGTTACCAATTGTTCGTCTAAAATTGTGAGCCATATGTTTGTGACTATCACGGCGCCATCTATCACAAAGCGAAAAAAGTGGTCCGACGAAAACATTCATATTTCTTTACGTACTACACGAATTGAAACGTCCCCTTAGAAAAATTAATGAATTACTGTGCTGGTAAACCCCTTACGTTATTTGATTTTCAAACAGCTGATCAATACTGAACGTACTCAGACATTTCTCTCTTTACTTATTCTAATCATCACTACACTGACACACAACATTTTAGCGCCACGCAATCTGACTTTCAATAATCCCTACAAAAGAATGGCCCTGACTAACAATAACATATACCTTTCATGAATCACTTACCTCACAAAAATCTTCGTTGCTCGAACTACTGCAATACAGCGAGCGCCAATACTGCCAGCTAAATAAAAGATTCTAACTACTGAAGGCACTAACAACTGATAGGCATAGTTAGCAAATGAAAGATATTGATAGAGAACAAACAATGTATTTACCTTAATAGTGTTCAAAAGTCATTATATATATATATATATATATATATATATATATATATATATATATATATATATCAGTCCATGACATCCAGTCTTACAAATTCACTGTCTCTGATGGACAGATCACCCGCTCTCAAAACTCCGCCATCTCTCTCCCCACATCCACCACTGCTGGCGGCTCACCTCCAACTGCGCAACGTTACGCGCTGTTCACATCCAGCTGCCCAACACTACAATAGCGAATATTCCAACAATGCCAACCAGCCACAGACTGCACACAGCACAGCCAGTGATTTTCATACAGAGCGCTACGTGGCGTTACCAATACAAAAACCTAAACAGCCTACTTACAGAATATGTCATAAAAATGGGGGTTCCTATTTAAAAAAAAAACGCAGTTGATATCCGTTTAACCTATGGCAGCGCCATCGAGGGGGCCAACCATAGCGCCATCTGGTTTCCCCCTTCAAGCTAGACAAGTTTCGTTCTTTGTAGCTTTTTCGTTTGACGCTTATTTCGTGAGATATTCGTCCGGTCACGATCAATGGACCACCCTGTATATCGGATGTTGAGATTGGGCTTACCTAAAAAGCTGGTGGTTCGCCTACGAAATTGTATTTCGCGAACATCTATTATTCTCAAAATTTTGTGTCTTGCTTTACGCTCTTACGTTTGTCAGTGCGTCATTTCAATGTCAGTGATCAGGATCTATAATTCAGTAGGTTACTTCTGTTTTCTTTCTTGCGTATTGGTGTGACCTGCCCAACATTGCAGCCTTTCAAGTGCAATGTAATGTTGTGCTGGTGTTGACGGAACCACAGGTGTGCATTGATTTGATGACGCGCAGGAGATGCAGGAGCCGGCGAAGGCAAGTGTCGCAGCCACGCAGGAGGAGGCTCAGGAGGCCGAGGTGGAGGCGGGGGAGGAGGAGGAGGCGGCGGCGAGCGTCAGCTCTGGTACGCGCACCCGCCGGCGCGTCGCCGCGGCGCTGCAAGAGCTGGCCAGCGTCGACGAGCACCAGATGGCCGCGGAGGGCTCTCCGCCCCCGCGCGGGCACCGCCGGCGCGGGCCCTGGTGGCGGCTGCTCTTCTGCGCCAAGAAGGAAGCCGCCGGTGAGAGCAAACCACCGGAACCGCATCAGGAAGAGAACTGACACCTCACTGAGTATAACCACAGAGATCTTCTCGTTCCTCTAAAGCCACAAAATTACACCTCTCCAACAGAAACACGCTTTCTTTACCTACTTACACAAATCGAACTTGTCGTTTTCTATGTATCTTAAAACAGTGAGAACTCCGTTTATGATCTAAAATTGTTATTAAAATTGCTAATGAGAGATATTATAAAATGAAGCATCGTCCACAGTTTACCTCTTACCTTGTAATGGACAGGCCATAAATTCACAAAATAGCGCAACATTATCACACTTCGTAAACCCATTTCAAGTGGAATCCCGTTTTGTGAATGCGCTGCTTGAAAGTAAGCTGCCGCACTAAATGTTCACTAAGTGTATCAATAAGCCCCTTCACAATTTTTAAACAGTTTCGTGTAGCTCCTCGAGGATATATGTGTAAGGTTCTAGTATTTTTGAATAAATAATTTTTAACGATTCAGATGATCCAGTTTTTGCAAACTTTGCTAACTTGAATGATGGTTGTCTGCTAGTCATTGAACTGTAATCCACAGCCCGCGCGGAGTAGCCGCGCGGTCTAGGGCATCTTGTCACGGTCCGCACGGCTTCCCCATCATGGTTCGAGTCCTCTCTCGGGCATGGGTGTGTGTGTCGTTCTTAGCGTACGTTAGTTTAAGTTAGATTAAATAGTGTGTAAACTTAGAAACCCATAAGACCTTACCACGAATTTCCAATTTTGTAATCCACAAATCAGTCACGCCACATTTGTGAGAGTGTTGAAGGGGTAGACTGAGAAAAATGGAAACGCTAAGATTTACTTAGGAAATGTTACCAGTGTTAAATGGATTGCACTCTTTGAAAGTCTGAAATTATCAAGGGTAAAATACGTGCGGCGTATACTGGAGCCAGACTGCAGTTATAAGACTCGAAGGACTTGCAAGGGAAGTAGTAGTTGAGGATGGAGTGAGACGGAGTTATTAGCCTGTCCCTGATAATTAGTGCGTTGGGCAAGCAGTAAAGGAAAGCAAGGAGAAATGTAGAAAGTGAATTAAAGTTCACGGTGAAGAAAAAAAAACTTCGAGATTTGCTGTGAACTGTAATTCTGCCACAGACAATTAATGAATGTGCTTACGTCGTTCGTCCAAGCCTCGCGCCTCAGTACTGTGTTTACATTTTGCGGCGTGCAGTTGCAACTGTGGCGGTTATAAAGCTAAGTACTGACAGTTATTTGTGCAGTGTTACACAGTTATTAAATAATAGTTTCAGCGGTGTTTCGTGCTGTTTGTGGCGAAATAACGATTTAATAAACTTTTGGAAACGTTCGCACTGTTTTTTAGAGTTGTTTAGTAAATTTCGTGCATTAGTTTTCAGCTGACGTTTCTTATTGTTTCTAGAGAAATATTTCAGCAAAATTTTCTTTCACTGTTTTAACTTCGTTGAGTCTTTCAGTGGCCGCTTGAGGTTTTGGTTTTAGCTAATAATTTTGTGAAGTTTTGTTGGTATTGGTATTAGTTGTGGTTTAGTAGTATTAATACAAGTATTTGCTTTCTTAGTAGAGAGAGAATTTCGAGACCGCTATTGTTAGTTCTGTAAATAGTTCTACTGGTGTAACTGAACTTAGGTAACGTAGACGTATAGTTTTTTTCAGTAACTGTAAAATTTTACCATGAGTGAGAAGTGTGGGCTCTGTCGTAGGTTTGTCAGTAGTGGGTTGCGGTGTGGGATTTGTTCCAAGTATTTTCATTGGGGGGAATGCTGTGGGAAGCCAATGGGCACTCTAGCGAGATCCTCACCTAGAAATGCAGAATTTGTAATAGAAATAAGTTGATAGTGGAGCAGGAGCGTAAGATCTGTGCCGTTCAGTTACAACACGCAAAGGAGGAACTAGATAGTTTGAGGAGGGTGAAGGGTGCTGGGGAATGGGAAGACCAACCTGTCAGAGTTGAGTGGTGGAGAGGAGCCTCTTGTAGCTGTAGGTGTAGGGAACATGCAGCAGTCGTCAGCAGTTAGGATGTCTAGCACAGTTGGAAATTCTAACAGAAAGAAGAAAGTTCTGATGCTACGTAGTCCACACGGTAGAGGTGTGGTCCAGTAGTTGCAGGAAGTGTTGGGGAGTGAGTACCAGGTCACGAGCATTGTGAAGCCTAGTTCAGGTTTGGCTGAGGTGACTGACAGCATAGGGGAATTATGTAGGAATTTTACGAAGGAGGGTCAGGTAGTGATAGTGGGTGGAGCAGGGAATAGCCTTGATAGGGGTGGGGAATATGATGTAGGTGGTGACCTGGCAAAGATAGCAACTCAAACTGGTGGCACTAATGTGCATTTCATGCAACTGTTTCAGCGTCATGATCGGCCTCATCGTAATGCAGCTGTTAGGCGCATTAACATGTGGCTAGAGAAGGCACTGATGGCAGAAGGCATGGGTCACATTTCAGTGGTGCCAGTTGAGTCTGTCAGTAGATCGGGTTTCACTAGACATGCCCTGCACTTCAGTAGGTATGGGGAAGGGAGGCTGGTAAAGCTTGTAGGTGACAGTGTAGTGGGTGGTGGTGGGATCACTCATGGAAAAATTCCTGTAGGAATTCGTGTTATGGGTGCACCTTTTTTAGATTTAAGTCAGCTGATAGGCATTCCTGCTGAAAGGAAGTCCCTCTAACTAAGAACTCTCTTTCAGAGGACGTCATGTTTCGAAGCAGAGAAGGAATTAGCATACTTCATCAAAATATAAGAGGTATTAGAGATAAAGTTAGTGAACTACTGATAGATGTTGACTCTGAAATTATTGGTATATCAGAGCACCAATTAAATAATTTGGCAATTCAGAGGCTTCCTTTACCCCAGGATACAGATTAGCTGGCTGTTTTTCAAGAAGTTCCTTGCAGGGTTGGGGAGTGGCCATTTACGTAAAAAACAGTATTCCATAGACGTATCACGGCACTGCACTTAACAGATATTTAAATGTTGTGCACGGGCAGTTAAATTTAATGAAACTAAACTTCTAATTGTTGTTGTTTACGGATCCCCTAACTCTGACTTCAGAGAATTTGTGCTGAAGCTAGAGAGGGTTCTTGATTCACTTTATTGGAAGTACCAGAAATTAGTTATATGTGGTGACTTCAATACAAATTTTGTATATGATGGTGCAAGAAAAAGGATGTTGGTAAATCTCCTAAGCTTATATGATCTGATGCAGACTGCATTTTTTCTGCAGAGGAACAGTAGCACAGCCATAGAAAATATTTTTATTCATTCTTAATTACTAGATGGGCATTCTGTTAGTAAAAGGGTGAATGGCCTTTCGGACCATGATGCACAAATTTTAACGCTAAAAGGCTTTTACACTCAAACAAATGTCACATATAATTACTAGAGAGTTTTTTAAATCTCATCAAGGAACAAGAGTGGCAGGATGTTTATAGTGCCGATAACATAAATGACAAATATAATGCTTTCCTCAACACATTTCTCATGCTGTTTGAGAGTTGCTTTCCATTAGAAAGTTCTAAACGGGGTACTAGCAGTGAACGACAGTTCAGGTGGTTGACTATTGAGGTAAGGATATCATGTAGAACAAAGTGGGAATTATATCAAAATGTTAGAAGTAGTCACAATCAAGCTACAGTAGCCCATTACACACAGTACTGTAATGTGCTTAAAATGTTATTAAGAAGGCAAAGAGTATGTGGTATGCAAATAGAATAACCAATGCACATGACAAAATTAAAGCCATATGGTCAGTTGTGAAGGAAGTGTCTGGTCAGCAGCACAAGGCTGACGATATAAAGTCAGTTCATAGAAAAAAATATTTCTGTTACCGATAAATCAGATATATGTACTGTATTTAACAATAATTTTCTGAGCATTGCTGGTGAAATAAATAAAAATTTATTTTCCACAGGGAATCATATAACACTCTTGGCAAATTCCTTTTCAAGATTGATGTTTGAAATACTCCTCTGTGATACTGACGAGGGGGAGATTGAGTCAATAATTAAATCACTGAAGACTAAGGACTCTCATGGATATGATGGAGTACCTAGCAGAATATTAAAATACTGTGCTGCACATGTTAGCTCTGTATTTAGCCATATTTGTAATTTTTCCTTTAGGGACAGTCAGTTTCCTGAATGATTTAAGTACTCAGTAGTAAGGCCGCTTTATAAATAGGGAGAAAGAGCTAATGTACACAATTTTAGACCTATTTCTATCCCATCATTGTTTGCTAAAATTATTGAAAAGGTTGTGTATGTAAGGATAATTGGTCATTTTATATCACACAATTTGCTATCAAATGTACAGTTCGACTTTAAAAGTCGTTTTACAACTGAAAATGTTATATTCTCTTTTCTCCATTTTTTATTTAACTAAGGTGTATGATTTTGTTGATCACAAAATATTGCTCCAGATGTTGGACCATTAAAGAATAAGGGGAGTAGCTCGCAATTGGTTCACCTCTTACTTTAGCAACAGACAGCAAAAGGTTATTACTCACAGTACTGAGAATGGCTGTGATGTAGGGTCTGAGTGGGGGGGGGGGGGGGTGCCCCAGGGATCAGTGTTGGGGCCACTCCTGTTCCTTATTTATACAGGATGTTACAAAAAGGTACGGCCAAACTTTCAGGAAACATTCCTTACACACAAATAAAGAAAAGATGTTACGTGGACATGTGTCCGGAAATGCTTAATTTCCATGTTAGAGCTCATTTTAGTTTCTTCCACCTACGCTCAATGGAGCACGTTATCATGATTTCATACAGGATACTCTACCTGTGTTGCTAGAACATGTGCCTTTACAAGTACGACACAACATGTGGTTCATGCACGATGGAGCTCCTGCACATTTCAGTCGAAGTGTCTGTACGTTTCTCAACAACAGATTCGGTGACCGATGGATTGATAGAGGTGGACCAATTCCATGACCTCCACGCTCTCCTGACGTCAACCCTCTTGACTTTCATTTATGGGGGGCATTTGAAAGCTCTTGTCTACGCAACCCCGGTACCAAATGTAGAGACTCTTCGTGCTCGTATTGTGGACGGCTGTGATACAATATGCCATTCTCCAGGGCTGCATCAGCGCATCAGGGATTCCATGCGACGGAGTGTGGATGCATGTATCCTCGCTAATGGAGGACATTTTGAACATTTCCTGTAACAAAGTGTTTGAAGTCACGCTGGTACGTTCTGTTGCTGTGTGTTTCCATTCCATGATTAATGTGATTTGAAGAGAAGTAATAAAATGAGCTCTAACATAGAAAGTAAGCGTTTCCGGACACATGTCCACATAACATATTTTCTTTCTTTGTGTGTGAAGAATGTTTCCTGAAAGTTTGGCCGTACCTTTTTGTAACACCCTGTATAATTGATATGCCCTCTATTATTACAGGTAACTCTAAAATATTTCTGTTTAGTGATAATACTAGCTTGGTAGTAAAGGCTCGATTTCAAATAGTGCAGTTCACGACATACATTGATGTCTTGTAGAAAATAAACTAACGCTAAATCACAGAAAGACTCAATCTTTACACTTTCTAACACACAATTCAACAAAAGCCGACGTTTTAATTTCACAGGACGGGCATATGATTAGTGAAATTGAACTGTTCAAACTTCTAGGTGTTCAGATAGATAGTAAGCTGTCGTGGAAAGCCCACATTTAGGCTCTTGTTCAAAGACTTAATGCAGCCATTTTTACTATTCGAACGGTATCTGAAGTTAAGTGATCGTTTGACACGAAAATTAGTCTATTTTGCTTATTTTCGTTCTTTTATGTCGTATTGTATTATATTTTGGGGTACCTCTTCCCATTCTAAAAGGATATTTTTGTCTCAGAAACGGGAGGTTCGGGGAATAAGTGGCGTAAGTTCACGAATCTTTTGTCGACCCCTTTTCACGAATCTGGGTATTTTGACATTGACCTCTCAATATATGTATTCCTTACTGTCATTTCTTGTTAACAGTATTAGCTTATTCCCACGAATAAGCAGCTTTCACTCAGTTAATACTCGGCAGAAACCAAGCGTCCATTTGGATCGCACTTCCTTAACCCTTGTGCAGAAAGGTGTATAGTATACTGCTGTATCCATTTTCAATCAGCGACCACTAGAATTCAAATATCTGAGCAATAATCCACGCGCTTTCAAATCGAAACTGAAGAGTTTCCTCATGGATTACTCCTTCTACTCTGTCGAAGAGTCCCTTGAAAAATTAAGCTTATTTTTGTTGTATTGTTGATTGCATTTACTCAAACTTACGGCTTGACTCTTTTCGGGTTCATAAACATTTTATTTTTACCTTTTATTACTTTTATGTTGTTATTTCATGTACCGACACGTTCCATGACCTTGGAGATTTGCTCCTCAATTTAGTCCTACGGAATTTGTTTGACGTGTAAATAAAAATAAAATAAATGAACAGCTAAGGACTTGGAACACCAGTTGAATCGAATGGACAGTGTTTTGGAAAGAGGTTATGAGAGATCCTGTTAATAGCGAAACAAGGGTAATGCTGGTAGTCGTATTAAATAATTAAATTCAGAGAGAATTAAACTAGGAAATGTCAACAAAAGGTTTGCTATTTCAGCAACAAAATATTAGCGGGAAATATCTTTAAATGTAATATTATAAATTTAAGTGATAGGAAATATTTTCTGAGAGTCGTTGTCTGGAGTGTAGTCTGTCACAGAAGTGAAACGTGGACTATCAACGTTTCAGAAAAGAGGAGAACAGTACATGTTAAAACGTGGTGTTACAGAAGAATTTCGAAGGTAAGTTACTGAATTGAAGCGGGGAGAAGAGAAATTTATGACATAAATTGACTAAAAGAAGGGATCGGCATATCCCGACATATCAAGGAATAGCTTGTTGATAACAGAGTAAAGCGTGGGGGAGAGAAGGTGGGGAGTTGTAGAGAGAGACCAAGGCTTAACCACACAAGTCGGTTCAAGTGAATGTAGGTTGCAGTAGTTATGCAGAGGTGTAGAGTCTTAAAACATGGGAGTAGCGTGGACAGCTCAATTAAACCAGTCTTTGGACCAAAGACCATAACATTGTCTTTATTAAAATGACGGGCAGCTGTTACTACGGAGCCTCCGTGCGCATTTATGCAATGTGGACAGAACTGGACGGTCCAATGCAGCCTGCAGGAAGTTTGCTGTCAGCGCATGATTCGCTCACATTGTGCGATATGGTACTGGTTCGTCACTGTGTGGACTCTTTTGTCCACTGGTTCCATTCACCTGTCACCTTCGTCACAACATGTCTCGGCATGACAAATATATGTCCTGGAAATAGATAATTATGGAAACAGATAATTATGCCTAATTCTACAGTCATTCAATCACACGCTGATACTGACACATCTTACTTCGAATAATTTTACTTGCCACTTGCTTTATCGTTTCCATTACGTTTGAAGATTCTTCGGTGATTGAACTTTGCGTGACAATAATCTTTCCGTTCACACAAGAGAGGTTGCTGTTGGCTCCATTTATTCGCCATATCTATGCCAACTTAATCACTTTTTCCTCCTCAATGCCCCGGAATGAAACGAAAATTAAAGATTTTCTCTGTAGCCCAAGAGTATAAGATTTTCATGGTGCTCCCCCAAATCTGTTTTTTTTTTTTAACCGAGTACCCAGTAACCCTTCTGGCAAGTCATATAAAACTCGATTATCGATTCTGGAAATGCGTTTCATCTTTCACAGTAGATATTCGTTCCTATATAAAAGAATAACCGTCTTTGAAGTGTGCTTGGGCTGTCAGGTACGTACATGGTTCCAAGAATGTTGGTTTATGGGCAAAGGGGTTTTACGTATAGTGAAAGAGAGTAGTAGTATTTGACAGTACACGAAATTGATCATTTGCTTTATTTAATTAAAGAAGAGCACATTCTATATATATTAGATGGAATGAGAAAAATAAATAATAATATATTTGCTGCTTTATAAAACCGAACTGATCGGCAACAGCACTATATTCTTCAAAGCTGGCTATATGAATTACGATAACTACTCTGTCTTGTAGCAGCAAAGACTCTGGTACACAATCACTAGCTACTGACGAAACATTTATTATTTCTCTGCGCTGGAATACGAATACGACTGTGTGTTTACTATTACTTAGTTTGCACTGGACTACAATAACATTACTTTTTATACAATGAGCGTTATCTAAGTGGTTATAATAAAACATTTTCGAACACAGCAATTGAACGTGGATGAGATTTTTAAGAACTCTTCCTGTAAAATCTCGTTCTCGTCTTCCTTAGGAGTTGAGTGATATCTCTAATCAAATCTTACAGTTTCTCCAACAAAAACATTATCGAAGTACTGATAATTTCAGTTCATTGGGATGAAGAAAATGAACTTCTATTTTAGAGATACCATTCATATAAAACAACTGACCTTTAGAATATTTATATTTGATCTGGTTGGCAAAATCTATTTAGGCTTATCATATAAACACATCAGCGAAAAACGATTCCTGAAATTCGACTGTTGTCATTCGGGACACGTATGTGATCTTCAAAGCCCACTACCTTTTACAGACATTCATTAACCAGGAACACATTTCGACTTACTAACTGTTATAGTATGGCACGACGCGTTAAAACTGTCTAGATTGCTGTGTACAGTACAGTAAAAACTGTGTAACAGTAAGAGATTTATTCTTTCAAGAAATTTTTTGTGAGTTTCATTTTTCTTGAATATGTAGAGTTGAATTGTAAAGTTCTCAGTGGTGTATTCGCTTCACTCATCATCGTAACCATTAATTCCTAATGCTTCTAGCTTACTTAGTAGAATCTAAAGGTCAGCAGGATCAAAACCCTTAGAAAGAGCTAACACAAATATCTTTGTCAAGAGCATCAAATACTATCTTTGTAAACTCTACTGTGGCTGATTCTGTACTTCTACTACTTTGGAAACCAAACTGTGATTCATTTAAAAGGTGTATTTACTCAAGTAATTCACTGATCTGTCTTTCATAACTGATTATATTATTTCTGGAAGTGGCGACAGCAGGGAAATGGGCCAGTAATTTTGTATGTATTATGCATTACGTTTCTTTTGCAGAGATACAACTCTTGCCTGTTTTAAATACTCTGGGTATTTCCGTGATGTGAAGGATTTATTTATTAGGTTTGTTAAGGGAGCTTTTATATTCTATATAAATTGTTTCAGTTCACACATTGGTACTTTATCTAAGCCTACTGGCCTTTTTATTTTTGAGTTTTTGTGCAGTTCACTGACTTCATTTTGTGTGGTGGGCAGTAACATCATTGTGCCTGATAAGTAATTATTTACAGATGCTATATTTTCTTTTGGCAATTTTTGTTGTAACTTCCCTGCAATACTTGAAAAATGTTCATTCACGTAGTTTGCCAGATGGTGTAGATCATTATTACCTTATACCTCTGCCGTATGAGTATGTTATTATACCTTTGTTTGCCTCTTTCTGTTTCCATATTCATGACACCCCAGACTGCACTGCACTTATTATCGGCGTTTTATATCATTTTGTCATTAAATGATGTTTTTGGCATAGTCCGCACCTATGTATAAATCTTTCCATGCCCATGATGGAAATTTAAAAACTCTGGCTCATTATGACTCGGTTTAGTTGCGTCTGTAAGACATTGGTACTGGTCTGGGTGCTTTTGGACATATATCGTCAGTGTAAGTAATGTTGATAATTTAGAGAATTTCACATTTACAATGGTTTCTCTATACACTTCATCCTAGCTTCGGTTTCCTAGTGCTTTTCTGTCAGGGTACGTCTGATAGGTAGCCACAGGGAGTTGTGTTTTAATCATCTGAAGTTTTAATAATATCTCGAAATTACCAAAACGGGAAGAAATTTTATTTTTTGCTGATAGCTGAAAATACTGGCCCCAAGCCCAAGGCGAAGAGTATGAGAGGTGAAAAGATTAATCATTTCAAACTGTACAATGAAGTCATTGCACAATCAGTTTATAAAAAATAAATCAGAACCTTTTTGCTGTATTGTAATTCCATGTGCTGTAAGCAAATACTAAGACTTCATGGCAGATATAAACTTTGTGCCTAATCGGAACTTGAAACTTTGCCTTTTACGATCAATCCTCTTACTGGTTAAGCTGTTTCTGCAGAATGTGTTTTTATTGCGCTGAAATGGAATTAGTCCAGGCTCGATTCACCACTCAGCCTTCACATCTCTCCTACTTCCCATACTATCACTCTTCGAAGAGGATGCTCCCCACACAAGTCTTTCTCTCTAATGCAAATATTTTTTGTGTACCATGTAACTGAACATAGTGTGTTTCCTTTTCTATATTACATATGTTCTGTCGAGCAGAAGGGGGTAAGTCTGCGTCGCTCATATGGTACGTTTTAACTGTTATCTAGTGAGGTTCCGCGAGTTGACACCCGGTAAAAAAAAAAAAAGAAACCGAAGGCACTGGGAAACCATTTTGAAATGAGGAGAGTTAAGTTTTGAAGAAATGCTTTGGAGATTTTACATCTTATTGTTTTATACCAATGGACTGGTAATGAAAATTTCTGAAAGTAACTTGCATACTGAAATTATTTCGGATATATCCACTTGAATTCAACTAGAGTACCTGCTGTACGTTATGAATAGATTGGATTTAATTGTTTCAGTTATTGTTAAACTCGTGGGTGAAGACAACTTGCCTTCTTTTGGAAAAAAAGGTTTCCAAAGTGCAACAAGGACATTCAGAGGTTCAAACAATTTTCCTCATCTATCGCTCATAGAAACAGCTTTCATAAGGGAACAACGACCGTCATTTACAAAGGCATTTAGCGGGAGGATATATCAGTGCAGACTGCCCTGATTTTTCGAAAGTGATGACCTTCCAATCCAAGGAAGTTTACAAACACCCAGCAAAACTTGTTAGACAGAGCAAGATATGTGAATAAATGCATTGTCGTACTATAGGAAAAGTTTTTCATTCCATTATTTCAGTAAAAATTTAGTCAGCATGTTAGTATACTGTCGTGCAATTAATGCGAGAACTAATTTTAAATCTTATGTAGATGAACTGGAAATCATAAATAATAATTGAACACTAGACTACCGGCTTTGTTTTCTTTTGTTTTTGGAGAAGGTAATTGCTCAAGAAATGTTGTGGCATTGTTGTAAAAACCGTGTTCTTATTTCTCCCCAACTTGAATTTAAGAAAAGTATTTCCATCAAACGAACCATGTATCACTTCAACGATCTTATGAGGAATGTAAATTTGAAAATAATACCAGTCGAAACTTTCTGTGTTCTGTCTAACCCGACCAACGAGACTCCACTGTTCTCTTTTACGTGTAGAGGATGGTCTTTGCGAACTGTTACTGCTGTGACGGAAACATGTACTATATGAAGCGGAAATATTTCAATTTCTTTTGCTATGTTGAACGCATACCAGCAGAACGAGTTTTTACGAAGACGCAAGCTCGTGTGTAAGTAGAGGTGTCTTAAGGGGCTGACCATCCTTAAACTTTTGGGATGGTTTACTTCCTTGTCTGCTTTAAGATTAACAGGCACTCCAATTTTTCACCATGTCTTTGGTATTTAGTAGCATATCATGCAGTTGTAGGATCCTTTCTCTTGCTGATGGCTTAAAATTCTTTATTCGCTCCATTCGGATGTAATCTAAGCCGGCCGCTTAACAAACTCTGCTGGCTTTGATAGCGTAGTTGAGTTCTGGCTGCTGAAATGGGCTAGTACGGTCATACGATTACTTTTGACCCTTGTGGTGTATTGTAATAATTACAGCTACTTACGGAACCCCAGTGAAGTCTGTAATTATCGCATGCCAGCGCAACTTGGTAGACATGCTAATTGGTTATGCGGAACCTATCCACGTCTGAAAAATTAGTTCCAATTTGACTACCACATGCAAATCTGGTGCTGTACACTATATGATGGATGACATCTACGCAGCGCGGGGTAATCTCGAGGTCTGAGGCGACTTGCCACGGTTCGTGCGCCCCCCCCCCCCTCCCCCGTCGGAGGTTCGAGTCCTCTCTCGGGCATGGGTGTGTGTGTGTTATCTTAGCGTAAGTTAATTTAAGTTAGATTCAGTAGTGTATAAGCCTAGGAACCGATGACCTCAGCAGTTTGGTCCCATAGGAACTTAGCACCACTGATGGCATCCAGGCTGTTATTTGACAAACCGTAAGGTGAATGTACAGTATGGCTATCGAGAAGAGAGACTGAGCGCTGTTAGTGAGACTGCTTAATGTGAACGGCAGCAATTATGGTGCTATATACTATATTGTGAGAGTATAGGCTTCTGAAAGATTTGAGCAAAGAGCCGACGGCGTTAAATGTTTTAAGGAACGGCCTAAAGGAGATGATAATGAAATCCGAAATCATGAGTGAGCTTGGTGTGGCTCCTGGATGAGGAAGGCGCGGTCTAATGCGCTGCTTCCCAAGCGGGAAGGTGTTGGCTCAAATGGCTCTGAGCACTATGGGACTTAAATTCTAAGGTCATAAGTCCCCTAGAACTTCGAACTACTTAAACCTAACTAACCTAAGGACATCACACACATCCATGCCCGAGGCAGGATTCGAACCTGCGACCGTAGCGGTCGCGTGGTTCGAGACTGTAGCGCCTAGAACCGCTCGGCCACACTGGTCTGCCGGGAAGGTGTGCCGGTCCCCTGCACGAATCTGCCCGGCGGATTAGTGTCGAGATCCGGTGTGCTGACCAGCCTGTGGATGGTTTTTAGGCGGTTTTCCATCAACCTCAGCGAATGCGGTCTGGTTCCCCTTATTCCGCCTCAGTTACACTATGTCGGCGATTGCTGCGCCAACACTCTCCACGTACGCGTACACCATAATTACTCTACCACGCGAACATTTGGGGTACCCTTGTCTGGTAAGAGACATTCCCAGAAGGATCCACTGGGTTCGGTGTGGGGCGGCGGTGGGTTGGGTGGACTGCTGTGGACTATTGTGTGGTTGTGAACCACTGAGAGCTACGGCTGGACGAAGCGTCTCCGTCGTTTGTAGGTCCCCGGTTCAACACACAATACGCACACTAGTGCTCATGCAGTGTCACGAGAACTGTCCATCCCACGGTCAACACTGCGGAAAGTTTTGCTGTCTTTTCTGTCTATCCGTACAAGATCCAGACGTTGCAGCAACTAAAACCTCATGATCCACGGGAATGTTCTGAATTTGCTCTTCGGTTTCTGACGCCGACTGAAGTTGTTGACAAGTGACCAGGCAATATTATGTGGAGTGACTAGTCACATTTTATGCCACAGAGTGCAGTGAATACACAGCTGCCGAATTTAGCGTATTGTCAAACAGCATGTTGTGTACGAATAGCCATCCCACTCGTGGTATATGACTCATGTTGAACGAATTGTGTAGTGCTTTTCTCACTTGTTTGGCCTTTTCTGCCAACGTCCCGTTCCTAATCCATTACTTATTGAAGCATTTCTGTAAGTCTTACTTCCTTTCACAGCGCCAGATTTGTTTTTCTGCAAACACACACACACACACACACATACACACACACACACACACACACACACACACTTACATACTTTACATATTGGATGTCCCAGGAGGAATGGTCAGTATTCAGGCATACGACAGGGACGCTTATTTGAAGCAAAAAACTTCGTATGGACATATGCCCATTCAAAATGCTTTGTTGAGATAAAACACATTTTTTCACTGGTTAAATGACGACGTCACTTTATTCCATTAATACTATTCATTGATGGTGCCACGTTTATACAGAAGAGAAACAAGAACACACGTAATAATTACACGGGGGAACACTGATTCTGCAGCATGGGATTAATTAATCAATTTCAGGAAAATATGGTCTGCTGAAACCGAAAATAGTAATATTTTTTTGGTGACTCTACTTTTTGAGATAAACGCAATCCACTTATATTGGGAATTAAGTTATAAAAAAGAGGAGAATATTTTTAAAACTCGAAGTTACCAGATGATTTCAAACAAACAAAATGCTATAAATGATACAAACAATAATAAAATTAATCATAACAACAAAAACATATTGATAAGAATTAAGAAAAACGTTTTGTGTGGGATTTTCTTCGGTGTTTTTGGTCCGGACGGTCCCTCTGCAAGTTCCAGCAGTAGTCTGCCACCACATGGCGATCCCAACGGCCTTGATATTTTTCCTCCATGATCTTGGTGTCTTTCGCTGTAATTGCCCAACTTGTCAGGAAATTTACCTAGATGACTGTGCAAAAAATGCAGTTTGCCACTGATATTAGTTCCTAGTTTTCGGAAATTCTGGGACTTTTGTCTATTATTTCGGGACATTCTTCGGCGTTGTGAGTCCGCAAAAAATTTTTGACAACTGATAGAAAGCTTGTCCATGCTTCCAATTCAAGTCATGTGGTTTGTGAAATCATCGTTCTTTATAAGATTACGGATTTGTGGACCATCAAAAACTCCTGCTTGTAAGTTTTCTATACTGAGACCAGGAAATGACTGGCAAATATATTTGAAGCAATCACCATTCCTAAAGCTTTAATAGACTGTTTTATAAGACCAAGTTTAATATGTAGTGGCGGAAGAATGATTTTTTCCCGGCTAACCAACAGTTCATGAACAGAGTAATCTTTTCCTAAAGTCACGTTCATTCTCAGCGGTGAGCCTTTCCTGCTAAAGTGTCCATTATTCGCACGACTGACCCACAGACAAAGAAAACAGGATACTTAGTATATCCAGTTTGCTGACCCGATAAAAAGTTCACCATTTTTAAATCTACACACACTGACCACTGATCTTGATGAAATGACATTGTCTCTAAAACAAGTTTAACATTTGGATATTCTTCCGCAAGAATCGGGATCGAAGCTAATTTTTTTGCGTTATGCAGTAAAATAATTTAAAACTTTTCCTTTAGCTATCTAGGAAAAGTCGCCAGTCTTTTGGTTGATATGTTGAAAGATCCATTAAATTTAAAAGCCCAGAAATATCGTGCAATATAGATATAATTGATCTCAACATTTGGATATTCTTCCGCAAGAATCGGGATCGAAGCTAATTTATTTCCGTTATGCAGTAACATACATTTAAAACTTTTCCTTTAGTTATCTAGGAAAAGTCGCCAGTCTTTTGGTTGATATGTTGAAAGATCCATTAAAAAGATCCATTAAATTTAAAAGCCCAGAAATATCGTGCAATAAAGATATAATTGATCTCGTTAAATATTGAAGAATGTCAAGCTCTCTAGTTCGATAGGCTGTTACTGATACGCCAGGTTGACAATGTTTTTCTTTTAGCGTTGACGCAAGAAGCTCAGCTGATTTCTTGGTTAAATTTAAATCTCAAATCAAGTCGTTTAGCTCACCCTGAGAACAGCCTTGCAGTGTAGGACTGCATTTTTCGAATTCACTTTCACTATTGCTTTTAGTCTGAGTGTCTAACATTTCGACGTCATCACATTAGACTTCTGATAAGGAAGTAAATACCGGTATTCACTATGCAAGATTAGTGGCTTAGCGGATTGTACGTTTGGATGCAACCAAGAGCGCTTTTTGCATCGATTCATACCTTTTACATCCACAGCACAAAATTAGCAATCATCGAGGTAATTTCTTGTACATGTACATGTCATCGGTATTCCAAACGGAAGCCCATTTCGTCCTCCATGACTCAAATGTCGAAGAGACTCCACGCAAATTTTACAAACGTTGTGTGGGGACCCAACAGTTATCTCGTTGTCCAAGTTGTTTTTCAAAACATGGCCGATAGTTTTGTGTTCCACATCATTTACATTCCGTCACTGCTTTACTTACAATATTTACCTCATATGTAGCAGAAATCGTCGGAGTATCTTCCGCGAAGAACTCATACTTTCTGTAACAAAAACGCCCAAACAGAACAATTGCATGAAGTGACTGACACAGTATCACCTTTGTAGAAAAATTATAACGAATGAGTAACGCCAAAGCTTACCTGAAGAAAATAATGAATGAATGACAAACAACAATAGCTCACCTGTGAAATGGCTTATAGTCACGGAGCTCTCTGTGAGAAGCAGAGATAGTTAAAGTAGTTTGCCCAATGGGCATGAGGTGTCATCTGTCGGATCCCTGTCATAGTTACCAAGATAAAGGCACTGAGCCATAGGCAGGCAATGAAAGAGTCGCCGTGCTCCCGGAGCTACCTACATTTGCGCGGACAGACCCGAGGAGCCAACAGCAGCAGACGTCTAATAGTTTGTACTGTGAAGACCCGATGACGACATGCGCAGTCAAGGCGCAAGCTTAGCCACAGCAATGTACCTGGCTCAGTATACAGAGGGGACCAAAAAAACATATCCACTGTTTAGAAGTCCGTAATTTGCAAACTAATTGACAGAGTTGTGTCATTTTTGGTGAAAGTGTAGCTTAAAGTCCAACTTAAAGATATCACTGTAGGTGTTAGAAATGGTCACCATTAACATCCACACACAAACGATGCCGCCGAACTGCAGCACGAACTACTGATTGCAACGTGTTCAGTTGGATATTTGCACATGAATGTACGATGGATTCTCGAAGTTCATCCAATTTGCGTGGCTTTTGTCGATAAACGACGTCCTTTAGTGTTCCCCACAGGTAAAAGTCCAGAGGAGTTAGGTCTCGGGAACGTGGTGGATACTCCACAGCACCTCTATGGTCTATCCATCTTCCTGGCAGATTTTCGTCGAGATACGCCCTAACACGATTTTGGTAGTGGGCTGGGGCACCATCTTGTTGTAAGGAAACTCTTCCGTCTCGATACAAGTCTCGGATAGTAGGTAAAATGGATGTCTGAAGCTTCTGAAGGTACATCTCGGCGGTAACTGTGCCGTCAAAGAAGAATGGCCCAATCAAGCCCCGGTAAGGTAACCCACACCACACATTTACTCCTGGCAAATTCACGGCTTTGTCTACATGGACGTTCGGACTTTCGACGGCCCAGTAGATGAAATTGTGGCGATTTACTGTACCACTGAGTTTGAACTGTGGCTCATCAGACTACACAATCATCTCTGCAAACTCTTCATCGTTGCGCATCATGTTAGTAAACCACTCGCAGTACTCCATTCTACGATCTGGGTCGTCCTCGTTCATTGCGTGTAGCAATCGTGGGATGTAGCACTTCCACTTTGCTGTCTTCAAAATTAGCTGAACACTTGAGCGACTCACTCCAGTTTCACGGGCACACTGTCTCACAGACTTCTGTGGTGAGCGAGTGAATTGTTGTAACAGACGACGGGAGTTAGCTGAACTTCTTACTGTTACAGGTCGTCCAGATCGTTGTTTGTGTACATCTTTAACACAGCCTTCGGCTTCAAATTTGTCTCGAATGCGACGAATCGTTAAACGTGTCGGTAGCTCTGTTTGATACTCATTTCGTCATTGCCGTTGAACCTCATTAATGTTTTCGTACTTAAAATACCACTTCAAAACTGACTTCCTTTCATCGAATGTCAGCCTTGCGATAGCCATATTTACTCAAGTAACTAGATGCAACTAAGAACAAAACACCGACTATCTGGAGACTGTCACCTGACAAAACAACACAATGCAATACAACGCTTGTGTGGCGATTGCCGGAACTACGGACTATTGCACCACCAAAGATGAGACAACTCCGTCAACTAGTTTGCCAGTTACGGACTTTTAAACAGTGGATACA
The DNA here is from genome assembly GCF_023864345.2 of Schistocerca serialis cubense. Lineage (NCBI taxonomy): Eukaryota > Metazoa > Arthropoda > Insecta > Orthoptera > Acrididae > Schistocerca > Schistocerca serialis. The sequence goes on from NC_064638.1 coordinate 520,653,932, forward strand.
TTTTTTTGGACCCCTCTGTATTATGTTACGGTACAGTGCGTTGTGTAACTGAAATGGCTAGTCAAAGCAATGCGGTAAAGTGGCGTTCTGTTTTACAGTTCGACTCTAGTTGGGAGCGTGATTACTTGTTCAAGGAAAGCGAAGGAGGAGCGCGCAATGTTCGGTATGTGGTGAATTATTAGGCATAAAAAAATACAATTCAGAAGCTCACTACTGAACACATCACTTCAAATAGTATGGAAGTGTAGAGGGTGAAATACGACTTAATCTTCTTAATAAGCTACGCGAGGAAGGAAGTAAAGTGGAGGTACGTACTATAATGTTGCACCTACATACCACACTTAATTATGATGCTTAATAACAAATTTTCCTTCGAAATGACAAATCTGCTAATTTCTTACATAGGAAAGTGATGCTTCCTCTTCCAATGCAACTGTTTGTGCTAGTTACAGAATAGCTTTGCTGATCGCCTGTTCTTCCCGACCATTTTGTGACGAATTTGTGGAGCAGAGTTTGGAAGTCGTAGCTGACGAACTATGTCTCTTCCACGTTCTTTCGAAAGTTTGAGTCTATCGCGGCGCAGTATAACTTGTCGTATCGAAAGTTTGTCAAGTGATATTGTGGAACAATTAATGGATGTTATTTCGAATGTGTTGGTGTTTTCTGTTCCATTAAATGAGAGTACCGACTTGTTGGACACAGCCCATTGTAGGTATTGATACAGACTTAGTAGTAAGGGAGGAAGTTCTTGATTTATGTCCTCTCAAAGACATTACGACCAGTGACGGCATACTGCAGTGTGTGGGAGACGTATTTATCAAGTTTGGTCTGCTGTGGGGAAAGTTTATTTCAATTGCCACTGATGGAGCACCCTGCATGGTCGGATGTAGAGCAGGGCTTATAGGTCATCTGATAAGCAAACTACGGCAACACGAAGTGAGATTCATACCTGTGCATTGTTTGATTCATCAAGAAAACCTGCGCCCAGAAAAACGTCACAATGGCAAATGTAATGACCGTAGTAGTGGGAGCAGTTAATTTTATTAAGAGTCATTGACTGAACCACAGACAATTTAAAAATCTGCTGAAGGATATTGAGTGTGAATTTAGTGATATTGCGTACTTTTGTGAAGTTCATTGGCTCAGTAGATTTGTTGGACGAAATAGTTTTATTCATGGAAATGAAGGGGCGTCCCTTCCATCAATTCACTGATCCTAAATAGATTAATGAGTTAGCATTTTTGACCGAGATACATCCCAGATGAAGCAACATTTTGTAGGCATTATTACTGTTTTCATGCAAATGTTGGAGCTTTGGCAGCGTCAGATGTTGAAAAAACACTTTCCCAAATGGTCAATGCGGAAATCTATTTCAGCTCAAGAGCAGTTGCAGACATTTTCAGGTACTCTTGCGACTCTTGTGAAAGAATTTTCCATCCGATTTAGAGATCTGGAAGATTTATCGATGGATCTGAAAGTGCTTGCTGCACCCTTTTCAACTACAATAATAATTGATGACGTTCCATCTGCTCTACAGCGCAAGTTGCTCACAATTCGATGTGATAGTGAATTGAGGTTAAATATGAATCGCAAATAAGCCTATCACATTTTTGTGTACTTTTTTGCAATCATATTTCCCAAATATGTACAAAATGGCTGCCAAACTGTTATCAGTGTTCGGGTCAACATATCTGTGTGAAAAAATGTTCTCTCTAATGAAGATATATAAATCTCCTCGAAGAGCCACTGTAACTGATGCACGTCTCACTGCAGTTCTGCGAACTGCAAGTGCGAGATCGATCGCACCAAATATAACTCGTCTTCTTCAGCAAAAAGAGACGCACACCTCCACATAAGAACACACAAGCCTATGTTTTGTTTGTGGTTAAGTATATTTATTCATTTACTTATTTCTGTGCGTAACCTAGAGCTAGTTAGTCGTTCATTGCTTATGCTGTATTCTAAATAAGCTTTTGCATTGGCCTACTATATTTTCATGACTATAAGTAGTAGTCAAAGGAGTATTTAGTTATTAGATGTCAAAGTAATTACTTTTGTTTCCTATGCACAATCTAATGAAAGGAATATAATTAAACGGATTTATTTACCAACATAATCTAATGCACTGAATAGAAGAGGCATTAGACACCACAGCAATGTCACAAGTTTACATCTGGTTTGATACGCGGCCCTTCTCCAGTTACGGCAAGCTGTGCAAGCAGCTACAAGTTTCAGTTCCACCAGAGCGTAAACTGCTCATTTTCCTGCCTAAACTGGAGCGCTACTCGTTCAGCTGATTAGTGCTCGCCTCTACACTAGGCCTTATTGAGTCACAGGCCATACTCAGTACAGTTACCTTATTTTGAGAAAGAAACTTAATGAGGGTAGATTAGTAAACAAAGAGAGAATTGTCGTGAGAACCAGTCTATGCAAACAAAATAATTTATAGGCTAAGTACTTCGTCATCATATGCATCTAAATAGACTCCGTAAATTTATGCCACAGAAAAAATTTTTTTCCACTGTTTTATCGAAGGCACACACTACAGTGAAAAGCAATTTCCAAGCTCGTTTTTGGTGCTGCATGATCAGAAACATATTGATTTATCTAGACATTTTGGAAGAGAGAACGACGCTATAGAATCACTTTCATTTTTTGGAGAATTCGTTTCCTGAATGCCTTGTGATCGTTCCTTTGGCCACACGGCCTACAATGTACTTCCAACATGACGAAGCCCACATTTTACCAGATGTTTGGGGGAACGTCTCAACTGTACTTACCCTAACCGCTGGATTTGCCTTGGTAGTACAATTAAATGGCCAGCAAGATCGCCAGATATTACTCCTTTAGATATTTGTGCATGGGTTTTTGCTGACGCCTGAGATGTACAAACGAAAGGTGAACGCATGACATCAAATGCTTGATCGCATCGAGGACGTATTTGTCGGTTAATACCTTTTAAAACGCATATTGTAATGATTACTAGCTATTGTACATATGTACTTGACGATGTATTTAATAATAAATAAAATATGTAACAATCTATATTAAATGTGTTCTATCTTGGAAACCAATCAGAGTAGTCCCTATGTCCATATGAAGTTTTTTGTGTGAAGTGATCATTCCTACCATATCCCCGAATATTGACCATTCCTCCTGTGACACCATGCATATACACAATGTAGATTCTTCATTCTGTTATCATTGTCCCACTTATTAAAAGAAATATAGATACAGATCTCCTGGCTCCATACAGTTTTCGAAATGCTTCCTTTAGAATAACGCAAATGGAATAACTCGTAATCACCTCACAAAAACTCTAAACAATACAATGTGCTCACTTTGGGGAAGAAATGAAACACGAAAATAAATGAGTAGCTAATGCAGTTTTTATCTGCGGGAACAATATAAGGAAATAAATGGAGCGGTTAAAATCTGCCGTGGATGTAAATATATATATATATTTAAAAATCGAACTATACACACAAAAATTGATTATCAAAAAGCATTGAGCGTCTTGCATGTGACTACAGCAGCTGAAACGAAAAGGTTGAGCACACGGTTGACTATCGCAGCATGTTTTTGAAGCGCAGCAGTACAGCACCCCAGCGGGAGACCTCAGTGGAGCAGCGTGGGAAGCGCAGCCGACGGTCGTTGGGGTCCGTGTCCACCAGTCGCTGCAGGTGCCACCCGTAGCTGCCCAACACCAATGCACTAGTGTGAGCTTCCACTGTGATACCATTTTATAATACAGAACCTACTACTACAACAGTGAAACACTATGTCAGTGCACCAATCTGAATTGGCTGTTCCCATCCACCTGGCTGGCTGCTCTATCTCTTCCCAGCAGGATCATCCACTTGATGCCAACAGTATTAGGCAGTAATTCTTTCCCTTTTCTAGACCTCTACTTCACGGTCTTCTGATTTACTTGACCAAACACTGATTTACTGGACCAGGCACTTGACTAACATTAAATCAAAAGCTGGTTTGGACACCTCACCTAATAACCATCAAAGAGAGAGCCCACAATAGACTAAATCTACTAAGCAGACATATGTGGAGACTAAATCCTTTGACTGTTATATACCCCAATAAAAACCTCATCTGCCTCGTCCCCACCTACGTAATTGTTGCAAGGATTCCTGCATCTCCGAAGTTTTACCACTCCATCCGGATCCTATAATGTCCCTCACCTGTATTCTTTACCAGGTGGTAATGTTCCCACATCTCCTCAACACCTGGAATACCCCCATCAGTCCTATGTCTCTTGCAAAACATAATGCCAGCAGTGTCTTTATTCACTATTCTCGAGAATGTTGGACTGTCTCACCATATTCTACCTTGTTTACATCTTTGTACACTCAGTGCCGTTTCCTGATGTAGCTTCAACCACCTTTTCACCCAAGATCATGTATCGTTCTTGAGACCTATACATCCTAAGAGCATTAAGTTACCCTACCACTTCTAGTCCAAATGAAGGTTCCAACCCAGGGTTCCCTTCTATAACTGCTATCTAACACTTCCTAATATTCACCCCATTTATTTTATCACGTCATTTCTACTCCATCTGCATTGACGTCCATCATCTAGCAAATGCTACCAGGAGTCCACAGCCCCACGAACATTAAGTATTTCTAGTCTGCACACATCAAAGCATCAAACTTCAGATCATATTTTTTATTATTATAGTCCATATTTTATGCACATTCTGTGCCAAAGAAAGCTACACAAAATGAAGGAATTATTCGAAAGGGATGGAAATCGGTAGATGTGATATACATGAACAAACAAACAAATGATTCTGTTTCAGAAAAATTGGGTGATATATTCAAGAGAAAGAGTTACACAAATTGACTAAGTCAATAACGTGTTGGTCCACACTGTCCCTTATTCAAGCAGATATTCGGCTTGACATTGATCGACAGAGTTCTTGGATGTCCTCCTGAGGGATATCGTGCTAAAGTCTATCCAACTGCAGCATTACATCGTCAAAATCTCGAACGTGTTGAGGGGCCCTGCCCATAATGCTCCAAACGTTCACAACTGGGAAGAGATCCATCGATCTTGTTGACCAAGGTGGGTTTTGCAAACACGTAGACAAGCAGTAGAGGATCTGGCCATGTGCAGGCGGGTATTGTTTTGCTGAAATATAAGCCCAGGATGGGTTGCAATGAAGGGCAACAAAACAAGGTGTAGAACATTGTCGATGTACCGATTTGCTATAAGCCTGCCATGAAAAGAAATGACACCCAGACAATCAATCTAGGTTGTCGGGCCATAATGCGAGCTACAGTCAAGGTGGTATCCCACCACCGTCCCGGGCATGTCTTCAGCCTGAAATCTCTTTGACTGGAGTAGAATTGTCTTCAGACAACAGCCTTTCCGCGTTTGAAACATTGGTTCCCGTCAGATCACTGACGTTAAGCGCTATCAGACTGAGCTACAACTTGGATAGGTAACTATTCAGTCTACGAAGCACTGTTGGCAAGCGGTGTGTACTTAGCCCTTGTGAGGCAAACTGAGGAGCTACTTGATTGAGAAGTAGCGGCTCCAGGTCTCGTAAACTGACATTGAACCCGGAGAGTTATATGCTGACGATTTCCCCTCCATATCCGCATCCAGTGACGCCTGTGGGCTGAGGGTGACACGGCAGCCGGTGGGTAAAGCTGGGCCTTCACGGCCTGTCTGGGTGAAGTTTAGTTTAGAATTGTGTTCAGTGATGAGTCCCGCTTCGAATTGAGCCTCTATGACCAGCGAAGAAGTGTCTGGAGACGCCCTGTACAGCGAAGGGATACCAAGCTGACTGTTGCCTGCTATACGGCCCAACAACCAGGAGTAATGGTCTTGGTGTCATTTCTCTTCATGGCAGGACCCCGTACGCTGACGATGTTCTACTCCCCATTTTATTGCCTTTCATGATAAGCCATTCAAAGTCTACATGCCATCAAGATAATGCCCGCCTGCACGCGAATTTTTGGTGCTTATTTTCGTGCTTGCCAAGCCATGCCCTGGCCAGCAAGGACGCCCGATCTCTCCCCAATTGAGAACGTTTGGACCATTATGGGCAGGTCCCTCCAACCAGCTCGGGATTTTGACGATTTCACACACCAGTTGGACAGAATTTGTCCCTCAGCGGGACATACAACAACTCTATCAATCAATGCCAAGCCAAAAAACTGCTTCATTAATAAGGGCCAGGGGTGGACTAGTGCGTTACTGACTTGGACAATTTGCGAAGCTCTTTCTCTTGAATATATCATCCAAGTTCCTGAAATTGTAATCGTTTGTTTGTATGTACACGTACTTCACATTTACCGATTTCCATTCCATTCGGATAATTCCTTCGTGGTGCACCGTTTGTTTTTTGTCTTAGGGTTGCTGATCAACAACTAACATCGGCATCGACACTGTTGCTGTGGTAAAGCAGAGAGTTAAAGGAGTGTTGACGAAGTTTCTCACGGGGGTCTTGACAAAACACATTTGGAGCGATGGGTACGCAGTTAGCGTTCCTGTATGAAGCCGTTTGTCACGAGCAGTATTAGTCTGTATTTTATTATAGTTCAGCGTTTTACATACAAAAACTGTGAATTGTGACTACGTATGTGAATAACCTCACATCTTGAACAGTGAATTAGCTCGTCCTTCTGCTGAAGGTCGCGTGGAACACCTGATCGCAACTTTACTACATTGAACGACGACTTTCGCTACCAACCACATTCTTGTATATCGACCGGGATAGTAAACAGTCTGCGCAGAAAATCGAAAAGCATGCTGGTATGCTACTACTTGACGATCAAGATAAACGTCAGTTTTTGCTTACGGCAGTTAGCCGAGTATGCCACACGAACCTGTAATACTCCTACGACAACAACTGCAATCCGTATACTATCGCGTCTCCTTACATGATTGTGGCTAAACAACCGTCACGTAATGTCTGGTGAAACCAATAGTCTTATTCTAACAATCTGATTTCTGAGGACGAATGTAACACATGAAAGCAGAGGTTTATCAAAGAACTCCTTTCACAGTTGTATTATTTTACCACATACAGTTCTGTAAAAACATAAATGAATTCCTGCACATATATTGGAAGTACAAAATAAGTGATACAACCACCAAACTAAATACACGGTATATATTTTTTCAAAAAAGTTAGGGGAATGCGGCAGGGTGACGTCGTTGTCAACCGCCGATATCCTGACGGGTGATCGCCCTATCATTGTCAAGGCTGAACGTCAGCAAGTAAAAAATTGGTTTTTGGCATGGGGCAGAGCTGGATTTCACAAATAATTTAAGCAAAAACCTCCACCTCTATACATATGGTTACCTGATAATTTAATTTCAGCTGCTTCCTTAATAAGACTACTCCAAATCTGGAAGCGCATACCAGAATCCTCGTGTTGTTACATTCCATAGGGTGACCGGTGTCAAGACAATGCTTTGGTATAACAGATTTTCTCGGCTGTTGTAAGCGTGTGTACGCTTCAGCTTGGTACACTGGTCCTCCATGGTTCTGATACTCTGGCAAGTATAAACAGGCCATAACTAAGAAATGCGATAGACAGGCGCCTTGCGCGATTAAGGATCAGCCTCAACAGAACCTAAAAGGATTTAATCTTAGATGGAGGTCGGAAAAAATATTTCACAGCATATTTCGACAAAATACGACCGATGTTGTTGGAGGTGCTCCCTGTGCGACTCCGGAAGTCCACAGACCTTGGTGCCAACTCGGTATTATCGTGACTCACCCGGTGCAGTGTTGGTCGATAGCGCAACGGACGTCTCGTGTATCTTTCACGGACTGTTTTAAATTCACTTGCACAGCCCTTACTTGCTTCAGTTCTGTTTTGAAAATGACAGGCGGTTGATGACGACGTCACCCGGTTGCATTCCCGTAAGTTATTTGAGCACTGTATACGCCGGAAGAAACTTAGGTCTCAAGGTATATCACAGTTAATAACGAAAATTGAATGGGTGGTAGTAGGAGCAAAAAAGATCCAGTAAACATGTGTCCACGAACGAGACTTTTGCGAGATAAATGTGAAGGTGTTGTTAAGAAACGCAGCTGGCTGCAGTATGAAATATTGCCCAGGTTAGTACAAATAAATTTGAAATGTAAACTTGAAAAGGTTATCGCCACTTGCTGGCTGGTTCGTTTCATTAAAATCGATATCTACGACTGCTCATTAAGCTAATTTCCTCCTCCTCTCATAGGATGGGAATGAGAAAGACATTAATCTATTTCAAAAATATCTGCAGAAGGTCAATAAGTAAGAACTCCCTTCTTCCAGCTTGTAATTATGATGTAACTGCAATTTATGGTACAGGTAGAGTATGAGCAGTTTCTTGCTACCCGGGACGAGAGAACGAAATCTTAACTAGTAAAGTAATTTTTGTAGTCGGCCTCAGCCTTGATTTAGTCAACGGCTGACAAGCCCGTAGTGCAGGGAGGACGCACTGGATAGTGGCGGGTGGGACTAAGAACGTAATATACATATTGGAAACTGAATAAAAATTTGATGCTTAAATAATTAAAAGGAAAATTTTGAAAGAATTACTGAAAAAAATTGAAAGGTACACCTATCCTGAGTGAATTTCAACTGGGTCTAATATAAGCAGACCTTCAATATTCAATACAAGTGGTTCAAATGGATCTGAGCACATGGGACTTAACATCTGAGGCCACCAGTCCTTTAGACTTAGAACTACTTAAACCTAACTAACCTAAGGACATAACACACATGCATGTCCTAGGCAGGATTCGAACCTGCCACCGTAGCAGCAGCGCGGTTCCGGACTGAAGTGCCTAGAACCGCTCGGCCACAACGGCCGGCTTCAATACATACTTTCAGCATTTAACACTCGTAAATTTACGTATATCCCTTTCTCGTTACCGATATTGCGCATGGATATTGGTATGACAATACTGGTTCTGGATCGGCCCTCCTCTGCTCAAGCGAATTCTTCTTGCTATCTTCGATCCTCTCGATGCTGGATTCTCGGGGCGTCGCGGAGAGATTAACTTCGTTATCTCGGTAAGTGTCTTTAATACTTTCTAACGCACAGTTGGAAAACACACTTTTGAACAATACCAATGCGGAGGAACTCGTCACACGTCCACCCGCTACCACTTATACAAACAGATTTTTTTAACAATATTAATTCGGCGGAACTCGCAATATGTCCGCCCCCTATCACGTATAGATACGGTCAGATGAATCTAAAGCAATAAAAAGAAATTGAAGAGCATCTCTATATCTCTTTTGTTTGTTTGTCAATGTCATATATTTCTTTTTATTGCTTTAGATTCATCTGCCTGTATCTCCTCCTAGCAAAATTAACTGGACAATTTCCAGGAAAGATCAGAGAGAGAAGAAGAAAAGATGCGAGGGAAGATAGTGCGTTTTTGCACACCCACTCCCTGTCGCCAGCTTCTCACAGAATTTGGAAGCTATTAGAAAGTATCCTGCGATTAGACTCGTGACGTATATATATATAAAGAAAAGAACGAGAGGAAGAAAAGAAATAATAATAATAATAATTTAATTCTTCACAGCATCCGCCACGGAAGACACGCCACTTGGCATACATTCGAACGCGATGTAAGCCGTTCTGGCCACAGCGTTCCCTGTGAAGTCGCTCTGACAAATGGAGAACATTTGCCTGTCCTATGTAGTTTGTCTGAGGCGAGATGGAAAGTGAGCTTCTTCGACAGCGGTCTGACTGGCTGGTGACGCAAAGGCGAGACGCAGAGCTGCAGTCACGCATTTTTCTATCGTCTAACAGTGGGTGCTTCTTGCACGGTCCGGCTCGGTGGCGTCTGGAGAGGCGGTGCCGAGGGATTGCCTCTGCTTGGTAGATGCTCGACTCGTCAGGGGTGAAAAGGTGGAAAGAGAAGCCCTCTTTCTAGTTTATGACACGAGTCTAACAACAGGATACATTCTAATAGCTTCCAAATTCTATGAGAAGCTGGCGGCAGGGAGTTGGTTGTGCAAAAGCGCACTATCTTCCATCGCATCTTTTCTTCTTTTCTCTCTAATCTTCCCTGGAAAATTTCCACTCAATTTTGGTAGGAGGAGATGACGAACAGTTTTCCTCTCTTTGTCCCATGATTAGTCTTTGAAATATAACGTGGAAGTGAAACAAACTGAAAGCAACCTCTCAGCTGATTGGCGAAACAACAAATTGTTTGTACATGATTGGCTAGCAAACTATATGAGGGGTGTTCAATATGTAACGCAACACATTTTTTTTCTCGGTAAATTTCTGTTGAAAAAAATGCAGTTTTTTGTGGGATATTTCCCCGCTTCTATATGCAGCCCTCCCAATGGCGTCTGTAACGGAGGTGTGTTCCAAGCAGAGAGCTGTCATTGAGTTTCTTTTGGTGGAAAACCAGAGCATCGCAGATATTAGTGGGTACTTACAGAATGTGTACGGAGACCTGGCAGTGAACAAAAGCACGGGGAGTCGTTGGCCGAGGCGTCAGTTATGAAAGCAACAAGATATTCGTGGGTACTTACAGAATGTGTACGGAGACCTGGCAGTGAAAAAAAGCACGGGGAGTCGTTGGCCGAGGCGTCAGTTATCAAAGCAACAAGATCACGGAAACCTGTCTGATCCCGCGCTTGCTGGCTGACCGCATACAGATGTGACTCCTGGAGTGTTGGAATGTGCAGACGCTCTCATTCGAGGTGATCCACAGATCACAAACAGCTAACTGCTCAAACTGGACGTTTCTGTCGATAGTACTGACACACTCACAAAACTTCACTGTATGATTCTTACTCATCCACCCTACAGCCCAGATCTCGCACCTTCCGACTTCTGTCTGTCTCGCCCAATGAAGGACGCACTAAGCGGGAGGCAGTGCGTGGATGATGTGGCTGCGACATTGATCAGCAGAGTGGTATCATGCAGGCATACGGCGCCTCCCAGTAAGGTTGCATAAGGCTGTCGCATTGAACGGATATTATGTTGAAAAATATGGTTTTGTAGTCCAAAGGCTGAGTAATGATATGATGCATTGTAATTCTGAAACAAACCAACCTGCTTTCGGAAAAAAATGTGTTGCATCACTTATTGAACGCCCCACTTAGCTTAGGCATTTTACTATGCAGTTCGAAAGAGAAGTGGAAGAATCACACTGGTATCGGTGGCTAAAGGAAGCAGGCGTTTTATTCAAGTATTCATTCCAGCATCGGGTTTGGAGGTAGACACAATATTTATTTCTGGTGTTAGACTCTGATGGAAGCCGACCTGGTTATGTTGGTATTAGAAGTCATCTAGCTTTGGGAGTTGGACTTGGAGGAAGACAGTTTCTGATGGGAATTGACGCCGATTCGAAACATGTTCGGCTCTTCAGAGGGTAAGAGCTCCTTTTCAAAGTGATGATACCTTTTTAAGACAACAATCTGAAGGCGCGTGTTTTTATTCGGTTTAAACTCTGCAAATTCACGAAGTTCTTTACCTTCAGTTCTTGAAAGGACCGCAGATTAGTTGTTCACGAGCATAGGCTCATTTTGAAAGAACCACTCACGCAAATGCCAACTGGATGGTATTGGCTCCTTTGCATGCACGATTAATCTATTTTTCAATACTAATTAGGAGGTAACGGGCGAGTTGTGGCGCCCTGAAAATATTCTATGGTCGGAGTTGGCGTGGCCGCACGGGCCACTCGGCAAGCTGGCGTTCGTCAGCAACCGCGTGGTGCCGAACATTAGCCGGGGCGAGGTCCACGCCGACTGCGTGGCTGGAAATCCCATGTTGACGCTGTGTCGACGACTGTCCTTTGTGTCGATGAAGGAGATTTGTACGCCGGGAGTGCCAAAGATGGTGGACTTTGTGAAACCATAATGGCAGACATTTCACAGTTCATGTAGAGATTAATAACAGCTGAAGGAATCATAATACCTTAAAAAGAAACATGTACATTACCATTATTTGCACGATGATTCTGATGGTGTAATCAGATTTTCAATATCTTCATTAATTTAAAGTTTAGTGTCTGACTGTAAATTATGCAAGTAATGCCCAGCAACCAATTTCCAAAGTCTAAACGGTTCATCCGATTTTGTCTACCGACCTGTCTTTAGAAAGCTATTGGGGCTACATTAAAGACTAGAGAGTTTGGTAGGAGACTGATTTTTTAAATGGCTGGAAATGACCAGTAAAAATGACTGTAATCTTCAAACCAACTACAGCTGCCATAAGCACAATACAAGGCATTGTAAAGACTTCTACATTACCTATGCCGCAAAAACCAGAATTCAGAATAATTTGACCAACTCAGGAATATATTTTGTAAACGTACTGCCATCCAAATTAAAGAGCTAGAAGACAAAGTAAGCATGAAGTAATAAAATACCTGATGGATAAATGCTTCTACAGTGTCAATGAATGTCTGTTCAGATAATAAACTGAAACCTTTACTTGCTTTCAACAATTTAAACGAATTTAAATTTATTTTGAAATTATACAATACTTAAAAGATTCGGTTAAATTGCCCCAACATATTAGTGTGTAAGGCGCAGTTAATGCCCTATATAGTTTGTTACGATAAAGTCTTTTTTGTGTACTACACTTTTGTCCTCTATTTATATACTATGGGTATCTAATTTGCTTTGCTTGTTTAGTATGTTATGCGTTGTTATCATGTGTTACATGTAAATATTCTAATGATAAATCCTATATCACGTGTGTGATCCTTTGGATGATGACTAAAATAAAATCAATTATATAAGGTGGGACATTTGTCGTGTTACAAAAGGTAGCCACACAGAACATCTGTAAGTGAAACTTGAAGATATATTGCATTCAGCGCTGTATCAAATATTTCTGTCAATTGTTTATCTTTCTCTCAATTAAAGGTTACTTATTTATAACTAAATCATAAAGACCCTGTACTACTCTCGTCTTGCGACCTAACATCCCAAAGACGTTCAGGCTCACATGCGGTTCCTCTTCGTTTTAATGTCTCGGCTCAAACTCATCTAGGGATTGAACTGCACGTGTCGCATTAGACGCCCTAAATTAGACACTTGTGGTCCTTTGCGAAGTCGTATGAAGCATACAACTTTAATATAACATATAACAACAGTTATATAATAATATCAGGAAATAAATTAACGACCCATAATGATGTAGGCCACACAGCAGCGATTTGGTTAGAATAATGTTTATTCAGAAAGCAACCCAATAGCGAAAGTGGTCGTATTTGGAGTTACTGTTACACTCGCGCGCATTTCCATTTGACACAGTTCGATCATTCACAACCTCATCGCGAAATACAAGTCCAATACTCCACCTCGTCACACCAAGCGCGCGGCTGCTCACTGCTCAGAGACTAAGTCCCGCGACACCACACAACGCGAAATCGTTTCGCTTCCTAGCCGCCTAAAGACCGACCGACCACTTTCGCGTCTCCAGCAGCACTGTACCCTTTGGTGTCTACACCAGAACTGTCCCTCTGCCCCTCTCCAGCCGCGTCCCCCGCGTGCCGAACATCGTCGCTCAACAGACTAGAGCAGTTCCCTTCCCTGAAGCCGTCCATCTGATTGGCTACAGCTTATTCTACATTATTTTAAATTGTAACACATGTAAATAATCAAAGCTTGACCACTTTCACTTTCTAAATAATGTAACAATAGTATCCATTACATAATAAACGTTAAATTCTTTTACATATAACCAATACAATTTCCTTCTTAGCTTGGAATGCCACGGCCAGTAGCCTTGTACCAATGTGCTTTCTGATAAATAAATAAAGAACAAAAGTAACTATTATGCACTAAACTGTACAACAAATATTCTATTACCTAATAATTCAGTAAGGTGTCAGGCTGTCATCGTTCAATGTGTTTTGTGTGGAGAAAATGATGATCTGATACTTAACTGAAAATAGTGATAATTTAAATTTACTACATATTTTAATCAAATAAAGTTAGAGGGTTAATATTTACAATAGTCGTCATTTTAATGATGCACTTCTATATGAAATGTCGACCGTTAAGATCGACCAAAGCGTTCAGATTTTAGCAGTCAGGTCTTTGTTACAAAACTTGTGAATTTCACATACTAAACTATTATAGATATGATCAATATTCAAGTTTTATTGGGATCACCATGAAAATTTATGAAGGATGGTAGATTGAAATTACTGTCGTTTCATTCCCTGAGTTACTACAGAATTAAATAGTTTTCATAAATGTTTCCCTTTATGGCCGATCTTAGGTCCGCCATATTTAACATTGCTACATCTCCCTGGCCACAAACGGCTTCTATGGGGTTTCCCTACGATGTAGCTTCTCGTCTGTCTCATTCACACACTACAGCGCTTAGGCCTCATTCAGCACAATAGACGCCTGTGAATTTCCCGTCTCGTGATGAATCTGCACTCTTTGTGGCACACGGTCCTAGACGACAGGGTCCGTTTCACAATTCCTGAGGGCTGACTCTTTCGGCCATATATTTAAATGAGAGCGAAATGCTCGTTAACTGACAGTTACTGCAGTGAGTAAGAATTCTTTCAACACCATCCCATCCTTGTGTAAATCGTGACATGACTGTAAAATTCACTGCCCCAGTACTTCAATCTAATCAATGGGAGTGATGTACAGTTCTCTTTTGTGGTGATCCCTGACAGAAACATACAGAGGAATAAGGTCATGTGATGTTTGGAGGACAAAAAGCAGGCTTTGCTCGATTCTAGGGCCATATTGGTGCGGTATAGGCAGTCTTGCATCAGCAGCAAAATTTATCGTTGTCCTATCAAGAGCGATATTTGAGCTCGATTAGACGGGGACTTAATCTAATCTATAAGTTTACGCTTCAAATATGTTTGTGCGAACTATGGTTCAAATGGTTCAAATGGCTCTGAGCACTATGGGACTCAACTGCTGAGATCATAAGTCCCCTAGAACTGAGAACTACTTAAACCTAACTAACCAAGGACAACACACACATCCATGCCCGAGGCAGGATTCGAACCTGCGACCGTAGCGGTCACACGGTTCCAGACTGTAGCGCCTATAACCGCACGGCCATTCCGGCCTGCATGTGCGAACTATGACAATACTTCATACTGAGATCAGTGGCGACTCGTAACCACACATTCCAAGTTATCTCGCAAACAGCTCATTTTCGAACTCATGTCTACTTGGAACATTATTGCTTTTGTCATCCTATACTTTTACCTGTGCCGGTTTTCAGTACTAGCTATGATACATCATGTCTACATATACCGGGTGTTTCACAATTCATGTTACACATTTCTAGAGCTTGTAGAGGGGACTTAGTAGATCAAGTTTTGCATAGGAACCCATGCCCAGAAACGTCATCTAGCGACACTACTGAGCGTAAAATTTAAAGGCGTCGGCGCCTGTAAATGTATGCGTATACATGGTGAGTCTGTGATTATGTTGCAGACTTTATAGGATGATGGAGAAGGATAAATGAATGGATGTAAGACATGAGTCCCTGTACCGAAAATGAACGAGTCTAAAGTTACAAGCGAAAACCGTTTTGATACATCTGACAGTGAAATACATGTACAGGTAAAAAAGAAAAAAAAATGGTTCAAATGGCTCTAAACACTATGGTACTTGACATCTGAGGTCATCCGTCCCCTAGACTTAGAACTACTTAAACCTAACTAACCTAAGGACATCACACACGTCCATGCCCGAGGCAGGATTCGGACCAGCGACCGTAGCAGCAGAGCGGTTCCGGACTGAAGCACCTAGAACCGCTCGGCCACAGCGGCCGGCCATGTACTGATCATATTGTTGCTAAGATTGTAGGGTAGGAAACATTTAGAGATGCTAGTTCGGACAAAAAAACTTCTAGTAAACATGGGCTTTAAAATACTCGCCTTAAGAGCTATGAGCACTTGTTCAATAGAGAAGATGTGTTTCACACTAGCGAAGATGCACAAGTACTCATAGTTCCTCAGGTATGCATTTTAGAACAAGTGTTCACTAGACATTTTTTCTTTGTTTTAGTCCACAGTGCCACCTCTGAAGCTGCCTCCCCTACAGTCTCAACAACAGCAGTAACAGTACTTGTGTTCCACTGTCAGAAGTATCAGAACGGTTTTCGCTTATAACTTTCGACTGTTTCGTTCCGCAGTCAGGGTCCCTTCACTCAAATTGATATATTTATTCTTCTCCATAATCCCCAAAAGTTTGTGCTAACATCACCGAATCACCATATATACACATTCATTTACAGGTGCCGGCGTCTATAACTTTGATGCTCTGTAACGTTGTTGAAGACCTTTCTAGGCATGGTTCAAATGGTTCTGAGCACTATGGGACTTAACGTCTGAGGTCATCAGTCCCCTAGAACTTAGAACTACTTAAACCTAACTAACCTAAGGACATCACACACATCTATACGCGAGGCAGGATTCGAACCTGCGACAGTAGCGGTCGCGCGGTGCCAGACTGTAGCGCCTAGTACCGCTCGGCCACACCGGCCGGCTTCCCAGACATGAGTTCCTCTGTAACACTTGATCTACTAAGTCCGCTCTACAACCTCTAGAAGTGTAAAATGAATTGTGAAATACACTGTATCGCTACCAATTTCCATTCAGACATGTACGTGTAGTGTTTATTTCATTGACGACGACGATCAGTGAAAGGTGGAGGGTAAAATTAGACAGTTCCCTCGAATATAACCAATTTAAAACTTACTGCGTAAATACAGCTAACAGTGTCACTCAGTCCATGAGACACTGTGGAGAGGTTTGTGATCAGGAGCTTTGAACCACCACCTTTCCTCAACTATAGTCTGACTCACGAACAATGGCGTTTCGCGCAGGTCAGAGCACAGACGAGGGGTTGCGCTGTCGCCTGTTCCAAGCGACATTTGCTGTACACCGGATAAATGTGCTTTGTACTTGATGCAAATAGGTACCCTGCTAATTATGCTCTCGCTTGTTCATGTGGCATATGTCGTTTACCACCAACATCAGCGATGACAGCTAGCAACAAATGGAACAAAAAAGTCACTAAATAACTCGCTACGATCACGTTTAATGTTCGCAACTGCTACGATATTCACTGCAGAGCGTTCAGAACGCTACTGAACGGTAACTGACTGTCGGCTGTGACGTAGGTGCGCAAAACAAACCTAAACTCGACCGCCATCGTTCGCGACTCCAACACAGCCGGCCATACACTGAAGTGGTAAAAGTCGTAGGATACCTCCTACAGAATGTGCTTAAGAAAATTGACGATAATGGGGACCATGAAGAGTTGGTAGGTCATAATCACGTGTGTGTTACATTTAGCTGCTATTCTTTATTTTCTGATTCTAGTTGCACGTTAATTACAAACTTTACAACTGCCGCTCTAGCCACTAGCCCATATATGGGAATTTCGTGCATTAACATTAATAACCGTAATCCCAAATATTCATTAAAATTTCAGAACATGAAGTCGATACATTATACACTGAGATGACAAAAGTCATGGGACACCTCTTCTTTTCCCTAGCATAGTGAAGCAACTCATGTGACATGGACTCAACAAATCGTTAGAAGTATCCTGCAGGAATACTGAGCCTTCCTGCCTCTATAGCAATCCACAATTGCGTAAGTGTTGCTGGTGCAGGATTTTGTGCACGAACTGATCTCTCGATTACGTCCCATAAATGTTTGATGGGATTCATTTCGGGAGATCTGTGTGACCAAATCATTCAGTCGAATTGTCTAGAATTTTCTTCTGACCAGTCGTGAACAATTGTGGCCCGGTGACATGGCACGTCGTTGTTAGGGAACATGAAGCCAATGAATGGTTGCATATGGTCTCCAGGTAGCCGAAAATAACCATTTCCAGCCAAGATCGGTTCAGTTGGTCCAGAGGACCCAGTCCATTCCATGTAAACACAGCCCACACCATTACTGAGCCACCACCAGCTTGCACAGTGCCTTGTTGACAACTCGGGTCCATGGCTTGGTGGGGTCTGCGCCACTCTCGAACCCTACCATTAGCTCTTACCAAGTGAAATCAGGACTCATCTGACCAGACCATGGTTATCCAGTCGTCTAGGTTTCAACCGATTCACGCAGGACAGGCACTCCAGGCGATGTCATGCTGTTAGCAAAGGCACTCGCATGGGTCGTCTGTTTCCACAGCCGATTAACGTAAAATTTTGCCCCACTTCTTAACGGATACGTTCGTCGTTATTTCATGCAGTGTTGCTTATCTGTCTACGCAAACGCCATTGCTCCCGGTTGTTAAGTGACTGCCGGAGACCACTGTGTTGTCCATGGCGAAAGGCAGTGCCTGAAATTTGGTATTTTTGTCACATTCTTGAGACTGTGCATCTCGGAATATTGAATAACCTACCGATTTCCGAAATGTAATGCCCCATGCGTCTAGCTCCAACTACCATTCCGCGTTCGAAGTCTGTTAGTTCCCGTCGTGCGGCAATAATTCCGTCTGAAACCTATTCAAATGAATCGCCTGAGTACAAATGACAGCTCCGCCAATTCACTGCCCTTTTATACCTTGTGAACCGCCATCTGTATACCTGCATATCAGTATCCTACGAGTTTTGTCGCATCAGTGTAAACCGAGGGGGGAAATGTATTGTATTCAAGCCGACTACCTGTGAGTTGAATGCTACAACAAAAATATAAGTTAGCGACCTCTGCTAAGGAGGTCTGTAGTAGCTGAACAATTAACCTAGAGGTACCGGTTCCTGTCTAGACAGACGTCTTTGAACCTTACCACTGATTTCCGGTCTGCGGCGCATCCCACTTGTCCTTGGGGCCCTTGCGGCTCCCTTCTTCGATCATGGCAATGAACGCAGGGTCCACCTGTTTGGTACCTTCATCCGGCGCGTAGAACTTGCCTGCCAGGGGTGGCACTGCACATACCAAGAGATATATTCGGCGCGGCTCAGGAAGGTACACTGCTGACAATTAAAACTGCAACACCAGGAAGGCGGCATGCAACAAACATAATATTGTCGTGAAGTGTACTACATTCTTGGATATGCAAACGATTAGCGTATCAGTGTAACAGCTCAAAGAAAGTACGATAATTATGTATTTACAAGGGTAGGAACTTCAATATTAGCAACTATTTAAAAAGGAAGATCGGAAAGTAACGCACAATAGTTTTATTACCAAAAAGTTTAATAAGTAACAAAACAAAAAAATCGCAAATGAGCTTACTCTTTTACATACTTCTCTACATAGTCAGTAACGTTATCACCCCGTGTCTCCTACCAGTGCCGGATTAGCCATGCAGCAGGAGTTAGCAAATGCTATGGGCCCCGCATCTGGCGCGAAAACTCTTGTCAAATTAGAGGGATTTTTTTTACAGTCATTTCAAGTATAGCATTTATTTGTTGCAAGTAGACTAGTGAAAAACGTGAATTATCTCGCCATTTGGTTAAGTTCGCAACATTCTACCAACTGATTAATAATATTTCTGGCGTCACGATGAAGAACAGGATAATCAGTGTATCGGATGGCCAGCAACAGCTTCTTAGAGACATTTAGTTCATGCAACAAACCCCTTGCATGCAACCAACGCCACACAGAACAACAATTAGAAATGTAAAAGCGCCGGAGTGTCTACGTGGACAACAGCGATTATTGTTTGTTTATATATACCACGAAGTTTAAACAATTAAAAAGTATGTTAGCTCCTGGTATGTAACTATGTACGAATCAGCTATTTGTGTTTGATATCATCATTAAACACTGTAGTCTTTATTTAGATGATTTCGAATAGAGTAGACATTTATTTAGCGCTCAGAATTTGTTCACCTTAGTACTGGTATATATTTGAGAGTTTTTAATACCACAATGGAACGTCATCGTCTTGAAGTCATATTTTAAAGAGGAAAATAAGACACTGGCGAAATAACAACCTTGCAATCGATTTTGCGTCAAAATTTCAGCAATAATTTTGATTGTGCGCAGCTCTGACTATCTGTGACGTACATATTAAGCATTAGCACGTTGCAGTACCCCACTCCACTGTATCCACTTAATGGTAAAGCGTGAAGCACGAACACAGCTAACTGGTTAAAGAATTATTTTAATAACAGGTCAATAATCTTCAATTTACAAATACGTATCACTGACGAATGATGTAGCTCTTGCATCTGCACTTCACATTAATATTGTCAGTTTTATGTCCGCCTCCGTAGCGTAGCGGTAGCGTTACCGCCTACCACCCAGGGGGCCTGGGTTAGATTCCCGGCACCGGGCTGGGTGTTGTGTGTCCTTCATTATCACTGACTCGCAAGTCGCCGACGTGCCGTCACCTAAAAAGGACTTGCAATACGGCGGCCGAACTCCCCCGAATGGGGCCTCCCGTCCAACAATGCCATACGATCATATTTTATTTCTTTCTTTGTCAGTTTTAGAATTCAATGCAAGTGTTCCATTGACGGTACCTCTAACAACTTTTCAAAGGATGGTGATCTGCAGTGACGTCCACCCAGCTATTCAAGACATTCGCAGCGAAAATCATTAAATATTGGACATAGCTTTCCTACAGCGTATCACATATAATAAAATTGCAACTTGATTCCTGTGCGTAGGAGATATTTAAGAAAACTGAATATGAGGGTGCTTTTTATAATGGCTAGCGAAGGGAGGGGAAAAAATTATTTATAGAATTTTTGTGTCCGTACGTATGGAGTGTAGCCATGTATGGAAGTGAAACATGGACGATAACCAGTTTGGACAAGAATCGAATAGAAGCTTTCGAAATGTGGTGCTACAGAAGAATGCTGAAGATAAGGTGGGTAGATCACGTAACTAATGAGGAGGTATTGAATAGGATTGGGGAGAAGAGAAGTTTGTGGAACAACTTGACTAGAAGAAGGAATCGGTTGGTAGGACATGTTTTGAGGCATCAAGGAATCACAAATTTAGCATTGGAGGGCAGCGTGGAGGGTAAAAATCGTAGAGGGAGACCAAGAGATCAATACACTAAGCAGATTCAGAAGGATGTAGGTTGCAGTAGGTACTGGGAGATGAAGAAGCTTGCACAGGATAGAGTAGCATGGAGAGCTGCATCAAACCAGTCTCAGGACTGAAGACCACAACAACAACAACGAGCACCACGTAAAAACTAATGCACGGATTTGGATGCAATTTTCTTTTGTACTTTTGCAGGTCTAACTTAAAATGTGATACCGGTATCATTTTGACACTCCGGATAGAACCAAAGTTAACGCAGTTTTGCCATATAAGTATGGACACTGTCGCTTGCTGCAAACAATCAAATTTGCCGGCAGGATGGCAAAGCTTTGTGAGCCGCCGCCCGCGCCGGCGTCTTTTATGCGCGGACGAAGTCACGGGTAAAAGTTCGTCGCAGTATAAAAATGTACAAAGCAAAGATGTCTCTGGCACCAGTTACAGACTAATAAAGCACGTAAACAGTCTCAAAATCATGTTTCGCGACAAGTGACGAAAAACATACGTGTACAGGAGAGCGGTTAAGTGTGTGTGGCACTGGCTTTTTTTTAATGTCCGTTGAACGAATCTACGCACACAACTGTCACCATTTAGTAAGTTTTTAGCAAAGAGTGTTTATTAATGTGTTGTTTTCAGTCGTTCTCATTTCTCCGACGACAGAAATAAGTCCGGGCTTGTCTCAGACATTCCCTCCTCGCAATGGACGGGCTTGGATGCGGTCAATGTGAAGACAAATCCGTCCGTTGTACTTACCACCATTGGAGGTTGTAAAGAAGCATCGAACGCCAGTCAATTATTTGCATCTTCATTTGGAAATTGTCTATGATATCTGCAACGAAACTGGAACATATAAATAAGAGCGCAGAGAGAAGCCCATATACTTCCCTTTGCATGCGAAATAGCCTTAAAATAATGATTTTAGTCAGTCATGTCTTTACTAGCTCGCACTATTTTACATTCAGCCATTTCAATTTGACCGTCTTTCCATTCAAATCCAGGAGCTGCCGCGCTGTAGCTCGTGGGTAACCGTTAAGTCGAGGTTACCTATGTACTTCGCGCTTAGGCTGAAAATCGCTGCAATGTGGCAGAGATAGTGGCGAACAACCAGTGCGCACGAGTACAGTCAGGTCTCGACTGCATACTTTCATTATATGGCCCACATTCTCAAGCTACGTCGTTTCTGGGAACCGACATTTTACCAGCGTGCTTTCCTTAAAATATGAAGCCAAGTAGATGAAGTTTTGCCGAGAACGCTAATTGCGAATAATTTAAAGACGTGCGAGAGTTTGTATTGATGGGTAGATAACAGCTGAGCTCACTCTCAACTCGATTTTTTCTTCTTCCTGCATAATTTTTATGGGCGGAGATTCAATAGATCTCGATAGGCGGGAAGCTGTAATGGTCTAAACTCTTGGAAGGCGACTATCGGTTTCGCTCTACTCTCGTATAGTGCTAGTGAGCAGACTCTCGCTTCTGCTTGCACGGCACGTATCATTCGCAAAAGCTCTATGGGTGAAAAACTCTCATAATATAGTTTAGCATTTGCGCAGTCAACTGGCACTAGCTTCTACAGAAAATAATGGTTCAAATGGCTCTGAGCACTATTGGACTTTTCATCTGAGGCCATCATTCCCCTAGACTTAGAACTACTTAAACCCAACTAAACTAAGGACATCACACATATCCATGCCCGAAGCAGGATTCGAACGTGCGGCCGCAGCAGCCGCGTGGTTTCGGACAGAAGCGCCTAGAACCGCTCGGCCACCGCGGCCGGCGCTTCTGTAGAAAATGGACGTATATTATTTATGATACTTACACTTTACGCAATCCTGTTAAATAGTAGTTCTCCATTTGGTTTGTAACTTATTTTCCCTTCAGCACAGATCGAGCTAACGACCATGAGCAGCAGACAGAGAGATAATGGACGCCACTATGCTTCTGGAAGTGCAAAGCGTAAAGCAAAAGATGAAAAGGAAAGAATGACTCATGCTGTTATATCTAAAACACGTACACTAAGTTTTTTAATGTTCAGAATTATTTTGCCGAATTTACAGAAAATGAAGTACAAAATACAAAAGTTGTGGTTGATTGTAAGGATGATAGTTATACTACAGAAGATTCATCAGAATATGCAACTTTTTCCTATGTTGTTACGTTTTCCACAAGTGATACAGCAGCTGAACAGACGGCAAGTGTTCCCAGATCAGCCATATCGTCTCCAAGCCAAACTGAAGTGAAAAGCATAGGAAGTCCTATCGGGCCAGAGACTTCATCTTCAAGACAAAGAGAAGTCGAAAGGTAGGAGACGAGATACTGGCAGAAGTAAAGCTGTGAGACCGGGCGTGAGTCGTGCTTCGGTAGCTCAGATGGTAGAGCACTTGCCCGCGAAAGGCAAAGGTCCCGAGTTCGAGTCTTGGTCGGGCACACAGTTTTAATCTGCCAGGAAGTTTCAAGTCGAAAAAAGTTACAGGCTTCTGATGTTAATGCATCTTGTGCAAGTGGAACACAAAGTGAAAGTAAAATGTATTCTAACGATATTGGGGAGTGGCCAAACAACTTTGACAGAGATTATTGGATTATGAAAGGAAGTAGTAAAGTTCAGCATATTGTAACCTCCCCACCGTAATTTTAAAAGGAATGAAAATGACAATACTCAATACAAATGGGAGCCAAGTGTAACCTCCCCACAATTTTTTAAAAAGAAAAAGGACGATATTAATTAGAAATGCTGATGGACATTGCTCTATGCGTAACCTGCCCACAATGAAATGTACTGACAATGGCAACAGAAACGTGAAATTCGCAATCTGACTCAAATATAAATTCTTCACAAAATTTAAAGTCCGTTCAGTGACAAGAAATTACAATTAAACCGAAATATCGGTCTTTGGCCCTGTGTAAAACAATCAGAATTAAAGTCTTACCTCAGAATAAATGGATGTCACATATCTGCTCTTGTTGTTGCGCACCGCTTGGAGGAACTGCATTGCAAATAATAATATTCTCTTTTTTTGTGATTTTAGTGGAATTTTTCTTCAAAAGAAGTGGAATGAAATGGGAAGTGCAACGAAATCTTGAGTTCAATAAAAAATTAAATTTTTGAGAAAATGCTTTTGAAATAAAAAATTATTATTGGGAGACTTGTTGGAGAATAATTACAATAAATAAAATTTTTCATTATATAATGATTATATTAATTAACAGTATACCTTATTGCTCATCTTGACCAGAGTTGCCGACCGCCTACATCACACAACCGCACTGGGCTGCTACTACTGACCGACCGCTCTGCATGACGACTACAGACAGAGTACTGCTCTCAACTAGACAGAGCTACAGACTCGCAACGACTGAACTGACAGACTCGCAACGACTGACAACTAACTCGCAAAGACTACTACTGACTGAGAACCGCTCGCAACACTCGCGCGGTCAAGCGCATACTCTCTGGTCACAGATGCTACAATGCCTCGCCATCGCTGCTGCGTTACATACGTGTTTCATAACCCTCCACTCGGGGGGCAAAAATTTGGCAGCGATGGTGAGTCATTTGGACTTGCCAAGCGCGGCAAAATTTTTCTTTAATTAACAAAATCCTACAACTTACAGAATATTTAAATGTTGTGCACACGCACTAAGTACAAAATATATCAGACAAGGACAAAATGTGAGTACAAAACATAGTAGCAAATCAGAAAAGTATATACAAATTTTTTGACAGATAAAGTGCACAGGCACTGAAAAAATTCTTTAGCATATGCAGAACAAATAAACAGACTGGCAAGAATAATTAGATGTAGTACATAAAGTAAATGTTGTGCACACGCACTAAGTACAAAATATATCAGACAAAGACAAAATGTGAGTACAAAACATAGTAGCAAATCAGAAAAGTATATACAAATTATTTGACAGATAACAAAGTGCACAGGCACTGAAAAAATTCTTTAGCATATTCAGAACAAATAAACAGACTGGCAAAAAATATTATGTTGACAAGTGTACATGCACTGAAAAATGTCTTTAGCATTTTCACAACAAATAAACATAATGGCAAAAAAAAAAAAATTCATGTCCAAAGTGCACATGCACTGAAAAATGTCTTTAGTATTTTCACAACAAATAAACATAATGGCAAACATCATGTCGACCAGTGACATAAGTGTACTCACACTGGAGTTTAGCGAATCGAAAAATGTATAACCTATGAACATAAATGATGTTACCAAAAAAAAATTTTTTTTTTTTTATGTGACAAGAATCAGGATAGGAAAGGGAAGGATTGCATCATGGTTGTAGCACTTTAGATTGCACACAGCTGCTCCGAAAGTCCATATCTTTCCACAGTAGTACAACACCAAGTGACACAACTTGAAGTTCTTTTCCCATCAGAATTTATCAGTGTAGCCAAGACACTGAACTGTCGTAGTAATGTTCCATGTTTTCATTTTGGCAGTACATTAGGTACACCAAACAGTGGGACCATAATAATGTCTTCATCGCTCATGGTGGTGGACAGCATGTCGTGTCAACACCACACTCTTACAAGGCACACCAACGTAGAATTAGTGCAAAACCAAATATAGTGCTCCAGGATCACTGGGATAAACAGGACAAATGGACATTGCAGTAATTCAGGGTAGTCAGCTTATGAGGTGAAGGACATCAAGTCACATAATATTGACAATTACAGTCTTCATTGATAGTTCGTGGCATTCATAGCCCAGTTATTGAACATTTCTGTACCAAGTATGTAGTATTACAGAAAAATGTTCATTAATTGTTTTACATAGAATCAGTAGCCTTCTTTTCCTGGTTACAAAGCATTATTAAATAATCGCATTCTTTTCCAGTTACAGTGTATAATTAAGAATCATTAGCCTTTTCCTAATTACAGTTAATTAATCATGTGTCATTAATTAATCATTTGTCTAATTACAGTTAATTAATCATTTGTATAATTACAGTTAATTAATCATTTGTCGTTAATTAATCATTTGTCTAATTACAGTTAATTAATCATTTGTATAATTACAGTTAATTAATTGATCATTTGTCATTTCAATATATTAAGAATTATTAGCCTTAATTAATTACAAAGCATTATTAAACAGTACCATAGTTAATTAATTATGTGTCATTCCAATCTATTAAGAATCATTAGTCTTTTCCTAATTACAAAGCATTATGAAACAGTCACATTCATTTCCAACAACAAAGTATGAACATTGAAAACAAGAGTTAATTAATGGCATAATTAATAACAATTTCGTTGATTGACATTAATTATTGGCACTCAGTGGCCATCAAGTATTGAATAGAATAAAACATAGTTCATCATTCAGTATTATTCAGATCATTACAAAGTCATTATTAAAAATCAGTTAATTACAGTCAAATCATTAGTAATCACAGGCATTACAATAAACAGTGGCAGTTATTAGCTAGTGACAAAGCATTATTTTGAATATAGTCTCATTAAGAGGTCATTACTCGAGTGACATGCTATTCAGAGTTGATCAGTATTATTCAGAATTATCATAAACTAGTGACATTATGTGGGACTGGTAATACATTTTTTTTGGTAGCAATGCATTGCGTTGGGATCGATAATTAATTGCTGAGGCATAATACTTTTTGCTTTTGACCTATTGCTGCAAATGAGGATAGGTAACGTCATTCGTCATGAGTCAGCTGTAGCAAGATTATGTAACAAGGCAGTACATGTGATCACATTTATAAATGATAAACACAAATGGGTAAAAAATATAAAAATGCAAGTACTAGAACAGGTATAATAAGTAACAGGTTTAGTAAGTGTCATGAAAAACTTCTCCTGGAAAAAATACAAAAACGGACTATTGACCTGAAAGAAGAAACGCACACTATGCTGAAAAGTAGTGAACTTCGAATTAACAAGTAGTGAAATGTGTATAAAATGTGTTCCATAGCTGTCCTTTCCAAAACTTTCCGTCATCCTACTATGCAATGTAACACCTGCTGTCAAAGCAAACTGCAACAAATACTTAAATAACTACGTAGCATAAATACATAACTTCAACATTATCCTCATCTGTAAAGAAAAAACTTCATTATCCATCACTTCATTATCCATATTATCATAACTTCATTATTATCACCACCTGTAAAGAAAAACTTCATTATTCATAACAGCATATCCTTCATCATTATTCATCAGTATTCATTATCATCTGCAAAAAATCACTTCATTACTCATTACATAACTATTCCTTATCTCTAGCATATTTCATCACTAAAATTAAGATGTGTAGTTCTCTCTGACAGCCTGCATCAATCACCTTGTATTCTGAAAGAAAAAATTAGTTAAGACTGCTATTCTGTGATGAGTATAGTATAGTCTTGTTAATGCTTGTTAATCCTGATCCCTTTACTCTTCCTCATAAAGTTATTGCATCTCCTTTCGTTTATTCCGTAGGTGAAATTCCCATTTATGTTAAATTTATTTCTTGGAATCATCATTCCTTTCTGAAATTGATGAACAAAGATTAATGTCTTGCATTTAAATCCTATACCCACTAAATAATGACTGGTTTATGGTGACACAATTAACCATACAGCATAACATGACAGAAAACGTAATATGTCCAAGACATTGACAGTGTTCGGATGCGAAAAAATGTACACAGAATTATACAATGCAGTAGCAAAAAAAAATGTGAAACAGTCACGATGTTGAGATGTCATAAGGCAAAAAAAAAAATGTCAAAGTCGACTGGTGTGTGTTATATCTTAACTATTTCATAGTGCATACAAACAAAACTGGAGTACAGTCATATACACAAAAAAATGGAAAATGTGCACGGTCTGATGTGTAACGACAAGAAAAGCAACCTGCTAACCTTACCTTGCCGGGCACTTGCCAAGAAAAAAAAATACGATAATCATCAGTAATTAGTCAGGTGAATTAATTGCATTAGTAAATGGCATCATAGTGTGTTGAATCATACAGTGGTTTCACTCAATAAACGGTTTAATGTTTGAGATATGGTGATTGCCTTTCGATTTTCTGGTTCTCAAAGTTTCGACGTGTACAACATTGGGGTGAGGGATGCTGCGAATCCGATACGGACCTGCGTATAGAAGTTCAAATTTACTGCACTTACCTTTTAATTTGCTGGATAAATAGTGTGTACGTACTAATATCTTCTGTCCAACGTGAAAGTCGCGGCGTGTACAAACCTGTTTTTGCTGTCTTCTCCGGCGCTCTGCGGCACGTTTGATGTTGTTCAGCGCAATGTCAATTATTTCGTGGTGTCGTAGGCGACGATTTTTGGGGAATTCTATTAATTCTTTAATTTTGTTCGGTGGTTCAACGTTTTTCAGTATAACAGTCGGAGATAGCATAGTGGATTCATTTGGAATGGAATTAATTACATCTTGGAATGAGAGTATGTGTGTATCCCAATCAATATGTCTTTTGTGGCAGTATATTCGGCACAGCTTACCAATTTCTTTCATTAATCTTTCACAGGGGTTCGAAGAAGCGTGGTACTTGGATATATAAATCGGAGAAATGTTTCTAGCTCGTAACATGCGTGTCCATATACTACTACGAAATTGTGATCCATTGTCGGAAATTACTTTCATTACATGCCCTACATGAGATAGAAAATGTTTTATAAATGCATTTGAAACAGTTTTAGCAGTAGCTTTGCGTAATGGAGTGAAAGTAACAAATTTTGCAGTGAGCTCAACAGCGACAAATATGTAGCAAAAACCTCTGTTAGTTCTCGGAATCGGACCAAAAATATCTACAGCGGCCATGTGTCTTAATTTAACAGGTATAATGGGATATAAAGGAGGAATATGTGAAGTGGTGTCTGATTTAGCTTTCTGGCAAATTTTACAAGACGCTAAAACTCGTCGTATACGTTTTTCCATGTTGGTAAAATAACAGTTCTGTCTCAGTATAAGAAAACATTTTCGTGCTCCGTAATGTGCGTAACTTAAATGAGTGTACCAAATTAGTTTGTTAACCAGTTCGTCAGGAATGCATAATAACCAAATGTTGCTGTCAGGATGAGAGCGGCGAAACAGAATGTCATTGCGTACAGTGTAGTGGTTCCTAATCGTAACATTTTTCCTATCTTGCCAAAGGTGTTTAATTTCTTTCCACACATTGTCCTTATTTTGTTCTTGTGCTATGTCCTGTAATGACGATGAAATAAAATTTTCAAATGCAACCTGCTGAATGTACATGACACTGAAATTTGCTTTGCAGAAGTTGGTTGCTACGTCTTGCTGATTGTTACTGAGAGAACGCGATAGTGCGTCTGCTATAACATTTTGCGTACCGGGAATGTGAACTATTGTAAAATTAAATTCCTGTAAATATAGTTTCCATCTGCTTAACCTGTCGTGAGTGAATTTAGCTGAAAGTAAAAGTTGTATAGCTCTATGGTCTGTGTAAACGGTGGTATGTCTGCCATAAAGAAAGTGCCGAAATCTCGTGAAAGCCCATACAACACATAATGTTTCCAGTTCTGTAACGGAATAATTTCGTTCAGCGGGTGACAAAATGCGACTTGCAAATGCGATGTCTTTAATTACTGTAGAACCATCTTCTTCAATTTCCTGAAAAATATGTACACCTAAAGCGGTGTTAGAGCTGTCAGTGGCAATGGAAAAATTTCTGGTGAGATCTGGGTGCGATAAAAGTAGAGCATTCAATAAAGCATGTTTCAAATAACATTCTCGTGAACAAAATTCTGCGTGTCAAAAGTAATGTTTGCGTTACTGTAGTATGCAATCTGTGCTGTATCTGGTTAAATTCTATCGTACGTGTTATTATTTACGGGAGAATGTTGTGGCATATCCACTGTATGAACTGTTCTGTTATTTCATACTGACGTGTTACGCTATGGATGACACCTATTGTCTGGATCATTCATGATAATGTGTTGTTGCTAATGTTCTTGCTGCTGAAAAGATCGACTGTTATTAAATGTACGCTGAAAATTGTGCTCATCATTTTTACGTCTGTCATGATAGTAATTTCTATACGGCGCATAGCGATGCGAGTTGAAATAGTGTGTTGTCTGTACGTAGTTATTTCTTTGCTGCCATGCGTTACTATTTGTTGGATCTGGGACTATACGTGCACGCGGCGAAACATTAAAGTTTGGTTGACCTTGTAGACTGCATTGTTGGTTACGTATGCTAAGCGGCTGACTTTCATGCTATTGTGGTGAAAAACATCTATTGTTACAAAAATATGGTTCCGACTGCTCAAAATTTTATACATACTGATGATTACGATTTTATCTGTAATTAAAATTACGGCGGTACTGGAGTGCCTACTGAAAATTGTCACATTCGGTAAAAGATTTGTCGTATCCGGTTTTCATTACATACGTTTCTTAATACTAGGTAGAGCAATAGTTAAAGAGCAGTTTGGATAGATATAAAGGATAGTAGAAGAAAAGGCAGCAGTGCAGAAAACTAAAGATGAAACAGCACTACTACAGCTCGGGGCCCTATGCTCGCTACGGCACATATTCATTAAAGCGTAATGAATCCCCTGAGGTCAATTACGCACTGCAAATAAATTTTAGCTTTTGCGTTACAGGCAATAGCGGTATAAATTCAAAAGCAAATAGTTGTATCCAAGTTAATTCTGGTTTCTTCATTATAGGCAATGCTGTTGTAAATACAAAAATAAATTGTCGCATCTGGTTCAAAGCTAGTTTCTCCATTACCGATAATAGCGGTGAATGTACAAAGATAAATTGTCGTATACAGTGCAAATCGTGTATCTGTGTTCTGCCATTATTAAATTCCTTACATTTTCTTACAAATGCTAATTGCTTATAATCTACGTTCTCGTCACTCAGTTTGATAACACGTTCAGGTTTGTGTGTGAATCTGTTCGTCTGTGTCATTTCGGATTTCAAGTTGCGTAGCTTTTCAGATTTTAAGTCGCGTGGCTTTTCGGATTTTAAGTCGCGTAGTTGCTGCAAATTGCTCACATTATACACGCTGCGTGACTCTGACACATGTTCATAAAGTGGCGTCTGTTGTGTATTATTAACAGAAGTGTTTTTCATTTCTGTTACTTCTTGTTGTAAATTTGATAACTTCCTACGTAACGTGTTGTTAGATGAATCGATCTCATTAATAGTCTGCTGTAAATTTTGAAATTCAGGCGTTTGGATAAATGAAACCGGTGCAGTATCGTCTGATTTATTGTCATTAGTATTTTCGATAACATCAATACGACTGGCCAATTCATCACATTTTTCAGTCAGTATTTTAACCTGATCATCGGTTTTAGAATCAGACGCATTAATCTGTTTTTGCAACTTGCGCGTAGTTTCGCTCAGTTTTTTAACATCAGCTTTGATGACATCACAATCCTGTGTTAGATCTAGTTGTTCGAATCTATCTGTCACTGTTTGAATATTTACTGTGTGTGTATCTGTTTTTGATTTAAGGTCAGAAATTTCATCCCGTAATTCCGCGTTCAATTGTTCTATGGTATTAATTTTGTCGGACACTGTAGTAATATTATTGTCTACATACGTCTTCGCTTTCGCGAATATTTTACGTTTGTCCTCTTGTCTTTGTGCAGTGATTGTTTCCATGACTTGTCGTTTTACTTTGTTTTGATCCTGAATAAATCTGCGGAAACGCGTATCACTGTTCTGTATGTGCTGATTAAAGCGCTCGTTAATCTGAGTGTTCTGCTGTTCGAATTTCGTGTCTATCTTTGCGTCCATAGTGCGCGAAAGTTCTACCGTCATTGCTCTAAACTCGTCCCGTAATTGTGTAGCTTTTTCAGAGCACTGTTTGGCGACTCCGCTAATTTCGTCTCTGAGTGTATTTGTTGCGGCTGTTTGCATTTCCCTTAATTCTTGCGCAACCGACTTTATTTCTTCGCTATTTTTTTGTGAACAAGCCTCAATTTCCACGCGCAACTGTTCCTTAGTGTCATGGCACTGCGCGACAACGGCTGTAATTTGTTCACTAAGTTGTTTGACCTGTTCATTGAGTTGTTGTTTGAGATTTTCGTTATCTTGTTTGTTCTTAGACTGTAGCATTATTGTCATAAATTGTTCCAAAGTAACATTACCTACTTTATTCTCACTACTGTTTGATGGTGTATCTACAATTGTCGCGTTTTGTGTGACCATTTGGTCATTCTGTAATTTACAAAAACGTTTATCAGTCGGTTGTACATTGTCAGACACTGTTCCGGAATTAAATAAATCCGTCGTACTTTGTGTATCCTGATCACTTTCTTTAGACAAATTTGCCTGTACGTTACTTGAATTTTCCAAATCGGGTGTGTTAAGCTCTGCAGCGCTCATTACCATAGAGCATTCTGCGTCATCAATTGTCGTCACGTTAACAGACGAGACAATTGAGTTCGTTTGTTCATCATTAAGGTGAAAGTCATCATTAGTGGTTGGAATGCACTGATTGTTAGTGAACGCAGGATTGTCATCATTACGTTGCGTATCACAATTACTATCGGTCACGTTGTTTAAGTCGGTAATTTCATTCACAATACTTCGCGATACACTATTCACAGTCTTTCGCGGCATTTTTACAATAGTCAAAATTTTTCACAAAGCAAATAAGCACAAAGCAAAAGCAACACACAAATACAACAAAGTAGCAAATTGCCGTTGACCTGTAGAAAGAAAGTCACAATATTATTAAAAGCGTTGCGCCAAATCCTAATTATCTAAGCAAATAAGAGCAGATATCTGACTGTCGCTCAAAAGACTCTCAACGAAATACGATCCTGGACTGGGTGTCGCCATGTGTAACCTCCCCACCGTAATTTTTTTTTTTAAAAAAAGAAAGAAAATATAGCAATACTTAATAGAAATGGGGGCCAAGTGTAACCTCCCCACAAAAATTTGAAAGAAAGAAAATAACGATACTAATTAGAAATGCTGATGGACATTGCTCTATGCGTAACCTGCCCACAATGAAATGTACTGAAAATGGCAACAAAAATATGAAATTCGCAATCTGACTCAAATATAAATTCTTCACAAAATTTAAAGTCCGTTCAGTGACAAGAAATTACAATTAAACCGAAATATCGGTCTTTGGCCCTGTGTAAAACAATCAGAATTAAAGTCTTACCTCAGAATAAATGGATGTCACATATCTGCTCTTGTTGTTGCGCACCGCTTGGAGGAACTGCATTGCAAATAATAATATTCTCTTTTTTTGTGATTTTAGTGGAATTTTTCTTCAAAAGAAGTGGAATGAAATGGGAAGTGCAACGAAATCTTGAGTTCAATAAAAAATTAAATTTTTGAGAAAATGCTTTTGAAATAAAAAATTATTATTGGGAGACTTGTT
The DNA here is from genome assembly GCF_023864345.2 of Schistocerca serialis cubense. Lineage (NCBI taxonomy): Eukaryota > Metazoa > Arthropoda > Insecta > Orthoptera > Acrididae > Schistocerca > Schistocerca serialis. The sequence goes on from NC_064638.1 coordinate 520,687,245, forward strand.
GGAGAATAATTACAATAAATAAAATTTTTCATTATATAATGATTATATTAATTAACAGTATACCTTATTGCTCATCTTGACCAGAGTTGCCGACCGCCTACATCACACAACCGCACTGGGCTGCTACTACTGACCGACCGCTCTGCATGACGACTACAGACAGAGTACTGCTCTCAACTAGACAGAGCTACAGACTCGCAACGACTGAACTGACAGACTCGCAACGACTGACAACTAACTCGCAAAGACTACTACTGACTGAGAACCGCTCGCAACACTCGCGCGGTCAAGCGCATACTCTCTGGTCACAGATGCTACAATGCCTCGCCATCGCTGCTGCGTTACATACGTGTTTCAATATGAACAGTAGTCTTTTGTCTTGAATGAAAATATAAGATTCTGTAGAAACTCGTTCTTCACACATAAACTAACGAATAAAACTTACGTGAGAGATTGGTTGTACTATTCAGAAAGCAAAGGTCGACTGTTCTGTTTTGTTTGCAGAGTGGCAGATTCTGACGGTTCGATACGGTTTACGAAAGATGGATTAGATGAATGGAAGAATGCAAACATTTTGCTGAAGAGACATGAAGAGAGCAGTTCGCATACAAAAGCGATAATTTCTCTGTTCTAAAAGAACGAGGATGCACGTGTCGATTCTCAACTTGTAAGTCAAATTGAGAGCGAACAAAAGTATTGGCGAACACTCTTAGAACAAATTGTTGCAGCTATAAGTATTTTAGCTGAGTGAGGGTAGTGAAGAAATTGTTGGTTCACATCACAATGGAAAATTATTTAGGGTTATTAGAATTACTAGTCAAATTTGATGCGTTTTTGGCCGACATACACGTATACATGCAAATAAAGGAAAGGGACATACGTCGTATTTGTCAAAAACAATGCGCGGGGAATTAATTCATCTAATAGCATAAGACATACTGGATAATATTATTTGCGAAATTAAGAGATTCAAATACTATTCAGTCTCACTGGATTCTACTCCTGATATATCTCACTTAAATCAACTGACTCTGATAGTACGCTATATCCTACCATCCGGACCAGTGAAAAGATTTGTGAAACTTTTGGATATGGAAGGTCATACTGCTGAACAACTCTCCCAGAGCTTACTTTCTTTTTTAACAGAGAATGGCACTAATATCACAGATTGTCGTGGGCAAAACTATGACAGTGCCAGTAACATGAGTGGCAGGTACACCGGCTCAGAAGTACGAATTAAGTACGCTGCATGTATTCCCTGTTTTTCACATCCAATAAATTTGGTCGCCAAGTGTGCTGCAGAATGTTGTGCAGAAGCATCAACTTTCTTTGATTTCCTTAAAAGCCTCTATACATTTTGTTTCGCTTCTAGCTGTCGATGGGGCCTTCTTTTGAAAGCACTGAAAAATGGTAGTACTAAAATTCCGATTTTGAAAAGGTTATCGGACACTAGGTAGTCGGCCAGAGCTGATGCTACAAACGCGCTTTTATCTGGTTTTCATACAATCAAACAAGTTTTGAACGACATATCTACTATTATGCATCAAAAGGAGTTCCGCAGTGAGGTTTGTGGACTGGTTTTGAAAATGAGTAAGTTGGAAGCAGGAATAATGTGTGTGGCATGGAACAGAAGCGACTAGCGTGTAGCTGCAGTCATCTGATCAAGATCTGAGCACCGGATATGCATTTTATATATCGTTACATGAATGTATCCAAGCAATGAGGTTCACATTTTCAGAAATTGAGGAAAAAGGCAAATCCCTGACTAGCTGCGAAGAATATCAGCAAGAAACGTCAAGCGTCAAGAAGAAACTAGCGAAATTCAAAGTATGACCATTTTAGTGGGTCAACTACACTCGATGAAGTTGTAGAAAATCAAACACCTGGAGAACACTTTGAAATTCGGGTGTTTATTGTGATAATTGATAGTGTACTGGCTGCATTAGCTAAACGCATGGAAAAATACCATCATCTGACTAATGTTCTGGGATATTATGGGACTTAAAATCTCTTACAGCAGAAGAGATCTTGAAAAGAACTCTTAATATCGTGAATGCTTACCCAGATGATTTACAAGAATCGCTAGGAGACTAACTGGTACAGTTCCCTGTGCTGCTGAAAACGGATATCGCTACTGCCATTGACAGGAAAAAGAACGAAGCTTTGGAACTACAAATTTACAAATTTTTAATGAAAAATTCGTTAGGATCGTGTTTTCCAAATGTAGAAATAGCCTTACGCATTTACTTATTATGGTCACCAACTGCAGTGGAGAACGGTCTTCCTAAACGTTAAAGCGCATTAAAAGTGAATTAAGAAATGCGATGGGACAGGAACGTCTAAATGACCTCAGTATAATGAACATTGAATACGATTTGCTCAGAGACATTGTTCTAACTTGTATTATTTCTAAATTTTCCGAAATTAAATCGAGAAAAGTTTATTTGTAACGATCTTGTTTTATTTTATATCCTAAACCATAAGACCTAAACAAACCAAGGGCCCCCGTCACAATTTGCTACGGGCTCCGCATTTGCTTAATACGCAGTGGCCCATTGTGGTATCAGTTTCAATGGGTATCAGTTTCAATGTAGACTGTTCGTAGAGGTCCATTTGGCTGGAGTATAGCCATCTGCTGACTGCTGATTTCACTTCTGCATCTGTCGCAAAGCGTTGGCCTGCCGGGAATTTCTTCATAGGACCAAAAGATGAAAGTCCAACTGTGCAAGGTCCAGACTGTACCGTGGATATTGGAGCACCTCCCACACACATCTGGAGACTTTCTCAAGGACAGGACAGCAACTTGGGGGAGAGCATTGTCATACGAAGTTTTACACGGTCAGTATTAGTGTTTCGGCGTTTGTCAAGGGCAAGATGCAACTTAGCCGAAGTTTTAGTGCAGGCTGCACTATTCACAGTGGTCCCATGCTCAGGAAATTCCACAAATAACACACCATTCATATCCCAGGACACTGTCAAAAGCACTTTTCTAGTATTGGTCACTTTGTATTTTTTTCACAGTGGAGAATCAACATATTTTCACTCCATAGAGGCCTGCTCGGTTTTGGGCGTGTAGCGGTACGTCCACGAATCATCGTCAGTGACGATTCCTTTCAGAAAGTCGTGACCCTCTGCAGTGTAACGCTTTAAATGAGCCAAGCTTGTCATCATTCGTGGACACTTGTGGTTGTCCGTCAGGTTTTTAGGTACCCAGCGAGCACTAACCTTACGAAATTTCAGTGTGTGATGAATAATATGGCATACTGCACAATAGGAAATGTTGAACTGTTACGATAACGTTTGCAGTTACACACGCCAGTCGTTCAAAATTGCTGCCTCAATGACTCCGACATTCTGTGGGGTCTCCAGGAGCGTCACACGACCCTCTTGGAGGAATGCACACCATGTGGAGAGATTGCTACGATCCAGGAAGTCGTCCCCATACACGCTAGGCATGCCCGTGTGAATTTCACCAGGTTCATGCCTTTTGCACCTCAAATTTCTGACTACATTTCGCTGCTCTTCACAAGTTGATGACAGCAGCATGTGTGCCATATTTGTTTCGTAGTTCAGGCTTCTCTCGCTAGAGCTGCACATGAAAACAAAACACCCTCTGTAACGCAAAACTTCAAACTACATCGCCGTGAAATTTCAACGTTCCAGCTGCAGTACCAGGGGAGGAAAATATTGTGCGTTACTTTTCGGTCCTCCCTCTTATTTACAACTTATACAAAACAGATACATGTTTGAAAGTTTTGCTGACCTTCAAAGTAGTCACAGGCACTGTGTATAACCCACCGCCAACGCTTGCTGTGTTGATACGAGAGGTGATTCAAAATGTTCAAATGTGTGTGAAATGTTATGGGACGTAACTGCTAAGGTCATCAGTCCCTAAGTTTACACGCTACTTAACCTAAATTATCCTAAGGCCAAACACACACACCCCTGCCCGAGGGAAGACTCGAACCTCCGCTGGGACCAGCCGCACAGTCTATGACTGCAGCGCCTCAGGCCGCTCGGCTAATCCCGCGCGGCGAGAGATGATTCAAAAATACTGTGAATGAATTTGTTTTAGTAACAAATGCTGACGCTACAACCATTTAATGCAATTTGTTCGATAGCCTGATCTGTTGAGACAGGCAGCGTTAAGTTGGAATATGTTATGGCACGTCCATCAGCGTATGGAGAGGCTAGTGTAAGATTGTGTTTATCGCGTCTGTTGCGCATCATGGATTTCGCGCAATGCGTGGACATTAAGTTCTGTTTCAAGTTGCAAAAAGTGCCAAAGATATTCATAAAATGTTGACATTAACATACGGCGATAATATTCTAACTCTGAAGTCTATTTACAAGTTGTATGAGCGATTTAATAGCGAAAATAAGTCGGTAGAAGGCGAACAATGTTCAGGTCGCCCATTAACCTCAAAAATAGAAGAAAACATGCCAAAGTGCCAAAAATAGTTCGTTCAAACAGGCGAATAACTATTCGAAAGCTACCAAAGAACGTAACATCTCGTACGGGTTCGTGCAAAGCATTTTAAGCGATCATCTGCAAATGAGACGATTCAATGCAAAATTTGTTCGCAGACGTTTGAGTGATGAACAGAAGGAAAACCGCGTGTCAGTTAGCATGGAGTTGAAGAATCACCTTCATTCAGATCAGGCTTTCATGTTCGACTGTGTTACTGAAGATGAAACGTGGGTCTTTGGGTATGACCATGAGACGAAAACTCAGAGTACCCAATGAAAAACCAGCGAATTTCCTCGCCCCAATAAGACACAACAGTTAAAATCATATGTCACAGCCACGCTCTCTTTTTTTTGCGATTTCGAGGGCATAGTGTGTCAGAGTTTATTCCATGGGGAACAACTGCAAACGACGAACTTTACAAGGGAAAAATGGGTCAATGGCTTCCTTTCTTCGTCGCAACAACGCGCCCTGCCACAACTCGCTTTTTATTCACGAGTTTTTGGCCGAAAAAAGAGTTCCTGCCTTTCAACATCCGCCTTACTCGTCAGATTTAACACTACGCGACTTCTAGCTCCTCCCAAAAATTAAAACTGTTTTTAATAGAAAACGTTTTGACACCATTCCCGAAATTGAGAGGGTCATGACAGGGCAGGGCCAACGGCCTTGCCGCGGTGGATACATCGGTTCCCGTCAGATCACCGAAGTTAAGCGCTGTCGGGTGTGGCCGGCACTTGGGTGACCACCCAAGTCGCTATGTGCTGTTGCCATTTTTCGGGGTGCACTCAGCCTCGTGATGCCAATTGAGAAGCTACTCGACCGAATAGTAACGGCTCCGGTCAAAGAAAACCATCATAACGACCGGGAGAGCGGTGTGCTGACAACACGCCCCTCCTATCCGCATCCTCTGCTGAGGATGACACGGCGGTCGGATGGTGCCGATGGGCCACTTGTGGCCTGACGACGGAGTCCAAATGACAGAGCAGCTTAACGTGCTTTCAAAAGAAGGCTTCTGTAAGTGCTTCCAGTTATGGATTCAACTTTGGGATAAGTGCGTTGCTAGCCAAGGACAATACTTTGACAGAGATTAAATCAAATTTCAAGTAAGCTCATTACTTTGTTTCTAATAAAATTATTCTCCATATTTTTTGATCACACCTCGTAGATCAACTGCAGCGGTCTGTTACCCGATGAAACTCTGTAACAGTTCTGAAGAGAGTGTTGTGAAGTGCATTGATCTTAGAAATGAAGTTGAAGTCACAAACGCTTACGTTCGGATAGTGTTGCAGTGCAGCCCTCCCCAGCACTATCAGTCGAACACATCAGTCGCAATTGCGCCATATGCATCGGAGAACTGCTCTGCAAGATGATGGAAATGTCTTGCAGGAAATGCCGCCACTTTTTTCTCTAACCTGGTCGCAGGCTGTGTTCCAAAAATGAACACTTTAAAGTTCCAACCCTCGTAAGGGAATACCACACACTGGTTTCACATTCAGGGATCTCAATTGATGTTGTTTGTTTGTGACGAGATTGTGCCTTATCTCGAATAAAAAGAACAAACATCTTCCAGCACGTATCGGTATTAGACAACGGCAGGATTAAAAAGAAGAAACGTACTCCAGCTCATGTCAAGTTTGTGGCCCATCGAGGATTCGAATTATCGTTCTACAATAATTCAGCGCCATGGAAGATTTCAACGGTTCCACGAGACTAATGAGGATGAGAACAGATATATTGTGTGATCGGCCATGCAGCATCGTGTAGCCATGTCAGGCACTTTAAGTGAGAAATGAACTATTTCGTAGCAGTACAGTTATCCACACAGAGAGTGCAAATATGTCTGGGGCCCTGCGTACTGTCACTGCAGCGACCTTTGTTGTAGTCTGACATGGCAGCAGAAACGGACGCATCGACAGTGACGTGCGCAGTGGCATGACTGGACAAGGAGCCGACGACGTCATCTTTTCAGACGAGTCCCAGTTCTGCATATAGGACCACGATGGACGTTTACGTATGTGGTGCTTCTGAGGAGATCAGTTCGTCTGCGTTATATGGAACCAGCACCTGGCGTGATTGTATGGAATACTATTAGGTACACAACATGATCATGGTTCGCTTAGCGGGTAAAATGGACAGTAGGCGATACATTCATGTCGCGTATAGGTCGACGTCTGTACCATTTCTTAGAGGTCCCCGTGACGTTATCTTTCAACAAAATAAGTAAAGACCGCGTGTTGCCGGTACTGTCATTAGTTACCTCCAACTACCACCAGGGTTGTACGCCGCTCGTGGTCTTGCGGTAGCGTTCTCGCTTCCCGCGCACGGGGTCCCGGGTTCGTTTCCCGGCGGGGTCAGGGATTTTCTCTGCCTTGAGATGTTGTGTGTCTTTCATCCTCATTCACTCGCAAGTCGCCGTAGTGGCGTTAAAGAACTTGTGGAGCGGCGGCGGAACCGGCCCCAGAGGGTTTCACGGCCTCCAATGCCATACGCTTATTATTACCATCAGGGGTGGCAGCTCTGTGTAGTAAATTTCGCATCTTGTATCACCTACACATTTTATCAGACACTTCTGCCCACCCAAAATGCAACACCAGTAAGGAAGCACTCAAATCAGGAGAAATTTGCAGCTTGCGTTGGGGGAAACGAGAGATACACCTGATAAGCATTTCAACGCCAGCAGCGCCACTTGCAGACGCTGTACGAGTATAAAGGGGGATGAGACAGCCGTGTGCTCGTATTAGAATTGTTCTTTCGTGCGGTTGTTTTGCGTAAGCAGCTTCAGTATTCCTCGTAGAAGACACCGAACGTTTTTCGAGTTCGACTGAGGAAGAACGGTTGCCTACAGAATTGCGGATAACCCTTCAGAGAAATCGATAATCGTATCGGGTTGAACGAAGCAACTGTGATGCGGATCTATAATCGTTGGATACAGGAAGGAATGATGGATGGGACCGTCTGTACCCACCTCAGTGCACCAATACACGTGATGACAGGCGTACTGTGCGCATGGCCGTGATGGATTGCTTTGCCACATCAGGAACGATATCACAACAAATTCGGTCTGTTGCGCAAAAGGCAGAGTCAGCGCGTACCATTCGACGTTATTTGCAGCAGAGTGGACTGTCCTCAAAGCGTCCAGTGCCACTTTTACCAGTGAGTCAACGCCACATGCGTCTGCCCCTCGAATGGAAAGAAATTGTTTCTACCGACGAATACCGATTCTGCGTGCACCACCACGATGATCAGATTAGAGTCTGGAGACACCTTGGTGACATACTGCTGAACTGTTGCCTTATGCATCGCCATACTAGTCCTGCACCCGGTATTATGGTTTGGGGTGGTGGGTGGTATTGGATTCTAATCCCTCAATCCTCCCCCCCCCCCCTTCCACCCCTAACCACTGTACAATGCGTCTCTGAGGTGGTACATGTTTTGAGCACACATTCCCCTGTATGACGTCGTATTCGGACCTGACAATCGACCTACTGTTACGAGAAGCGTGATTCGTCGAACCAGGTGACACGTTTCCACTGATCCAAAGCCTAATATCGTTGATCCTGTGCCCACTGCAATGGTAACTACGATGTGGTTAGGTCTGTATGGGGACACACAGTGGTCATCTGCTGTGGAGTCTCACGTTCAACAACGTGTGACAACAGTGTGCTCTGAAACACTTCTGTCTGCACCAGCATTTGACGTCAAATCTGGCACAGATCTATACTTCTTTACAGAGTAGGCAAGTCAAGGACATCTACATTCTGTTAAGAGGAACGGACGTCCAGTACTTTGTCGCGTGCTTGTGATCCTTAAACCATTTTATATAGATGCTGACCATAGTCGAACGAGAACAGCCGACCAGACTCGCCGTTTCCGAGATGTTTGTTCCCAGGTACCAAGAAATGATAAATTGTCTTTTATCAAAGTTATGTATGTCAGTGGACTTTCCTATTTGAGGTCCGTCAAGGTAATTGTGACTGACTCCTTTCCAGAAAAAAACTGCAGAAAACTATATGACATCTGCTTGCAATGCGTACTATTCCACTGTGGAATTGTAGGGAAGAAAGAAACAAAAATACGTCATTCAAAAGCCGAAGTCAGTACAATCTCGTACTCCAGAAAAGCTGACATTGTTCATTCTCGAAGGATAATAACATTCCTAGCTGATCTGGGGCTATGAATAAAGGTTAAGTCTCGGAAAGGAGTTGAACAACCTAGACTCCCAGAAGTGACCGGAAAAAGCTGTTGTGAGAGTTCGGAGCCTAACAGGACATGAATGTCTGTCATCCTTCTCCGCTGCCTATGTATCATTGGAGCAGTTCGAGCTATATGCTGCGCTACAGCCAAGATTTCCCGGATGCCACAAGTGTAGCGATTGGTACGTCACAGCTAAACGTTTTGTGGACAGATAATATTGCTTTCTGTGCTAGATATCTTTTCTTCTCTCTCACTTATTTTATTCTTGCTAACTTCATTGTTGTCAGTTTGAGACAAGTGATGTATATAAACACTGAACTAAATTAATTAACGAATGTGATTTAACTGGAACTTGTCTCTATATTTCTAATGTTCTGCAACCCACAAAAACACAAGAAAATGTAGGCCGTACATTCAAGAAGCGACGACAGAACGACAGACTACCAGTGAGCAAAAATTGTGTCTCTGACGGAAGATTCTTTTGTTAAATACGATTCTCATTTCTACAGAACAGCCTAAGACACGACTAAATGGTACATGTTGTACATAAGCTTTCGTGGAAGGGATGCTGGAAGCAGACGTATAACTCGATAGGTTAAACCACTTAAGGACCATAGTTTAGGAATCCAGTGTTGTAGGTCCTCACATACAGAAATATAGTCAAGAATTTTATAAGTTCTACTTGCGAACGGAAGTTCCCTAATTCAGCGGCCTTTGTGTGGCATTGGAACCTTGCGTGAGGCTTTCTGTTGTTAACTCAGCAGCAGCTCAGTTTCTACCACAGATTTCTTCAACGCAGCTCAAGTATGTAGGGCCACAGAGTTTCAGAAGACAATGTATCAGTTAACGCCTGATGAACCGCTACCAAGAGGTGTGCATCACGGAGACGGTTAACAACAATTCTGCTGATAAGGCTTTGGGAAAGCCAACCTGTGGACAGAAAAAAATACTCATCTTAAAAGCCACACTACTCACTGGAAGACTGAAAAGATTTTTCTGTTTGTTTTACCATGTGTTTCAAATATTTTGTTACAAACTTCTAGTGTTTTCTACTTAGCGTCAAATGTAGATGCATGTCTACAGGTATTCTGTTTTATCATACAACGTATAGCCTCAAGTTGGTGACGTTGACGTCGTGCGATCAAGATGTCTTACAACCACGTTTGGGATCGGCGTGTCTTTGAATACCGTATTCGAAAAAATTATATTGTAATATCTGCTACAAAGACAACATATAATTACAAATACTATGCGCCTATCATGACCACTCTTAGTAGTCGGGGATATGGAGAGGAAAAATACGTAAGCAGCTTTGCACATTGCCGCAGATATTTAAGGGAAAACGTGAATCATATATAGTATCTTGAACTCAATCAACATTTCGCAAGGTTCAGGTACAAGCCCTGTTGTGGGATATTGGATGTGCCTAATGGCTGCGATGGGTCCACTTCACTCTCCATCTCAGTAACGACGAAATCCGCATGAATGCTAGATCCAGGCACGTCAGATGTCACTCAATGCATAGCCCAACGGCAGTACTGTGCAGTGATTTTGGGCCTGGGCCCAGCGTTTTCCATGCCATTTCCTTTTTAGTTTTTCTGATTTATGCATATGCGTTTGAACTCCGTAATTCTTGTTGTAATTTGGTTGGCCGATATATCGCAATATTTTAAGAAATCGGAAAATTTTCTGAATGTATGGGTAGAATGAGTCGTAAAACATACACTCCTTTCCAAACAACAGTACGCTCATACGATAACAATTCTGTAATATTTTCCCGTTTATAGAAACGTATCGTACCCATAAAAACAAAAGTGTTGGGAGACAATCACTGAATCTACAGTTAATATCGGAGTGATACTAGAATAAACTGTCACGTACCAATTTAAAACAAGCTGGCTGCGCTTGTATCTGTTTCTTGTCGAGTCCTTGTCCTTAATTTAGGTTGAACTGCTTCCTCACGACCAAAGACGACTTTAAAAATATTTTTATGTTGAAGAAAAGCATGAGAAACAATCAAACTGGATCAGAATTAACGTTATTCTATACAGTGAAGTGACCAAAGTCATGAGATAGCGATATACGTAATGCAGATGGCGGTAGTGTCGCGTACATATGCTATAGAAGGACAGTGCATTGACGGGGCGATGATTTGTGCTCAGGTGACTACCATGTAAAGCTTTCCGACGTCATTATAGTCGCACGACGGGAATTAACAGACTTTGAACGCGGAATGTTAGTTGGAGCTACATGCATGGGACATTTCATTTCGGAAATCGTTAGGGAAATCAGTATTCTGAGATCCACAGTGTCAAGAGTGTGCCGAGGATACCAAATTTCTGGCATTACCTCTCACCACGGATAACGCAGTGGCCAACAGCCTCCACTTAACGACCCAAAACTGCGGCGTTCGCGTAGAGTTTTCAGTACTAACAGACAAGTAATCCTGCGTGAAATAACCGCAGAAATCTTTGTGGGCCGTGTGACGAACGTATCCGTTAGGACAGCGCGACGAAATTTGTCATTAATCGATTGTGACAGTAGACGCGGTTGGTAACAGCACGACATCGCCTGCCGCGCCTCTCCTGGGCTCGTGACAATTCCGGTTGGAACCTAGACGATTGAAGAACTGCCGCCTGTTCAAACGAGCCCAGATTTCAGTTCGTAAGAGCTGAGGTAGGGTTCGAGTGTGCCGCAGACCCCACGAAGCAGTGGGCCCGTTTTCAACAAGGCACTGTGCAAGCTGATGGCGGCTCCGCAATGGTTTGAACCGATCATTGACTGGAAATGGTTATCTTCGGCTAATTCGTGACCATTTGCAGCCATTCAGTGATGGAATCTTTGTGTATGACAATGTGCCATGTCACTGGCCACAGTTTTTCGCACTTGGCTTGAAGAGCATCCTGGAAAATTCGAGCGAATGATTTCGGCACATCGTCTGACATGAATCCCATCGAACAATAAAGGGACATAATCGAGAGGTCAGTTCGTGCACAGAATCCTGCACTAGCAACACTTTCGAATTTGTGGACGGCTATGGAGGCAGCATTTCTCAATATTTCTGCGGGGACTTCCAACGACTTGTTGAGTCCATGCCACGACGAGTTGCTGCACTATGATGGGAAAGAGGAGGTCCAACCCGATATTATGATGTATCCCATGACTTCTGATTAAGGCCCAAGCGGTCCACTCGGAGCGGCAAGCTTAGTACTTGAGGCGCCCGGGTGCAAAATTTGTGTACAGGATAAAAAAAAAAAAAATTGACTAGCGAAGACTGACACGGATGAAAGCAAAAACGATCCGTTTGTGAGGCAATAGCGAAATGTAATTACGAGCCGCCACGGACATCAGTTTGAAATATTGTTCTAGTCAGTATGAATGTAATCGAAATGTAGACATTCCACTAAGTCCCCACTAATTTGGGCTCAAATTTCTATCGAGGTCTACCTTAACAAGAAATACAATACTACTCCAGTAAATTACACGTTACACATTACTGTACACGCGTACCTGTTGTCGACAGAGGTGTTCCAAGCATCTACCCCTCCCTGTCACCTCCCCCCCCCCCCCTCTCTGATCGTAAATCTTGATAGGATTTTACAATTCGCTGTTCCAGTTCTTCAAAGTGACAGAAGTAGTTCCGTAAACTTCACTTTTGAGATGAGTCTGCAATGAAAAATCCAAAAGGCCGAGGTTAGGTGACCTTGGTGACCAAGGTACACAGTATGCCTTCCCTATTTATCATGAACTGTACTGACGTGTTAGATGTCCTGTCATATTAGCAGCAAAATGTACCTGTGCCCCATCATGCATGTATCCTATCGCTTTTTTCACATTGCGCTAGGTAAGGTAGGCCATGGGTAAAATTTAAGCCTAATTAGATGGGGACGTAATTGAAAAGTTTACATTTCGAAAACATTTGTATCATCTAGGACAATATTTCATGTTGAACTCAGTGGCGGCCTGTAACTACACATTCGCAATCATGTCGCAAACGCCTTGTTTCCGAATACATGTTTACTAGAACGCTTTAGCTTCTGTTATCGTATGCTTTCACAGCGTCAGTTTTGCTATTAATTGTGATCCACCCTGTATTTTTTGTCGGCAAAGTCTTTAAAGACATCAGAAATTACGTTAAATGGAAGTGAATTGTGTCTACTCGTAGCTTTTAATATTGAAATAAGATGGAGAAATTTATTGCTGTTACGGTGTAGTACCTTATTTTGAAAGGAAAAATAATGCACTTACACGATCACTAGATTTAGGTACTTGTAAAGGCCTTATCAAATGCTTAAGGTAAAGCTGCTACTCCGGTAAACAGTAAAGGAAAGGAAAAAAAGTCACAGACATGCATTATCGTAGAATTCGACAGTTTCAAAATTTAATTAAACCATTCCATCATGTGTCAATAGAACCAGTTCTTTGCGTCTCACGTATCTGAAATGAGGACGATTAACAAGAACGAATTTAAAAACGCAGCGGATAATTACATATCTTATTTTAGACTTGAGATACGTAGTACAAATATGGAATACGATACAGCTGAAATTAAAAAAAAAAAGCCTTGGATTTTCTTATTTTGTCAATTAGCGGCCCGAGAAGTGGAATAGTGCAAGGTCCAAATGTTGTCAATTAACGGGTTTATAAATCAGTTTTGCTTGAATTGCAGCTCTACAATAAAATGGATCCCTTACGAATCTGACGAAAAATTCGCGTACCGTAAGCGTCATGTAGAAAGTAGCAACGATTTTAAAGAGATAAAGAGTACTCAAAAGATTGAAAGTTCTTTTTAATGTACTCATTTACACTTTTCAAAAATGAATAAATTAAAACAAAAGGAAATGAATGCGTTAAGATTACACCAGTACGAATACAGGCTAGCTAATTTATTTTTCGTAAAACGAATATCGCTTTTTTCCCGAAACATCATTGTCCACTTTAAACGAATTGTTTAGTTTGAACTATTCAGGGTTTCCCAGGAGGAATGGTTAATATTAAAGGATATGACAGGACCGACCATTAGAACCAAAAAAAGTCTATTAAACATGGGCTCTGAAGCGCTTACCCCAAAAACTATGAGTCCTCGTTCATCTTCGCTACTGTGAATCACATCTCTTCTACACAACAAGTGTTCATGGCTCTTAAATTATGCATTTTAGAACCCATGTTTATTAGACGTTTTTGGCTTCGAATGATCGTTTCTGTCTTATCTCTGAATATTGACCGTGTATAATGACGGTTACTTTATAAGTTTTTTTGGGATATACCTGTGAAAATTTAATCGCTTCACTGTTACACCGAGATATCTTAATGTTTCAAGTTAATGGGGAAATGCGACATCAGTCAGAACAGACATTATTTCACACCGTTAACTTGACCCCCTTTATCACTGCGACTGTAACAAAATCAAACGGAACACTTCTGTTGGAAACCAAGTGCCATACCAATTGTGAACTTACTAGTAAAGCAAGTTCTGTAAATCTATAATAGAAATTTCGATCGTCCTTCATATCTTTCATATACAAATGGGACCTATATCACTGTGAAGAAGAACAGAAACATACACTGGACAATTGTATTTATCTATCATCCGGAATCGGAAGTATGACGTAGACTATGCCACATGGTTTGTGAAATAAATATTTTTATTACAGTCAACACTCCACCATTAAAATCGAGGGATTTGCAAAGGCTGTGCATGGACTGGAGAGGTAATGAATTAAGTTCTCACGGAGAAATCACGCAGATATTCACGTAGAGTGGTTTCTAAAGATACGGAAAGCAAATATCAGAAAAAAGAATCGAATTGCTGACCATTAGAAATCGAGCCCAGCTGTTTGTGGAATTCGCGCTTTATTTTTTTCGTGGAGGATAGATTGCCTGCCGATAATAGCTAGATGTTTCGTGATTTGTGAATTTGAGTTGATGAACTATCAATAAAGTTTCTATATATAAAGAGAGCAATTAAAAGCTTTCCATAATTCTCGCTTGCTGCTACTTACTCTTCAGATTCGGCGTGAACACAGTTCGGATGCGGAAATACTGCTTGTCCTTTTTGAATCTCTCGCCCATGAGTTCCTGGTTAAGCATTGGTCTCCCAATAACCTTGGTAGCTCCAGCCATTTTGTTTGCTGTAGTTTGACTTTGCTAAGAAAAAAATTTGATTTACTGCCGTATCGAGCAGGTGACAAATTTCGTGTTGCGAACAATACGATGACGAAATTACTGTTAGCGTAAAGTCTCTGTATACAGGCTCTCTAGCGTAGTGAAAAGAATCAAAGAGATTAAAAATGACCGATATTTCAATCAAAACAATGTATAGGAACGGGTATTGCTTGTTTATTAATCACTCTGATTACCGACAACGAAAAACTAGAATTTACTAAAATGTCAAGAAAAACGGAAAAGTGGAAAAATTAGGACTACAATGAATGAAAATAACGATATAACAAATATTAACACAAAATTCTTCGAATTGTGGCCAACAGGCTGTAATTTTGTGTCACCGAAAACCACAATGGTGTTCTTTTATGAATGTGGTTTAGGCCCTACATACAACGAGCGCCCAGTTTCCTTTAGGTTGACTGAGTGAACATCTAATACTATTTATAGAGGAAGAGGTACAAATGTGGTATAGGGGTAGTAATATAAAATACTATGGATTCTCGCCTTGTGAATGCTGTACTCTGGTGAGCTGCAGCATCTGTACACTGCTTTGGGATGCATTCATATTGCAGTTGGCACTCATTACTAGTGGGTTAAGTTGTTTTAACGAATTCGGTAGGAGGAATAATTGTTGTAGGTTGGTGGTTTTCACTTTTATTCTTGCAACAGTACATAAATTATTAATAAATTTGCTAAACAGTCGTTTAGCAAGAAATGGTATGCAAGCTGTGAGATGGTATGTTTGTTGCCTATTTAAATTTTATTTTTGATTTTATTTGTGTTTCTGAATATGAAGATGGATGTGTCACTAAATATGGAATGCTAGTATTCCATACTTGTACCCTAATATTTCGTATTTGTAACCTAACATTCCATATTTTGTACCATACTTTTACAACTGGTTTTATTTATAGGTATTGCTTTAGAATTGACTTAACGAGTTCGAAAGCCAGACTCGTGCGGAACTCCTGCAGCTCGTTAATTTATAAAAGTCACGCGGTGGAACGTATAAATCTGACTTTTTTGCTTGTGAATGTGGTCTCACGGTTTTGCGTTTACTTACATATCAGTGCCAATATAGTCCGATAGAATTTATTTGAGCACACGTTATAAGCTACCTGCGGAAAAAAAAACATTCAAGATAACAAGACACTGAGAAGCTTGTACATGAAGCAAGAGACAGCGTGTGGCAAAACTATGTGCGGTACGCTGCTAAGTTTCAGAAATAAGACTTTGACAGGGAGGTGAAGATGGATAAAAGCCCTGAACCTATCATCCTAATTTTACAATCAGATGGTTCGGACATGGGCTCGGATAGTAGATGATGTTATGATGTAGATTTTGAAACAGAGTAAAGAAATAATATTTTTGGTTTTAAATGCTCTTGGTTTAAAAATGTTTTTGTCAACTAGTCAATTGCATACTTGTACGTGAGGACTTCCTAGCTTTCATTGATTAGGAATATAAAGCCTATGAAGTATTGAGACTATAATTTTCAACACATTGCCCATGGAGAAGTTAAGCTTTTCCCAAGATGTTGTATGCTCTAATTACTCCCGAGAATGCAGCAGCATAAATTCATCAAAAACACCAATGTATCGATAAGTAAACACACGTTTTTATAAAGGCGCGAACTCGAAAATGCCTTAAAATGAAGGGGAGGATTACCTGTTGAGATATCGGTGGTTTTCGACGTTATCTGTAAGCATTCCGTCGAGTTATTCACTGAAAATAGTTAGTTGTTCGCTTATTCAGTGGATCACAAATGCGTTCTCCCACTGCAGTGTCGACCGAATTAAACCCATAATGCCTGTTGACACCGAAAAATATAACATACTGACAATTTTGCGACATTCTTTTGCGTTAGTCTTTGTTTCCAGTAACTCCTTTTTACGCAGTGAAACACACCCACAAGCACGCATTACACTTATTTTTAAAAAGTTGTATATAGTAGAAGCAGTTGTCAAACAAATATGATTCCGGTTCGAGTTTGAAGTCTGCTTTGTTGTGTATTGCATTTTGTAAGTAGGCAGTTTAGATTCTTATATTGGTAACGCCACGTAGCGCTCTGTATGAAAATCACTGGCTGTGCTGTGTGCAGTCTGTGGCTGGGTGGCATTGTTGGAATTTGCTATTGTAGTGTTGGGCAGTTGGCTGTTAACAGCGCGTAGCGTTGCGCAGTTGGAGGTGAGCTGCCGGCAGTGGTGGATGTGGAGAGAAAGATGGCGGAGTTTTGAGAGCGGATGATCTGGACGTGTGTCCCTCAGAGACATTAAATTTGTGAGACTGGATGTCATGAACTGATATGTATATTATGACTTTTGAACACTATTAAGGTAAATACATTGTTTGTTCTCTATCAAAATCTTTCATTTGCTAACTATGCCTATCAGTAGTTAGTGCCTTCTGTAGTTAGAATCTTTTATTTAGCTGGCTGTTTGGGCGCTCGTTGTTTTTCAGTAGTTCGAGTAACGAAGATTTTTGTGAGGTAAGTGATTCATGAAAGGTACAGGTTATTGTTAGTCAGGGCCATTCTTTTGTAGCGATTATTGAAAGTCAGATTGCGTTGCGCTAAAAATATTGTGTCAATTTAGTGATGATCAGAATAAGTAAAGAGAGAAATGTCTGAGTACGTTCAGTTTTGCTCAGCTGTTTGAAAATCAAATAACGTAAGGGGTTTACCAGCACAGTAATTCACTAATTTTTCTGAGGGGACGTTTCATATGTCGACTCTTAGCCGAGGATACCTCACTGGAATCTTCTGATTTTTTTCTTGTAGTTTGTGTAATTAGTGTAGCTATTGTTTATTGCTAGCGCGTAATTATAGAGATAATTTTCTTTGTAGTTGTAGTTTTTCATTGTTGTACAGTAAAACAGTTGTGGCATGCATGTAGATTTGCACCAAGTATTTCGCAGCCGCGCTTCCAATTAATTGGATATTATTTTTAGTGATATGTTAATGTGTTTTCTTATTTTGCTCTTCAAATTGTGCTTTTCTGTGTTATCGTGTGAAATATTGCGACAATAATGGCGTGTGAAAAACGTAATACTAGGCTCCAAAGTAAACTGAGAAATGACAGTGAAGACGAAAGCGGTGTGTTAGCGTCACCGTGTAATGAATTAACTAATATTCAACATAGTAATTTGGTAATTGTGCATAGGGAAATGGAGAGGGCTGCAAATAATGGTGTAGACAGTGAAACAATTAGTGAAGAGGGAAGCATTATCGATCGATCAGTTGGCAATGACAGGACACAATCTTGCAAATACTGTTGATTCAGGTTTTGCGTCCTCACCGTTTTCTCAAATAAGTCAAGACACATTTTCTGCTTTTCAAAATGCGAATATTGCCGGTTCAAATGCACTGCCGAATAGCATTGAGGAACATCTTTCAGACACCAGTGCATTGTTATTACAGTTAATGCAACAAATGGGACAAAAGCTTCAAAAGTTAGACACAATGGAACAAAATCTTCAAAAGTTAGACACAATGGAACAAAATCAGAAACAAACACAGCAAAAGTTAGACACAATGGAACAGAATCTTCAAAAGTTAGAGACGATGGAACAAAATCAGAGACAAATACGGCAACAGCTTCAAAAGTTAGACTCACTGGAACAAACGCTTGAACAAACATGTGAAGGTTTAACTGCTGAGTTACTTAAAATAGAATCAAAATGTCAAAAAGTCTGTAATGACGTAAAAACACAGATTTGTGAGCATTTTCAACCTATTTTTTCGCGTCATGAAAATGCATTACAGAATCACGAAGCAGCCATAAAAGAACTGCAAACTATTGTTCATGAAAATCAAGACACCTTGCAAGCTAAAATTGACTCAGTTGCATCTGCCGATTCGGTTACGCAACTTACAAAAACTCACGAAAACTTAAAGGACACAGTAGATACTATTTCAGCACAAATGGACACTCTGAAACTTGGTTCAGAAAAGCACACTGAGCAAATCAGTTCACTATCGGAGAAAGTAGCCGAACTTTCGGATCAGTTCACTAACTTATCTACAAAGGTAGATGACGATCTGAATGACACAAGACCCGTAGCCTTCACTGACACAGAAGAGTATGAACAAATTAGAAAATTCAAACAAAATCAAAATAATATACAGTACAAAAGAGAAATCCGGGAAGTACAAGATCAGTTGACACAGGTAATACAAGAATTACATATTTCAGAGGACACTCACGCTCCAATACGGGAAGAGGGACATAGAAATACGGAACAGCCACAAAATAATAAAACAGGGCACTTCGGAAATTATGAAAGAAATTGGCAAGGTACACCGAATTTTGATATGGAACCGCCGAAACGAAGTAACAATGAACGATATGCGACTCGGCGACATGATGATTTTGACTAGAAGCTGTTCATTACTACAAGTAAATTCAAAACGTTTTAGAATTCCAGGAACGACATTCATCCACAAGCATGGCTCCATCAATTCTCTCATTGTTTCCCTCCCAACTGGTCATTGGAGCACAGGTTAGAATTTATGTGTGGCTACTTAGAGAATGAACCAGCTGTAAGAATGCGATTGGTCATTCACAATTGCCACAGTGAAGGAGAATTTTATCATGCCCTCCTCTCAGCATATTGGTCTCAAGCTACACAAGATCGAGTAAAACATAGCATCATAATGATGAAACATTTCGGACAATCTGAATTTTACAGTCTTGTCAAATATTTCGAAGACATGTTACATAAGAATCAGTATCTTTCAAACTCATGTAGCCCCTAAGAACTCATCCGCATTTGCTTAATCAAATTGCCTGAACATTTACGACATTATTTTGGCAGGACATTGCAAAGACGACATTGAAGCTTTTCAGGGACTCTTATAAGAATTGGAAATTGACACTGACAATCGCGGGACGCGAAAACAGGAACACAACCATTACAGGTCACATCCGTCACAATCCCGCGATGAAAGAAATAATAACTGGACACGACAAGGCTATTCTTACAACGCAGATCGTGACCAAAACAGACACGACCCGTATGACAACCGTTGGCAGAGTAGTAATAATTACAGAGAAAGATCGCATTTCCATAGTAATGAATGTGACAGAGACAACCATAGAAACAGACAATATGGGAACCAAAACAATTATTATCAAGGGAAACAGAACAACTTCAGACACAACGGTCTTCCGCGCATTTGCCACTCAGGGAGAAGTTCTCCACCACGTGGCCGATAAGAAATTAATTACAGAAATTACCGACATGACGACAGACGATATAATCATAACGACAGACCTGAATTTCATCAGAACTGGCGAGATTCAAACAGGGCAGGGCCTTCTCGTCAAGGTGAATTTGTAGAAGTTAGGTCTCCTAATCCTAATAATGACGCGCCCCAACAAAGAGACAGACAATGACTCGCACCACAGGCAGCCACGTGCGCCGTCTGGCTCAGAGAAAAATAACATAGACGCTAACCTTGAGAAAAATTCCAGTATTCTTTACCGACATATACCGCATTATAATTGTGTTGAAGTTGAAACTCTGCTTACTAGGAAGAGTAAAGGATTGCACCACATTTCATATGTAAAACCGTTTATTGAGAGATATTTTGCTTTTTAACTTAGTCTTTGCCATAAAATTTTTCACTTCATGTTACTAGTACTCTTTGTCACACTTAGAAACTGTTAACATGCAACTATGTTTTAAAGTTAACTATCCAGTCAAGAACCTAGGGAACATATTTAGACGGTAATTACGAATACATTGTTATAGTTAACAGACGACACAATGTTATTGTGTGTGTACATTCTTGCTTGTTAGTTGCACGATTACATAACGACTATAAGGCTTACATACTTAGGACATATACTGCTAAGGAGATTTTAATGCAACATTTTGGTTTACTCGAAAAGACATTCTTTATTTGAAGTACTTTCTGTGAGATTAAAGATGACTTAGTATTTGGTTTCTTTGACAGCTACATGATTATATCACGACGCTACTAATGTATGGCACAATTTACATGGTTGCTTTTGCGGTGTATCTGTTTTATCTCTGCTCAATTTTTCTGAATTCTTCTGGAAAGTTAAAGATGTTTTAGTAGTAACTTTTGTGGTATAGCTACAATGAGACAGCCTTTTTCATAGCACAGCAATACGTTACAGTATAGTACTTTCTTATCATGGTACTGTACGTAATAACTACGATATCTATACGCATAGCATTTCACTTTTGTTTGTTACGAGGTAAGTACATTGACTTCCACAGAACTTTGCTTATGGAGCACGATAACTACGACACTTCTACAGAATTATCTTACAGAAAGGCGCACATTTAGCGCTAAAGGACACGTATTTGAGTGATTAATTTTGTACTTAAAACATTTATTTTTAAGGATTTTTGAATTACAAAGAAAGTTTTCCGTGATACATTTCATTCCATTGCTGTAATCTGTAATACCTGAGGGTATAATTACATTAATCCTCAGGGGGTACACGCTTACTTTGTGTACCATGTGTTTGGCAAGCACAAGGAGCCCTAGCTAATATGGTATTTGCTTATACAACTTTACACATTGGTACCATATTTCTCTAACACAGAATTACACAGCTATCTGATTATTTAACATAGAAACAAACTTTTTTTTACTATGTCAGTGACACATGTTTACGCAATTACACAGCTGGATAATTTCACACTTATGAAATTGTATTTTGCCTGCACTGTGTGAACTGTTAATATTTTTTCGGAACCATTGTGATACTATGAGAGCTTTGAATGTCGTATTTGGTATAGGATCATCATTTTTAAAGTAGGTTTGAGGTAGATGACACTACTGAAATGAGAAGAGAATTTTTTTAGGTTTTGAAATTATTGGAGGAAGCTATGACGATTTTAAGATTTGACTGAGGTGTTATGATGTTATTATTACGACGGCGATGTGTATTGTACTGTTGAGGTATGTTTATAATCAATAAGCTGATACTATATGAGAATTTGATTATGCTATGTATTTATTATGATGAAATATTGAAGAAGTGTCGACGAATATGTACACTCCTGGAAATGGAAAAAAGAACACATTGACACCGGGGTGTCAGACCCACCATACTTGCTCCGGACACTGCGAGAGGGCTGTACAAGCAATGATCACACGCACGGCACAGCGGACACACCAGGAACCGCGGTGTTGGCCGTCGAATGGCGCTAGCTGCGCAGCATTTGTGCACCGCCGCCGTCAGTGTCAGCCAGTTTGCTGTGGCATACGGAGCTCCATCGCAGTCTTTAACACTGGTAGCATGCCGCGACAGCGTGGACGTGAACCGTATGTGCAGTTGACGGACTTTGAGCGAGGGCGTATAGTGGGCATGCCGGGAGGCCGGGTGGACGTACCGCCGAATTGCTCAACACGTGGGGCGTGAGGTCTCCACAGTACATCGATGTTGTCGCCAGTGGTTGGCGGAAGGTGCACGTGCTCGTCGACCTGGGACCGGACCGCAGCGACGCACGGATGCACGCCAAGACCGTAGGATCCTACGCAGTGCCGTAGGGGACCGCACCGCCACTTCCCAGCAAATTAGGGACACTGTTGCTCCTGGGGTATCGGCGAGGACCATTCACAACCGTCTCCACGAAGCTGGGCTACGGTCCCGCACACCGTTAGGCCGTCTTCCGCTCACGCCCCAACATCGTGCAGCCCGCCTCCAGTGGTGTCGCGACAGGCGTGAATGGAGGGACGAATGGAGACGTGTCGTCTTCAGCGATGAGAGTCGCTTCTGCCTTGGTGCCAATGATGGTCGTATGCGTGTTTGACGCCGTGCAGGTGAGCGCCACAATCAGGACTGCATACGACCGAGGCACACAGGGCCAACACCCGGCATCATGGTGTGGGGAGCGATCTCCTACACTGGCCGTACACCACTGGTGATCGTCGAGGGGACACTGAATAGTGCACGGTACATCCAAACCGTCATCGAACCCATCGTTCTACCATTCCTAGACCGGCAAGGGAACTTGCTGTTCCAACAGGACAATGTACGTCCGCATGTATCCCGTGCCACCCAACGTGCTCTAGAAGGTGTAAGTCAACTACCCTGGCCAGCAAGATCTCCGGATCTGTCCCCCATTGAGCATGTTTGGGACTGGATGAAGCGTCGTCTCACGCGGTCTGCACGTCCAGCACGAACGCTGGTCCAACTGAGGCGCCAGGTGGAAATGGCATGGCAAGCCGTTCCACAGGACTACATCCAGCAGCTCTACGATCGTCTCCATTGGAGAATAGCAGCCTGCATTGCTGCGAAAGGTGGATATACACTGTACTAGTGCCGACATTGTGCATGCTCTGTTGCCTGTGTCTATGTGCCTGTGGTTCTGTCAGTGTGATCATGTGATGTATCTGACCCCAGGAATGTGTCAATAAAGTTTCCCCTTCCTGGGACAATGAATTCACGGTGTTCTTATTTCAATTTCCAGGAGTGTATATGTGTAATAAGGCAAGGAATAATGAATAGTGGTTAGGGACTCTGATATGTGAAAAAGGATGCTGGAAACCAAGAATCGTACTTTAAGAGTTATGAAATGTGTGTAAATGCGTGAATGTATCACAATGCCACCGAAAATTTTTTGGACGCTGTTATATTTATAGGATTTTGTTTCTACACATTTGTAAAGCAAATTCTCGACCTGTGAAATTTTTTTATGAGACTATCACTGTAGCGCATACTGCTGTCGTAAATATTTCGGTAAGAAAGCTAAGTAATCTTGACGTAATGCATTGTGGACGTCCAGCTGTGCCAATCGGCTGAAAAAAGAAAGCCATTGGGTGGAGAAAAAAAAGTGGCCATTATCCTCGCTATTGACATTTCTTTGTAGAAAGCATCGCAAATACGACACGCTCAAACTTGAAAACATATGATTACACTGTGGAGCTCTGAATTTATAATATTTACTAAAATGCCTAATTAAATGATGAGAAACATTTTTACATACATTGTCTTTCTAGTTGAGAGATTTTTTTACTGCCTTTGGAGACGCCATTTGCCTAGTGAATGACGTTTCACGCATTGCTTTGTATACATATTTGCCTATTTTGTGTAATACCTAGTTTCTAGTTGCACTGCAGCATTGGTTAAAATAAAATTTAATAGATGTACTAATATCACTATTTTCTGTCTACAGACCCAGTAAAGAATAATGTTATGATGCACTTTCTTAGAAAAGAGAGCACAAATACACATTTCCCTTCTCAGGAATTGCAAACATAATTTGTTCAACGATTTGGTAACTTGTTTTGTAGAGTAAGTCAAGGTGATGCATCCCCTAGTGTTAAGTTCTGACGTAGGTGTTAGACATTTCCTATTTTTACTGTAATATTTTTTCTGCTTGAGCTTTGTCACGTTTAGGTATAAGTTATTGCATTTGCTGCTGCTGTGTGCCAGGCATAGTGCTACTGAATGTCACTTTGTATTACTCTGTTAAGCCAGTTTTACTAATGATTTATTTTTCTTGTTGCTGCACATTGGCTCATATTAGTTGCAATGTTGCATTTGCTCCGCTAATTTAGATATACTGCTGCTTGCTTTGCCAATTTGCATTTTTTTGGCAGACCTGTTTGTGTTAATTTGTTGTGTGTTGCTGCATTGCCTCTTCCCTTAGTATATATATCTGAGCTCAGTAGATTTAAGTTAGCTTAAGATGAGGTAGGCTGTATAAGAGAACGAGTTGTGATGAATTGGAAGAAATGCATTGACAAGGTAAAAAAAAAGTGAAATAAGAGGAAACATCTATGGAATGAAGTTTTGGGTTGGACTGCAGTACCAAATGTTACACTGAAAACAAACCCTGTCCATTCCTTTTGTGTTATTCCATTATGTGTATTTGTGTTTTTCCTGTCTTTATGTGTTTAGCTAATAAGATTTATGTTGTAGAATTTTTCTAATACTATGTTATTTACTTTGTAAAGATGTTTAGACATTATTTATTCTGTTTTGTTTTAATGCTCATGTGTGAAATTGCTGTTTCAAAAGTTATTCTGATCTTTTATGTATGTACTTATGTCATAATTCCTGTAAAACTGATGTATATGTTATTTCGATTCTTTTGTAAAGCCTGTATTACTACAAATGTTATCTGTATTATTATGTTTTAATGATGTTTTCTGTATCTTTGTAATTGTATTCTCATGTTATAAAATTGTAATGGACACCAGTTCATCAAATTAAGTAAGTTGTAAGTATACATTTCACTGCACACATTTCTGTTGGTCATAGTATATTCACAATAGATGAGAAGTTGGGACTGTTAGTGTTTGCACGTGTGTTAATAATTCAGCAGTTACACAACCAGAAATAACGTATGCAGCTGAAACTATCTTCAAAACAACTAATACAGCAGAAATTGACAGAATACTAAAAATAGAAAGAAGAATAATTAGGACATGTATAAATAAACAGTATAAAATAAATGGACATTGGAGAATAGCATCAAATGAAACAGTATATAAGAAAATAGAACCAGTCATGAGCACAATCAGGAAGAAACGCATCTCATTCTTTGGACATCTGATGAGAACTCCAGAAAACAGAATTAGTAAAAAAATAATACAAAAATTGTGGAATAGTAAGAGCGACATTAAATGGATCACAGAAATTAAGGAAGATGTAAAAGAACTTCAAATTACAGTAGATGACCTAAAAAACAAGACAGAGAAAACCAGAATACTGCAAGACCCGCAAACCAGACTACAAATGAAAATCAATAAAAGGAGTACAGGAAGAGTTGTCTCAGATGAAGAAAGAAAGAAAATATCTGAAAGAATGAAGAAATATTGGGCAGACAGAAGAACAAAACACCTTTCATATAAGAATAGCCTCTAATAATTATATTACCTAAATATGTAAAGTTATTGTCGAACCAAATTGTATCCATGTGTAACAACTTGTTTAGAACTTTGTATTTTTGACTACAGTGGTCCAATGAAGGCCATAAAATAAATAATAAAAAATTCAGCAAGGGACTGGTTAACAGCATTGCTGGTTCTAAGGACGATTCCAAAAACTTTGTGAGTGCACAAGTGGTGGTTTATGGACTTGCTATATAGTACAAGACTCTTTGATAGTGATAGTGCACCTGCACAGTCGCAACAGATGGCTGCTGGCCGTCTCTACAAGGACTACAGTGGGTCTGCATCTTTGATGGCCCACCAATACCATTATTTAGATATACTGCTGCTTGCTTTGCCAATTTGCATTTTTTTGGCATTGTGGAAAGCCCATGTCCAGGATCTTGTTCAGAAGCTAAATGCTGCTTTATTTACCATTAGAACAGTATCTGAAATAAGTGACACTTCAACACGAAAAGTAGTCTACTTCGCATATTTTCATACGCTTATGTCGTATGGTATTATTTTTTGGGGTAATTCTTCTGATTCAAAAAGTGTATTTTTGGCTCAAAAACGGGCTGTTCGAGCTATATGTGGTGTAAGTTCGAGAACCTCTTGTCGACCCATATTCAAAAATCTGGGAATTCTGACATGGCCCTCACAGTATATATTTTCTTTAATGTCGTTTGGTGTTAGCAATATTAGCCTATTCCCAAGAGTTAGCAGCTTTCACTCAGTTAATACTAGGCAGAAATCAAATCTGCATGTAGAATGCACTTCCTTGACTCTTGTGCAGAAAGGAGTGCAGTATTCTGCTGCATCCATTTTCAATAAGCTACCACAAGAACTCAAAAATCTTAGTAGTAGCCCAAACTCTTTTAAGCCTAAACTGAAGAGTTTCCTCATGGCTCACTCCTTCTATTCTGTCGAGGAGCTCCTGGAAGAGCTAAAAAATTAAGCAAATTCCAGTGTTACATTGTTGATTTTCTTCATTTAAACTTACGACTTGTCACCTGAATATGTTTTTTTTATATTTCATTTTATCTGTTTCTAATATCGTGTTATAATTTCATGTATTGACTCGTTCCATGACCATGGAGACTTCTCCTTAATTTGGTCCCACGGAACAATAAATAAATAAATTTCTACAAGGACTGCAGTGGGTGTGCACCTCTGGTGGCCCACCAATACCGTAATCTCTAACAGGACTACAGTGGTCTGCTCTGTGATGACATACCTACCAATATTCTTCAAAACTTCGACTGACTCTGCTGTGGGTTTGCTCTGTTGTGGCCCATTACCTGTCTGCATGTCAAGAGTCAGTATTGTCTTTCCGTTGGTAGGACAACGCTACTTCTTCAAGACTGCGTGGAAATCCACTACTTTCGTGAGCATTTTCTTTTACTGATCAGACTTTGTGCAATGAAATTATGCTGTGATGAATGATCAGGACTGTCTTTATGAGAACAATTTTTGCTTTTGAGGAACAGTGTATCAATAAGTGTGTGCATTTGATTTCTTTATTATTGTAATTATAAATTTTTTTTTCAAATATGTATTGGCTGCTGCCCAAAACAATTTGTAAATTTTTTTGTGGGGAGCATGGGAGCTATGTAAGTAGGCTGTTTAGGTACTTATATTGGTAACGCCACGTAGCGCTCTGTATGAAACTCACTGGCTGTGCTGTGTGCAGTCTGTGGCTGGGTGGCATTGTTGGAATTTGCTATTGTAGTGTTGGGCAGTTGGCTGTTAACAGCGCGTAGCGTTGCGCAGTTGGAGGTGAGCTGCCAGCAGTGGTGGATGTGGAGAGAGAGATGGCGGAGTTTTGAGAGCAGATGATCTGGACGTGTGTCCCTCAGAGACAGTAAATTTGTGAGACTGGATGTCATGAACTGATATATATATTATGACTTTTGAACACTATTAAGGTAAATACATTGTTTGTTCTCTATCAAAATCTTTCATTTGCTAACTATGCCTATCAGTAGTTAGTGCCTTCAGTAGTTAGAATCTTTTATTTAGCTGGCACTTTTGGCGCTCGCTGTTTTTCAGTAGTTCGAGTAACGAAGATTTTTGTGAGGTAAGTGATTCATGAAAGGTATAGGTTATTGTTAGTCAGGTCCATTATTTTGTAGGGATTAATGGAAGTCAGATTGCGTTGCGCTAAAAATTTTGTGTGTCAGTTTAGTGATGATCAGAATAAGTAAAGAGAGAAATGTCTGAGTACGTTCAGTTTTGCTCAGCTGTTTGAAAATCAAATAACGAAAGGGGTTTACCAGCACAGTAATTCACTAATTTGTCTAAGGGGACGTTTCCATTTTTACTTATAATACAGTCCAAATCGCAATAAACGCAATTATTGCAACTATTTTCGATGATCTTGTCGTTAGACAATCGTCGTTTTGAGAAATATTGTACTTGATATTGTGGGGCAGCGGGATAACAATAAAATAAGATTCGTCGTCGTTTGCAAGAACCTGTAAACTATTTGTGCTGTCAGCCAGAAAACGATACAGAATGTACTGACCATAATTTCCAGCCTGCAAGTCCACATTCTTCTTGTGCTCACTGAAAGAAATGTTTCTACTCTCTGTTTACTCAGTGGGCTCAAGAACTATGGTTAAAAATAAAAGTTTTGAGTTCCAACTAATCCATATATTAAGTAAACGTTTGATACAAGCAAACATAGTTACATTCCTGATGATAATAATAATATAATAATAATAATGTTGACCGGCCGGGGTAGACGAGCTTTTCTAGGCGCCACAGTCTGGAGCCGCGCGACCGCTACGGTCACAGGTTCGCATCCTGCCTTGGGCATGGATGTGTGTGATGTCCTTAGGTTAGTTAGGTTTAAGTAGTTCTAAGTTCTAGGAGACTGATGACCTCAGAAGTTAAGTCCCATAATGCTCAGAGCCATTTGCAGCATTTGAATAATAATGTCTATCATAAAAAGCACTATGCGCAGTTCAAAAGCGACCTCTACGCTAAGTTCCAATTAAAATATCTTTCACCTTTAATTCTGATCATCAAAGTTGATAGCTCGCCACAAAAGTGAAAATAATCCCATCACTTACGACCCGGTTTTGTCAACATTACGGGCGGCACACAAACAGTTACTTCCGTGAAAACTAAGCGATACAGGGCGGTGCACAGTCCTATTTGTACCGAAAACATACGTTTTGTAGCACCCTGTCTGTGACGTCATCCGATACAGCGCGTAAGCTTATGTTTGACTGAGGCGGACAGATTGATGACTGGGTGCAACGTGTGTGTGTGTATCACTGCCTCTCAGGCCATATTTATATACGGGCGCAGCGGATTGCCAAACGTCTGCTCTAAGCCCAGGTAGCAGCAGCTAAATGTTCGCTTTCTACTACATGTATTATTTAATAACTCAGTCATGGATCGATTTACAATCTTCGTCATTTTTATACGGATGGAGTTAGGTTGGCTTTAATTACCGAAAAAGTTTTAGCTCGACTACATTTAGACTTTACCGGCTAGAATTTTTAGAACGGAACCGACAGTGGAAAATGACCTCTGAACTACATCTTTAAGAGACCTTGCATTGATTGTTATTTGCATTAAGGTGTTGAAACTGTTTGTGGCTTTACTATTTAATGGATGTAATTAAGTGATGTAATCAAAACTTTCTATCGTTGATATAAATGATTCTTAATCTACTAGAAATAGCGACTTTTTTTCGAAATCTAGTTTTCATTGCATTACTTGAAAACTATTAGAGATAGCTTAATGGAGTCACATAGTTAAGGTCTTTATATCAAACTGAAGCTTCATACCAATTTTCATATTTCTGAGTCTAATATTTAACGCTTTCAATTTCTCTTAAAAACGTATAATTTGAGAAAAATCTTGCTCCGATCAAGTTGAGACTTGTAACACTTGATTTTTGAATAGACTTGCACATTCTGCGCAATTTTTGGCTTTCTAGCTTCATTATTTAGTGCCATTTGTTTTTCACTTAAAACCATGTATTTAGCGAAATATATTCATCTGATGATCTTGAGATTTAACAATTTTAACGTTAATATGCTAAAGAATATATTGACAAAGTTTGGAAAAGTTACTTTAATTTTTAATTTCGTCCTTGGAGTACGGTGCAATACTCGTATGCTAAGCACAGGCGAGCGCTTATCTCGCCACAACATCTTCACATAGCTGCGACAGCTGTTCCGACGTCGTACAGACGATTGCTGCAGAGCAGTGGACTCAACCTAAAGACTTGAAGTAAGATTTATCTCCTGTAGACACTTACCGAAATCGCTTTTAAGATGTGTTACTCCATCACAGCGATGTACTGAAGGCAAATGAAACCTGATTTTTGTCCGCTGCAGCACGGTTCAGCAACATGGACTTCGTTTGCCCGATCTCTGCCACGACACATGTGCAGGCCTCATCCTCTCCACGCTTCACCTCTATCCTGTCGCTTCACCTCTATGCACGGAAGTGCAGGCCTACATGACGCGGGCTATAGTGACCCCAACCGATTTACCCATCAATGTTAAGCGACTTCATTTCGAAATCAATGCTTTGTTTACGAAGGTAGAAGAGTAGATGAGATGGACAGTGAGTGGAGGGAGGAAGGGGCACAGGGAGGGGAAGGATGAGATGGACAAGGAAAGCTAGGAAAGGGGGAGAAGGGAGGAGAGAGGAGAGAGGAGAGAGGAAGTGATGGAGAGAGAGAGGGAGGAGGGAAGAGAAGGTGTGCAGAAAGATACGGAGGGGAGAGGAGAAAGAGATAGGCAAAGAGAGGGGGAAGGAGAAGATGGACAGAGATAAGGAGGGGAAGTAGTTTAGGACATATATCCAATTCCCAAACATATTTAACTATTGCGAAGTACTTTCGGGTTCGCTAGATTTTTACATTATTGCTTTCGCTACGGAAATAATATGCTGTTGCCATCCCAAAAATAATTCTGCAGTCGCGGAACCAGTTTCATTATACAGAGGCAAGGTGGCCTGTGGAGTTTCGATGTAGAGCGTTGGATTCAGTTTCTGCCAAGAAAATACTGACGCAATTGGAATATATTGTTCACGGGCAATGCCGTACATTACCAAAGTCATACGAGCGCTATTCTCAGTATTTGTTAAAGGACAAACGTGTTATTTTCCTTTTGCAGAAAAATATTTTGGTGATTTGTCAACTGGTGGAAATGCTGATTCATCAATATTATCCATTTAGGTTGGCAGAATATTCGGTTCTTCGACTAATGTGATCAGAAGAGAGTACAGTTTCAAGATCTGTGCGTTATGAAACGTCTTTGTAAACTCTGCAGACGTTTCTTTGGGCAGCCAAAGACTTATTCCAAGATAACGCTTGTGGAAATCTACCAACCAGTCTTTCCCAACGGTTTTACTACTAGCATTAAAAGTACAATCACTGCCCATTCGTTGAATCAGCTCATTTGTCAGGTGTCCAATGCCAGTGCAGGCTATATCAAAAATTTGCAGTCCATGGTCTAAACTATGACGGACTAGCTTTTTTTTTTTTTTTTTTTAGATGCTGAATGTATACAATATACAATTCGAAAACGCCCGAGTGTCTGCTTTACTTCTGTTGTCACCTGCTTTTTCTAACGGCATTGATGGGAGATTTCATGTCACTTCCATTTCAAGATAGTTGGTTTCAAGTTTGTGTTTATTTATTCGTTAGTCTCAATAATATAGCTCAGAAAGATATAAAAAAAACCTGTTTGCAGTTGCTAGTTATTGTTTTCATTTGTAAATGCCTCTTTATGAACAGAAACATTGTATTTTAACAGTCGGTAAGGTAATGAAATGATCGTATGGCATTTATTGGCCGGAATATCCCCTTCGGGATTCGCCGCCAAACTGCAAGTCTTTAGTTGACACCAATTCGGCGACTTGCGTGCCAATGATGATGTAAGACACACAACACCCAGTCCCCTGTTGGAATCGAACCCAAGCCCCCTTGCGTAGTAGGCGGTAACGCTACTGCTGCGCTACGGAGGCGGACTATCGGTAAGGTGTGGTGTGATGATGTTCGCTTTGTGGGGCACTCAACTGCGCGGTTATCAGCGCCCGTACAATTTCCCAACCTTTGCTCAGTCCAATCTCACCCCTTTCATCAATGATGGAGAAATGGTGAGGACAACACAAACACTCAGTCATCTCGAGGCAGGTGAAAATCCCTGACCCCGCCGGGAATCGAACCAGGGACCCCGTTCTCGAGAAGCGAGAACGCGACCGCGAGACCACGCGCTGCAGACGAGGTGTGGTATGGAGAAGGACGAAACGACATGGACTTCGCAACGCAAGTGTAATCGCTGGTGATATCCCGAAAAGTAAACAGACATCGTACAATGAAAATTTTGCTATTGCAAAAACGATATTTTTCACGTTTTATCCTCGGAAGTAATTAACACTATAATTTCAATTATTTCTTAACAGTAACATTGGTCTTATTGTCTTTGAACATGCGTTCACGTTTCTTACACGACCAAATAGAAGCAAGCAAAGACTAATAGCTTGTGGACGAAGTATAGCCATCACAAGGCCTCACGTAAACCGCAAATTATCATCTTGACACAACAGATTTTTTAACCCTGAAGTCAACATGCCATTAGTAGAGGTATTCAATGGTACAGTCTACTGAAGTACAATGTATGTTTGTGGAACCTATTTCTGTCCAAAGTTTTATCAGAGTATCGTATAAAAAACTGAAGTAAGTCGGTCAAGAACTTTTCGACATTTTTGATCACAACTTTAAATTACGACTTGTCTTTATATAGTAGCAGTACAGATTACAATGTATTTGTTCAGTATAGGTATTTTGTATGTTTTTCAGTATTGTTTCAATAATTGTTACCTTTAAAACCACCGTAGTCTGAGAACGGTTGTCCTATACTTACCTCATTGTTACTGCCAGAATTTCTACCAGTTGAATCAAATTCCTCCTTTTGGTACTTTTGCTGTCAATAGTGTATATTTAAAACGCCCGTGGAGTCTGTCAAAGGAAGTCAACGACATTGTGAAATAACTGAAGAATTTCATGTCATCCTGCCTCAACTCTTCAAAGAACATGTAGAAACTCCAGTCCCCATTCTTCTTTCATTACTTGGATGAACCCCAATTAGTCGACTTTTTTTTCTCCTTTTCATTCGTCGACGTAATAACAATAAACCTAGAATTTTGCCTTATTCATTTCAAACAACACTGTGCCCTTAAAAGCAATAAATAATTTAAATAACACCGTAAAATGTAGTGAACTGGACGGATGATGAAAGTACCCTACCGACAACTGGCAGACTCGTACGACGGCGACGGAAATTTTACTGCCGTATGTATAAACGCTGGGTTTCTGTGAGCAGCTGCGGCCAGTTGACCGCGGCGGAAAAAAAAAGTCCGCCTTGTGTGCAACTGGCCTAAGGGTTGCTTTTTTAACGTGTGACATACGGAATCCTAAAAATGACGTGTTTTTTTGCATAAATGACTAATACGTAAAAAGTCGTTCTTGCACATTACAATGAAGTGTTGGTTCCATGGATATAAGCGTTGTCTTGAATAATGAACTTCACTACAACACACTTGGATGTCACTTCTTCCACTGCTATATCCAGTAAGTAGAATTCATTAATGAAAAGACTAGCTGAAGGAACAATAAAGTTTGTGTGCAGCAGATCTGGTAAACTTAATTTGTATCTGCAGCAAGTGACGCACAGGAATTTGAAAGTTTTCTGAAATTTCTGATGCATATAACGAATAGGAAGGAAAACATCGAAAATCGTACCAAAATTTGTTTATTCTTTGTAGCTCATACTGGTTTTAACTTGATCCAGTAAAAATTTTTGGTAGTCCGAGGGAGAAAGGCGGATTTGGAATGACTTCCCATTTCATCGTTTCCACGTATGTTTTGACGGGTTTTGCGACATTGTCACGCTGCAAAGTCATCTTTTCATTTCTATCGCTGTATTGTGGCAGTCTGTCTTTCAGAGCTCAACTCAAAAGCACCAGTTGCTTTCTGTAGCGATGTCCTGTGATTGTTTCCGTCGTTTTCAGCCAGCAACTTAGAAAACCTTCTCTCTTCCACCGTCATGCCGGTCTTCGACGTTGAAACCATTCTGAGCACTTTCTTTCACTTTTAGAGTGCCTAACCATAGGTTGTATACAGAATTTTATGACCCTTAACCACAGATTTCTTCACGTTAAACCAGAAAATTAAAGCTTCCAGCAAATGACGAGAGTTGGGCTCGTAAGTTGACATATTCAGTCTACAATAACTTAATGAGCCAATCACAAATCGAGTAATGTTTTGATGGCGTTAATGTTTACAAAAGCCTAAGCTTATTGTACGACACTTATGACCCATAACCTGCACCACCACTTGTCGCTACTGCTATCTATTGCAAAATGATGCGATATTTACAGAAATACCTTGTGGGAGGCTTTTCTACCAAAAGTGTGAAGGATGTTTGATCCTGAACGGGATTGAATCCGACTGTAATGTCCTAGAACGTTGTACAGCCCTCTGTGGCCGGTTGCCCTTCCTGTCACCACAGCAGTCAGCTGAGGACTGAGGGAAGTCGTGTGAACCGTGTAAACTTTGTTCATTGTGTCATCGCGTTTTAACTGTTTTCATATCGTATTTTCCGATGTGGATTGAAGGACCACTGTAGCATTTGCCTAAACGAGGAAGGAAAGCTGTGTAAGATAGTGTCGGAAGTCCCATGCGGCTTTTCGCGGATGATGCTGTAGTATACAGAGAAGTTGCAGCATTAGAAAATTGTAGCGAAATGCAGGAAGATCTGCAGCGGATAGGCGCTTGGTGCAGGGAGTGGCAACTGACCATTAACATAGACAAATGTAGTGTATTGCGAATACATAGAAAGAAGGATCCTTTATTGTATGATTATATGATAGCGGAACAAACACTGGTAGCAGTTACTTCTGTAAAATATCTGGGAGTATGCGTGCGGAACGATTTGAAGTGGAATGATCATATAAAATTAATTGTTGGTAAGGCGGGTACCAGGTTGAGATTCATTGGGAGAGTCCTTAGAAAATGTAGTCCATCAACAAAGGAGGTGGCTTACAAAACACTCGTTCGACCTATACTTGAGTATTGCTCATCAGTGTGGGATCCGTACTAGATCGGATTGACGGAGGAGATAGAGAAGATCCAAAGAAGAGCGGCGCGTTTCGTCACAGGGTTATTTGGTTACCTGATAGCGTTACGGAGATGTTTAACAAACTCAAGTGGCAGCCTCTGCAAGAGAGGCGCTCTGCATCGCGGTGTAGCTTGCTCGCCAGGTTTCGAGAGGGTGCGTTTCTGGATGAGGTATCAAATATATTGCTTCCCCCTACTTATACCTCCCGAGGAGATCACGAATGTAAAATTAGAGAGATTAGAGCGCGCACGGAGGCTTTCAGACAGTCGTTCTTCCCGCGAACCATACGTGACTGGAACAGGAAGGGAGGTAATGACAGTGGCACGTAAAGTGCCCTCCGCCACACACCGTTGGGTGGCTTGCGGAGTATAAATGTAGATGTAGATGTAGATGAAGAAATTACTCTCGGGCTGATCTGTGTGCCTGACCAGCGATCGTGAATCCGCCATGCAGACCCAATCAGGATCTGGCTCACCTAACTCGTCGCCTGTTAAGCAACGTCTTTTGCCCCCGTTGTTCCTGATTTGTTCTTTTCCTTGCCCTCCAGATTTAGTATTTTATGTTCGATTGTTTGATAAAAAAACTTACTTTCAGTGCTTCCCGAATCTTTGATATTCGTTCTTACCAGTTCATTTCTTACTTCTGTGATCCGTATAACTGTTGCCATATCATCTACATATATACACGGAGTACCTGTGGTTTAATGATCAGATTGCAGTTTGTACTTCTGAGTGGCTTATGATCCTAAGATAACAATAAGAATAAGAGGAAGGATGAAGACTGCTCAGCTTCCGATTCTGCACCTGATGACGTGAATCCACCATTTTCTAAACGGAGCAAGAGTGTCTGTGTCAGTTCAGTTTCTAATGGTAAAAATAATGGTGGAGGAGGGGATGTGGGGGCGGGAGGAGGGGAAGACGTTGGTTCTGGTAATGACGAGTACAAATGGCAGTTGCCAATTTGCATGAATCCAGAGGGAAAGCATATCTGGACAAGACACAATACTAAGGAAGTGAATAAAACAGGAAATATAGGAATCAGACTGACAGAAACTACATGGCACAAGTTGCTGTAATTATCTGATGACACAGATGAAACACAGAAGCAGATGCGCTCGATCTAGATCTTGTCAACGTATACAAGGTTCACACAATGTATCCGCTATCTAATGCACAATTGTCACTGCTGTAAAGTCTGGATGAATAAAGCAATTAAAAGAAACGCAAGTGAGCTGTGTTGATTGTCTCTTTTCTCTTAAAACAGAACTGCTTTATGTGAAATAAATATAAGTTTAATTAAAAATTGGTTAATGTAGTTGACTACTGACGCAGACTGATTCCTGGCAACCACCTCACATGTTTTGTTTTGGAATGAGAACGGCAGAAACTGAGTCCACTCAGCATCAAGGGGCCAAGCTATTTGACTTAATAAGAGACGAAATCGACGGGTAAATTTTCGAAACGGCTCTGAATTGAAAAGTATTGCACAACGGTTGGAATCAAGTTTTCCTGAATGACAGAAACATTTATTTTGTTTCTCTGTTCTCGCTCATTCGTTCACAAACTATAAATTACATGATGAATAATAATGATAAATAAAATCTACAACAATATATTTTCTGTGCATTTTGGTTGATCTCCAGGTTGTTTCTTCGTATCACAGAGTAAAACTGTCCAGAATAAGTTCAAAATGAAATGTTTATGTATCGTTTTACGCTTCAATATCTCGAACTATACCCCTCCTACATTCATAATTTACTACCAGTATTTGTAGAACTGTTAAAAACATTTCTGAAACCATTTAAAAGAAAGTGCTTTTAGTTGCCACGTCGCACTTTTTATGAATTTCTCAGACTACATGAAGCACTCCTCATTTTCATTTATGGCCGCTAGAACTGATGGAAATTCGAAGGTGAGACGCCAGGTGAATAGGATACGTGGTTCCCTAGTCATGTTAGATATTATGGGAGGACTGATGCGCAGAAGAATTGTTACATAATAAAAAGTAGCTGTTCCTTGTCAGATTCAGAGAACGTCTTGTATCCGGTCCAAGGTGTCTGCACAGAATTCCTTTGTTACAGGTGCCTGAATGATGTGACTATTAAATTCAATGTACCCCCCGTGGGACGGATGAGAATGTATCATAACTTCACTGGACATCGTCTTCAATGCATTTGAGGACGCTTGTGCAACGTCCACATTTGGAATTCTAGCCTTATGTCTTCTTTCACTTCTGTCAACTTCGGTAAAAGTGTCGATCAAGTCCAGTGGCGTACTTACGTGTTTCGTGCAATACCGTTGTCGGTACTCGCTGTGAGGTGTGCTGGGAAGAAAGGGACGGTGCCAGTTGCTGGTTCTACGCGGCCATTGAGAGATAAGCGGACAGAAGACGTGTTTCGAAGCAAGAGACGAATCTCACGTCAGTATACCACAACCTCAGAAATAAGAAACAGCCAAATATTTGAGATAACCGAGATTACAAATTTAACTGCTGCTCGTTTCATTCGCACAATTTAAGCTGTACTACTAGATCCCAATCTAATCACAATCTTATGATGTGTGACATTTTCGGAGAAAAGCAGTCAAATATCTGTGACAGCGGTGAAGAAGAGATTGGTTTCAGTTTCGGCGCTAGAAATTAATTAGTACATTCCCGTCTCTCATTGGTTACTTGAAAACACCTTCCTGCTGGCTACGCGAAGCTGTCGCTTTGCCAACCCATGAACAAAAGAACAACACCGCTGTGACTGGTGCTGGGCAAGATCTAGACTTTAGCCGTCAACAACTTCTGTAGGATTTCAGATGACGACTTCTGTAGCCGTACACCAAAGCGGGATGTTTACGTATTCACTAGGCGACATTCCGAAAGCTTTTGGTGTGCAGACCCTACCTCCTCTAGAGACTCTGTAAATTTACCAGTGGAAACAGTGTAGGTCATACAGAATTATTTGCCCAATCTTGTAGTGTCAACCATGCAAATAGAGAAGTTCTGAGACCGCTCGTTCTGTCATAACCCGTAAACTGATTCTGTGAAGTTCTTGACGGTATCGCGTACTTCTTTAGTTCAGCTCGGTATTGTATATTTGATAAGTGTACAGCTGAACTTACCAAACTACTTTGACCTACGCCTCCATTTGCTCAGGCGGAAAATCACCGTACTTCCTTTTTTTGCTATAGTCTGTTAACTTTACACGTTTTCGTGGGTCTATTCATTGTTAAAATCCTTTGATTAATGACTACCTCACTTCGTATTATCCCACTAAACTGAAATTTAGTACGTATGTATGGAATTGGTGGAAGTATTGTATTATAAATCAGTACAATATAAATTTAATTCCACAGTACTAAAAACATTTATTACGTGATAAAATGATTTCCGAAGGCAGATCAGGAATTTTCGTGAATTTAAAATAAAAACATGTTTTCTTGAATAAAGTGAATGCTAAATTTATTGTTGAAAATATTCCTTAACGATTTATTTATTTTGAACTGGAATTATGTATGAACAATCTAATGATTCAGAGAACAAATAAATACGGTTTAACAAAGACATTTACTAGTATTTCTTGATGAAGAAGGTATGAGAGCCTTACACAAAATTTTTAACAAAATTTACGACACAGGCCATTATCTAGTCCCATGACTGTTGTCACCTTTCACCCCCTTACCGAAAAGTGAGTATGCGCGAAAATGTGAAGATCATAGGCTCACTGGCCTTATGATCCATTCCTTAAAAACATTTCTGAGAGCCATCCATCTAAGGTTACATGAAAAATGTGAGAAACTCACGGGTAAAACACAATTAGTTTATAAAAAGCTTAGGTACAAGAGAAGCAATAACTGCATCACAAGTTCTAGTGTAAAACTTCTATGATCAGGTCAAAAATGTAGTCCTTCCTTTTATTGATTATGAAAACGCCTTTGGTAGAATACAACATCATAAACTTATAGAAAGTCTCAAAAGAAGGGATATAGCTCAAAAAGGCATCCGTTATATAAAGAATTTTCACTGCCAGGAAAAAAATTAATAGACCTGGAAAGGCGTCGTCGAATTTGATCAGATGACAGCATATGCCACTGGGGATGTACTGATAATGTTTCAACGTCGAGATAGCTTAGTGGCATAACTACCAGAATGCCATCACTTGGAAGATAGAATGGTTCACCATGGTCTTCAGCGATCAAAGCAAATTGTTCCTGAACGAAGTGATGGTTGTCGCGCGTATTGCGTAAACCTGCTGATCGCTGTCACCTCGAATGCGTGCATTCGTCCAAGATACGCTGGGCGCATCCAAGGCCATCCTGTATGGGTTGCGATGAGCAACAAATCTTCTTCTCCTTTGGTGTTTTTGGAGAGGACGCTAACCAGAACTCGAAACGTACAGAATGTTGTTAGAGCCGTTCTGTTGCCGAACTTGCAACAGGAAGTTGATGTACTGTTCCATCAGGATAATTCTCGCCACACACTGCCCGTGAAACTCCACTTGATGTGTAGGACGTGCAGAAACTTCCCTGGCCAACGCTACCTTCGGGCTTGTCTCCAAACGAACACATGTGGGACATGATGGGTCGAGAAGTGACTCTTGCAACTCGCCAACCAACAACTGTTACAGAACATTGTGTACAGGCTGAGAGGCGTGGAACAACGTGTACAGGCTGAGAGGCGTGGAGTAACGCACCGCAGGACAGTATTCGGCATCTGCAGAGTCGACTGGATGCCGGATTAGCGCCTGTATTGCCACCTGTGGAGGCTACATCAAGTACTAATTTAGGTGTTTCAGCGTGGGTCGATACCTGGTAACTCAGAACCGTTTGTGTCATTGATCTGTAAATGTAATCATTTCATGTACCCCATATGCACTGTTGCAGCAATTGGAAACCTCTAAAAGCGTGTACTATTTTTTTTTGCTGGTAGTGTATTTTGGAATCAGACACTACAGGAAAGGAATACTAGTTTATATGACGTCCTGATGAAGTGCAATATACTAGGTGAACAAAAATAAATTAAAAAGAATAAATAAGTACTGCCTCAGAACGTTGAAATGTTAAGTATGAATTACATCATCTTTTCAGCTTCTGTTTTCACTAACGGCTCACGTCGTATTATATGCCCATCTGTTCTACCTGCCGTTTCATTATGTTATTTATCAGCCAGTTGCAGGATGTCTTCATTAATTATATGATCAATCCATGTGGTCTTTGATAGCCTCCAGTGACAACACATTTCAAATGCTTCTAATCGGTTTATTTCTGTCTTTCCAACGTCACACGTTTCTCAATCATACAGAGGTGTACTATGAGAAACTCTGCTGTATATACAGCCTACGGTCAAATGCATACAACATTGTCTGAGGTTTCCCCTGCTGGACACTGATTGTATTTTAAAAACATCTTTAGTTAACGTGGTATCCAATTTCAGCCTTGTTGATCCTTGAGTTTATATTTCTCAGAGAGCGAACAAAAATAAATTAAAAAGAATAAATAAGTACTGTCTCAGAATGTTGAACGGGGCATTTGAACTGCTCTAGTTCTCTTATTCCCTCTAATGAAGAATGTTTTTTCAAGCGAGATCATGAAATCCACTTTTGTTGCTTCCCTCTGAATTAGGGCAATGTTTTTATCAGCTGTGTGAAGAGACGTTGAGCAAAAGTTACAAGATAATTGGTGAAAGATGAACTGTAACAGCCACGTTCTTGTTCTTACAATCTAATCTGACTCCTTATTAATAAAGCAAATACCCAAAACGGATTTTTGCGAAAAAAGCATTCCAGATCGCTTAAAATATTTTCATATTGAGAACGTCTCGGCTACTGTCACCAACAGATCGAAATTTGTAAGTGGTAACACAGAATTCAGTGTCAATTACAGTGAAAGCTGGGTCTCAACTCACGCAAAAGCTGGGTGTCAACTCACTAATTTAACTCCAGTATTCTGCACACAGTTCTTTGCACCACTCGCAAATAACATTCCCTAGAGCGCAGTTGAAGAAGAGAGATGAGAGTCCATGTTCTAGTCTTACCCGCTCTTCTAATTTCAGAGCTGCATAGAATGACTTAAGTTTACTTTGGGGTTGTGTTAATAACTGCTGTTGTTTTATAGTTAAATACAATTATTTGAGAATTTGAGTCACGGTATCTCGATCAGTCGCGTATGTCGGGTCCAAACAACGCAAAAGAATCTGCGTTACCGTTTGGTGGTGTTACGAAACCGATGTAAATTCACTCCCCCCGCCCCAAGTCGCTCGCTTACCAGCTTGTAAGAAGGGGTGTGTTATACGAGTAGGATTTCGATTTGGAATTTTATGTGTTTTGTCAACAGACTCTATGTCTTCGCCGTCAATAGGTAGTGATCATTTAAGGACTGACAGACCCGTGAAATTGTCTAAGGACACTTGCTCACTGTTAGTAGCACACGAGTAGCCTATCACTTTCGGTTGTTGTCTCGTATTGTCTGCGCTCTTTTCTGCAGTAAAATATGTGGTTTGACAACTACATCAATACGCCTTCTGATGATCTACGAAAATCACTACGAATTCCTTAATTATGAATTTTAGATAAGAAAGGATAGATTTAAGATTCGTGATTTATTCAACAAGTAATATGAAGGAAGAAAGATCAGAACCGACGACATGGTCATCAGAGACGCAGCACGTATTGGGAAAGGATGGGGAAGGAAATTGGCCACTTCTTTTTAAAGGAACCATCTTGCCATACGCAATTTAGGGAACTCATTTAAATCTGACTACCCGGACGGGAATTTGTACTGTTGACCTCCCCAATCGGAGTCCAGTATCTTAACAGGCCGCCATCTCGTTTAGCCACGTGAAAACAGAGGGTATTTTACAACAGGTCTTTCCTTAGCATCTGCGGTATCGTTCTACTTTCATATTCAACGGTGTCCCTGTCCTGGCCTATTGGTGTTGGTCGTATTACTAACTATTGTAGTTTATTTGACACAGATCTTAGTATTTGCACTACAACAGACATTGGCTAGGAATGGAATGCTACTTTACGTGACGTCCCGATGAAATGCAATATAGTAGGTGAACAAAAGTAAATTAAACAGAATAAATAAGTACTGCCACAGAATCTTATCTGTTATTGCTCATCACTAGGGAATTTGACTCGGCGCAGTTCACAGAACATGCAGGATCGTGATGGGTGAACGTCATTAAGAGGCATCAGCAGGTTTTGCACCACAGATGAGAAGGCTGTAAGATAGCCGGCCTCAGAGGCTCTCGTCCTCCTGGCGGTCCCAGGCCAGCAGGGTGTTCATGTTGGCGATGGAGCGCGTGCTCCAGGCGTCCAGCGGGTCCGGCGCCTCCTCCAGACGGCGCTCCTCCGCCGACACCGCCACCGACACCGGCGCCGCCTGCGCGGACGTCCCGCGCCTCGACGGAGTCGCCGCCGCCGGCGCCACCCTGCAACCACACTCTCGCTGCAGTACCAGCGTGCGTCTTTGGCAAAGACAGATGCTGCTTGTGGGAGGATTAAAGAAACCTTTGGAAAAAACAGAAGGGGCTGTATAAATACACTACTGGCAATTATAATTGCTACACCACGAAGACGACGTGCTACAGACGCGAAATTTAACCGACAAGAAGAAGATGCTGTGATATGCAAATGATTACCTTTTCAGAGCAGTTACACAAGGCTGGCGCCGGTGGCGACACCCAGAACGTGCTGACATGAGGAAAGTTTCCAACCGATTTCTCATACACAAACAGCAGTTGACCGGCGTTACCTGGTGAAACGTTGTTGTGATGCCTTGTGTAAGGAGGAGAAGTGTGTACCATCACATTTCCGTCTTTGATAAAGTTCGGATTGTAGCCTATCGCGATTGCGGTTTATTGTATCGCGACATTGCTGCTCGCGTTGGTCGAGATCCAATAACTGATAGCAGAATATGGAATCGGTGCGTTCAGGAGGGTAATACGGAACGCCGTGCTGGATCCCAACGGCCTCGTATCACTAGCAGTCGAGATGAAAGGCATCTTATCCACATGGCTGTAACGGATCATGCAGCCACGTCTCGATCCCTGAGCCAACAGATGGGGATGCTTGCAAGGCAACAACAATCTGCACGAACAGTTCGACGACGTTTGCAGCAGCATGGACTATTATCAGCTCGGAGAATGAATAGCCAACAGGGCAATATCGTTCTTGTGAAACACAACTAGCTTTTTATTCTCACGAAGTAACGAATACTGTCGACAGGGGACGTCAAACTGATTCCATATGCTTAGATTTACAAAAGGCTTTTGACAAGCGAGTTCTAATTGCGTGCCAGTAGAGTATCGTCTCCGTTGTTTGACTGGATTCGTGATTTTCTGTCATAAAGGTCACAGTTGGCGATAACTGACGGAAAGTCACCGAGTAAAACAGAAGTAATATCTGGCGTTTCCCAAGGAAGTGTTGCCTTCCTGATCTACGTAAACGATTTGGGAGAAAATTTGAACAACACTCTTAGATTTTTTGTATATGATGCTTTCATCTGCCGAGTGAGATTAGCTGAGCGGTCTAAAGGCGCTGCTGTTACGGACTGTGAGGCTGGTCCCGGCGGAGGTTCGAGTCCTCCCTCGGGCATGGGTGTGTGTGTTTGTCCTTAGGATAATTTAGGTTAAGTAGTGCGTAAACTTACGGCCTGATGACCTTAACAGTTAAGTCCCATCAGATTTCACACAAATTTGAACATTTTTGAACATTTGATGCTTTCATTTACTGTCTTGTAAAATAATCAGATGATCAAAACGAATCGCAAAATGATTTAGACATGATACACGTATAGTGCAAAAGTGGCAATTAACTATAAATAATGAAAGGTGTGAAGTCACCCACATGAATACTAAAAGGAATTCGTTAAATGTCGGGTACGCGATAAATCACACAAATCTAAAGGCTGTAAACACAACTAAATACTAAGCGATTACAATTATGAATAACTTACTTTGCGGGGAAAGCAAACCAAGGACTGCGGTTTATTGGCAGAACACTTATAAAACGTAGCAGTTCTACCAAAGCGACTGCTTACATTGCGCTTTCCCGCCATCTTCTGTAGTACTGTTGTGCAGTATGGGATCCGCATCAGATAGGATTGAAGGAGGACATCGAAAAAATTCGTACAAGGGCAGCTCGTTTTGTATTGTCGCGAAATAGTGGAGAGAGTGCCACGGATATGACACACGAATTGGGGTGCCAGACATTACGACAAAGGCGTTTTTAACTATGGAGGACCTTCTCATGAAATTTAGATCACCAACTTCCTCCTCAGAATGTTGGCGCCCGCCTACACAGGGAGAAATGACCATCGTAATAAAATAAGGGAAATCAGAGCTCACACGGAAAGATTTAAGTGTTCGTTTTCCCCGTGCGCTGTTCG
The DNA here is from genome assembly GCF_023864345.2 of Schistocerca serialis cubense. Taxonomy (NCBI): domain Eukaryota; kingdom Metazoa; phylum Arthropoda; class Insecta; order Orthoptera; family Acrididae; genus Schistocerca; species Schistocerca serialis. Next base: position 520,731,462 of record NC_064638.1, read on the forward strand.
AGAACGGAAAGTTAGCGAATTAGCTTGAACCTAGTTCGATGAAACTCTGTCAGGCACTTAATTGGTGAATTGCAGAGTAATCTTGTAGATGTAGATGAACTTCGATTCGTGTCGGTAACCTAAGAGCAAATTCAGAATGTTCCCGCAGATCGAGAGGTTTCAGTTGCTGCACCGTCTGTTTCTTGTTCGGGTACCAGTCTATTGAAGGCCGCGAAACTTTCCGCAGCGTTCACTATGTGATGGATACTGCAGAAGCGGTCGCATTAGCCTGGACACGTGCTGCATGGTCAGTTAGAGCAACAGCAACCTCGTCAGTAACTCCTACTGGTATACGAGGTGCGGCTAGAAAAAAACCGGACTGATGCTGGAAAAAACATTTATTTACAATTATTTACAATTTCATGTTATCTCCTTCAATGTACTCTCCTCCTCGGTCTCTACACCGCTCCATACTAATTTTCCACTGTTCATAGCAATGCTGCGGATCATTTTCGGTAAGTCCATACATTACTTCCGTCGCTTTTTCTTTTACTGCTTCAACAGTCTCAAATCTAGTTCCTTTCAAAGCTGACTTGACTTTAGGGAAAAGAAAAAAGTCACCGGGGGCCAAATCAGGTGAGTAGGGTGGATGATCTAAGATGGGAATGTTGTGTTTTGCCAAAAACGTCTTCACTGACAACGCACTGTGAGCTGGAGCATTGTCTTGGTGAAGGATCCATGACTTTTTTATCCACAAATCGTTCCGTTTTCTCCGTACTCGCTCACGTAGGGTAGCCAGGACGCTAATGTAGTAATGCTGATTCACTGTTTGTCCCTCTGGTACCCAATCAATGTGCACAATCCCTTTGATGTCAAAAAAAACAATCATCATTGCCTTGAATTTCGATTTTGACATTCGTGCTTTTTTTTGTTGTGGAGAACCAGGAGTTTTCCAATGCATCGATTGGCGTTTAGTTTCGGGATCGTAAGTAAAAAACCACGATTCATCGCAAGTAATAACATTTTGTAAGAAGGTGGGATCACTTTCAATGTTTTCCAGGATGTCAGAACAAATCATTCTTCGGCGTTCCTTCTGTTTAATTGTGAGACACTTTGGAACCATTTTTGAACACACTTTGTTCATGTTGAAACTTTCATGAAGAATCTGCCTAACACTTTCCTTGTCAACTCCTGTTAACTCAGACACTGCTCTGATTGTTAAACGGCGATCTTGTCGAACAAGTTTACCGATTTTTTCAATGTTTGCATCAGTTTTTGCTGACAATGGTCTGCCAGTGCGAGTGTCATCACTGGTGTCTTCGCGGCCATCTTTAAATTGTTTAAATCACTCAAACACTTGTGTTCGCGATAAACAATCATCGCTGTACACTTGTTGTAACATTACAAACGTTTCACTTGCAGATTATCCTAGTTTGAAACAAAATTTGATGTTAACACGATGTTCTTTCTGTACATTCAACATTTTCCGACGCACAGACAAAACGTCAACTACTTAAAACAGACGCCACGGGCAGACTGAGTGCAGGAGGCAGATGAAACTCTAGCAGTAGGCGGAGCGAGAGTCACGTGACAGGCCACGCGACTTTCAGCCGTATTGCATTCGTTTTATTGTTTCACCAGTACTAGTCCGGTTTTTTCTAGCCACACCTCGTAGGTGCCACAATAAGCTCACTCGCGTTTTCGAATTTCATTATAATCTTCTTATCCATTTAACGACATTGCGCTTCTCTTCAGGCCTTCCAGTCGCTGATACTCTCTCAATGCAGCACTGTAATTGTTGCCGTTCATATAAAACACTTCCCCTAACCGAGCCCGGTCTCTCTTCTCAATAACCATACTGTTCACTCACGTTATTGGTTGTCAAATGACAGCGTGGATGTCATATGGTCGTACAACCAGTGTAGAGCGCTAAATTTGTATCTGGTGACCAAAACTGGAACTGATTTTTTCCAGGGTAAATTAATGCATTGGCATATATAGCAAATTTCGCTGTCATACGATAATTACGGCCCACACTGGTAACCCGTGAGTAGCTGCGCATTAATTATAAACACCCCGTACGGTACCTAAGATAGTAGTCGTCAAAGCTTTCCGCTAGAGAGCCAGAACCGAAGTCGTGGGACAGCACATCGGGCCGCATATGTACAGATTTTGTTATTAATTGGTAACATACATAAATTAGCAAGTTGTGAACCCCGAACAGACTTTAGTAATGATCGTTGAAAGTCGGCAACATTCGGTACACCGGTTCTCTGTTTCAAAATGCTGCAATCCTCAGCGTCATCGAGGTCATTACGCGGCTGTGTTGTTTCTGTGTGAGCTGATGATACATTGATTAATAACAGTAGTTATATTTATATTTACCTGCATTGTGCAATATGGGGCATGATCACAAATATTTATAAAATGTTTTGAATGTCGATTTCCTCCAACTCATTGCACTGTATTACAACAGCCTTAATTAGTTTAATGTTCCTTGCTTCAAATAAGTATCGTATTTGAAGATGACTGCCTCTGAACGCGTCAAAAATTACGTTATAGCAGCTGAACGCTATGAGTCACGAACGCCCGTGAGCTGTCAGTGCTGGAAGACAAACATTGAAACATTCCTTTTTGTCACATCGTCTAAACCCGCATAGATCCCGAGTGAAAGCGCTAGATATTTGAAGCTTGTGACTGATTCCAAGGACTGATCGTCGATCGCTTAGTCAAACGCCCACAGCCAGCTCATACTCACCAGAAATACACTCCTGGAAACTGAAATAAGAACACCGTGAATTCATTGTCCCAGGAAGGGGAAACTTTATTGACACATTCCTGGGGTCAGATACATCACATGATCACACTGACAGAACCACAGGCACATAGGCACAGGCAACAGAGCATGCACAATTTCGGCACTAGTACAGTGTATATCCACCTTTCGCAGCAATGCAGGCCGCTATTCTCCCATGGAGACGATCGTAGAGATGCTGGATGTAGTCCTGTGGAACGGCTTGCCATGCCATTTCCACCTGGCGCCTCAGTTGGACCAGCGTTCGTGCTGGACGTGCAGACCGCGTGAGACGACGCTTCATCCAGTCCCAAACATGCTCAATGGGGGACAGATCCGGAGATCTTGCTGGCCAGGGTAGTTGACTTACACCTTCTAGAGCACGTTGGGTGGCTTCGGATACATGCGGATGTGCATTGTCCTGTTGGAACAGCAAGTTCCCTTGCCGATCTAGGAATGGTAGAACGATGGGTTCGATGATGGTTTGGATGTACCGTGCACTATTCAGTGTCCCTCGACGATCACCAGTGGTGTACGGCCAGTGTAGGAGATCGCTCCCCACACCATGATGCCGGGTGTTGGCCCTGTGTGCCTCGGTCGTATGCAGTCCTGATTGTGGCGCTCACCTGCACGGCGCCAAACACGCATACGACCATAATTGGCACCAAGGCAGAAGCGACTCTCATCGCTGAAGACGACACGTCTCCATTCGTCCCTCCATTCACGCCTGTCGCGACACCACTGGAGGCGGGCTGCACGATGTTGGGGCGTGAGCGGAAGACGGCCTAACGGTGTGCGGGACCGTAGCCCAGCTTCATGGAGACGGTGGCGAATGGTCCTCGCCGATACCCCAGGAGCAACAGTGTCCCTAATTTGCTGGGAAGTGGCGGTGCGGTCCCCTACGGCACTGCGTAGGATCCTACGGTCTTGGGGTGCATCCGTGCGTCGCTGCGGTCCGGTCCCAGGTCGACGGGCACGTGCACCTTCCACCGACCACTGGCGACAACATCGATGTACTGTGGAGACCTCACGCCCCACGTGTTGAGCAATTCGGCGGTACGTCCACCCGGCCTCCCGCATGCCCACTATACGCCCTCGCTCAAAGTCCGTCAACTGCACATACGGTTCACGTCCACGCTGTCGCGGCATGCTACCAGTGTTAAAGACTGCGATGGAGCTCCGTATGCCACGGCAAACTGGCTGACACTGACGGCGGCGGTGCACAAATGCTGCGCAGCTAGCGCCATTCGACAGCCAATACCGCGGTTCCTGGTGTGTCCGCTGTGCTGTGCGTGTGATCATTGCTTCTACAGCCCTCTCGCAGTGTCCGGAGCAAGTATGGTGGGTCTGACACACCGGTGTCAATGTGTTCTTTTTTTCCATTTCCAGGAGTGTATCTTCGAATACCACAACGTAAACATGCAAACAAGTCTTTAACACAGCTGCACCCGTTCACAGAAATCTACATCTACATTTATAATTCGCAAGCCACCCAATGGTGTGTGGCGGAGGGCACTTTACGTGCCACTGTCATTACCTCTCTTTCCTGTTCCAGTCGTGTATGGTTCGCGGGAAGAACGACTGCCGGAAAGCCTCCGTGCGTGCTGGAATCCCTCTAATTTTACATTCGTGATCTCCTCGGGAGGTATAAGTAGGGGGAAGCAATATATTCGATACCTCATCCAGAAACGCATACCTAAACAGATGCTCCTCCAGCCTAAGACAACAAGACACCTGTTCAGTTCCATCTCGAAACGGGTGCCACTGTCCCATTAACCACAGCGATGAGTACTCCTCCCATCAAACCTAATGCACAGCGGCTCCGTTGTTACAACGAGCAAAATACTCCTCTCGGACGTGTTAGCGAATTGGACGCAGTATATATATTCCCAAGTGACAGATCACGATGAAGTGCCTCAATGCATAATCATTCTTTTATTAGAACACAGAACATTTTCATTGGGTCAGCCACGTTTAAATATTATACGTACATTCAGACAGACACAGCCGGCCGCTGTAGCTGCGCGGTTCTAGGCGCTTCAGTCCGGAACCGCGCTGCTGCTACGGTCGCAGGTTCGAATCCTGCCCCGGGCATGGATGCGTGTGATGTCCTTAGGTTAGTTAGGTTTAAGTAGTTCTAAGTCTAGGGGACTGATGACCTCATATGTTAAATCCCATAGTGCTTAGAGCCATTTGAACCATTTTGAAACAAACACACACAGTAACACAATGCATATATATTGTTATTGTATCTCCTCTTTACTTGTGTCCACAGTGCTGCAATAGTTTATAAACGAATACATTTTTCCATCTGGTTTGTTTTTAAATATAGTTTTTCGGCCTAGTATGTCATTCCCAAGTGACAGATCATTATGAATTGCCTCAATGTATAATATGTAAACGTGGCTGACTCAATAAAAGTGTCCTAATAAAAGGATGATCATGCACTGCGGCACTTAATAGTGATCTGTCACTTGGGAATGGAGTCGAAATCGCTATCGGGAATAAATACATTTAAAAACAGTCCACTTGGAAAGTTGTCATTTATAAAGTACAAAATAATCTCGTGCCGTGTCTTCTTTTTTTCTTGTCGCTTCAAAAAATGGTTCAAATGGCTCTAAGCACTGTGGGACTTAACATCTGGGGTCATCAGTCACCTAGACTTAGAACTACTTAAACCTAACTAACCTAAGGACATCACACACATCCATGTTCGAGGCAGGATTCGAACGTGCGGCTGCAGCAGCCGCGAGGTTCCAGACTGAAGCGCCTAGAACCGCTCGGCCACCGCGGCCGGCTCTTGTGGCTTCTACTTGAACATTTTTGTCTCCAATGGTTTCCAAACCTTCAGTTTTCATATCGTTGGCAAAGTCCATAATAGTTCGCCGCGCATTACCTTCGACATCATAGAGGCGTTGAGTGACGAATATTCTTCTCACTTTCACGTCGGCATGGGTTGTGCAAATGATCATATTGCAAACATCACGCTCCAATGAACGGCGGCGCTTGATTTGTATCGCTCTCTCCCTGTTTCTGCCACCGTCCGCGACCCCTTCAGGCAAGAACCTGGCGGTCTCGAGCGGCAACAACTTCTGACGTCGGTCTAAGGCAGTCGGTAGGCGACGCCTCTACATATAATGAAGAACCCTAACGGCAAACTTGGCCTCTGCGGTGATTTCAAGTCCACTATCGACGCTCAATCTGTGATCGATCGTACCCAATCCTTCCTTCAAAAGACCTTCTGATCAAACTCGCAGACGGGTGCTTGTTTTCCAAAACGCATGTGGCCGATGTACGTCTCCAGCTTACACTAAAGTTTGAAACAAAAAACAAATACACACAGAGTGTATTCAATTCTGTATGCAAATAGATTCACACCAAAAATTGATATAGCAGTCAGTGAACAGAGTGGAATGCTCCAAATTTTCTGGTGTATATATTAATGAAACTTGAACTGAAAAAGCATGTTACTTTGTTTCCCAAACAACTAAGTCCAGAAACTTTTGCTCTTTTTATAATTAACCTCCTGACATGTTTTCATATTTCCGGTCAATAATGTTGTATGGAATAATTTTCTGGGGTAACTCCTATCAGAAAGAAAGCACTGATTGCACAAAAGTGAGCGGTAAGAATAATATGTGGCGTTCGTCCAGAGACGTCATGTAGGTACTCCCTCTTCAAGAAGCTAAGTATCTTAATTGCGCCGTCGCAGTATTAATATTCGCTAATGAAATTCGAAATTCGTCATAATGGATTCGTCACAATTTGAGAACAACAATGAGATCCACACTTACAACACTGGACGCATAAATGACCTTTATTACCCATTACTGAAGTTGTCATTGGATAAGAAAGGAGAAGAAACTCAAAATGTTGCAACAAAAAGCTTTGATCGTTTGCCCAATAACATAAAATTCCTGACAGGTAGCAAACATATTTTGAAATCTAACCTAAAATCTTTTCTCCTGGACAACTCCTTCAATTTCTTGTACGAGTTTCTATTTACAAACTGGTAGACTGAAAAAAGGGGGATAGAAAGGGCTTGTTTTTAAGTGTTGCTTGAGTAGAACTAAAAAAATAAGGTACTCATTTACACATAGCCTGTAAGCTGACTCATTTCACATAATTTCCATAAAAGAATCATTCAAATGAACTATGGAACATGTAACCAACTAATTAATTACGTAACTCTCTAAATTGCAATAAGTGGCGCGCATGCAATCACTGCTTGCAGCACCATGTCGTCACTCAAAAGTATCTCTTCTATTGAATGGGTCCTTCAGATCTTCGTGTCAGTCAACGGCCGGTCATTTGCATGTGCTGAATTCCCTTCCTTTTGTCATACTACTGGAATTGATCATATTTTCCCACCACCCTTCTCCCCAGCCTCCACCGGCGAAGCAGAACACTTAACACACACCTTCAACAAATACCTTGAGAAAGTAATGTCCATAGACACCAACAAAGAGGACGTCATGATGCGATTCCTGTCTTCGTACTGAACCACTCCAATGAGTGGATGTCCGAAGAGGATGCCATAATAGAGGAAATTCCTTTCTTCGTATCGAACCACTCCAATTCTCGGTCAGTCCAAGACAAAAATACCCATATCCACCACCTATGCTCCTTCTTACATCTTTAGCCTCCCACGACATATCCATCAGTTCGGTCAGCCTGGGGATTGCCAGTGTGGGTCCACACCTTTGGCCAGATGCCGGAGTAAGTACTAGGCGCAAGGAGTAAAATGCTTTTGGAGCTAAACACGAACTAGCCAATCAGCTTTGCCCCCGCAGTTCACCCTATCCTCTGGACTGAGACCAGTCTCCCACTTCGCTTCCATAGTATAATCTTAGATTTCGTCCTGGAATATCTTCATTTAAAGACGTCCCCCCACTCCTGTTATTCTTCAACAGACATCGGGGAAGCCATGGATGTGGAACCTCTGCCTTTCTTACTGCTGTTGTCCCCAGTCACCGCTCCCATCTTCAGGATGTGCACTCAGCACAGAAAAGTCACAGAGGAGTCTGCCAGACGTCAGGACTCTTCCAGTCAGAGCCTTTTGTAGCTACTTGGCCAGCAGTGGTGGCCGAGCGGTTTTAGGCGCTACAGCCTGGAACCGCGCGACCGCTACGGTCGCAGGTTCGAATCCTGCCTTGGGCATGCATGTGTGTGATGTCCTTAGGTTAGTTAGATTTAAGTAGTTCTAGGTTCTAGGGGACTGATGACCTCAGATGTTAAGTCCCATAGTGCTCAGAGCCATTTGAACCATTAAAAAGCTACCCGTCACCACCTCCGCCTTCCCGGTGTGCTGTCACCGCCAACATCACTGCCATCGGCCAGGACATTTTCGATTAAACCACCCTAATTGCATTCTCGCCTGACTAGGCATCGACTCAGTCACTGATAAGGGCATAGCACAAACGCTGACACACTGTGGCCTGCGCTATGAGGCAATTGTCTTATATTCAATCGTGCTCTCGACTACAATGTATGGCCAGTTTATAGGGACCGGAACCGGCCGTGCAAGAACACTTCGGATATTTCAGCACCTAGCGATAGCGCGAGAATCTGTCGTGGAACCCTGCCTTCAGTGGGCTGGGACTTCTACATTAGATGACATTCCTATTGCTTAGAACGGATTTGCTTTTAATCCCTGGACATTCTGGCTTAATTATCATGTTCTGTTTTGGACTTTAATTTACTCTGACCCGGCATAGATAAATTACGAACTGTTATTGTTGTTGTACTCATCATCATCATCATCATCATCATTTAAGACTGATTATGCCTTTCAGCGTTCAGTCTGGGGCATAGCTCCCTTATAAAATTCCTCCATGATCACCTATTCAGTGCTAACATTGGTGCCTCCTCTGATGTTAAACCTATTACTTCAAAATCATTCTTAACCGAATCCAGATACCTTCTCCTTGGTCTGCCCCGACTCCTCCTACCCTCTACTGCTGAACCCATGAGTCTCTTGGGTAACCTTACTTCTCCCATGCGTGTAACATGACCCCACCATCTAAGCCTGTTCCCCCCGACTGCTACATCTATAGAGTTCATTCCCAGTTTTTCTTTGATTTCCTCATTGTGGACGCCCTCCTGCCATTGTTCCCATCTACTAGTACCTGCAATCATCCTAGCTACTTTCATATCCGTAACCTCAACCTTGTTGATAAGGTAACCTGAATCCACCCAGCTTTCGCTCCCATACAACAAAGTTGGTCGAAAGATTGAACGGTGCACAGATAACTTAGTCTTGGTACTGACTTCCTTCTTGCAGAAGAGAGTAGATCATAGCTGAGCGCTCACTGCATTAGCTTTGCTACACCTCGCTTCCAGTTCTTTCACTATGTTGCCATCCTGTGAGAATATGCATCCTAAGTACTTGAAACCGTCCACCTGTTCTAACTTTGTTCCTCCTATTTGGCACTCAATCCGTTTATATTTCTTTCCCACTGCCATTACTTTCGTTTTGGAGATGCTAATCTTCATACCATAGTCCTTACATTTCTGATCTAGCTCTGAAATATTACTTTGCAAACTTTCAATCGAATCTGCCATCACAACTAAGTCATCCGCATATGCAAGACTGCTTATTTAGTGTTCACATATCTTAATCCCAAGCAGCCAGTCTATTGTTTTCAACATATGATCCATAAATAATATGAACAACAGTGGAGACAGGTTGCAGCCTTGCCTTACCCCTGAAACTACTCTGAACCATGAACTCAATTTACTGTCAACTCTAACTGCTGCCTGACTATCCATGTAAAGACCTTTAATTGCTTGCAAAAGTTTGCCTCCTATTCCATAATCTCGTAGAACAGACAATAACTTCCTCCTAGGAACCGGGTCATATGTCTTTTCTAGATCTATAAAGCATAGATACAATTCCCTGTTCCACTCATAACACTTCTCCATTATTTGCCGTAAGCTGAAGATCTGGTCCTGACAACCTCTAAGAGGCCTAAACCCACACTGATTTTCATCCAATTGGTCCTCAACTAATACTCGCACTTTCCTTTCAACAATACCTGAGAAGATTTTACCCACAACGCTGATTAAAGAGATACCTCTGTAGTTGTTACAATCTTTTCTGTTTCCATGTTTAAAGATTGGTGTGATTACTGCTTTTGTCCAGTCTGATGGAACCTGTCCCGACTCCCAGGCCATTTCAATTATCCTGTGTAGCCATTTCAGACCTGACATTCCACTGTATTTGATGAGTTTCGACTTAATTTCATCCACCCCAGCTGCTTTATTGCACTGCAATCTATTGACCATTTTCTCCACTTCCTCAAATGTGATCCTATTTCCATCATCATTCCTATCCCATTCTTCCTCGAAATCTGAAACATTACTGATCGTATTTTCACCTACATTGAGAAACTCTTCAAAATATTCCCTCCATCTGCCCAAGGCATCCACAGGATTCACCAGCAGTTTTCCTGACATGTCCAAAATACTTGTCATTTCCTTCTTACCTCCCTTTCGAAGACTGCTAATTACACTCCAGAATGGTTTTCCAGCAGCTTGACCCATGGTCTCCAACCTGTTTCCAAAGTCTTCCCAAGATTTCTTCTTGGATGCTGCAATTATCTGTTTGGCTTTGTTTCTTTCTTCAACATAACTTTCTCTGTCTACCTGAGTTCTAGTATGTAGCCATTTTTGATACGCCTTCTTTTTCCTTTTACAGGCTGCCTTGACTGTGTCATTCCACCAAGCTGTTTGCTTCGTCCTACTTTTACACACTATTGTTCCAGGACATTCTTTAGCCACTTCTAGTACTGTGTCCCTGTACCTTGTTCATTCCTTTTCCAATGACTGTAATTGACTACATTCAACTAACTGGTACCTTCCTGAGATCCCTGTTATGTAATTGTGCCTGATTTCCTTATCCTGAAGTTTCTCCACTCTTATCCTCCTACATATGGGCCTGACCTCCTGCACTTTCGGCCTCACAATCCCAATTTCACTGCAGATTAAATAATGATCAGTGTCATCAAAGAATCCCCTGAATACACGTGTGTCCCTGACAGCCTTCCTGAATTCCTGATCTATTATTATATAGTCGATGACAGATCTGGTTCCCCTGCCTCCCAAAGTATACCGGTGAATGTTCTTATGTTTAAAAAAGGAGTTTGTGATTACGAAGCCCATACTGGCACAGAAATCCAAGAGTTGTTTGCCGTTCCTGTTGGCCTCCATATCCTCTCCAAATTTACCCATAACCTTTTCATACCCTTCTGTTCGATTTCCAATCCTGGCGTTAAAATCACCCATGAGCAGAACACTGTCCTTGTCCTTTACTCTAACAACTACATCACTGAGTGCCTCATAAAAACTATCCATCTTATCTTGATCTGTCCCTTCACAATGCGAATATACTGACACAATCCTAATTTTCTTGCTAGACACTGCCAAATCTATCCACATCAGTCGTTCGTTTACATACCTTATTGCAACTACGCTGGGTTCCATTTCTTTCCTGATGTAAAGCCCCATTGTGCTATTCCTGCTTTGACTCCTGACAGGTAGACCTTGTATTCTCCCACTTCCTCTTCTTTCTCACCCCTTACCCGAATGTCACTAACAGCTAAGAAGTCCAGCCCCATCTTACTTGCAGCCTCTGCCAGCTCTACCTTCTTCCCAGAGTAGCCCCCATTGATATTAATAGCTCCCCATCTCATTACCATTTGTTTGCCAAGTCGTATCTTAGGAGTTCCTGGTGTCAGTTAGAGGTGGGACTCCGTCACCTCCAAAGGTCTGAGGCATTTTGCTCTGATTGTTGCCAGCATCATATTTAAAGTACCAGGGAAGCAGGTTGCTAGCCTTACTTGCCCCGAGTCCCATTGGGTTTTACCCCTAACGGTTGAGGGACTAACCGGTGGATTTGGTAGTCTTTGCCGCATGAGCACAAAGGTGACCACGACTCAGAATATGTCCGAGATGCCCAGCCTTATTCCAAAGTGACTGGTATCCCGACTGTTGGGACCACTTACTTGGCCACTCATATGTTGCCCGTGGTTCATGAACTAGGACATGACTACAGGAACCCATACCATGAACCACCATGTTGTACTGTGACTATTATTTCAACGCGATGAATAAATTAGCGTCTTAGTCAATTTCAATGTGAATACTTTAGTCATTACATTTGAACTCAGGATATATCATAGTACTCTGCCACTAATAGGTACGAGTGATATAGATTGGTAGTACTGCGGATCGTTTCTATTTCACAGATGAAATGTTGTTCTCTCTTAATCACAGAGAACACATCTCTGCTCAAGAGGTCTACGGCAAATTATAGACAACAGTGAAAATAATTCATCACTTTAGGAATATGAGCTGCTTTCAACTATCACTAATACTGATTACCATACTACTCTTCTTAGCAGCTGTTCAGTGATGACCACATTTCTCCATTTTTGTTTGCGAAAGAACATTTGAAGAAGGAATTCAAGGCTTTGATTTTTGTTTTACTGTTTTCAGACGTCTCAGGTATCTTGCTCCCAAGATCTTTCACGCAACCCCACAAGCAGAACTCAAGAGGATCATATCAGATAAATTACCTGTCCACAAATCAAGATTTTCTCTACCTGTGTATCTTTCATTGGACTTCTGACGGAGGTTTCCACGAGCAAGGAAGGCGGGAGGGGGAGGAGGCGCAAACTGACTTGACCTCCATCATGTTGGAAACACATACATGCACTAAGCCCAAGTCATCGGCAGTATTCTAGTGGAGTTTCGCGTTCCAACAACTTGCGCTGTACATCTATATTTGGTCGATTTTGCCTACCCTACAATTCATGCCCTACAGTGTAATAAATCAGTTTATTACACTGTATTCCGTTAACTGAGTTGTCTCACAACATGTTTGGATTCGTAACGTTCGTCTCTGGTGTTTCTTGTAGCTTCACTTGTTACATTTTCTCTTTTCCACAGAAACATCCTGAACCCAGTTCATTTACTTTTGCAGGTTAAATAAATTCCAAAAGTACGCATATCTCGAAGTTGTGTTGCGAAATAGATCGTCCATGAGCTCCGTGACCCTCAGTGCATTTTAATTTTGGAAGATCTCCAAGCATCTGTCATATTAGTGAGTTTTGGTGTAGTCTCTCTATGGTAACATCTTTGTTGGGTTCATTGCGACTGATAGGAGCTAATATGGAAAAGGAGATAAGTCTGTGGTTATTTCAACCCATTTTTAGTCAAAACCTAATACTTCGAACAAACTGACGTGGGTTATCCTCTGTGATCTGTAGCTATCTTCCATATCCTTTCTTCTTCCACATCCATTTGCATTCGTTTCGTAGTGACTCACCTACCCCTTCAAATTCACTAGTTCTCTTGAAGAACATGAGACTCGATACAAAAGAATTTACACTGAAATTTTAACAATTTGTTTAAAGGGCCTGAGAAATAATTTGGAAGTGGACAAGAAACTTTATTTATCTGAATGGTGAGGGAGAAGTCTAGTAGTATGCTAAGCTTTAACTTCATGAAGAAGACCGACATGAAACATAATTCGACGAATAACACGACGTCTGAGAATGTTAGGACCGTTCATCCATTTTCTTTGGAGCAGATCGTAGAAAGTCGAATTTGTAGAACAGACCTGTTGACTCTGGCGGTTTTCGGCCGAGGCCTGGCGGCAGTCTTGTCCCTGTCGATGCTGAAGCGGCCAACGGCTGCGTGGGCGTTGGGAAGCGCCGGCTGCGCGGCTGCAGGGGGCGGGGGAGTTTCCGCGTCCATCTCAGGAGTCCGCACTGGAGGACTCTGCAAAAACAACAACAACCCTGTCTACAGCTGATCATCAAAACCAAATGGGATCTTCGGTAGTCAGCGCTGCCTCTACTGTGGAAAATATTGGTAATGGACACCATTACAACAGACAGAAGCAGAAAAACATTCATTTTATATCGCTCTACAATGATGATTTCGTGATCGACATAAACTCAGCCAGACACTATATTAGTCAACCTCTTAAGGGGGAACACTGGTCGCTTTGTAGCGCTGTCGATACTATCGAACAGGTACGAGGCAGTCATGTCACTCATCACAGCTGAAGTAAGTCATGGCAGTGAAGATGTGGGTAAGGTATGTGCCAGACTGCTGTATGGAATCAGCGCAGTAAGGTACTTGGAGACATGACAGAATGGCAGAAAGCAGCTGTCGTTTTTGGACGTGCCCATTACAACACTGAAAAAAGTTGCCCAGTTTGTTGGTATATCAACGCAGACTGTCGATCGTGTCTACAAGGAAAGGTGTACCACTAGCAGCCACGTAATAAGGAGCAAGAACATTACTCGCACAAAGAAAGACACAGACCTGAAACGAGAATTTCTTTGACATCCGACATGGATTACTGCTATCCGTAAATGCAGGCCCATTTCAACCATTTACCTAGCGAACACTGCGAAGCGAGCTGCGTGCAATAGACATTTGAGGTCAGATACTGTGCAAAAGGCCTATTCTCACAGAAACACATAAATATCCACGTCTTCAATTGGCTAACCACAGAAACTGGTCAGTAGCTGACTGGAGGCGTGCTGTGGAGACCGACGAGTCGATATTTTGCTTTTTTTAAAACATGATGCTAGGCGTCGACTACACTGACGGTCCAAATAGTTCAGTCTGGAGGTGTTTCTCGTGCCATGACTTGGCCTACTCTTTCAGATATCTGTGAAAATCATCTAGGACATTTATTTCAACTTTCTCAGTAACAAGCTTCTTTCTTCTACAATTTCATAATAAGTATCCCGTAGACAGTCCCATCTTCTGAGACGACACCAACCAGCTCGCATACAATCCTGGTCTGTCGACAGCTCGGGTGCCTATCGCACCTCGACTGGTCCACTAAAGCACCCGAGCCTAGGCCCATAGAAAATGTCTTTAACTATGTGGAACAGCTGATGAAACGTAGGAATCAACGTCCCCGCAATTTGGTAGCTCTGCAGCATCTAACAATCATTGAGTGGCTTCAGCTCTATGTGGTATATCTGAAGAAACCTGTTGGCTCTCTTTGTCTTCGAACTGAGGTCAGTCTCAATCCTAGAGACGGTGTTGCACTGCAGTGTCATGTCTCCTGGGAATGACTAATTTTTTATCCGGTGCGTTTATTATGTTTCTTCGGCTTATATATAGACCATGATGGCAGCAACAGTAGTGGTGAAAAGGACAGAATCAAAGTTGTGTGGATGCTGAGGCAGGGGCTCACTAGAGTGCTGTATGACAAACAATTGCCTATACACTCAAAGCCAATATATACAAGACAGCCATTTGGGCCATTGCAATGTATGGAATTGAGAGATGGTCAGTAGCAGTGCCCAATGAAGGATAATGCAGTACTCCCTACTTTATCATGCTACCAACTAATATACCCATTATAGATTTTTATTTCTCCAATTCTGGAGCAAATAAGGAGAAGATGTGTTTACTGGCGTGAATACATTCACTGGATAGCAAGTTCTACTGTGGTCAAGGCTACCTAAATACTGGAAAGTAATGGAACATGTCCACCTAGTCAAGCTGTGATTGGAGAACACATTAAGTATATGATGATTGCTTCGCTATGCACAGGCGACACAACACCGTAACAGATGTGCCACTCCAGATCCAAAGAAGTGGATCTTGATAAAATAGGATGAAGACATACCCTGAGCACAGTGTGATTAGCTAATCGCTACCATTAGAACTAGACCCACGATAGACTGTCAAGCATGTCAAAGCATGGTCACAAAGAAAGCTTTCAGCTGCAGTATTTCTCCAACAAATAAGCCAGTGTTGACTTCCATGACGAAGTATACAGTGATAAAGTTTTTTTTAGCTGATGCAGCCAATGATGTTGCGACATGTTCCATTCAAATGATCTTCCAACACTAACAGTGGAAATAAAAAAAACTGAAAAACAAAGAAAACTCTGTGTGCAACTACATGTCCGCTCCTTCTCAGATACAATGCATATAAAGTCTTTAAATAGTTGTGTGATATTGCACCAGTAACTTGCTGAAAAATCACACATACCACCTAAAAAATTAGAAAATGAAATGGAGATCTATGTTATTAAATATAGGCAGTTGAAGATAAAGTAATGATGAAGCATCACGGAACTACAAGGGAAGGACTCAATCAAATGATGATAGACTTTTTGTTGCATCCGTGGCTTGTGATGTAGGTACTGATTTAGCTCATGATCCATTGAAAAATGTGACAGTCCAGTCCATTCGAGACAGTCACAAACTAGTTTTCATAGACCCTACATCTCTCCCTGATAGGATCAATATGGTTGCAGCATCAGCTTCACACAGGCCTACAACGAGCTAAGGGATACGTGGGCCAGTAAGCAATGCAGTTCTGTAGCTAGACACTACAATAATGCTGGCGTAGTACTGTGTAGCATAGTGGTCTATGGTTGAAAGGAGCAGAGAAGATAGCAGTAAGCAGTTATTGTCAGAATATGAGGGTCTGCTTAATCCTCATTGGTCTTTACCAGTGACCCCAGTGACACAGTACAGAATCCCAACTATAATGAACTGCCCATGTACCGTAAATTTTACCACATACCACATTACCTGCAGCCAGTGATGGATGAATTTATTAACCGGCAACTACGAGATGGTATTATAGAGAAAAGTACAGTCCCCGAGAACTGCCAGTAGAAATTATCCTGGAGAAAATGCAGATGGGATGAAGGCATATAGCTTTTGTTGCGACTATCGGTACGTCAATAAGTGTTTATTTATAGATTATCCTACCTCAAGTGTAACAGAAACTTCGGATAATCTGGAGAAATGCAGGTATTTTTTACCCTTCATCTGTGCTGTGGTTATCATCAGTTGGAGGTGGCACCAGAGGATCGCCAAAGGGCAGAATTTATGTTTGCTTCATGAGATTATCACTGTTGGCATATGCTGCTTGAACTGAAAAACGCACCAGGTACATTTCAGTACCTCTTAACTGGGGTAGTGCTGGATTGAAGCTAGACAATGTACAGTGTATTTAGATGACGGAATCGCCTTTATGAAGAATTTGGAAGAGCATATATTGTGGGTAAGGTTACACATGGCGCACCTAACACTTGGTTTAGATAACTTCGTGACAGAAGAAGTACAGTATTTAGGGCATGTAGTTAGTCATGAGGGAGTCCAGGTCGATACCTGTATAATAAAAGCTCTACAGGATTTTCGAGCACAACATATGGAAAGAAGTTGCAATCCTCCTTGGACCTGCTGAATTACAGTCGGAAGTTTGTACCAAAATTTGCAGCACTATAGCCACTGACTCATCCATTGAAGAAAAAAGTAAAGTTCCACTGGTCAGTCGAGTGGGAATATGCATTCAGTCATTTGAGAGAATTATTAAAACCTGGACCTATATTAGTTTTCCCAAATTATGAGAAGGAATTTGTGTTATCATGTGACACAAGCACGTATGCACAAGGCTGTGTATAAAGTCAGGGAATGGAGAGGGCAGTACGTCATCTACACCTCACTATAGTTGAACAGAGCAGAAAAATACTATCCTAGAACAGAGAAAGAGATGGTTCAGATGGTTCAAATGGCTCTGAGCACTATGGGACTTAACTACTGAGGTCATCAGTCCCCTAGAACTTAGAACTACTTAAACCTAACTAACCTAAGGACATCACACACATCCATGCCCGAGGCAGGATTCGAACCTGCGACCGTAGCGGTCACGCGGTTGCAAACTGACGCGCTTAGAACCGCACGGCCACACCGGCCAGCGAAAGAGATGCTGAGTCTCATATACAACATATTTTTCATGTTATCTGTTTGGGAGAAACTTCAAGGTCATAACGAATCATGCAGGACTGAGATGGCTGTTAGCTTTAAACGATCCATCGACCTGGTTAATGCAATGGACATTGAAACTCAATCATTTAGAGTTTGTGGTAATTCATCGACCTGCTAACTCTCACAGAAATGCTAATGGCCTGAGTCGGAACTTCTGTGCAGTACGATGAGTAGGTTCCAGTTCCATAGTGGCAAGAGGTGCAAGCTGATTATGAAGACTACAAGCCACAATTTATTGTGCACAATCGAGAGTGATGTATACAAATGAAACTCGGACCTTGTATTATGGTATCAGCTACAATGCGAAATAAAGTGCTAAAACAGGTGCATGATCATGTATTAGCAGGACATGAAGGCTGTAGACCAACAGAATGATGTGGCTCAAGTGGTTCAGATGGCTCTAAGCACTATGGGACTTAACATCGGAGGTCATCAGTACCCTAGGCTTAAAACTACTTAAACCTAACTAACATAAGGACATCACACACATTCATGCACGAGGCAGGATTCGAACTTGCGACCGTAGCAGCAGCGCGGTTCCGGACTGAAGTGCCGCTCGGCCACAGCGGCCGGCAGAATGATGTGTGAACAAATAATAGTGGTGACAAACATGTAAGCAGGATGTAAAACAATATATAAAAGCCGGCCGCGGTGTTCGAGCGGTTCTAGGCGCTTCAGTCCGTAACCGCGCGACTGCTACGGTAGCGGGTTCAAATCCTGCCTCAGGCATGGATGTGTGTGTTGTCCCTAGGTTAGTTAGGTTTAAGTAGTTCTAAGTTCTAGGGGACAGATAACCTCAGATGTTAAGTCCCATAGTGCTCAGAGCCATTTCAGCCAATATACAAAAACTGTTTACCATTTGTACAATGAACCAAATTACGTCACCAATGTAGTCTGCCACAGAGTTTACTGGAGGCCAACAAACTATTTCAGATGTTCGGTTTGTGTATCTTAGGTACTTTTGGACAGATGCCAGCAAGGAATTGGTAAGTGTAAACGATAACAAAACCATTTCTCACGCATTGTAGAAATGATACCTATTCCAAGACAACAAGTTGACACAGTGAGACAAGCCAAGGATAATAGCTGGGTATTAAAGGTTGGTACTCAAGAGATTTTGACTATGGACGAAGTTACTCAGTTGATATTAGAACTGATGAAGCAATTTTGTCATTTATTATGAGTTCGATAACCAAGAACACATGCACTACACCCACAAGGAAATGGTAGAATCGAACCTGGTTACAGGATGCTAGGGAAGATGTCGAGTCACTCTCTCAAGAGTCAATCATTACAATGACTGGGATGTGCTATTACCTGATGTAGTTGCAGTGCGTAATTCAAAAATTCAAAAGAGTACAGATCGATCATTTTATGAGGTACAGCTTAATATTTGTTATGTTGTGTAGCGTAGGTTCATTTCTTTGACCATTATATTTTACAAAAATAGATGTAATGAAATTTTGCAAGTGCCCACACCAATGTAAGTAAATGTTTGCAATGCGTTTGTTAAGTTGTTAACTAAAGTGAGTTTTATGAAGTATTTTATACTAAATAATCTGAGTGCTTAGTAGCAAAAACGATCTTACGGGCCGGCCGGAGTGGCCGAGCGGTTAAAGGCGCTACAGTCTGGAACCGCACGACCGCTACGGGCGCAGGTTCGAATTCTGCTTCGGGCATGGCTGTGTGTGATGTCCTTAGGTTACTTAGGTTTAAGTAGTTCTAGGGGACTTATGACCACAGCAGTTGAGTCCCATAGTGCTCAGAGCCATTTTTTTGATCTTACGGGGCTCTTGGAAAATACAGCATTAAATTCACTTTAGGAATATTTGAAACTGCCTTAATATATTTCGATTTTGCTCTGAATTCAGAGCAGTGGCTAAAGAAGAAGCTAAATATTTATGTTTGAATTCACTACTATCCATTTTAGTTGAAAAAAGCATCTTTTTTTAATATCGATGACTCTGAAGTATTGAACAGGTTTAAAACAGATTACGGTGGTAGAAATGCGGATCTATAAAATCTATGAAAAACTTCAGTATATGACAAAGAATGGCTTGATGTCCACTGTTCCAGCCCCCCTCCCCCCCCCCCCCCCCTAATCCAACCAGCACACTCGCGGACAGGCACAGTTAATATAGGCTACCCCGCAGGCAGCCCAATTTCACATGTGTGAGCCTTTTGACCACCCTTATATGCAGCAGGTCTGTCACGGCAGTAAGCTGCATAAGGGACGGCCCGGCTGTCAGACTGCCCCTACGCCAGCGGTTTTTTTGTCTACTTGGCAGGAGCTTGGCTAGATTTAATAGTTTCCTGATTTGCTTATTGGATTTAGTATTCTTCCGCTAATATCAGTAAGCGTTTTTTGACAAATTAACGACTTTACAGAGGATTAGGACCCCTGGATGTAGAGAAGGAACTGTGCGAGAACTTGGAATTGTCAGATGTAATTGAGAAACTGACGTACACTCCTGGAAATGGAAAAAAGAACACATTGACACCGGTGTGTCAGACCCACCATACTTGCTCCGGACACTGCGAGAGGGCTGTACAAGCAATGATCACACGCACGGCACAGCGGACACACCAGGAACCGCGGTGTTGGCCGTCGAATGGCGCTAGCTGCGCAGCATTTGTGCACCGCCGCCGTCAGTGTCAGCCAGTTTGCCGTGGCATACGGAGCTCCATCGCAGTCTTGAACACTGGTAGCATGCCGCGACAGCGTGGACGTGAACCGTATGTGCAGTTGACGGACTTTGAACGAGGGCATATAGTGGGCATGCGTGAGGCCGGGTGGACGTACCGCCGAATTGCTCAACACGTGGGGCGTGAGGTCTCCACAGTACATCGATGTTGTCGCCAGTGGTCGGCGGAAGGTGCACGTGCCCGTCGACCTGGGACCGGACCGCAGCGACGCACGGATGCACGCCAAGACCGTAGGATCCTACGCAGTGCCGTAGGGGACCGCACCGCCACTTCCCAGCAAATTAGGGACACTGTTGCTCCTGGGGTATCGGCGAGGACCATTCGCAACCGTCTCCATGAAGCTGGGGTACGGTCCCGCACACCGTTAGGCCGTCTTCCGCTCACGCCCCAACATCGTGCAGCCCGCCTCCAGTGGTGTCGCGACAGGCGTGAATGGAGGGACGAATGGAGACGTGTCGTCTTCAGCGATGGGAGTCGCTTCTGCCTTATTGCCAATGATGGTCGTATGCGTGTTTGGCGCCGTGCAGGTGAGCGCCACAATCAGGACTGCATACGACCGAGGCACACAGGGCCAACACCCGGCATCATGGTGTGGGGAGCGATCTCCTACACTGGCCGTACACCACTGGTGATCGTCGAGGGACACTGAATAGTGCACGGTACATCCAAACCGTCATCGAACCCATCGTTCTACCACTCCTAGACCGGCAAGGGAACTTGCTGTTCCAACAGGACAATGCACGTCCGCATGTATCCCGTGCCACCCAACGTGCTCTAGAAGGTGTAAGTCAACTATCCTGGCCAGCAAGATCTCCGGATCTGTCCCCCATTGAGCATGTTTGGGACTGGATGAAGCGTCGTCTCACGCGGTCTGCACGTCCAGCACGAACGCTGGTCCAACTGAGGCGCCAGGTGGAAATGGCATGGCAAGCCGTTCCACAGGACTACATCCAGCATCTCTACGATCGTCTCCATGGGAGAATAGCAGCCTGCATTGCTGCGAAAGGTGGATATACACTGTACTAGTGCCGACATTGTGCATGCTCTGTTGCCTGTGTCTATGTGCCTGTGGTTCTGTCAGTGTGATCATGTGATGTATCTGACCCCAGGAATGTGTCAATAAAGTTTCCCCTTCCTGGGACAATGAATTCACGTTGTTCTTATTTCAATTTCCAGGAGTGTATAAGGAAGTAAGTTTGAGAACACAGACAAAAATTTTATACCGGGTGATCAAAAAATCAGTGTAAATTTGAAAATTTAGTAAACCACGGAATAATGTAGATAGATGACACACATGCTTGGAATGACATGGGGTTTTATTAGAACCAAAAAAAACAAACAAACTGTGGTGTCACCGCCAGGCACCACACTTGCTAGGTGGTAGCCTCTAAATTGGCCGCGGCCCGTTAGTGTACGTCGGACCCGCGTGTTGCTACTATCAGTGATTGTAGACCGAGCGCCGCCACACGGCAGGTCTGGAGAGACTTCCTAGCACTCGCCCCAGTTGTACAACCGACTTTGCTAGCGATGGTTCACTGACAAAATACGCTCTCATTTGCCGAGACGATAGTTAGCATAGCCTTCAGCTACGTCATTTGCTACGACTTAGCAAGGCACCATTACCAGTTACTATTGAGATTATGAATAATGTACCGTCAAGAGCGACGTTCATCATTAATGGATTAAAGTTAAACGTCCGTTTTTCTAAAGTCTAATTTCCTTGTCCTGTTCCAGACCCTACGCCAGCCTGCGTGAGCTAAAACGCGTGTCTTTCGGCTTCCTCTAGTACCCAGTGTTGGCTCTCCTGCCAACCCACAACACAAACAATGTTCATAAAATGTCTGACAGATGGCGCTGGACAGCAAAACGTCAGTGACATCGCATGACAATCGTGTATAAAAGGAGCTGTCATGATAGAGAGAATCAGATGCGCCAGCAGACGCAGCATGTTGACGTTATCTGAACAGGAGCTTTTACTGAAGCTGTATTATCAGAATGGGGAATGTGCAGCGTTACGATCCTATCGCCATAGGAAGGGGATTCGCACGGGTAAAGGTCCGTTGACAAATGCAGCTGTGTAGCGAGAATGATTTCGAAGTTCGAAACCATTTAGACTATAGACCCCGTAGTGGCCGACCGAGCACAAGGCGTAATGCTGCTAAGACAGTTCAGGAAGGTATGGAGACTGTAGCGGGTTTGTCTATGCACGGGGAAGTCAGCGCTCGTGCACTCGCAAGTCACACCGGCATTCCATACCTACTGTTTGGTTGGCACTGAGGCGTACCCTCCGATGCTATCCGTACAAAATCTATCGGCATCATGAACTGTTACCTGGCGATTTAGTGAAGCGGAGGGCATTTGCGGTGTGGGCGTTTCAAAAGATGGCGGAAGATGACGATTGGTTGAGTAACGTGTTGTGGAGCGTCGAAGCTCATTTCACGCTCCGAGGGTCTGTCAACGCCCACAACTGCAGAATTTGGGCTACCGAAAATTCTGAAACTCCATTGCACGACGAGAAATTCACGGTATGCGTTGGATTTACCACATCTACCGTTATCGGGCCTTTTTTCTTCGAGGAAATGCGTGATTCTGGTTTTGTAACTGCTACCGTGACGGGTGAGAGGTACACCGATATGTTACAGAATCGCATCGTCCGTAGCCTGGATGATAAACATCTGCTGGAACGTACGATGTTTATGCAGAATGGCGCTCCACCCCATATTGCTAGACGCGTGAAAGATCTCTTGCGCGCCTCGTTTGGTGATGGTCGTGTGCTCAGCCGCCACTTTCGTCATGCTTGGCCTCCCAGGTCCCCAGACCTCAGTCCGTGCGCTTATTGGCTTTGGGGTTACCTGAAGTCGCAAGTGTATCGTGATCGACTGACATCTCTAGGGATGCTGAAAGACAACATCCGACGCCAGTGTCTCACCATAACTCCGGACATGCTTTACAGTGCTGTTCACAACATTATTCCTCGACTACACTGTTGTTGAGGAATGATGGTGGACATATTGAGCATTTTCTGTAAAGAACATCATCTTTGCTTTGTCTTACTTTGTTACGATAATTATTGCTATTCTGATCAGATGAAGCGCCAGGTGTCGGAATTTTTTTTAACTTTTGTATTTTTTTGGTTCTAATAAACCGTTGTCATTCCAAGCATGTGTGTCAATTTATACCTCTCTATCTACATTATTCCGTGATTTATTCAGTTTTCAAATTTATACTGACTTTTTGATCACCCGGTAGATCTACTATATGGTGCAAAATACGTTTGTATCGTTTTCTTTTGAACGCGTATTACAACATTTGTGTGTACATAGTAAATCTTTCGCCTTTATAGCACAGTGGACAGTGTAGCTGAGCTCCATGCAGAGGGTCCATGTGCGATTCCCGGTGCTGCGAAGGATTGTTCCTTGGTGGGAGGAATGGAACAGGGTTCTCGCAACCTCGTGAGGCCAACTGTAGAGTTGCTTGACATTGCAGTAGCGGTTTCAGGTCACGAAAAGTGTCTGGCCCCACACCCCTCCATACTGTATCCACCGATGCCACGGGCACAGATTAACATGAGTCCGCCAGGGTCTCTGGATGGATCTTACGTTTCATAGTACTGTATATCACGCAAAGACATGAAAATATTATTTTCCCTGGCATCTAAATATAGTGATGAAAATAACATTCACGGGACAGCAAGTAAATTAGTCATGAAAAGCAGTTTCGTTATCCTGTGCTCAGTCGTTACGTTATTTACAGCGGTGGTAAAACGTTGTGACTGGTATTGCTATTGACAACTCTCTGATTTGGAATGTGATTAGAATTAGATATCGGTGAGTTTGTGCAGATTACTGTGCAAGACTACCCGCATCGTTATTGTTGTTTAACTTCCATCCAAGACCCTGTGTCCGTTCTCGTATTCTCGTGTTCCGAACCAGACGCAACAGTGACTGTAAGAGATATGCGAGAGCGTACCATTTGGAGGTTATCGGCGATGAAGGCGGGGTTGATGATGCCGAGCCCCGCGCCGGAGCCGCTGGAGCTGGAGGTGGAGGACCGGCCGTGGTGCTGGAAGAGCAGCCGCCGCGCGCTGCCGTTGGAGGCGCTGGTGGGCGGCCGCCATCTGGCGGAGCGCGCCCTCCGCGCTCGCGACCCGCGGCCCAGCATCGCGCCGCCGTCTGCAACACGCCGCCGCGCCGGCCTCAGCACGAGCAACGTGCAACCTCCGCCTCTCGCTTTACTACGCACAATTCAAATAGGGCTGTTAATCAGTTAACGCCAAAAAATCAATTTTTCCTTTGACCACCCACGAGACTCTGTAGAGGTTCGTTTACTAAAATTTGCACCTTTTTTTTTGGTCTTGAAGCCGTTTTGAATATCAGCCACACCCCCTTTCAATTCAACAAGACGTACTACAAAAAGAAGAAATGATTTTTAACAGTTCTGGGAGGCACATAGTCACAACGTTTCCACAAACGTATTCAACAAGGCGGCGACGAGTAACGGGGTTTATAATGGTCCATTTTATTCTTCGTTGTTGTGAGTTAAGGTTCATTCAAATTCGCAACACTTCGTCTCGATTTTGTTACTGACTGCGACAGCAGTGCACTAAGAGACTAGCAAGGTACACTTCTGAATGCAATATCGGCGGAGTGCGAAGAGTCTCGTCCATATTGACTTTTAACGTAGCTTTTTACAATAAGGAGCGAATGTTGTGCCATAACAATCAACAATATCTAAAAAATAACAGGAAATTTGATTTTTTTTTTAGTTTCCCGAGGCCGCTGGGAGGTATGAAACGGTACAGTACAAGGCAGTTTCTTTACTACTCTCTCGTAACGTACAGATAATTACCGAAGAATGTCATTTTTCTTTAAGAACAAAAAAGGCTATTAAACAGCAGAAGACCCAACGTTTTGAAGAAATCCGTCGTACAACAATCCAACAACGTGAAGATTCGTTCGCTACACTTCCAGCCAAATCACGGAATTCTGAACATGGAAAAGTTGTATGGAATGCAATACTTGCATTATTTAAAGCAGAAAACAAGCCACCACATCCGTATCTGAAGAGAAAGCCACACAGAGGTGATAATCAATCGTCAAACGCAATAAATCTCTTTCCCAATACAGAAGAAACCAATTCTGCAAGTGTTGCTACTTCTGGGCCACAAATGGCGAGAATAACACGTGCGAGACTACATTGCGAAGCAGTCTGCAGTACAATAGTATGTGCCATTACATAAACATTTTCGTCAGCGCAACTGCTTGAACATTGTGTAACTGACGTATTTACAAGCACGTAAAAATGTTAAATCATCACACTTATTCAGGATTCTGATATGCCTGGAGTAATAATGCTTCAACTGTTCATTTACGTATCCGTGGTATCGGTAGCTGCTGCACAAATAGTTTATTAAATTTTGTATTGTTGTTGCAACTGCTGAGATACATTTCTTTTTCGTGACACATCTTTCATCTTATGCAGCTGGATTGATTTGGGGGAGAGACGAAACAGCGAGGTCATCGGTCTCATCGGATTAGCGAAGGATGGGGAAGGAAGTCGGCCGTGCCCTGTGAAAGGAACCATCCCGGCACTTGCCTGAAGCGACTTAGGGAAAGCACGAAAAACCTAATCAGGATGGCCGGACGCGGGATTGAACCGTCGTCCTCCCGAATGCGAGTCCAGTATGAAACACCGTGACTGCTCCTTGCTTACAATGAGGATTTGACCTCTGCATGCGTATTTCAAAAGAATGTTCGCTTTTGGTTCTCACGTTATAAATAAAACAACAAAATCAGTTTACGTTAATGAGAGTGAAAAATGGATGATTCGTCACAATACAGAGTTGTATGATGTATACAAAGAGCCGAACATCGTGGCTATAATGAAGACACGACGACTCCAGTGGGCACGGCATGTTGCTCGAATGCAGCACAACCGATGGCCGAAAACTGGACTCAACACCAAGCCAACCGGCAGAAGGCCCGTAGGAAGACCTAGAACTCAATGGAGTGACTGCGTATGCAAAGGCCTTCAGAGAGTGGGGCTGCTGGAAGGATGGCAGAAAGGAGCCGAAGACAGGCTGTAGTGGAGGCAATCTCTCAAAGCAGCGCACTGTCCATTGCGCCTGATCGCGTTAAGTAAGTAAGTAACGAAACCAGGGTGACAGTTAAAACTTGTGAAATAAGCGAGCAGCAACACTTCTCTTTCTAACACAGAAACAGAAGTAAGAATGCCTACACCATGTTTTAAGTGACTAACATGAAAAGTGTCTGAAGACAAAAAAGGGCTTTTTAGTATTTGCACACATATTCGTATGAGCAGAATATCCAGTGACCTATATATATATATATATATATATATATATATATATATATATATACGAGGGGCGTTCAATAAGCAATGCAACACATTTGTTTCTCGCCCAAAGGAGGCGGCCCTAAACGTAGCCTTCAAAATGGCGTCTGCAACGGAGGTGCTTCTAGACAAAGCTGTCATTGAGTTTCTTTGGGGAGAAAAAACAGACCATCGCAGATATTCATAGGCGCTTGCGGAATGTCTACGGAGACCTAGCAGTGAACAAAAGCACGGTGAGTCGTTGGGCGAGGCGTCTGTCACCATCGCAACAAGGTAGCGCAGACCTATCCTTTCTCCAGCGTGCCGGCTGGCCATACACATCTGTGACTCGTGCAATGTTGGAATCTGCGTACACTCTCATTCGATGTGATCGACGGTGCCTAATCAAACATATGACTGCACAAATGGGCGTCTCTCTTGGTAGTGCTGACGCACTCGTCCACCATTTCAAAAATGGTTCAAATGGCTCTGAGCACTATGGGACTTAACTTCTGAGGTCATCAGTCCCCTAGAACTTAGAACTACTTAAACCTAAGTAACCTAAGGACATCACACACATCCATGGCCGAGGCAGGATTCGAACCTGCGACCGTAGCGGTCGCGCGGCTCCGGACTGTAGTGCCTAGAACCGCTCGGCCACTACGGCCGGCCCATTTTAGTTACTGGAAGGTGTGTGCATGTATTCCTCGCCGTTTAACAACAGACCGTAAAGAGCAACGAAGGGCCGTCTGTGTGGAATTGTTTTCGCGTTAGGAGACTGATCGTGAAATATTTTGTCGAACATCGTCACAGGCGATGAAACATGGGTACATCATTTCGAACCTGAAAAGAAACGGCACTTCATGGAGTCTGTCCTCCGAAAAAAAGCTCAAAGCCGCACTCTGAGCCAGTAAAGTGGTGGCGACGGTCTTCTGGGACTCTGAACGGGTTATTCTGTTTGAT
Source organism: Schistocerca serialis cubense (assembly GCF_023864345.2). Taxonomy (NCBI): domain Eukaryota; kingdom Metazoa; phylum Arthropoda; class Insecta; order Orthoptera; family Acrididae; genus Schistocerca; species Schistocerca serialis. Next base: position 520,759,059 of record NC_064638.1, read on the forward strand.
GTCCCCCCTCTTGATGCAACGACCAACTCTGAAGTGTACTGTGCCACTATCGAGAAATTGAAGAAACGACTTGTTCATTGTCACAAAAAAGCGAACGAACTTCTGCTTCTCTATGTCAACTCGAGGCCTCACGCAAGTCCGCGCACGTGAAAGGAGCTCACAAAACTTCACTGGACTGTTCTTCCTTATCCACTGCCCGAATCTCGCACCTTCCGACTCCGTCTGTCTGGACCAATGAAGAATGCACTCTGCGGAAAGCAGTACGTAGATGATGGGGTGGTTATTGATGTAGCAAGACGTTGGCTCCGACGTCGACCAGTAGAGAAGTACCATGCGGATGTACAGACCCTCCCAGTACGGTGGCGTAAGGCCGTCTCATTGAACGGAGACAATCTTGAAACGCAGGTTTTGAAGCCAACAGAGTGGAGAATAATATAGTGTATTAGAATCCTGAACAAAACCAACCAGCTTTCATAAAAAAATGTGTTGTGTTACTTACTGAACGGCCCTCGTACTAGTTCAACACTAATAGCGAATCATGACAAACCAGTCTACTACAGCCAGATCCTAATGGAAAAGTGATTGACAGATACCGCTGTGTTACCTCATATGCCAATTGCAACAGTCAGTTTCACGCGATTCTTGCGTCCAGTAACAACAACTGTGATTCGTTTTCGCCGTTTACATTGTGTATCATTGTGACGTATTTATTTTTCGTGTCAGGGTGTCCAAATCTAGCCGCGAAAATGTGCATAAAAGTGATACAACTATTACCAACCTGTTAATCAAACTCAATATTACACATTAATGTGCAGTGTTTGAATGTAGTCCTATTTTTGCTGCCGCTACCATACGTGTGCGCAGACAAACATGATACGACAGCCTCACCCCTTTGCACGCTCGACTGTCAATCAGTTTTGTTATTCTGATCGCGCTGTAGTAGGTCAATATTTTCTCCATGGCCAATATCACTGGACATTGCAGCCCAGGGCGGAATGGAGCCAGGGGGAGAACTGCTTCCTCGCATCCTGCAGGAATTTTTCTGAGATGCCTGCTGCATCAAGCTCTACGGCCTAATCTGACAAGGCGGGGCTACCACGTTGGCATCACAGATTTAGTTCAAACTTTGTACGCCTTTAGTAAGCCATGAAAACAACAATAATGTGCAAGTGGTAAGGTGGACTGCTCTGACGATTACGAGAATGTGAGGCGACGATTTGATTCCAGCTCAGAATTAATTGTTAATCTACTTTTTTCATCACTGGCCATATTATTTAATTTGTATGACATTTAAGAAGTAATATAACCAAAAACTCACATGTATTTGCATGAAGTGATTTTTATGCTGACTACTTACTATTTTTAATTAAATTTAATTACTAGACAAACATATTTATAACTATCGACAAGCAAAAGAAGAAACGCATTGTGCTTTATACCATGACATCTTTACCGACGACGTAGGTCTTCCAACTTGCACACATAAAGTCGTACCCCCAAACGCCAAAATGTACTCCGATCTGCCAACCATGCGACGTTTATTTCTATCGGCAAGTAGAAAACTTTATCAAGGGCCTTCAGAACATTTTATTTCTGATTGACAATGAACGAAAAATTGCTTCTTTTGAAGATGGTATTAAAATCCATTCTATCGTATATCACCAACTGTCAGCACCTATATTTGCCAAAATGTTGCGCTACGCAGAGTGGTTTGCATCCAAACTATCGGAAGAAAGAGAAATTTTTCATAACGTCAACTAGGTCTGTTTTCCCTTAGAAACGTTGAACATTCCCTGTAAATGCGGGGAAAATGTATTCATTCGATGTAGTAGATGGCGTTTCAGTTTATGTTTTTTCCATATCTATATGACAAATGTCATCTTCAATGCGCGATGTCGAGGGCATATCCGACGAGTAATTGTTCATTACTCTTGCGGTCTCGCACATGGTGCCTTACTATATTACTGATTGTAAATAACGGCATTCGCATCATTATTTACCGAGATCTGATTGGGCTTTCCAAGCCTGTCCCTCGTCCTCGACAAAATAAAAACAGTAAATAGTCAAATAACATATGAATTTCACTATAACTTCTTGAAAGTGCACATGGTTTTTTTTTCATTATATTACCTCTCAAATGTCGTATAAATTAAATAATGTGACCAGTGGTGAAAGAATATAGACTGGAAAAACTAGCAAAATCTAACGACTTCCTTTTTTTTTTTTTTTTTTTTTTTTTTTTTTTTTTTTTTTTTTGTAAAATAAGCAGGATAATGCGCGCTCTCTACTTTAGATTGGGTTCCATTAGGAAAATTATGCACCGCGATCACGCAACAAGTATTGTAAACACTGGAAAATCCAGCACTTGCTGTATAAATTTGAAACTACATTTTTACCATTGCACATGGATTCCACTCACAGAGCGATCACCCTCAGTGCAAGACCGAGTCCAGCGGACTCACGACTTGCCTACAATGACTTCTTACGGTCGGTGCTTTCGCACAGATACATCAGTTACATAATAGACGCGTAAAACTATTCTTGCGATTTTCTCGGAATTGCCAGAGTAGTGCAGCTTACTACTTGCACATTATCGTGTTTTAATGGCCTACTTAAGGTGTGCAAAGTTTGAAGCAAATACGTGAACCCAGTGTTGTGGCCTTCCCCGATCTTAGCGCCTCATTTGTATTCCAGTTAAGTGATCACGTTGGTAGACATCACTACTTGAGTTTAATAATTTTCACAAACGGCCTTTGTGTTGGGAGTTTGTTGTTTACTTTGCGGGAATCGGCTTTCGTATGCAGTGTAAACATGAACAATGTTGAAACTATTTTAAATGCTAACAGAAAAGTAAACCTGTGAGGAAGGGTCGTGAGACGTGCTTGGGTAGCTCAGTCGGTAGAGAACTTGCCCGCGAAAGGCAAAGGTCCGGCACACAGATTTAGCCTGCCAGGAAGTTTCATATCAGCGTACACTCCGCTGCAGAGTGAAGATCTCATTCTGGGAACAGAAATTACCGGAAAAAGTTAGTTGCATCGGAACTGGGCCTCCGAGAACAGAACCTTGGATTGAGAGAGTGACGAAATCAAATAATCGTAACTACAAGGGAACATTTAACAAGGAAATGTATAGTTAGCACAACTTGTTGTGTAGGTGCAGCGTAAGGATATCCGATTTTCCACCCGGACGTAAATTAGTGAACTAATACATCTGTTAGGCATCTTGTACATTTGTCGGAAAAAATAGAAAAGCACAACTCCCATTTACACAAAAATGCGAAATGGAGAGTTGTGAAAGCTTACACATTATTTCGTTATTGCCCTAAACTCTTCTTAATTATGTACAAAACAAGAAAATTCCACAAAAATAATTCTTTCCCTTGTCAGATACGTTATGCATCTTATTATTATTATTATTATTACTGTTGTTATTATTACTGGAAGTGGCTGTAGTAGTATAAACTTGCCGATAAGCATACTGTTATATATAAGATGCTATGAATTTCACACTCTCAAGTTTATCTGAATCTGAAAATTTGTGAGCATCCAGAATGTACACTCACGAGCCGCCACTACTAATTGCTATTATTTTGAATAATTATCGTTTTTGTGGAGATGGATTCCACACAGGTGGTAGGAAATGTTATAACAATGACTGCTATTTTACGTTCTGTCGGATGATGAAAAGTATTGCTATTGTGACCTCCGTGGCGATGAATTTCCTTTAAATTTAAGAATTGTCTTTGGCATCTGCATGGAAAACAGCTAATCCCAAGAAGGTACTGTCTTTATATATTAAGTTTTCAGATGTAGTTGAATGTTTTTGCATATTGTTCTGATTTCCAGACCTGATGTACTTAACGCTTTAGCGGACAAGTTCAACTGCACTGTTGTAAGATGGATGAAAATATTGTAGTAATGTACATAACGTTGTCTTAACCCAAGTAGTTTCCGTCGTATAAGTGTTACCTTTACAATCCGATTAGACTACTGAACATTGTCATGTCCTACTTCCAGTTCGATATATTGCCTTTTATTATCTATTTGTGTATGTCTGTCATGGACGTTTGCTTATTGGTTAACAATACCAAGTGATAAAAATTGGTCACTATTTAGAAACTGCTTATTTTTGCTACAAGTACGTCCTCTGTTGTTCTTTTTGGAGTAATTATTTTGGCTTTTTTCATTTCAGTACAACTAAACAAGAGTTGGTTATTGGAACGTTGGTGCAACCTGGTTTATGAAATTTGCTAACTTCCAGTTTAAGCATGGATGGAGTTATTATTGGTCAGGGTTTCACACAAATGCTATCCTTAACATCTTTGCACAACTGTATTTCTTATCAGTATGCTGTCTCTGTGACACCTATCAATACTCATACATTACTTACAAAACCCATCGAGAACTGTGTGAAATGTTACGTAAAACAGTTTATGGCGCTATTCCAGATGTGAATCAGTTTCCTTACTTTATTTTCAGCACACGTATGTGATTTCGAACTACATGGAGGTTGCAAATACATATATCTTTAGAGGTAGAGAGTTTAAATTTCGGCTTCATCGAGTTCAATAGAGCAGGGTCACTGGTCTTGTTAAGTTGGGCAAGGACAGTTTGGCCTTATCAAATGAACCATCCCACTATTCGTATAGCTTGAAGCGATTTAAGGAGATCACAGATAAAAACCAGATGATCGAACGACGACTTGAACTCCACTCAAATCGAGTTAAGAAACAGTTCACTGCTTTGCCCATTGATATGCAACATAACGGTTCCGACTAATTGTAGCACAGAATTAACTGTGTCCACCATGTTGCATTTCCCTTTCCAAAACAATGCGCTGCTCAAGGTCTCGGTCCTGATACAGGATAGACATATTTGATATAAATCACTTCAGACAAGTCCTCAACACAGCCACGGTCGAGTAATAGCCTTACTCTCCATCAACCAAGTTACAATGACTTCGATCTCATCAATACATTAAAATCTAAAATTATTTATTTTCATTATGTCACTTGGTGTTTTGCCAGCATTTCGTGAACATAAACCAAAATTTCCCGCTACTTACAGTCAGGGAAAGTAAACCATTCTAAAAGAGTGGACTTCTCCGTCATTACTACCACTGTGAATAGCTCACATATTTCTGTCATTACGTCTTCTTCTCGAAAATGATCGAATTACCTTATCTGCTCTGAACAATGAGGTCTGGAGCTCTGTGCACGGACTTAAATGTGTTACTCAGAACCGTTGAATACTACTTTTGATGTAAGGAACTAATTAAATTTCAGGACCATATTACCTAATTGCCTAAATACTTTTTATATGTGTTACATGTGGATGTACGAAATCATTTACTCAGTTGAATTCCACAGCATCCAACAGACATTTTTACCAGTATATTGAGTGCATTGGTACACAATCTTGTTGATGGAACATAGTATACTTCCGGATAAATTAAATATAACTGTCGATACAACATTTGTACAACTTTTTGCCCCCGGTCGTTGGTCTAGTGCCATTAGAGGTGCGGATAAGCAGACGTGGTATCGGTATACGTTAAACGTAGTGTCAAGGATGAACTTAACATGCATTATGGTGCAACATCATTTGGTCATGACAGTTTTGTTCAGTGACTATCTCGATCACAACGTTTGATGTCAATGAGTTTATTTTTACGGGGAAAAGTAATGAACCTCAATCACAAGACTCTAGTTGACGATTACTAGTGCGTGGTTTCTAGGATCGAGATAGCTCATGAAGAAGTGTGAGAGTTCACTGTTAACATGCTTGTGCAGTTGATGGTAGTAAGTGATTACACAGGGTATCCTAGAAGTAAATGTACACCCAATTAAAACTGTATATAAATGTATGCCTGATTAAAAACTGTATTTATGGCTACAAGAGTATACCGTTTAGAGATGCGGAAGTGGTGGCAGGAATTTTGGAATAAACGATCAGTTTTCTATTTGTGCGCTTGGTGCAGGTAGCTGTAATGTTCAAGAAACAGGAAATGGTTACAAATCTGAAACGAAGAAATAGGAAGGATGTTTTTAGTTTAATGTCCCATCAACGTCGAGGTCATTAGAAATGGAGCACCAGCTCAGAAAGAACGAGGATGGGGCAGCGAACAGGCGTCCTCGTTTTCAAACTAACTATGGCGGCAGTTAATTTAAGCTACATAATGGAATAACTGAAAACTTAAATATGGAATTTGGACGCCAGTCCCCGGGAATCAAGTCCGTGTCTTAACACACCGCGGCCTCACTACGTAGTTCACGAAAATGTCAGTTTCCTCCTTTCTATTATTGGATTTAATCATTGCTAACAGTGCTGAGGAAATTTGAGGTAATATATGTGAAGATGTTCCAGTTTAACAGGAGTTTTACCTTACGAAGTGACAAGTCACCTGTTGTTGACTTACAAAGAACAGGTCGATATGCAATCCTAGCTAAACGAGTGCAAGAGTGAGACAACACTTTATGAAAAGTCAGAACAAATAATGTGTTCGGTTCTTGTGGTATTCGGAAGACAAATAGGTCTGTACATAATGTCTTGTACAAACATTTCCTATTTATTGTACAAAAAGTGGAAGCATTCGATCTTTGGTAGCCAATGGCGCCACACTTAGATGCGACCTCCCAGTCACAATGTTATCTTGTACTAAGGACAATAGCTGCTATTTCAAATGGCTACTTTTTTCTGGCAAAGGAAAATTTTATGTAGCGGACGTACTTGATATACCGTAGTCTTTGCGTAGATTTATTCTGTCTGTTGGCTTATACAGTACTGCTTCGTGTTATGAAGTGTATTGTTTTATTTCCTTGTTGTATATTAATCCTGGCTGGTTATGCAACACTCTGAAGAGAGTTTTGTCTTCATTCCTCCTCACTTCCTCTCCCAGTCATATTTGTAGCCAATACAAATAATATTTGTAATCGTTCTAAATCAAGAACCATCATGGACCAGATGACTTCTAATAAGTTAGCAATATCAAACCACTTTGCAGACGTCAGTGAGCAAACCCTCAAAATCAACTAGTAGAGTTCATGTTCAGCCTGTATTACTGATAGGATTATTTTTATATGGAAAGTCTTTCTAGTTTACTCGTTCCACTTTGGAATCGCTGTTTAGTACTTTATGGTGCCAGAGTTTATGTTTCTGTCGTTAGAGTCACCTCCAAATTCGTCGCTGTCACTGGGCTCGAGGCTGGGGGCGGAGGCGTTGGCGGCCTCGAGCGCGTGCAGGCGCCTGGCGCAGCAGTAGCGGTGCTGCTCGGCGGGCGGCACCATCTGGGCGTCCAGCTGCTGCTGGTACGCCAGCTGCGCGATCACCACCAGCTGCGGGTCATCGCTGGGCAGCACCTCAGACAGCACCACCAGCTGCTGCATCGCGTCGCCTTCCCACGGAGGCGGCGCGTCGATGCTGCTGCTACCTGCAATCACAAGCGACAGTTCCCGGTTGGTGCTGGCATACCAGCTGTGCAGCTGTCATCAGCGGTGTGTCTCCAGGAAGCAGTTCTACAGACTACACCACAAATGCTGTACCATTCCGTCCTCCCACGTTGCTGCTGTGTTCGCCCTGGTTTCACTTACCTTCCCCAGCTACTTTTGTCATTATGTACCAGATACCACACTGAAAAAAAGCTCACACTAACTACCTGACAATAAGCGTGTACCACAGATGAGACGGATTCCATATCAAAATGAGTCCAAACGCCTCATGCTTTGTAACCACCAATAAAATAAATTCATAAATCTTCCAGTCAGTCATGTAACACCCAAAGGGCCTGTTTTCACTCTATTCCCATTCTTCATTTTCACACCTAATACACTTAAAGTACTTTATCCTTTCCACCTCCTTCAATGTTAGACTTTAACCTAACTCTTCAGAACTAATATCACCCCAACTACAATTCAACTAGTTTTTTCCCTGACGCAATCAAAGACCTTTAAAACAAACCATTCCAGAATCTATGCAATAGGACAAACCACCTGTACCTTGACCCCCATGACTTCTACCTTATTATTTATAATAGTGCTATCCAATTAACTAACGAAGTAGATTACTGTAACTACACCTCGATCTTAAACTCACATGGAAGCATCCAATAAAAGCCAAGAATCGATTCAAATTATTAAAACTAAACTGGCCGAACATTTGGAATATATCTGGCAACCATGCCTCACAGCTATAAAGCCCTTGAGAGGTGGCATGAGCCCCCTCTCATATTTCTATCTTACGATTTTCCTCTCTAATTGCATGCAGTGAAAAGTCGCTATTCCTTCACACGCGGACTTCCCACGCAGCGTCTCTCGTCACCCGGGTGGTCCGTTGACAGGCGGGCTCTGCTGATCTGGAAAGGGTTAAGCCGACGGGTGTGAGGAAGTCGAGTGAATGCTTTGCAGACGCCGACATTGTCAAAAGACACGCCCGGGACACGCCCGGAGGGGTCTGAAGTAGCGGCTGGGCTAGAGGTTCCGTTACTTCGCAGAATCTTAGCGAAAACACTTTCTGGTGGGCTACCAGCGAGGCGTGGGAATGACTTGTGTACCCAGGCAGTTGTGACGGGAAAATTCCCGCGCTTTCAGCAAAATAGTAACTGTGATTGGCTTGCTCAGGGCATAGCTCCGTGACGTAGCAAAATCAGCGCAGAAATTGGCGCCAAGAATCTCCATTGGTGGAATGGTAGTGCTCCGGCAATGGAGTGGAATTTTCCGCCGGTTTTCGAGTTGCTGATTGGAACGTTTAACCACGGCCACTGTCGTGGGGGCGGGAATGTTGTGTGTTCAGCCTGTACGGGTGCTCTAGGTAGTCGGCTCTCGCCTTTCGGTCGAGGACGTCGAAGCAACAAGCCATCGCCTCCGGTACGCCAGATCGTGTTCTGGCAGTTAAGAAGACAGTTTGGTAATGTATGTCCGCAGCACCGGCAGATAGGGAGTTTCCTAGGTGATAATCAGAGCTCAGCAGAGTGCGCCTGTTCGTCTTTCTCTAACTTTGTTCTGTCTTGAGTAGCAGCAATTAATGTTGGGTTAGCTGTGTGTCTCTCTTAAGATTTGAGTGGCAAGGAATTGGCTCCACATACCACTTCGTCTTAAACCTCAAAATCTAGTTTAGGGACAACTTCACCTTCACAGCGTTTGTTTGAGTATCCAATTTGACCCAATTTGATGTATTATAAATGTTTCATGTGTTTTTGTTTATTATTTTGTGTTTAGTCTTAATAAATCCTATTGTTATTTTGGACAGAACTTTGATTCTGTTAATCGGTAGAGCAACCCATCATTTCCCACTACGTTAATGAAACCTTCCTTTATTTAACTTATTTATCAAATTATATTATTGCAGGTGCCAAACTCTTTTCTACTCCACTTGCAGGGTTGATTACAGTCAGTTCGCGTATATTTTTTTATCCATGTGCAACAGCAAAAGTCGGAGTTAGAATAGGGGGGGCTTACAGCATCATTTACATATGTAGATTCTAGAAGAATTTAGTGTTAAATACACTGCTTGCCCCGGCACCTCGCACCCTTATCTGTCTTATACTTTCATATGCCAACATCGACTTACTTATGACTGCAACGAACTTCCATAACTCCCTCCAAACCCTCAAATACAAGTTTCTCTATCTTGCTTTCTATATCCACACACCCATCGCAGAAACAATATTCACCAACCCCATTGTTTTCTACCTAACATTCAATGTTAGTATTCTGCCACCGCAAAAGGCATACAAATATCCAGAAACTGTATCTGCAAACACTCTGGTAATAAAAGTTCAAAGACTTCCAACACAAGACCATGAAATCTGGCTCATCATCTACCCTCATCATTAGGTCTAACATACGCTCCATCCTTACCCACATCAGAGCTCTCATATGCTTTCATTTCCTTTCCTTTCCACCTTATTGGCCTAAAGTTCTTCCTGCCACAAAATACTACATCTATTACAGACCCCTACGGCTAACTCATTATATCTAAGCACACATTCCAAGCCTGCTGAGCCCACACGTTAATCGACAGAATGATATTACCTCTCCTAAAACTACTTTATACGAGTTGTTTGCCAATATCTGCTGATTCTGGTACTCTGCTGTATCTGTATCACACAATATCTGAACGTGATGCGCAAACCATCTTCACACTTTCTTGGATTGGAGTTACGTACAACTTCCATCACCAAACTACGAAAATTGTTCTAAAATCTGTCTTCCCAACGAAATATAAATCATGCTATTTCTTCTCCACGTTAGCGTTTCTGGTCTCAATGTTCCATTCTTAAACATGGCACTTATCACCCCATCATCAAAATCCCCCTGACTCTGATACCTCCATATGAAACTGCCACTGCACTTCTGCAGCTCACACTATCTTCCAAATTATTTAGCTCAATTCTCGTTTATGCCTCAAGTCCTTCACAGTTGCTGTGCAGGTACAGCTCATAAAATCAACAATGTGCTACCCAACTCCACTGCATTCTTTATTCGGGTAATTTAATATCATCAGACATCAGTACTAAAAAACACAAATAACATAACTTATTTAACATGTAAATAATACTAGTACATTCATTTACATTTTAATTAATAATCATGTAATAATAATAATCTTCAACAGACCCAGTGGCTATGGGTGGACAACGAACTGCAGTCATCCTCCCCCAATGTCGTCACTGGACATCAGTTTAGAGGTGTACGATCTTCCGATCGCTATTGCCAGTTATAAAAGGACAGCTTGTATGCCTTCGAAGCTTGGGTGCTGTGCAGCTTTGAAGTATCTTACGAGATGAAAGTCATTTATGACACATAAGTGTCGGCGAAAGCTGCTTGTACTAATTTTCTTCTATTTATTCAAATCTTTGTTGGCGAAACATTTCCTGTCATTACCGCCTATCATCTGTGGATAATCATATATATATATAGTCACACAGCACAGATAGATTCTATATCGCCTTCAGGTAGCTCCCTACTGAGTGAGTACTGTTACAGCCGTTCAATCTAAGGGAAGTCCTTCACACTACCAGCAATCGAACTTGGACCTCCGTATGGCACTTAAGCCGACCGTTCAGCTACAGAGACGGACCCAAACGCATACATACAGACGAAATTTCTCAAAGTCTGGAAACTGTAACAATGGTATGAATGAGACAAAATTAAAAAACGTGAGCAACTGAAAAGCACTTTCAGGCATTTTGACTTCTTTATGAACTGAGTGTATGTGGTAGTGTTGAGCCCTTACCAGAAAAATGGCATCCGAGGAAGAGTGGCTAGTTTCGTGGATCCCGTTGAGATCCTACATGGCACAATGTGTGGCCCCTCTGAACCTACCGATTCCATATTTGATGACAGCCCCAATAACATGCGAGCAGCACCATCGCCGAATGATGAACCGCAGTCTCGACAGTGAACAGTCTTGCTTCTGTCGAATTCCGACATGTGCTGACGGACGTTTCTCTTTCTTACACGTGGCATGACACGATCTTACAACCAACCAACATTCGAATGAGATATTTGAATGACAAACCCACTATTTAATATCCCCCTACGTATACAATGATAATGCCAGCTAGTACACTCGGTTGCGTTGAATTGCTAATTACTTGCATATCCAGAATTTGTACATTTCATGCTAATTTAATGAGTGTAAGATGCCACCTTCATGGTGTGACAATTTTAATCACCAGTATTGTGCATGAGAAATTAGAAGATTCCAACACTCGCTGCTAACAAAAAAATATCTGTTTTTCATTTATTGTATTTTCACTTCTTCACTCGTTAGTGGCTGCTCCATAGAGGTAAGAGCTTCTTAGCATTGGTACAGTCTAACACTTTGCAGCCGGAAGAATACTAAAATATAGAAATCATTTTAATATATTCAAAAAGTTGACTTTTTTAAAAATCATTGAAAGGTTTCTTAAATTGATATTAAAAGCAGTTAATACCACCTTAACACCATTTCTTCAAGTAACGATGTATTTGATAATTTGACTCATATGAAGTTGAGAACATTTTTATTGGAAATCAGTAACCAGCCACACTTTTCTTTCAAATTACAATAAAATCATGAGATAGCTTACATGTTTTTTCTTGGTTAAAACTCCATGGTGAATATTTTTGCACATGTGTTGCCCTAAGTTAAAAAGAACTTAACTGTTTGAATTTTACATCGATTTTACATACTTACATCTGATCATTGTATTTAAAACAAGCAGATAAAACATAAGCTGCTGATGTACTTCTATGAGCTGGAGAGGAAAGATCTGTGCGAGGAAAATATAAGTTGCACTAGTGGAAGTTGAGCTTTTGATGATGAGAGGCGGGGGGGGGGTGTCGTAATGGAGTGAGTGGAACAGTATGTCATGGTGAGTGTAACGTAACATGATTGTTGCTAGGAAAATGTGGGCTCTGGGGGGGGTCACTACATGTAATTCTAGGCCTCAGAACAGCTGGAATATACAAAATACCGAGTGCGTGTGAGCAGTTTTACGTCTGTCAGAAATCCCGTACTATTGAACAGCGCCGCGAAGACCCTGAAAGATGTTTCCGCCTACGCTCTCCCGAAAAACCAGCTGTAGCGGAACATGCTCTGAAAAAAGGACTCCGAATTTCATTTCAACTTCTATTATTAAACGGACCAACGGCTTCACGGATAGCATGAGAAACGAAGCGATGGTGATAAAAATATCGTACAACACCCTCAATAGCTGAGAACGGCCAGGGATTCTGTAATTGGGGAACTGAAGCGGGCGCCCCACCAAAACATTAACATTTATGGTGTGGGATCAAGCAACGGTGACGTCAATGGCAAAGACGTGGCTACATAGGCATGGCAGCAGCTTCCAGACTACAATCAACCAATTGACTATGGCAGAGGAGATCTCTACGCAAGCTCTTGAGTAATTAGCCACTTGACACGGTTTCAACCTGAGAATATTTTATTAATGAATATCGTCGTGGTGCATGCATTCGTATATAAACCTAATGGGACTGTACGACGTGATGTTAGTAAAGGGTTTTAGTCGGTTTGAGAAAAATTATAGTTATTGATGCTTTGTTCAAGTCAGTGTAGTAATCAGGATAGCTTTGTAGCAGACTGCAGGGATTTCTATGCAGAAAGTGCGTTCATTTAGATGTGACAAGGATCAGTGTGCGTTTTTGTGAAGTATTTGTTTAAGAGATGTGCTGTAGTCAACATTCCCTGTCATTCTTCCTCAGGTGCTACATTAGTTACGTTACTGTGTTGATAAGAATACATATAATCCGTACTCGGACGGCCGGTGTGGCCGAGCAGTTCTAGGCGCTTCAGTCTGGAACAACGCGACCGCTACGGTCGCAGATTCGAATCCTGCCTCCGTCATGGATGTGTGTGATGTCCTTAACTTAGTTAGGTTTAAGTAGTCCTAAGTTCTAGGGGACTGATGACCTCAGATGTTAAGTCCCATAGTGCTCAGAGCCATTTGATTTCAATCCGGACTTTACAAGTGAATGTGAAATTTATTTTCAACCAAACATTTTAAATTTTTTTTGTATTAGGCATAATCAGTGGTTTTTATATGTTTTCTCCTACACAGGAGCCAATGTGTATGTGAAAAGAATGAGAAACATGAAAACCACTGATGACGTGTAACACGAACAGAGAAAATATGTTTGATTAAAAGCAAACTAAACATTCAGTTGCAAAAGACAGTTAATATTCATTCTTATCTAGTTATTCTTATCTAAATAATAAACATTATTGATTTGCTGTTATTGGTGTGGCTAGCTCTGTTTGTGTTTTATTGTGCAACTACTTAAATTTTGTATCAGTGGATGGGACAGAGATATCTGCACGTTCATAGACTTTCGAGTATAGAATAGTCGAAATGACTCATCAGAAATTGCGAAAATGTTCGAGAGAAAAAAATGGAAAGTGAGTATCTTCCTGAGGTTGTTGGGTAGAGGGAGGAGACAGCAAGGGGTGGAATCAGTGCCAATATGACACTGAAATTCTTAGAGGACGTTATGGGCTGTGTTTCGTACACTTTGGTACATATTTGGCAACAAACTCGTCCTTTTTTGCTGCATTAAGTATACTTGTGATACATTTTTGGCTATCAGTGTGTGAAATCTCAGTAGTGAGCAGAGACTGTAGAGGGAGCGTGGATCAGTCAGGATTAAATTGCCTGAAATGTGTGTGATTATGAGAAGCAGTAAAATCTGTTTGCATGAAGTAAGGAGGGAAAGAAGATTAAAATTTAACATCCTGTTAACGATGACTTCATTAGAGATGGAGAACAATCTCGGATTGGAGAAGGATTGGCAATCAAACCAAGGCTAGCTGGACAGGAACTGAACGACTGTTCTCCTGTACGCAAATCCAATGTCTTACCACTGCGCTACCTTCTCCAGTTTGCAGAAATGAGGTGATCTGGTGGATAATGAAGGGTGTTGGAACTTAAGCGCTTGGTTTCATTTATGTGTACCTATGGAATACCTGAAGGCATTTCATCTGATGAGGTGGTAGTCTTGGATAACTATTTCGTGGGCGTTCGGAATGAGATAGATGTGGACATGCAGTGGTGTGAATAGAGTAGTGTGTATGACAGTATGTGGTAAATTTCACTCCGACGAAGGGTTCACATAATAAACCAATTTCTTTGTGCTGGGTTCTACAGCTGGTAGGAATTTGTCGATGGTTAAAACTACAATTCCATTGAGGCAATACACCTAACGAGATTAGGAGATGCTAGGACGAGATCAGATGTGGACTGAGGAGTCGTATTGTTTTAGCGTTGACCAACGACTTATCTCGAGACGACACTTACGGTGTGGTGGAGGAATGACCCATCCGATGGGAGGCGTCTGCACGGCGTTTGCGGCAGGTGCGAAGGCGGCGGCGGCGGCAGCTGCACTGGAGACGATGCTGGCTGCAGCTGGCAGCGCCGCGACCGGAGGCGCTGCTGCGCCGGCAGCTGCTCCACCGGCTGCGGGTGAGGACAGCGGCGCGGCCACGCCCAGGGCTCTGCCGAAGGCGGGCGGCGCGGCGGGGGCTGTGGGCGCGGCGGGCGGCGCCTGCGCTGCGGGGGCCGGCGCGAGGCTGGGGGCGGAGCCGGGGGTGGAGGGCGGCCCGCCGCTCAGGTCCAGGTCCAGGTCGTGCTGGAACGCTATTACCTCCAGCGCCTCCTTCAGTGCGTTGCCCTGGCTGTCCATCGCAGCCTCCACCTCTGCCGGATCCGGCCTGCAAATCGGGATACGGATAATAGTTTTCATCAAAGATATGGGAGAAAATACAAAGTAGTTTAATGTGTTTTACAATTTGAGAATATAAGTATCGTTGGATGGGCTGATATGAGCTTAAATTGTGTTAAAACTACATGATAACCCACACACATGGAGAGAATAGTCGAAAATCCCCATGAAGCTTCAGACACATCTAGCTGAAGCAGATTTTTCATTTCAAACATTCGCGCCAGTCTTTTACGTCGTTGGTAGCTTTTGGAATTGTACGTGGTCTAAGATATGTTTGGCTGTATCTACATTCAAATTCGCAAGCGAAGGGTACTTCTGGAACCACTGTCATATTCTCGGTTTTCTATTCCATTTACAAATCACATGCGGGGAGAACGACTGTCTATAAACATTGATAATTTCGCGGAACATATCTGGGAGGCAGTAATATGGATCGCACGCTCTCGGAATGTCAACTGTAAACCTCTTCGTGATATACAATGCCTCTCTTGCAGCGTCTGCCACTGCAGTTTGTTGGTATCTCCGTAACAGTCTCGTGCTTACTAAGGGATCACGGGACGAAATGAGTAGCTCTTCTAACAATCCAACCCGGTAAGGGTCCCAGAATGATGAGTAGAACCCAAGAATAAGTCTTACAGGTGTTTTGTAAACTACTTCTTTAGTGGATACAATATATTTCCTTAATATTCTTCCATATTATCTCAGTTTGGCTTATGATCTGCTTACATTAGTTTTATTTGATCATTCCAGTTTACTTGGACCCAAATGGCTGCTGATACGTATCCTACAGTTCTTACTGTCTCCAGCAGTTTACTGCCAGCACTCCAATGGGTGTCATCGGCTATTTATGTGCAATACGTTACATACCCCCCCCCCTCCCCCCCATGGATCTTGCCGTTGGTGGAGAGGCTTGCGTGCCTCATCGATACAGATAGCCGTAGGTGCAACCAAAACGGAGGGGTAGTTGTTGAGAGGCCAGGCAAACGTGTGGTTCCTGAAGAGGGGCAGCAGCCTTTTCAGTAGTTGCAGGATCAACAGTCTGCATAATTGATTGATCTGGCCTTGTAACACTAACCAAAACTGCCTTGCTGTTGTGGTACTTCAAACGGCAAGGGGAAACTACAGCTGTAATTTTTCCCGAGGGCATGCAGCTTTACTGTATGATTAAATGATGATGGCATCCTCTTGCGTAAAGTATTCCGGAGGTAAAATAGTCCCCCATTCGGATCTCCGGGCGGGGACTACTCAACAGGCAGTCAAAAAAAAAAAAAATGGTTCAAATGGCTCTGAGCAGTATGGGACTCAACTGCTGAGGTCATTAGTCCCCTAGAACTTAGAACTAGTTAAACCTAACTAACCTAAGGACATCACAAACATCCATGCCCGAGGCAGGATTCGAACCTGCGACCGTTGCGGTCTTACGGTTCCAGACTGCAGCGCCTTTAACCGCACGGCCACTTCGGCCGGCGAATAGGCAGTCATTATCAGGAGAAAGAAAACTGTCGTTCTACGGATCGGAGCGTGGAATGTCAGATCCCTTAATTGGGCAGGTAGGTTAGAAAATTTGAAAAGGTAAATGGATAGGTTAAAGTTAGATATAGTGGGAATTAGTAAAGTTCGGTGGCAGGAGGAACAAGACTTATGGTCAGGTGAATACAGGGTTATAAATACAAAATCAAATAGGGGTAATGCAGGAGTAGGTTTAATAATAAATAAAAACATAGGAATGCGATTAAGCTACTACAAACAGCATAGTGAACGCATTATTGTGGCCAAGATAGACACGAAGCCCACGCCTACTACACTAGTACAAGTTTATATGCCAACTAGCTCTGCAGATGATGAAGAAATCGATGTATGTATGATGAGATAAAAGAAATTATTGAGGTAGTGAAGGGAGACAAAAATTTAATAGTCATTGGTGACTGGAATTCAGCAGTAGGAAAAGGAAGAGAAGGAAACGTAGTAGGAGAATATGGATTAGTGCTAAGAAATCAAAGAGGAAGCCGCCTGGTAGAGTTTTGCACAGAGCATAAGTTAATCATAGCTAACACTTGGTTCAAGAATCATGAAAGAAGATTTTATACATGGAAGAACCCTGGATGTACTAGAAGGTCTCAGATAGATTATATAATGATAAGACAGAGATTTAGGAACCAGGTTTTAAATTGTAAGACATTTCCAGGAGCAGATATGGACTCTGACCACATTCTATTGGTTATGAACTGTAGATTAAAACTGAAGAAACTGCAAAAAGATGGGAATTTAAGGAGATGGGACCTGAATAAACTGAAAGAACCAGAGGTTGTACAGAGTTTCAGGGAGAGCATAAGGGAACAATTGACAGGAATGGGGGAAAGAAATACAGTAGAAGAAGAATGGGTAGCTTTGAGGGATAAAATAGTGAAGGCAGCAGAGGATCAAGTAGGTAAAAAGACGAGGGCTAGTAGAAATCCTTGGGTAACAGAAGAGATACTGAATTTAATTGATGAAAAAAGAAAATACAAAAATGCAGAAAATGAAGCAGGCAAAAAGGAATACAAACGTCTCAAAAATGAGATCGACAGGAAGTGCAAAATGGCTAAGCAGGGATGGCTAGAGGACAACTGTAAGGATGTAGAGGTTTATCTCACGAGGGGTAAGATAGATACTGCCCACAGGAAAATTAAAGAGACCTTTGGAGAAAAGACAACCACTTGCATGAATATCAAGAACTCAGATGGAAACCCAGTTCTAAGCAAAGAAGGGAAAGCAGAAAGGTGGAAGGAGTATATGGAGGATCTATACAGGGGCGATGTTCTTGAGGACAATATTACGGAAATGGAAGAGGATATAGATGAAGATGAAATGGGAGATATGATACTGTGTGAAGAGTTTGACACAGCACTGAAAGACCTAAGTCAAATCAAGGCCCCGGGAGAAGGCAACATTCCATTAGAACTACTGACAGCCTTGGGAGAGCCAGTCCTGACAAAACTCTACCATCTGGTGAGAAAGATGTATGAGACAGGCGAAATTCCCTCATACTTCAAGAAGAATATAATAATTCCAATCCCAAAGAAAGCAGGTGTTGACAGATGTGAAAATTACCGAACTATCAGTTTAATAGGTCACAGGTGCAAAATACTAACACGAATTCTTTACAGACGAATGGAAAAACTGGTAGAAGCCGACCTCGGGGCAGATCGGTTTGGATTCCGTAGAAATGTTGGAACACGTGAGGCAATACTAACCCTATGACTTATCTTAGAAGAAAGATTAAGGAAAGGCAAACCTACGTTTCTAGCATTTGCAGACTTAGAGAAAGCTTTTGACAATGTTGATTGGAATACTCTCTTTCGAATTCTGAAGGTGGCAGGGGTAAAATACAGGGAGCGAAAGGCTATTTACAATTTGTACAGAAACCAGATGGCAGTTATAAGAGTCGAGGGACATGAAAGGGAAGCAGTGTTTGGGAAGGGAGTGAGACAGGGTTGTAGCCTCTCCCCAATGCTATTCAATCTGTATATTGAGCAAGCAGTAAAGGAAACAAAAGAAAAGTTTGGAGTAGGCATTAAAATCCATGGACAATAAATAAAAATTTTGAGGTTCGCCGATGACATTGTAATTCTGTCAGAGACAGCAAAGGACTTGGAAGAGCAGTTGAACGGAATGGACAGTGTCTTGAAAGGAAGATATAAGATGAACATCAACAAACAACAAAACGAGGATAATGGAATGTAGTCTAATTAAGTCGGGTGATGCTGAGGGAATTACATTGGGAAATGAGACACTTAAAGTAGTAAAGGAGTTTTGCTATTTGGGGAGCAAATTTGATGATGGTCGAAGTAGAGAGGATATAAAATGTAGACTGGCAATGGCAAGGAAAGTATTTCTGAAGAAGAGAAATTTGTTAACATCGAGTATAGATTTAAGTGTCAGGAAGTCGTTTCTGAAAGTATTTGTATGGAGTGTAGCCATGTATGGAAGTGAAACATGGACGATAAATAGTTTAGACAAGAAGAGAACAGAAGCTTTCGAAATGTGGTGCTACAGAAGAATGCTGAAGATTAGATGGTTAGATCACATAACTAACGAGTAGGTAAGGGATCGGTTGGTAGGACATGTTCTGAGGCATCAAGGGATCACCAATGTAGTACTGGAGGGCAGCGTGGAGGGCAAAAATCGTAGAGGGAGACCAAGAGTTGAATACACTAAGCAGATTCAGAAGGATGTAGGCTGCAGTAGGTACTGGGAGATGAAGAAGCTTGCACAGTATAGAGTAGCACGGAGAGCCGTATGAAACCAGTCTCAGGACTGAAGACCACAACAACATAAACGTTACATTTATTTGGGTTTAGGGTGAATTGCCAGTTCCTACTCCAATCTCTGCTCCTCCTCAGCTTTTCTTACATTTTTTGCTATCTTCTAGCGTTGAAAACGGCTATAGACGAGGCCTGCTCACCGACGTACTCGCACGGACTGTCTCGTACTCACGCCTCAGCAGTAGGCAACCGGCAGACTCAACTGCGAGTAACCTATGGCGCAGAGGAGTGGAGGGGAGGGGAGGAGGTATTGGAACATGGCAGCTCAGCATGAGAAACTGTTGTCAACGAGTCTGTCCCACGGCCGCTAACGTTAGTTCTGGGCAGATATATCACTGCTTTCGTGGCAAGTTTTTTTCCCTAAGACTGTTGCATTAATGAGAAATGACAATGAAATGAGAGTTACATCTCTTCTAATTGATGAGACGGAGGACATGGTACAGCTAAGTACAAAGAAATAAGATTTGTTACGATTGATACTGCCTTGAGGAGAATGTCGTTTACGTACAAAGTCTAACTTACCTTGATATTGTGATTATTTTATTCCCATGTTAAACTTAGGAACAATGGATGTCAATGAATATAACTTATTTTGTTTTTCACTATGGCAGCAATTTATGGTACCGGCTTCTGAACACAGTTTCAAAGGAAAACTTTTAAGTTGAGCGCTGTCGGTGAGTTTTGTGCGTAGATTTCTTTCTTTTCGCTGCGGAAAAGATTGCATGCTCAATTATGTAGGTCCAAACATCGACGTGATCGTGGCTGTAAACTTGTGAAGTCGTGGAAATGTGTGTCGAAGAAAATTTTTATGCTAGTCTACAGGATTTATTTTATTATGAAACTTGTCACACAACTGTCTGTCACATTGCAGATCTGTAAGTAGTAACTGTAGCTAAGTATTCTGCACTGACGTATTACAAATTGATATTGGTGTGTCTGACCCTGGCTCTGAAGTTCCTAACGTAGCCACAACGCTGCTTTTTATCAATTTTAAAAGAGCTACTTCCTACTTTAAGCACTGCGTCATCAAATATACAGGGTGTTTGGGTATAAATGGTTCAAATGGCTCTAAGCACTATGGGACTATGACTGAGGTCATCAGTCCCCTAAACATGAACTACTTAAACCTAACTAACCTAAGGACATAATACACATCTATGACCGAGGCAGGATTCGAAACTGCGACCGCAGTAGCACCGCGGTTTCGGACTGAAGCGCCTGGAACCGCTCGATCACAGCGACCGGCAGGTGTTTGGGGAGGAAAGGTCAATATTTTACACAGTGATAGAATAAGTAATTCTGAACAAAAAAAGTTATATGAACATAGGTCCGCAAATGCTTCGTTAGGAAAATATGGGTATTGAAAAGAACTTTAATTCTGCAAAATTGATGAGCACAACATTAACATACACGCAATACAACTGGCCGTAACGTGATTTTCTTGAAAACAATGTCACAGAGAAGTACAGTTATGCTACAAATTTTTACATAATGTTCATTTCCTTTGCATTTAGTACATAATGCATTACAACATGCATGTTACATGTATTCAGTTGAAAAAGGCGTAGGCTGGCTGGGGTGGCCGAGTAGTTCTAGGCGCTACAGTCTGGAACCGCACGACCGCTACTGTCGCAGGTTCGAATCCTACCTCGGGCATGGATGTGTGTGATGTCCTTAGGTTAGTTAGGTTTAAGTAGTTCTAAGTTCTAGGGGACTGATGAACTCAGAAGTTAAGTCCCATAATGCTCAGAGCCATTTGAACCATTTTGAAAAAAGCGTACCATGTCTTTTACAAATGGCTTTAACACTTATTGGACAGATGTTGTACGGTTCACAGAACAGGTTCGAATATCCCAGCATGAACGTCAATGCACTTTTGCTGTCTAGTGATAACATGTTGTGTTGCTTGTTCAATTGCCTGTGTTTGGTTCCAAATCAATTCAACAGCGTCCATGCTGTGACGAAGCCGTTCATCGCGTGTATTTACCTTCAACTTGTGCACCTCTGATTTCATCCAACCCCATAAACAGAAATCTAACGGTGTAAGGCCAGGTGATCTTGGAGGCCAGTCAATAGTACCGCCACGGCCAATCCAGCGATTAGGATAGGTGCGGTTGAGATGGTCTCTCACACGTAAGGTAACATGTGGAGGGGCACCGTCATGTTGAAAGTACAGTCGTGGACAAAACGAGCGAGACCCCTCGCCTTTTCGTCATGCTGATCCGCACAGCTTTGAAGTCTGCTATACAGCATAACAGGCAAGGCGACGAAGTGCTACCAACATACTATGCACAGGCGTGAAATTGAAAAACTATCCGAACTTTGTCAGACTGTTTTCAATCACGTGTAAGATTATATTAACGCTGATTAGTGTGTTCAACACAACACGTAAATATAAAATATAAATGAAAGAAGAAACGTTAATTAGTATGAACTGCACTAATAAAAATGAATTCCAGCTTATCGAGATAACGTCACTGTTTTAGTAAGACAAAGTACCCCACATCGTTAGGAATTAGCAAAATATTACGCGCATTCGGCCACGAAACGGTGTGCGTCATGGCTCAGGCCAGTCACACTGGATTACCGTTGCTGAACTACCATGAAAGTGTGCAAATATAGCAATGCGTTCAGATTCATAACGAAATTCTGTTAAAAATCATTCAGTGCCACACTTAAGTCAATTCAGCTATCGTCAGAAGCGGAAAAAGTAGGCAGTAACAAGTATGAAATTCTACAAGAGTTTCATATTGACATCCACAAGAATAAAGGTAGCAATAAAACGCATTGGGGGCGCGAGAATTTCTTAAAATGGTTTTACTGATAGTCTATCTGTCTCCGTCGAGATTATAACCGAAAATAAACCAGACCTTCCTTGCAGTAACAAATACCTTTCACTACGCTACTAGACAACCCAAGTAAACAGCCCTCTATTTTTACCCCAGACATGAATAAGCCTGCAATTTCGCAATGAAAATGGCAAAATGATCTGCAGTTTCTGTTGCACAGAGCTTTCTGGACTCAAAAACATGAATTTTCTATCTTTATGTCACCGCTTATGTGACGATAATTTGGTATGTTTATCGAAATAGCAAAATACTGTTATTAGCGAGTAAATTTAGTAGGATAATTCTGCACCACCCCAGGAAATAAACGGCGACATAGCTGCCAAACATATTCTACAATGTTTCGAATTCTCCATAAGACTCACCACAGCCAGAAAACGTTCATTAGCCGAAGTGTTTCTTAAGCTAGCTAGCAATGGGAATACTCTCACTTCTAAAACGCGGTGGCATTAATACTGGGATCTGAATTACCACGTGTATAGGGAAATGGATTTTATTTGGATTCCTGTAAAGGTGATTTGGATCGAAAGCGTAGCTACGATTAGTATGCTGATGTATCGACTGCAACTATAACATTTCGAATAAAGAGTAGGGTGAATTATTTATGTGGCGCTCATCTTCATTTAACTGTCGTAGCTATTTTAGTTCTTAGGATTTCGTCACCTAAATCGGTAAAAATGGAACCCTACTAGTCTCACTTTCTCGGTCGTCTATCTGTCTACCCAACCCTTGAAACCCGTTTACCTCGAGTACGGGCAGACATAAAAAGCGGAAATGTGTCGCATTTCCTGCGGTATACGGTCCCTTGGTGGTGTAAAAAAGTGAGCTTCTATGTCAACGCAATCTAAAGATACGGCCGTTTATGTAAAGAAAATTTACGCGACAGGTCAAAAAATTGCTCTAAGAACTATGCGACGAAACTGCTTAGGTCATCAGACCCCTAGACCTAGAACTACTTAAACCCACCTAAGCTAAGGGCCTCACACACATCCATGCCCGAGGTAGGATTCCAACCTGTGACTGAAGCAGCCGCGCTGTTCGTGAGTGAAGCACCTAGAACCGCTCGGCCACCCGCTGAAACCCTTTTCATCATTAACAGAATTTCGTTATGAATCTTCACGCATTGCTAAATTTGCACACTTTCATGGTAGTTCAGCAACGGTAATCCAGTGTGACTGGTCTGAACGATGACACAGACCGTTTCGTGGCCGAATGCGCGTAGTATTTTGCTAATTCCTAACGATGTGGGGTATTTTGTCTTACTAAAACAGTGACGTTATCTCGATAAGCTGGAATTCATTTTTATTAGTGCAGTTCATACTAATTAACGTTTCTTCTTTCATTTATATTTTATATTTACGTGTTGTGTTGAACACACTAATCAGCGTTAATATAATCTTACACGTGATTGAAAACAGTCTGACAAAGTTCGGATAGTTTTTCAATTTCACGCCTGTGCATAGTATGTTGGTAGCACTTCGTCGCCTTGCCTGTTATGCTGTATAGCAGACTTCAAAGCTGTGCGGATCAGCATAACGAAAAGGCCAGGGGTCTCGCTCGTTTTGTCCACGACTGTACATACCAGTTCACTTGGCTAAAGGAACACCTTCCAATAGTTCCACAAATGAATTTTCCAATTTGTATTTGCTCCAACACTCTCCCAAGATTGGGCCACGTCATAAGCTACGTCTTTCAAATTAATACGGCGCAACTGCTTTAGCATGTCTTCTCCCTTGTCCATAGCAATAATTAAAGAGGAAAGCAAGTTTCTGCGGTAGTTTCTCTTCAGCGTCTCTAAGGTCCCTTGGTCCATAGGCTGACATAAGGATGTGACATTTGGAGGCAAAAACATGGCCTTTATATCTTGATCTTGAAGTTCGTCTTCATTAAGATGACAAGTGGCATTGTGTGGAAGCAACAATGCTTTGTGGGGCAAGTTGTTGGCTTTCAAAAACTTTTCAGTTTGTGGCACGAACTGGTTAAAAAACCATTCTTTAATAATGTCTGAGCTCATCCAAGCAGTTTTATGGTTGTAATATTTCACCGGTAAAGCATTTTAGATACATTTTTAAATGCTCTCGGGTTTTTTGGCTTACCTATCATAGACGGTTTCATTTTCAAATTTGCTGTGGCGTTACTGCATGCAAGAATTGTAACTCTTTCTTTGCCAGGTTTGTAGCCTGGCGCTGCCTTTTCGGCCTTTGACGCTAATTTGTTTTCCGGTAACATTTTGTAATTGAGACCAGTCTCGTCGCAGTTAAAAATTTGATCGCCTGTTAAGTTTTCCTTGTCCAATATCTTGTGAAGTTTATTCCTAAACAATTGAACAGCTTCAAAATTTTCTGAAAGCTTTTCACCACAGACACTAAGTTGCCGAATTCCGTATCTTTTCTTCCATCTATCGAGCCAGCCTACACTAGGTGTGAAATCAGGTTCACCTTCGTTTAGTTCGTTACGAAACTTCAAGGCTTTTTCCTGCAAAGTAGGTTCCGACATGGGTGCACCTTTATCTCTATGCTGAGTAAACCATAGGTACAAAGCTTCACTTACTTTTTCATAATCACATTTTTTCATGGTTTTCCGATCTTCCAAAACAGCCGAGGTTGCTCGCTGAGAACACCACTTCTTAATTTCATTGAGGTTCCTTTTCCAGTCTCCAACTGTTGTTTTCCGGAAGTTATAATTTTGCGCCACTTTTAATAAAGTTTCACCATTGTCTATTCTTTTTAAAGCTTTAAGTTTTTCTTCCATTGAAACGACCACCTTTTTCCATTTTGAAGCCATCACCACAAATTTTTACAATAAACAAAGTGCAACACGTCCACTCCACTACAGATCTAAGTTAGCACTGAGGAATGAGGAGTAGCAGACGGCGACAATGAACTGAGTATCAACAAACAACACGTTACGTCACTGACCTGTCGTCGACTGGTGCACGGCCGGCACAGTGCAAGGGTCGGATAACACAGAAGGTCGGGTAACCGAAGATTGGATAGTCGAGACTCTACTGTATTTGCGGACCTATGTTCATGTAACATTTTTGTTCAGAATTACTTATACTATCACTGTTTAAAATATTGACTTTTCGTCCACAAACACCCTGCATACGGTTGCATCTAAGGCTGCGGCGAACTTAACACACAGTCATCGTACGTATAATTGAAGGTAGAAGAAAGGAAAGGAAACGGAGGGGATCACTGCTGCAGCTGCACCGGGACATGATGCGGAATCAGCGGCGACGAGTGAAAACGTGTACCGGACTGGGAGTCGAAACGGGGATCTCCTGCTTACTAGGCAGGTGCGTTAACCACTTCGTCATCCGGGACAGAGCCTTACCGCAACTGCGCGGCACTATCTCGGCACGCCTCACGGCCGATCCACACTGCCACCGAGCGCCGCCTATCCGCAATTCCTGTCCATTTCCTCCAAGTTCACTCTCTGAGATTCCAACAGGGGGTGGGACGTATTTGTGCATCCGCACTGAAGAAGGTGGATCCATTGCTCAGCTAGGCCTATCAAATTATGTTATGGTATCTGTTCTTTCGGATATGTCCGAAAGAAAAGACACCATGTATTCATATAACACGGTCATTCCTCTGAATACACGGCAAAGTTTGCGTTTCCCCTGGACTACATAATGACGTCTGATTTCACATTTTACCGCGAGGGCTCAGTGCCCGTGTGGCGAGCGGTGTGTGAGCGCTCGTACTCGCCTAGCCGCCTTCTGAAGTGGCCTGCTATAGACAACAGCGTCGTCCATGCACAACCACGTGCAGCCTTAATCACTAGAACATTTATAAAAGTCGCAAATAGCAAAGGCTCTCTAACACTCCCGAATTTACCTTTACATCTTGTCGATTTCGTCCCATTAAGAACAACGTCTTGAGTTATACTCGCTCCAGTCACGTTAATATAATGTGACCACCTGTCAAAAAGATATTGGAAAGTGCCATTTTTCCATGCACGGTGGCACACAAACAGTTTACAAGCTTAGCCGCCTCGGAAATGCTTCCATCCTTGGCCTGAAAGTCAATTTTCATGCTCCGTTTGCACATTACACCAACGACTACACCACTGTTTGCCGCCGCCCCCCCCCCCCCCCCCGCTCCGGTTTACGGTTTATATACTCTATACCCTCCGCTGCCAATGTTACCTGCTGTCTGCGATTACTTCACGTTGACGTTGAACGTAGGCAGCGGTCTTATTAATGTGACTGGATTGTGTGTCTTCTAGGAAATGTAAACACATACTCGATAGACTCGTATTTTATTTCAGTAAATAACAGTTCAAAACTGTATCGAATGGCTTCTAAAAGTCAAGAAATATCTAGCATAATAACGTTTCAGCCGGCAGAAGTGACTGAGCGATTGTAGGCGCTACAGTCTGGAACCGCGCGACCGCTACGGTCGCAGTTTCGAATCCTGCCTCGGGCATGGATGTGTGTGATGTTCTTAGGTTAGTTGGGTTTAAGTAGTTCTAAGTTCTAGGGGACTGATGACCTCAGAACTTGAGTCCCATAGTACTCAGAGCCATTTGAACCTAACGTTTCATACCCTGCTCGAGAGATTTTGTCAGGGGCTATGCAGTTGGGTGGTTGCATTTTCCTACGTTTACTTCTTCAAGACGCCAACACTTCCAACACCTTACTGGTAAACCTGGTCGAAACAGCCTAACTGTTTCTTCATATTCACGTATTTTCAGCAGTATAGTGTCGCCACCTTAAAATTTTCGAGGATCGTCCAGTATTTGCGTTATTTACTTCTTTTAATACTAAGACCCACAACTAGTCTAACTCTTCATTCTTTGCTGTGGAAGTTGTTCCCATGCCCTTTTCCATTTCTATGGTCACTCTGTATCGTAGCGTAGTAACAATTAGTTCTGGGCACAATATTAGTGTCTGAGAGCTGCACTTGGTAGTTACTTGAGCTCAGAACACAATCTGCAGCTGTCTGTTTACCTGCGCTGTCTGAACTAACTCCTCTTTTTTTCTACAGGTGGGTGTGAATGATTCTTCAAATTACTGAACGAAACAAGTAGTTACCGTATCACGCCAATACCACGTAATACCGTCTGTAACCTCTATAATGGTGTCGATCCTGTGGAGAAGATGGTCTACAAATTTCTTTGAGTATGCCAATCTACTCACTGATAATGGAAATGTCGTGTGGCTAGGGCCTCCCGTCGGGTAGACCGTTCGCCTGGTGCAGGTCTTTCGATTTGACGCCACTTCGGCGACCTGCGCGTCGATGAGGATGAAATGATGATGATTAGGACAACACAACACCAAGTCCCTGAGCGGAGAAAATTTCCGACCCAGCCGGGAATCGAACCCGGGCCCTTAGGATTGACAGTCTGTCACGCTGACCACTCAGCTACCGGGGCGGACTACTCACTGATGATTAGATAACGTACAGATAGCAAACCGCAGGGACGTTCATGTGATCTAGAGAGCCAGGCGAGGTGCAGTAGAGTGCCTGAATTTTAGTCAAAACAGGAACGGCCCTGCGAACAAGGTTGTCGAAATCTTGGAAAGCGGCATTGTCCACAGCACGCTTGTTATGAAGATGTAAAACATTGGTCGCTGAAATTCTGGAACACCCTGCTTCCCTTTCAAGGTAACCTGAATGAGTGGGCTCAAGTATGGCGCGAAAAACCCGTCCAGAACGTTACAGAGCAACCTCCGGCAACAACTACGCCATCCATACCCTGCCTGTTAAATGTTGGTGGTCCACGAACCTTTTCCGTTCCTAGCGATTCGCCAAAGCTGCGCGGGAAGTCTTAAGCGGTACTCGGTGTTCTGCTGAGTCTTGCCGACTGGCGGGTCGGACGTCGGAGAGCGACCTGCACTGACCAGCCACAACATGATTACCACCTTCCTAATAGCCGGTGTGTCCACCTTTGACACGGGGAACAGCGGCGACGCGTCGCGACATGGAGGTAATGAGGCCTCGGTAGGTCGCTAGAGCGAGTTGGCGCCACATCTGCACACACAAGTCACCTAACTCCCGTAAATTCTGAGGAGGGGGGAGAGGGGGGGAGGATGAGTTCTGACGCCAAGTTCAGTCACATTCCAAATGTGTTCAATCGGTTTCAGATCTGATATGGCCAGCTGGGAGGCCAGCACAGCAACTGGAACCTGCCACTATGTTCCTCGAACCACTCCATCACGCCCGTGCCCTTGTGACATGGCCCATTATCTTGCTGAAAATTTCCACTGCGATCGGGAAACATCAACTAGTATACGATACTCGTTGGCCGTCATGGTGCCTTGCACGAGCTCCACTGCAGCCATGGTGCCCACGTGAATGTCCTCCAGAGCATAATGGAGTCACCACCAGCTTGTCTCCATCCCGTAGTACAAGTGTCGAGGAGGTGTTCACCAGGAAGACGACGGATTCGCGCTCTGCCATCCGCACTATGAAGAAGGTATCGGGATCCATCAGACTGTGCAACGCTCTGCCCTGCCACTATGCCGATGGTCACGTGCCCATTTCAGTCGTAGTTGCTGATGTCGTGGTGTTTGTATTGGGACATGCAAGGGTTGTCAGCTGCAGAGGCCCATCATTAGGAGTGTTCGGCGCAGTCTGTGTTGAGACGCATTCTGACTCAGCCCAGCATTGAAGTCTGATGTTAGTATCGCTACAGTTCGCCGCCTGCACTTTTTTACCAGTCTGCCCAGCCTATGACGTCCGACATCTATAATGAGGGGTCGCTACCTAATCCCATGAAGTCTGGACTTCGTTTCACCTGATTTCCGCCACGTGTTGAAGCCACTCACTACAGCACTCCTCGAACACCCGACTAGTCGTCCAGTTTCTGAAATGCTCGTGCTGAGCCTCTGGACCATGACAATATGCCCTTGTTCAAACTCAGATAGAATGTGTACCTATCACATTCTACACACGGACAGAGCGATCAATGACACTACACGCACCGTGCGTGTGTCTGAGTACCAATCATCCCTCGTCAGGTTGGTTGGTTGCTTGGTTGGTTTGTCGATTTCGGGTAGGAAGGAGACCAAACAGCCAGGTCATCGGTCCCATCGGATTAGGGAAGAATGGGGAACGAAATCGGCCAAGTTCTTTCAAAGGAACCATCCCGCCATTTGCCTGAAGTGATTTAAGGAAGTCACGGAAAACCTAAATCAGGATGGTCGGACGCGTATTTGAACTGTCATCCTCCCGTGTGCTAACACCACTGCGCCACCTCGCTCGGTCCTCGCGCCGGTCGCAGTGGCCGAGCGGTTCTAGGCGCTACAGTCTGGAACCGCGCGACCGCTACGGTCGCAGGTTCGAATCCTGCCTGGGGCATGGATGTGTGTGCTGTCCTTAGGTTAGTCAGGTTTAAGTAGTTCTAAGTTCTAGGGAACTGATAACTTCAGAAGTCCCATATTGGTCAGAGCCATTTGAACCACTTCGGTCCTCGCCCGGCGGCGCTGCCATCTCCTGGAGGGGTTTGTATCGATAATAGGTCGATAGTCGTAATGTTCTGACTGATCAATGTAAATATCGTGAAAAAGTTGCTTGGTAGAAGTTTACATTTGATCAGTAGACATAACTTTTGTCAGAGATAAAACTTAACCATCGATTTTCGTTTGTCAATTACGAAACTTATCGGTTCTATAAAGCTACTGTTTCATGATTTCTTCTCTTCTGCTAAAATTACCCTCAAGTTTATATACGGCGGCTGGACATAAACGCTTGAACATAAATGCAAATGCAACCTTGCAGGATGCACTGCAATAGCTGACCAAGAACGGCACCTTTGTAACATCCTCAATACGTTACAAGTGTCAGCCGTAGTCAGAACAGTGATCTGTGTAGTTGTGAGTGTATTATGTCGGATCTCATTGAATTCGAAAGTGCACAAATTATTGGTGCTCATATGGTGCGTACTTCTGTATCTAACGTCGCCGAAGTGTTTTACGTTTCAATAGGCACCGACCGAAGACCTTACCCCATGCAAGGAAGCGGAGAAACATCATCCACTGTATCATAATGCGGACGAAATTGTGTTTTGAATCATCGCGACGGAAGTCACTGAAGACGATTCTGACGAAAAATGAGAGGACTATAGCTAAAAAAGCCATTGCACAACTGAATGTCGCACTCGCAAAGCCTGTCAGCACAAAAATAACCAGAAGGGAGCTCCATAAGCAGGGAATTGCAGGCTGAGTTGCAATTCCAAAATGATGCATCAGTGTTGGAGATACTCGTATCAGGAAAACGTGCTACCAAAGCTATAAAACCATGAGTACGAAGCAATGGAAGTATGTCATTTGGTCGTACGAGTCTTGTTTCACACTATTTCCAATTCCTGGCCGAGTTTACATACCAACACTAAAACACTGCGGATGTTCGGTGGCAATTTGGGCAGCCATAACGCAGTATTCCATGGGTTTCATGGTTACTCTGCAAGGTCGAGGTACTGCCAGGGACTATGTAACCATTCTGCTTGATGAAGTCCATCACGTGGTAAAATGGTGATACTGTCTTCCAAGACGAATGATTCCTGTTCACACAGATCACATCGTCCAGGAGTGGTTTTGTGAGTCTGAGGATGAATTGTCGCATCTCCCCTGTGCATCACAGTCACCACACCTGAATATTATAGAGAATTTTTGGTATACTTTGAAGAGAACGGTTTGTGGTCGTTATCCATTTCTATCAGCATTACCTAAACTTGGCACTATTTTGCAAGAAGAATGGTGTTATGCCGGAGCCAAGGTAGCCCCTGAGGGCCGGCGACCCATATTAGACCACAGAGGAAGGGGTTGTCTATGTCCAAGGCGTACCAAAAGCACCATGGTAACCACCGGCTATTTACAGACAAGATAAAGGAAACGGGCATTCCTACTTCCTGCAGGAGGGATCTCGAGCCACGGCCTGCAGGAAGTATCATACGCCAAAACCTGACTGGCTGGAGACAGCTATTTAGAGCCTAGAACCAGCCCCGAAGTTCAATTCACTCCGGATGCCGACCTCATGGACTTCGACCACTGAAGATTACGTCTTCATCTCTGAATTTGACTTTTACTAGTGTGTGTGTGTGTGTGTGTGTGTGTGTGTGTGTGTGTGTGTGTGTGTGTGTGTGTGTGTAAGTGGTACCACAAACC
Source organism: Schistocerca serialis cubense (assembly GCF_023864345.2). Taxonomy (NCBI): domain Eukaryota; kingdom Metazoa; phylum Arthropoda; class Insecta; order Orthoptera; family Acrididae; genus Schistocerca; species Schistocerca serialis. The sequence goes on from NC_064638.1 coordinate 520,790,544, forward strand.
TTTGTGGAAAATTAGAAGTGAACTTTTGTTTGCCTCAATTAGGAGACTGTTACTGGCATCGTTATTGTTACCTTTATTTTGTTGTTCAGTCATCAACCTTGTAACTTACATAATAAAAGAAGTGTTTGTGAATTTTCAGTCACAACAAATGGTATATGCCCTTTGAAACCATACAGGACCTGTAACTGTCCATTTCGACATAACTGCAAGCTGTTTTGAATGCAAACTATTTTCTTACACCGTATTAGGCATGGTAACCTGCTGTGTTTGTGGTGTTTTCATATTTCTGTCCACCCCTTGTGTTTCAATGGCTCCTCTATAACGCCTTGGGTAATCATTGGCCGTGGCGATAGTGTTTTGGTTTCAGAAAACATCACTTCATGGTTTCCTGACTGAAGGTAACCCTACATAATGAGAGGCCACGATAATGTAGAAACGTAGGGATAATTCTGAAAGAACAAGCCATGGCACTTACAAGGGAAACTTCCCATCGTACCCCCCTCAGAGTTTGTGGTAAGTCCGCAGCTCGTAGCCGTGCGGTAGCGTTCTCGCTTCCCGTGCCCGGGTTCCCGGGTTCGATTCCCTGCGCGTTCAGGGATTTTCTCTGCCTCGTGATGACTGGGTGTTGTGTGATGTCCTTAGGTTAGTTACGTTTAAGTAGTTCTAAGTTCTAGGGAACTGATGACCATAGATGTTTAGTCCCATACTGCTCAGAGCCATTTGAACCATTTTTGAACATAGTGGTAAAATGGCCCAGTGGATAGCCTGTCAAAAATTGAACACAGAGTAAACATGAAAACAGGAAGAAGGTATACTGAATTGTGAGAAAAGAAACAGAATAGAACCAGTGAAAGGGTCACGTTCAAGATATGCAAATCGAGCAAATATAAATAGCCATGGCTTCGTGGTTGTGTGGTCACAGTGTTTGAGTGCGAACGGGGAGATCCATTTTCCTTCTTCCTCGACTCCCCCTCCCTCCCTCCCTCGACAAACACACAATATTATACACACTATGAACTTATGCGGTCATTGGCGAATCTGTTCTCCTTCTGTAGTCTTGGCAACTGTCATACTATACGCTGGTTATACAGTAGAATATAAGTCATGTGATAAGAATATACTACTGTTGCAAGTAAATGAGATGAACAATGACATCAGGCGAGAGACCGCATAGACCTCTCACAAGACAAGAGATAAACGGGTTTAACTACGTTACGACAAAGGAATTCAACAGTTAAAACTTAAACGAAACGCATGAGTCATACCATGTAGTACTTGTGTAGAAAAGATAGGAGGTACGTACGTTTGGAGGTCCTTTCCTTATACCTCACTGTTGCAAACGGACGTTGCTCCACGACATTGACACAAATCTGATAAAGCGAAGAGACACGTCAATGACCGGACGGACAATTCATAATTTTGTAGAAATAAAAGGTGGTGCACGACGGAGATTTGAACAGTCTCAGTCTATCACCACGACCACAGAATTACTACGCCACGTTTACTGTATCTTCATCGTGGCCCGTTCACCGTTTCTGTTCTGCTTCTTTTTTCAGAGTCACTACACCTTCTTCCTGTTTTCATGCTTGTCAGTGTTCCGGTTTTGACGGACTATCCACTGGGCCATGTTACCATTAAATAATCCGAGGGAGGTGCGATGCGAAGTTTTGCCTATGTTAGTGATATACGGACAGTATCTCGAACAATGCACCAAACCTACACTAATGGCCATTAAAATTGCTACACCACGAAGATGACGTGCTACAGACGCGAAATTTAACCGACAATAAGAAGATGCTGTGATATGCAAATGATTAGCTTTTCAGAGCATTCACACAATGTTGGTGCCGGTGGCGACACCTACAACGTGCTGACATGAGGAAAGTTTCCAACCGATTTCTCGTACATAAACACCAGTTGACCGGCGTTTCCTGGTGAAACTTTTGCCTTTCACAGACGACAATCGATAGTTAAGTTTCATATCTGAAAAGGGCTATTTCTTCTGATCACGTGCAAACTTCTACCACCGGCCATTGTGGACGAGCGGTTCTAGGCGCTTCAGTCTGGAGCCGCGCGACCGCTATGTTCGCAGGCTCGAATTCTGCCTCGGGCATGGACATGTCTGACGTCCTCAGGTTAGTTAGGTTTAAGTAGTTCTAAGTTCTAGGGGACTGATGACCTCAGACGTTAAGTCCCATAGTGCTCAGAGCCATTTGAACCATTTTTTTGGCCGTAATAACGGCCTTGATACGCCTGGGCATTGAGTCAAACAGAGCTTGGATGGGGTGTACAGGTACAGCTGCCCATGTAGCTTCAACACGATACCACAGTTCATAAAGAGTAGTGATTGTCGTATTGTGATGAGCCAGTTGCTCGGCCACCATTGCCCAGACGTTTTCAATTGCCGAGAGATCTGGAGAATGTCCTGGCCAGGGCAGCAATCGAACTTTTTCTGTATCCAGAAAGGCCCGTACAGGACCTGCAACATGCGGTCGTGCATTATCTTGCTGAAATGTAGGGTTTCGCAGGGATCGAATGAAGGGTAGAGCCACGGGTCGTAACACATCTGAAAAGTAACGTCCACTGTTCAAAGTGCCGTCAATGCGAACAAGAGGTGACCGAGACGTGTAACCAATGGCACCCCATACCATCACGCCGGGTGATACGCCAGTATGGCGATCACGAATACATGCTTCCAATGTGCGTTCACCGCGATGTCACCAAACACGGATGCAACCAGCATGATGCTGTAAACAGAACCTGGATTCATCCGATAAAATGACGTTTTGCCATTCGTGCACCCACGTTCGTCATTGAGTACACCATCGCAGGTGCTCCTGTCTGTGATGCAGCGTCAAGGGTAACTGCAGTCATGGTTTCCTAGCTGATAGTCCATGCTGCTGCAAACGTCGTCGAACTGTTCGTGCAGATGGTTGTTGTGTTGTAAACGTCCCCATCTGTTGACTCAGGGATCGAGACGTGACTGCACGATCCGTTACAGCCATGCGGATAAGATGCCTGTCATCTCGACTGCTAGTCATACGAGGCCGTTAGGATCCAGCACGGCGTTCCGTATTACCCTCCTGAACCCACCGATACCATATTCTGCTAACAGTCATTGGCTCTCGACCAACGCGAGCAGTAATGTCGCGATACGATAAACGGCAATCGCAATAGGCTACAATCCGACTTTTATCAAAGTCGGAAACGTGATGGTACGCATTTCTCCTCCTTACACGAGGCATCACAACAACGTTTCACCAGGAAACGCCGGTCAACTGGTGTTTATGTACGAGAAATCGGTTGGAAACTTTCCTCATGTCAGCACGTTGTAGGTGTCGCCACCGGCACCAACATTGTGTGAATGCTCTGAAAAGCTAATCATTTGCATATCACAGCATCTTCTTATTGTCGGTTAAATTTCGCGTCTGTAGCACGTCATCTTCGTGGTGTAGCAATTTTAATGGCCATTAGTGTAGGTTTGGTGCATTGTTACCAGTTGGGCCTAGAACAGGTTAGATAACCATTATGGACGAAGTACACCTCGTTTTGCATAAGACATTGACCGACATCCATAGGAAGACACCAATGTTTCAATTTACAGGGTGGTTGAAATTAAACTTTCGCTACTTGAGGGGGTCTCCATGAAAAATTAAAGATCGTAGGACAATGAAACTTAATGAAAACGTTTGTAAGGACAGGCGAAAGAGATATAACGAATAAAGTGTGCCACACCATTGCACGAAGTGTTACAAGACCACATGTCGTCAAGTACAATACTAGCAAGAAACTTAAGAGCAAAGTCTACTAGAATGACTGCATGACATGGCAAAAGTTACTGAGTAATGTGATGTTTGTAAGTATACAGTTTCACAATTATTTGCAGCACTTTCCGAACGGGATCGCACATACCCTCCAGCATCCTCAGCCATGGCAACAGGAACTTCGTCAACAGTTTGTGGCGTGATTGGCCGTAGGCTTCTCCCAGGAGCAGTTCCCAAGTCGCCAGTTAATTACACTACTGGCCATTAAAATTGCTACACCACGAAGATGACGTGCTACAGACGCGAAATTTAACCGACAGGAAGAAGATGCTGTGGTATGCAAATGATTAGCTTTCCAAGCATTCACACAAGGTTGGCGCCGGTGGCGACATCTACAGCGTGTTGACATGAGGAAAGTTTCCAACCGATTTCTCATACACAAACAGCAGTTGAACGGCGTCGCCTGGTGAAACGTTGTTGTGATACCTCTAGTAAGGAGGAGAAATGCGTACCATCACGTTTCCGACTTTGATAAAGGTCGGATTGTAGCTTATCGTAAATGCGGTTTATTGTATCGCGACTTCGTTGCTCGCATTGGTCGAGATCCAATGACTGTTAGCAGAATATGGAATCGGTGGGTTCAGGAGGGTAATACGGAACGCCGTGCTGGATCCCAAAGGCCTCGTATCACTAGCAGTCGAGATGACAGGTATCTTATCCGCATGGCTGCAACGGATCGTGTAGCCGCGCCTCGATCCCTGAGTCTACAGATGGGGACGTTTGCAAGACAACAACCATCTGCACTAACAGCTCGTAGACCATGGCTGCGGTTACCCTTGACGCTACATCACAGACAGGAGCGCCTACGATGGTGTACTCAATGACGAACGTGGGTGCACGAATGGCAAAACGTCATTTTATCGGATAAATCCAGGTTCTGTCTACAGCATCATGCTGGTCGCATCCGTGTTTGGCGACATCGCGGTGAACGCACATTGGAAGCGTGTATTCGTGATCGCCATACTGGCGTATCACCCGGCGTGATGGTATGGGGTGCCATTGGTTACACGTCTCGGTCACCTCTTGTTCGCATTGACGGCACTTTGAACACTGGACGTTACGTTTCAGATGTGTTACGACCCGTGGCTCTACCCTTCATTCGATCCCTGCGGCACTCTACATTTCAGCAATATAATGCACGACCGCATGTTGCAGGTCCTGTACTGGCCTTTCTGGATACAGTAAATGTTCGACTGCTGCCCTGGCCAGCACATTCTCCGGATCTCTCACCAACTGAAAACGTCTGGTGAATGGTGGCCGAGCAACTGGCTCGTCACAATACGCCAGTCAGTACTCTTGATGAACTGTTACCTGTACACGCCATCCAAGCTCTGTTTGACTCATTGCCCAGTCCTATCAAGCCCGTTATTACGGCCAGAGGTGGTTGTTCTGGGTACTGATTTCTCAGGATCTATGCACCCAAACTGCGTAAAAATGAAATCACATGTCAGTTCCAGTATAATATACTTGTCCAATGAATACCCGTTTATCATCTGCATTTTTTCTTGTTGTAGCGACTTTAATTGCCAGTAGTGTACAACTTCCGAGTAATGTTCTCCAACCCCGGTGCGTAAAGAGAGCCTCTCCGTATTCCTTTAATGCAGCTCCACTATTTCTATTGTTTCTTTGATAAAACAGCTTTACGAGTAATGCATTGCTCATCTTGTCCACTACCATGTTGACTGTCGGCAAATGCAGTGCAAATGATGCTTGTGTCCCAACCATACGTCGCCTACCAGTGCCGGCGCCTAACGGCAAGTCGTGACATTAACAAGACTAACATCACTCATTCTACTAAGCACAATCTGAACATCATTCCTGTAAATTTGGGTACACGTACGGTGAATAGTTTTTCGTGTAACTGGTTCAAGTAATTTTAACCCTGTTTCCAATTGTGACAAAGAGTTTGCAGCAGTGGTGACACCTTTTCCCGTCAGATCACCGAAGTTAAGCGCTGTCGGGATTTCTTAACACTTGGATGGGTCACCATCCTGATCTGCCGAACGCTGTTGGCAAGTGGAGTACACTCAGTTCTTGTGAGGCCAACTGAGGAGATACTTGACTGAGAAGCAGCCCCACCGGTCACGAAAACTGACAGCGGCCAGCAGAGTGGTGTGCTGATCACATGCCCCTCGACATCCGCCGTCCACTGATCTCCTGTGGCTAAGGATGACACGGTGGTCGGTCGGTATCGCTGGGCTTTTCGAGGCCTGTTCGGATGAAGTTTTTTTCTGTTTCCAAACGAGGGCTTTGCCGATTTTTTCTCAGCAGGAGTACAAATGTTGCCAAAAGTATATCGCGATGGGTGGAGATTAATTTTAAGTAAAATAAAGGATACTTTTCTTTATACTCCTGTCTTGGTTTCGTGATACCATTTACTGGGTACTTCAGATACATTTTGTAAACCAGTTTCGCTTGAATGGAAAAGCCATGATCAACACAATCACCTGTTCATAGTTAAGTAAATAGAAATGTGTATCTGGTACCTACCGAAAACCATTTAGTTCTCCAGTAACGTGTTACACAATAGCGACTTCAAGTGGCAGTAGAAATAATAAGCTGGTAGCAATATTGTGGTTCGGCCAACAACTATACACGGAACGGGGCTTTTAGTGTCTATATGGATGATAGGAATTATATCAATTAACTAGTTTGAAATAAAACTACAGTAAATCAGACACCACTAAATGGTATTGAGTTTTTCTTTGATATGGAAGCCATTTAAGGTGATTTAAGTATGTACGGCATCCTTAGGACCAATCGTACACATTGTTCTCAAGCATCCTACACTGGTTAGTCTACTGCTTGGCTCTACAGATCGCCACCAGGACGAAGCTCTTGGAAGATTCTGAGCCTCTAAGGAGGAGACACTTCAGTCAATGGCAACCAGGTTTTGTAGGCCACCAGCCACTGCCTACAGGGAACGACATTTGCCCTGGCGTGGCGGCGGTCCTCTCCTACCTTAAATCAGACAACAGCAGCTTCTTCTTAGTGAATTCAGTCCGTAAAGAGTATTATAGCCTGTGACAGGCAATCTGAGAGGATGTGGGCTCCAGTTGGTCAGCCCTAACCACTGTCGAGTCTGGGTCTCCCCACACCAGAAAAGAGTTGTGGGGTCTCAATTCCCAGACCAAAAAGACGCCAGGTCTCTCACGTTCTTAGTCTGTTAAGGGATGAGCATAAGAGCCTAGTACCTGTCATCTCCTGGTGATTAGAAAGGGGATAAGTCTCCCCCCCCCCTCCTCCCTATGTGTGCATAACTGGTCTACGATGAACTAACTCTGCCGGGGCAGAACTGTCTACTCCTCTTCTGCCCAGCACCCAGCGCAGAGAGGTTATCAATACTCCTGCAACAGAGAGGTTTGGAACCAGTTGCAGGGGAAAAGCCACTGAGTGCTAAGTCTCCATCCGAAAGCACGATGCTAGAAACCAATCGTACTACCCTTTAATTCACTAACCGTCTCGGTTTTTGCAACGTGAGTGTACTCTGTCCAACAGTAGTTTTCAAGCACAGGATGACCTTAGACGCGTGATATCAGGGAGTTTGATCACAGCCAGCTCATGTGTGCATGGTGCTATTTCAAGGCTAATAACACGCACTGGTCTCCTCCCTGGTCACAGTGTCAAGCGAGTATCGAAAGTACCTCGACTCGGGAAAACTACTCTCCACCTAACCACAGAGTACTTGTTGTGAGCACCAATGTGTTTGAGTGAGACCGACAGTGGCTCCAACAGATGGAGTGGTAAGGCACTGGTATCATTACAGACACGGCGGCGATTCATATACCCGTCCAGCTACCCAGATTTAGTTTTTTTTAATGATTACCATGGACCATTTAAGGTAATCGACAGGACGTTTCTTGGAAAGAGTACAGCTAATTTCTTTCTACATCCTTCCTTAATCCGAGCTTGTTTTCTGTCTATAAGGATCTCATTATCGATGCAACGTTAAACTCTGATGATCGGCGCCGATTATCTCTGTAACAGCAGTTAAATGAGCTACAGTGCAACAGATCACTGACTAGTTATAAGACTGACAACAATTAGTGAACATTTAAAATTATTCCCTCTCCATAATCTGGATACCACAATCACGCACACGTTCTTCTGCCTACTGCACGTCACTGAGTACAAATATCAGTAAGGACAGAGAAATACCACCACTATATGTTGTAAGCTTAGAATCGTGTGAAGGGAATAGGATTTATTGTTAACAGGAAGGTAGGGCAGACAGTGAGCTACTGTGAATATTTCAGTGATGGGATTGTTATCATCAGATTCAATAGCAAACCAACGCCGACAACAATACTCGATGTAGCCTATACAAGCCGACATCGCAAGCAAAAGATGAAGAGATTAAGAAAATATGTGAGGATATCGAAATGTTGATTCAGTGTGTAAAGGGAGATGACAATGTAATAGACATGGGGGTTAGAATGCAGTTGCAGGAGAAGGATTTACAGGAAAATATTAGCTTGTAGTTAGGAAAGCGAAGGGGAAAGGTCTGCAGTAAATTTTAGCTATTAATAGCGAATATTTTGTTCAAGACTCGCTGGAGGAGAAAGCATTCATGGAAAAGTCCCAGAGACACTGGAAGATTCCAGCTGGATTACATCATGGTCAGATAGAGATTCTGAAATCAACTGTCGGGTTGTAAGTAGCAGATATAGACTCATATCACAACATACTAATGATGAAGAATAAATTGAAGTTTGTGAGATCGTCCGGAAGAACCAGTGTGGAAGGAAGTGGGGTACTGAATGGTTCCAATGGCTCTGAGCACTATGGGACTTAACATCTGTGGTCATCAGTCCCCTAGATCTTAGAACTACTTAAACTTAACTAACCTAAGGACATCACACACATCCATGCCCGAGGCAGGATTCGAACCTGCGACCGTAGCAGTCACGCGGTTCCGGACTGAGCGCCTAGAACCGCGAGACCACCGCGGCCGGCTGGGGGTACTGAAGTACTGAGAAACGATGAGATGCGTTTGAAGGTTGATAAAGATGTGGATACTGTAATAGGAAATACCACAGAAGGCAGTTCAGTTGAAAAGGAGTTGGAATCTCTAAAATGAGCAGTAATACATACAGGACAGAGAAACATAGCTACAAGGAAGACAACTGCGCAGAAACCTTGGATGATAGAAGAAACACTTCAGTTGTTCCATGAAAGAAGTAAATATAAAAATGTGCAGGGTAAGTTAGGAATATAGAAATACACTGCTGGAAATGGAAAACAGAACACATTGACACCGGTGTGTCAGACCCACCATACTTGCTCCGGACACTGCGAGAGGGCTGTACAAGCAATGATCACACGCACGGCACAGCGGACACACCAGGAACCGCGGTGTTGGCCGTCGAATGGCGCTAGCTGCGCAGCATTTGTGCACCGCCGCCGTCAGTTTGCCGTGGCATACGGAGCTCCATCGCAGTCTTTAACACTGGTAGCATGCCGCGACAGCGTGGACGTGAACCCTATGTGCAGTTGACGGACTTTGAGCGAGGGCGTATAGTGGGCATGCGGGAGGCCGGGTGGACGTACCGCCGAATTGCTCAACACGTGGGGCGTGAGGTCTCCACAGTACATTATGTTGTCGCCAGTGGTCGGCGGAAGGTGCACGTGCCCGTCGACCTGGGACCGGACCGCAGCGACGCACGGATGCGCGCCAAGACCGTAGGATCCTACGCAGTGCCGTAGGGGACCGCACCGCCACTTCCCAGCAAATTAGGGACACTGTTGCCCCTGGGGTATCGGCGAGGACCATTCGCAACCGTCTCCATGAAGCTGGGCTACGGTCCCGCACACCGTTAGGCCGTCTTCCGCTCACGCCCCAACATCGTGCAGCCCGCCTCCAGTGGTGTCGCGACAGGCGTGAATGGAGGGACGAATGGAGACGTGTCGTCTTCAGCGATGAGAGTCGCTTCTGCCTTGGTGCCAATGATGGTCGTATGGGTGTTTGGCGCCGTGCAGGTGAGCGCCACAATCAGGACTGCATACGACCGAGGCACACAGGGCCAACACCCGGCATCATGGTGTGGGGAGCGATCTCCTACACTGGCCGTACACCACTGGTGATCGTCGAGGGGACACTGAATAGTGCACGGTACATCCAAACCGTCATCGAACCCATCGTTCTACCATTCCTAGACCGGCAAGGGAACTTGCTGTTCCAACAGGACAATGCACGTCCGCATGTATCCCGTGCCACCCAACGTGCTCTAGAAGGTGTAAGTCAACTACCCTGGCCAGCAAGATCTCCGGATCTGTCCCCCATTGAGCATGTTTGGGACTGGATGAAGCGTCGTCTCACGCGGTCTGCACGTCCAGCACGAACGCTGGTCCAACTGAGGCGCCAGGTGGAAATGGCATGGCAAGCCGTTCCACAGGACTACATCCAGCATCTCTACGATCGTCTCCATGGGAGAATAGCAGCCTGCATTGCTGCGAAAGGTGGATATATACTGTACTAGTGCCGACATTGTGCATGCTCTGTTGGCTGTGTCTATGTGCCTGTGGTTCTGTCAGTGTGATCATGTGATGTATCTGACCCCAGGAATGCGTCAATAAAGTTTCCCCTTCCTGGGACAATGAATTCACGGTGTTCTTATTTCAATTTCCAGGAGTGTATATATCACTTAGGAATGAAATACAGGAAGTGCACATGGGAGCGAAGGCGAAATGGCCGAAAGAAAGGTATGAACAAATCTAAAAAAATATGGACTGATTCAGTAAATAGAAAAGCCAAAAGAATCTTTGGTGAAATAAAAAGCAAGGGAGGCAACATTAAGAGTGCGATGGGACTCTGACTGTTAAGCGCTGACGAGAGAACAAATAAGTCGAGAAACTAAAAGAACAAATATATCGAGAAACTAAAATGAAAACCTCTGCGAGGGGGAGAACTTGTCTGATTACATGGTTGAAGAAGAAATGGTAGTCATTATGAAAGAAATGGGAAATCAAGTATGATAATTAGTTTAATATAGCTTTGGGAGACATCGATTACGTAAGGCCGAAGGGGTGGATAACATCCCATCGGAATTTCTAAAACTGTTGGGGCAGTGGCAACCAAACGGCTATTCAAGTTGGTGTGTAAAATCTATGAGACGGACGACGTACCATCCGAGTTTTTAAAAATATTATCCACACAATTTCGATTACAGCAGGAGAAGAATAGTGCAGAAACCATGGCACTATCAGCTTAACAGCCCGTGCATCCATGTTGTTGACAATAATATTATACAGAAGACTGAAAAAAAACTGAGGATCTGTTAGATGACTATCAGTGTGGCTTTAGGAAATGTAAAGGCACTAGAGAGGCACTCGTGACAGTTGCACTTGGTAATGGAAGCTAGACTGTAGAAAAACCAAGACACGTTCATACGATTTCTCGAACTGGAAAAAGAGTTTGACAATGTTAAATGGTGCAAGACGTTCGAAATTCTGGGGAAAATATGAGTAAGTCATAGGGAAAGACGGTACATTATGTACAAGAACCAAGAAGGGCCAATAACACAGGAGTACCGAGAATGAAGTGCTCGTTAAAAAAGCTCGGATTAAAAATGGTGTAAAACAGGGAAGAAGTCTTTCGCCCCTACTGTTCCATCTATACACCGAAGAAGCAGTAACTGAAACAAAAGAAAGGCGGGATTAAAATTCAGGGCGAAAGGATATCAATGATAAGATTCACTGATGGCATTGCTACCGTAAGTGAAGAGAAAGAAGACTTACTGGATCTGTTGAATGGAATGAATAATCTAATGAGTACAGAGTATCGATTCACAGTTAATCGAAGAAAGACGAAAGTAATCAGAAGTAGCAGAATTCAGAACTACGAGAAGCTTAACATCAAAACTGGTGATCAAGAAGTAGACGAAGTTAAGGAATTCTTCTACCTTGTATGGAAAATTACTCTTGACGGGCGAAGCAAGGAGGACATAAAATGTACAGTAGCGCAGGCAGAGAAGACATTCCTGGTCGAAAGAAGTGCCGTATGCTTCACGTCTGTTGTGCAGCGAGCTACCTTAATTTAAGTATTAACTGTATTTTTCTTACTTGTCACTTCTTCTTCCGTGTGTTTTTGCTTTTAGGAAGCTTTAATTGTCGAGTGCTAGTAATAGTGTTCCATAGATTTCGTGTTTGTTTTGAATACAGTCAGAGAGAGTCCCTTTAGTCAACCATAGTGCCAGTAGTGCTAGTGTTTGTTTTCAATGCAGTCCAGAGACAGGTAGTGCTATTTTCATTGTTTTCTACAAGAAGTAGCTAGCAACCACAGTTTAGTCAACTATCAGCCGTCTTTAGTGAATTAGCAGTCTAGTTAAAAGTTGATTAACTCTCTACAGTAAATTGACTTCTTAGGATGGATAGGATGTGTGACTGCTGTGTACGGACGCAGGAGGAGCTGGCCACTGTTCGCGAACAGCTGAACGTGTTGATGGCCGCGGTCAGCCGTCATCAGGCTGCTGCCTCGGAGTGTAGCGGCAGTGAGGAGTCTGGTGCGTCGCATGGTACACCCCAGGTGTTACATGCTTCACCCACTGCCCCTGCTGTCGAGACGTCTTCGCGGGTACCGGGCGCGGTTGGGCCACCCTCTCCCCAAGGGGAGTGGCGGGTTCAGCGGCGTTCGCGGCGCAAGAGGCGGAGGGTCAATGTGGAGGCTGGCCGTGTGGCATCGCCCGCTCTGCCTGTGAGTGGACATGTGGCCGCTCCTTCAGCAAGGTCCGAGCAGGCACACTGGGGGAGGGGTTTATTAGTTATTGGGAGCCCCAACGTTAGGCGGGTGATGGGGCCGCTTAGGGAAATAGCGGAAAGGTCGGGGAAGAAGGCCAGTGTTCACTCTATCTGCTTGCCGGGGGGTCTCATCCGAGATGTGGAGGAGGCCCTGCCGGCGGCGATAGAGAGCACTGGGTGCACCAGACTGCAAATTGTTGCTCGTGTCGGCACCAATGACAGTGGAGATTCACTCTAGATACTCTCTTACAGGACATGTTTACGTTGGCTGAAATTCAGTTCTAATACATGTGCAGCTGCCTCATACTACAGGCATATGAAGGAAGCTTGCGTTGATCCATGCCTTTTTATATTACAGTATCCTGCAGGCAAGGCATTTCACCATCACATCGTTATAATATTGTGTAAGAATGCAGAATCAGATTTTCACTCTGCAGTGTGTGCGCTGATATGAAACTTCCTGGCAGATTAAAACTGTGTGCCCGACCGAGACTCGAACTCGGTACCTTTGCCTTTCGCGGGCAAGTGCTCAGATGGTAGAGCACTTGCCCGCGAAAGGCAAAGGTCTCGGTCGGGCACACAATTTTAATCTGCCAGAATGTGTAAGAATGGTTTGAGGAACACAGCCAAAAACATGAAGGAGCTTGTGTGCAAACCCTTTTCTCTCGCTCCTTCTTTCCACATTCCTATTGAGCTCATATGAGTCACCATCGAGCTATATATGCATTTCTCAGATCCAGCTCAGACCAACCTCTGCTGTGTGACATGGGTAGGCAGTCATGTATCAGAATGTCTGCTATAAGTTGTCGATGTCTTGTAGAGTCGTCGCCATCACTAGGTTGCAATGGGTTGCTACTCTTTGAGAGCTAGATGTAATAGTTGTAATTTCTTATGCTGTAACTGTAGTAATAGTAACTTTGCCCGCCCGGCTAGGCGCGCGGTTTAACGCGCTGCCTCCCGAGCGGGATGGCGTGCCGGTCCCCGGCACGAATCCGCCCGGCGAATTAGTGTCGAGGTCCGGCGTGCCGGCTAGCCTGTGGATGGTTTTAAGGCGGTTTTCCATCTACCTTGGAGAATGCGGTAGGGTTCCCCTTATTCCGCCTCAGTTACACTATGTCGGCGACTGCTGCGCGAACACTGTCTCCACGTACGCGTACACCATAGTTACTCTACCACGCAAACATTTGAGGTTACACACTTCTGGTATGAGACATTCCAGGGGGTCCACTGGGGGCCAAACCGCACAATAACCCTGGGTTCGTTGTGAGGCGGCGGTGGGGTGAGTGGACTGCTGTGGACTCTTGTGGGGTTGTGAACCACTGAGGGCTACGGCGGGACGAAGCCTCTCCGTCGTTTCTAGATCCCTGGTTCAGTACACAATACACAATGGTAACTTTAAACTGGCTGATCGGCTCCCTAGACGTGAATATAACAGAGTGGGAATGCTTCAGCTGGAAGTCGTCTTTTTTGGTTGCGAGCAAAGTTACCTAGCTGCCAGTACTACACGAGGTAGTCACTGTTGTTCGCTGTATTGCTATGTATTGATGATGACAGGGTCCCATACGGAGCGTAGGAGACGATGCGGGAGACCCGTACTGCCGACTAGGCAAGATCCTAGCGGTGGTGGTTTGCCATTGCCTTCCTCCGACCGTAATGGGGATGAATGATGATGATGATGATGATGATGATGATGATGATAATGATGAAGACGACACAACAGTAGCCAGTCATATCGAGGCAGGAAAATCCCTGACCCCGCCGGGAATCGAACCCGGGACCCGTGCGCGGGAAGCGAGAACGCAACCGCAAGACCACGAGCTGCAGACAATTGCTCTGTGTTACTTCACTCTATTTTGTATTGTTTCGTTGCCTTGTGATCAGTATATGCAGAAGTTGCAGTTAGGATTTTTATTAAAAATGTCAATACATAAGACAGCTTCAGTTTCAGTTACAAACTATATGTACCTGATCTTTTCCTCCGTGCGTAACTTTACTTTCGCGGAAGCATGAAGCACTGGTTAAGGTGCCTGCACTACAGAGGGCAGCAGGGGATTGTTCTCCCTGCTATGACCCTGAGCTGCAACCATGGCAACATACACTTCCCTCCAAGTGTGGAGGATGAGTACGAAACCTACACACATAGGACGGGCAAGTCTGCCTTCGAATTCAAATGGCTGACAGCAGAGATCGTCAGCAGCACGGAACTACATTCCACGTCGCTCATCACGTGAATCAAATAATGCGGAGCTGTCGTATTACTCCGCGCTCTGCAACTTATCAACACTGTGTCTTCGTGAGAGTCCTGCCGTGGGTTGCTGGAAGTATTCATGCACACTGTCTTTCAGAATGTGTCAGTTCCAGTAGCCTTCGCCGCTACACCACCAATCATTGCAGCTCACCTGTCCGAAGAGGACCTCCCGCTCTTCGGCAGTTGCCTATGTTGGCTAGAGGTCTGCCTTGTGTACCAGTTTCACTTTGCCTCAGAGGCAGCAGCTTGATTCTGTCTCACAGGCTAGGAACATCGCACAACCATCTCTTGAATTTGAGTATATGTGTGTCATTGAATAAACGTGTGTTTTTGGAAGTAGAACTGCAGTCAATTCTGTAGTTGTGCTTATAGGTACGAGTGGTTATGGGCCAACTCTGAGTTAACTCACTGTAGTAGTACTGGTAGTTCAGCAGTGGCAGTAGTAGCAGAAACAACAGCAACAGTAGTGGTACATTCTGACGAGGGTGATGTGGCGTAGAAGGGCAGTTTATTATGTTCTGAAAGACTTGGATGGCGTGTACAGGTAGAGCTGCCCATGCAGTTTCAACACGATACCACAATTCATCAGGAGTAGTGACTGGCGTATTGTGACGAGCCAGTTGGTCGTACACCATCGACCAGACGTTTTCAGTTGGTGAGAGATCTGGAGAATGTGCTGGCCAGGGCAGCAGACAAACTTCTTATGTATCCAGAAAGGCCCGTACAGGACCTGCAATGCGGTCGTCCATTATCCTGCTGAAATGTAGGGTATCGCAGGAATCGAATGAAGCGTAGAGCTACGGGTCATAACACAACTGAAATGTAACGTCCACTGTTCAA
The DNA here is from genome assembly GCF_023864345.2 of Schistocerca serialis cubense. NCBI lineage: Eukaryota > Metazoa > Arthropoda > Insecta > Orthoptera > Acrididae > Schistocerca > Schistocerca serialis. The sequence goes on from NC_064638.1 coordinate 520,806,192, forward strand.
AGTGCCGTCAATGCGAATGAGAGGTGACAGAGACGTGTAACCAATGGACCCCATACCATCACGCCGGGTGATACGCCAGTATGGCGATGACGAATACATGCTTCCAATGTGAGTTCACCAGATGTCACCAAACACGGATGCGACCATCATGATGCTGTAAACAGAACCTGGATTCATTTGAAAAAACGACGTTTTGCCATTCGTGCACCCAGGTTCGTCATTGAGTACACCATCGCAGGCGCTCCTGTCTGTGATGCAGCGTCAAGGGTAACCGCAGCCATGGTCTCCGAGCTGATAGTCCATGCTGCTGCAAACGTTGTCGAGGCGTGGCTGCACGATCCGTTACAGCCATGTGGATAAGATGCCTGTCATCTCGACTGCTAGTGATATGAGACCGTTGGGATCCAGCACTGCGACCGATTCCATATTCTGCTAACAGTTATTGGATCTCGACCAACGCGAGCAGCAATGTCACGATACGATAAGCCGCAATCGCGATAGGCTACAATCCGACCTTTATCAAAGTCGGAAACGTGATGGTGCGCATTTCTCCTCCTTACACGAGGCAACAACGTTTCAGCAGGCAACGCCGGTCAACTGCTGTTTGTGTATGTCAGCACGTTGTAGGCGTCGCCACCGGCGTCAACCTGGTGTGGATGCTCTGAAAAGCTAATCATTTGCATATCACAGGATCTTCTTCCTTGCTGTCTGTTAAATTTCGCGTCTGTAGCACGTCATCTCTGTGGTGTAGCGATTTTAATAGCCAGTAGTGTAGTTTCAGTCGATTAATGTGAAGGTATGAGACGCTCAGGTAACAACTGTAAATTTACAAATGATATATGGGAACGCAGACGAGTAATGTCGATTATGTTATTCGAACATATTCCCGTAAGTTATGTAAACATTCCCCATGCCATAGCTTCACTACTGCGAATTTGGATCGTAACGTGATTGCTGAAAATAGTGACAAGTCGATGATAGAAGAAACATGGTGAACGAGGGGAGAGAACTCACGTGTCCGGCACGCGGATGGGCGTCGAGATGGAGGCGCGCTCCCACATGAGCCTCCTCAGCTGGTCGCCCGTCATGTTGCGCTTCTTCAGCTCGCGGATCGTCACCTTGCCCACGCGCTGAAACAAGACACCAGACCTTCTCTACTACTGAAATACATGCACAGAAGATATGATTTATCAGAGACGGTATGCAGAGGGGTCCAAAAAAATGTATCCACTGTTTAAAAGTCCATAACATGCAAACTAAATGACGGAGTTGTCTCTTTTTTTGTGGATGAGTAGCTTAAAGTACAACTTAAAGATATCACTGTAGGTGTTCGAAATGGTCACCATTAACATCCACACACAAACGATGCCGCCGAACTGCAGCACGAACGACTGACTGCAACGTCATCAGTTGGATATTTGCACATGAATGTACGATGGATTCTTCGAAGTTCATACAATGTGCGTGGCTTTTGTCGATAAACGACGTCCTTCAGTGTTCCCCACAGCTAAACGTCCAGAGGAGTTAGGTCTGGGGAACGTGGTGGATACTCCACAGCACCTCTACGGTCTATCCATCTTCCTGGTAGATTTTCGTCGAGATACGCCCTAATACGATTTTGGTAGTGGGCTGGGGCACCATCTCGTTGAAAGTAAACTCTTTCGTCTCCATACAAGTCTCCGATGGCTGGTAAAATGGATGTCTGAAGCTTCTGAAGGTACACCTCACCGGTAACTGGACCAGGAAGATGGATAGGCCGTAGAGGTGCTGTGGAGTATCCACCACGTTCCCCAGAATTAACTCCTCTGGACTTTTATCTGTGGGGGACACTAAAGGACGTCGTTTATCGACAAAAGCCACGTACATTGGATGAACTTCGAAGAATCCATCGTCCATTCATGTGCAAATATCCAACTGAACACGTTGCAGTCAGTCGTTTGTGCTGCAGTTCGGCGGCATCGTTTGTGTGTGGATGTTAATAGTGACCATTTCGAACACCTACAGTGATATCTTTAAGTTGGACTTCAAACTACTCTTCCACCAAAAATGAGACAACTCCGTCAATTAGTTTGGGAGTTATGGACTTTTAATCAGTGAACACATTTTTTGGACCCCTCTCTATTCATGTTTTCTGAATGGTTGGAGAAAGCAATTGAAAATTCCGAAATACTGATCGCAGACGAATCCGAACAATATACTTTGAACACGTTATAGCACATTTCCTGGGAAATGTCTCGCTGGTAATTCATAGGCTTATTTGGCTATTACAGGCACATTTTGTAACCGTTATTATGGAGCACGAATATAGCTAATAACGTGGTTTCACTGTAGATCTCACACTCGGAATACTTAAATGCATACCTACATAGATTTACAATGTCTGCGGTGTTTCTGTTTCGGTTTTGCATTTTACATATTGATTTTTAGCCGACGCACATGGAGAGAGATGCTGTCGACAATCCCCGTGAAGCTTCAAACACATTTATCTGAAGCAGATTTTTCAGTTGAGTCATACACGGCTGGGTTTTACCTGCTTCGTGGCTTTTGGAATTTAGGACGTGCTCAAGATATACACTCTAAGACAAAAAAACGACTCACCGCGAAGGAGCTATGGAAATTGGTCACCAACCGATATTCACACAAGTATCGTCCGAAAATACAAAACTGTAATTGGAAAGTACAAAACTGTAAAAGTCAGTATAAACTTGAAAACTTAATAAACCACAGAATAATGTAGATGGAGAGGTAAAAATTGACACACATGCTTGGAATAACATGGGGTTTTATTAGAACCACCCCATATTGCTAGACGCGTGAAAGATCTCTTGCGCGCGTCGTTTGGTGATGATCGTGTGCTCAGCCGCCACTTTCGTCATGCTTGGCCTCTCAGGTCCCCAGACCTCAGTCCGTGCGATTATTGACTTTGGGGTTACCTGAAGTCGCAAGTGTATCGTGATCGACCGACATCTCTAGGGATGCTGAAAGACAACATCCGACGCCAATGCCTCACCATAACTGCGGACATGCTTTACAGTGCTATTCACAACATTATTCCTCGACTACAGCTATTGTTGAGGAATGATGGTGGACATATTAAGCGTTTCCTGTAAAGAACATCATCTTTGCTTTGTCTTACTTTGTTATGCTGATTATTGCTGTTCTAATCAGATGAAGCGCCATCTGTCGGACATTTTTTGAACTTTTGTATTTTTTGGTTCTAATAAAACCCCATGTCATTCCAAACATGATGTCAATTTGTAACTCTCTATCTACATTATTCCGTGATTTATTCAGTTTTCAAATTTATACTGACTTTTTGATCACCCGGTATGAACGTGTGCTGCTGTGGCGCAATATCGCCAAATAGCTGCCAGGCATAGTAAACAGGAGACATGTCGATACTAGGGCATAAGGTCTTTGCGAATTTCATTCCGTGTATTCAGTTGGACAGCTACTAAGCCTCGCAGACAGGGGTGTGGACAATATATGCAGAAGTCTGCATTTGAGTGAGGATGTATAGATGAGCTCAAAGCAGCCGGCCGGAGTAACCGGAAAGTCGCTCGACTTTTGAATAGGAGCGATTGTACTATTCGGCTACAGCGTCAATAAGGAAGCGATCGACCTAGAGAGACGACAAAGCGAGAGGATCGAGCAATCGTCGGAGAGGCACTCAGAGTGCCGGATTCATCATTATCATCGATCCAACATTCAAGTGGTCCTTCAGTGACCACTTAGTAGGCGGGTCAAAGAAAGGGTGCTGAACTCATGGCAATATTATTGACCTCTGTAGATCAGTTCGAAGACTTCGAAGGAAGCACTTGAGAATTCACGACATCTAGAAATATATGGCTCCAGTATGCCAAAGTAGATTATTTTTGAGAGGTGCATACGGGTCCTGAAGATGGCGTAAAGAGCTGCCGAAACTGGGAGTGGAAATGAAATAAAAGAACTTCTCAATTTACTCGACTGGTGGACGGATTTCTTTGTAAAATATTTGACCAACCGCTGTCCCACGTCCACAGTGGATCAACAGAGACTGGAATCACAATGGCTGGAGTAGAATTGTCTAGAGTCCCGCTTCGAACTGATCGCCGATCGCCAGCGAAGACGTGTCTGGAGAGGCCCTGCACAGTGGTGGGACAGCAGCCTGACTGTCGTCCACATACGGCCCGACGACCAGGACTGATGGTTTCGGGTGCCCTTTCATAGCACAGAATGATCCCTTTGGTTCGGTATCTGCGCCGCCCTTACAGGACAGCCGTACTTCGACGATACTCTACGCCCTTGGCCAACAAGGTCGCCGAACCTCTCCTCAGTTGCGATCGTTTGGAGCATTATGGGCTGGGCCTTCCGATCAGCTCGGGCTTCTGACGATCTAACTCGCCAATGGGACAAAATTTGGCACGATATCCCTCAGGAGGACATCCAAAAACTCTGTCAATTAATGCCAAGCCAAATAAGTGCTTGCATAAGGGTCAGCAGTGAACCAAGGCTTTATTGAATTGCTCAATTTCTAAAGCTCTTTCTCTTGAATAAATCCTCAATTTTTTCTCAAACTGTAATCGTTTGTTCCTCTGTACAGGTACATTACATCTACCGATTTCCCTCTCATTTGGATAATTTACTCGTGGTGCGTCGTTTCTTTCTCTTTGTCTTAGAATGTATTAACTACATCTGTACTCCGCAAGCCACCTTATGGTGTCGGAGTGTGGCGGAGTGTGCTTGTGGCACCCCTATCATCCTCCCCCTCCCCTCCCCCACCTTTCTTGTTCCATTAACAGGTGGTGCGTAGAAAGGAAGACTGTCTAGTTGTACCCATTTAAAGAGACGTAACTTTAGTACACATCGGGTTTTTCTTAATCAAGAGATATGTGTGCTGCTGACCCTTTTAAAGTGTAAGGCCGGCTAGTATTCCGCCAAACAATCCCACTTCTTGTAAACAAATTATAGAGTTGCAAGCTCTTATCTTCAGGTGGCTCTATTTAACATGAAATTGAAATTTGGTAATAGTACTATGTTATGACATCTGGCCAGCTGAATACTTTAACTAAGGGGAGTGAAAGTTAAGAGCAGGTACAGAATGAGCCTGGTTAATACAGTCGAAGCGTGGACATCACCTGCGGGCGTAAACCAAAGGTGCAGAGTTTTTATCGAGAAAGAGGATGTTTATTCCTTATTCAGAGTACAATTGGGCGCGCCCAATTTGGATTACAATAGGCATTCCGGCATGTGATGACAAACGCAAAATTTTGGGATCCAACAGTCACTGCCAGAAAAACAATTTTTTTTCCTTAATTGTATTTTCATTCCTTTACCACTTAAAGGTTGCCTATTAGATGTGAAAGTTTGGAAGCATTGGTACAATATTGTGCTCTTCAGCCAAAAGAGTAACTAGGAAAATTTTGGGTCAAAAAAGAAAAAAATACATGAATGTCCATTTCGATCAGAGTTGTGAGCAAGCGAAGCTACTAAAGAGCTAGCGAACCAGTCACAATCAAACCATAACCGAACTAGTCACAATCAAACTATAAAGCCAAAGCCGAAGAACATACAGACTAAAGGTAAATAAGGAAGTTCAAAAGTATTCCAGCATTTATTGTGATATAAAATTACGCAGGCAAAGATTTTAATGGCATATTAAAATAATGGAACCAATTAGACTAACTAGACAAGTTGTGAAATTCTATGAAACTCATAGTAAAGCTACAAACTGAGACAACACTCGTTAAAGGGATCGTAGGTGGTAAAAGAAGAGATGAGAGAAGCAGGGATAGTATAATTTGAAATACAGAAATTGACGACTAAACAGTCGGCCAGGCATAAAAACGCAAGAAAACCGGAATACTTAGATTAAGTATAGCAAAAGAATACAATCTGAGATAATGAGAATAATATGCGCACAAAAAAGACTATGAGAAAATTCTAAAATATCCTTCGTTGTACATCGCTTGGTCCCTTAGGACCCAGGCGTGGGTAATAATTAAAAAAATAATCCTCTGTAGATTGGATCCTGAGAATAAATAGAAAATCGTGCAAATAAGGAGAAGTCAGTTCCCGCCATAGCTATGAGCCAGAGTAAATCGAATTAAAAAAAGAGCAGTTGTTGACTGCGACGCGCTCCTTGCGATAAGGCCCAGCCATTAGTAGCACGCTATCGGACCGTCTACGACTGCGACCTTGCGTTCTTTCGTATTTCTTTGGTTACAACCATCCTCTCGGTAAGTAGCTTACAACGGCTTTGGTGTTATGGTTTGATTGTGACTGGTTCGCTAGCACTTTAGTAGCTTCTCTTGCTCACGACAACTCTGCACGAAATGGATTTTCATGTACTTATTTATTTGCTGTCATTTACATTTAAAATGACTCTCAGTGACTAAGAAATATCGTGTTTTCACCATATTAAATTGTACATACCCATAAAATGAAGTTTATTTAGTTTCTTAGCGATTTAACAAAGTTGCAGCTTTATGTACTCGGAAACTTAAAACTAATTAGATAACGTAAAAATTAACAATTTATGTTAAGGAAAATATAGAGAAAGAGAGTTAAGAATCGTAGAATACCACCACCGATTTTGTCCACGGGGTGTACCTCAGAAAGACATTGAGTCTGTCAGCCACAACCCGATCTACTACCACTCGCCATTCGAGGGCGATTCTTTCATCTACTTGCACTTAAATGGTGTGATCCTTCATCTAGTTTAGGTTCTGTCTAGTTTGTGCTCTACATGTCAGCATTTGCTATCTTTTGTTTCTACATTTACCTTCAATCTAGTATTACTGTCTACTGTATACTAGTTTTCATGACACTCTGTTGATAATCATCAGTTAAGTTTCAGTATGATACTTTTCGTAGTTTTACTAGTCTAGATTCAATAGAAATATACCATGGATTTTTGTATGCATAAGCGTTCCATACCTAGGTATATAGGACTCATTTCCATCAGCAGCTAACAATTCTGACGCATCACCGAGCCTATGTTAGTACTTTACAATTAACCATTCTCTAATGACTCATTTTCAATTGCGCCGCAGTTGTTTGATCTGCTGTCACTACTACCCTTGTCTGTCTCGTTACTATAGTCCGTAGAATCGTTCGTTGCATGAGCTCGTTGCCCCTTGTATTCTCGTAGCTACAAGTGTTTATGTAGCGATCTACGCTACTGGCCTTTAAAATTGCTACACCAAGAAGAAATGCAGATGATAAACGGGTATTCATTGGACAAAAATATTATACTATAACTGACATGTGATTACATTTTCACGCGATTTGGGTGAATAGATCCTGAGAAACCAGTACCCAGAAGAACCACCTCTGGCCGTAACAACAGCCTTGATACGCCTGGGAGAGTTTGGATGGCGTGTACAGGTACAGCTGCCCATGCAGCTTCAACACGATACCACAGTTCGTCAAGAGTAGTGACTGGCGTATTGTGACGAGCCAGTTGCTCGGCTACCACTGACCAGACGTTTTCGATTGGTGAGAGATCTGAAGGATGTGCTGGCCAGGGCAGCAGTCGAACGTTTTCTGTATCCACAAAGGCCCGTACAGGACCTGCAACATGCGGTCGTGCATTATCCTTCTGAAATGTAGGGTTTCCCAGGGATCGAATGAACGGTAGAGCGTCGGGTCGTAACATATCTGAAACGTAACGTCCAGTGTTCAAAGTGCTGTCAATGCGAACAAGAGGTGACTGAGACGTGTAACCAATGGCACCCCATACCATCACGCGGGGTGGTACGCCAGTATGGCGATGACGAATACACGGTTCCAATGTGAGTTCACCGCGATGTCGCCAAACACGGATGCGACCATCATGGTGCTGTAAACAGAACCTGGATTCATCCGAAAAAATGACGTTTTGCCATTAGTGCACCCAGGTTCGTTGTTGAGTACACCATTGCAGGCGCTCCTGTCTGTGACACAGCGTCAAGGGTAACCGCATCCTTGGTCTCCGAGCTGATAGTCTATGCTGCTGCAAACGTCGTCGAACTGTTTGTGCAGATGGTTGTTGTCTTGCAAACGTCCCCATCTGTTGACTCAGGGGTCGAGACGTGGCTGTACGATCCGTTACAGCCATGCGGATAAGATGCCTGTCATCTCAACTGCTAGTGATACAAGGCCGTTGGGATCGAGCATGGCGTTCCGTATTACCCTCCTGAACCCACCGATTACATATTCTGCTAACAGTCATTGGATCTCGACCAACGAGAGCAGCAATGTCGCGATACGAAAAACGGCAGTCGGGATAGGCTACAATCCGACCTTTATCAAAGTCGGAAACGTGATGGTACGCATTTCTCCTCCTTACACGAGGCATCACAACAACGTTTCACCAGGAAACGCCGGTCAACTGTTTGTGTATGAGAAATCGGTTGGAAACTTTCCTCATGTGAGCACGTTGTAGGTGTCGCCACCGGCGCCAACTTTGTGTGAATGCTCTGAAAAGCTAATAATTTGCATATCACAGCATCTTCTTCCTGTCGGTTAAATTTCGCGTCTTTAGCACGTCATCTTCGTGGTGTAGCAATTTTAATGGCCAGTAGTGTAGATGTTCTGTCCGCACAGTTGTTTGGATCGTCCACGGGGTCTTGTCTCTAAGTGATTATGTTTAGTCGTCGTGTGAGGGTGCTAGTCGTGTTTCCTGCGACCAATGGTCACAGTACTGACGTTTTTGCTCTGGGGTCCTTCTGTCTCCAGAGACACGACGATTCTCCAAAATGGGCACAATATAGATCGTAGTACAGCTAGACTCAGTGGTCTGGTGTCAGGTGAGTATGTCCCAGCGACGCAGCAGAGGCTCGCCTGTGCGACGTACCTTCCAGTTCATGACGGCGCCCTTGCGTTGTCGCGCGCGCGTCTTGCTCTTGGTCTTGATGACCATGACGCCGCGCTGCTCCTGGCTGGGGTCGTCGCTGGGCCCCAGGGAGATGCTGTACTCCTGCAGGTACTGGTGCGCCGCCGCCTGGTTCACCGCGCGTTCCAGCGACACCACGATCTTCGCCCACTGCAAAACGAGTCAGGGTACAAGCCGAGGCTCCCCATAATAGTAGTAAAACTATTTAAAGTTTCTAAAATGTCGTGTTTTATTAGGAACGGACGCCTCTGCACGAGATGCTTCACAGACTTGTACCAGTGGCTACTTATTCAAACACAAAATGCAAATATTAGAAAATAAATTTGATAGGAAATGCCAAATGCCGAAGCAGTCATGGCTAGTGGAGAATAGCCAACTGTAGAGGCACTGTAATCTCCCTCTCGCTATATTTTGCTGATGCTTAATCTACGGTTTTCTTTGCGGCGATCGAACATTGGTAAGGGTTAGTTAAAAGAGAGACCACGCTTCGTAAGAAACTTGGTCGTGTTTCCTAACATGGAACTCTGCCTCTTTTCCTTACTAATATTGAAGTGAAATTTAAACGGAATGGTTGCTCCCAAAGGATAACAATTCATACAATTTACTTCGTTTATTGAGCTGGTACTTAACGCACTTACTAACAATTGTTAAACCCCAACTTTTAATATTAGCTGTTAAATTTAGTTCGACTGTCATACTGAGGATTGCCATTGTTGTTTTCTTTCTGCGAATTAAACTACGACACAATAAAACTTCGCTTTAATATTAATAAGCGTTCAACTAATAAAAGGGGGCGATCGAAAAGTTTCCATTCGAAGACTGTACCGCTCCGGTCGCAGATTCGAATCCTGCCTCGGGCATGGATGTGTGTGATGTCTTAGGTTAGTTAGGTTTAAGTAGTTCTAAGTTCTAGGGAACTGATGACCTCAGAAGTTAAGTCCCATAGTGCCCAGAGCCATTTGAGCCATTTTTTGAAGAGTGTACAGTCAAGAATCGGTATGCCAATTTGGCAAAATCGCCGTGAACACTGACAAGGGAACCGTCCATTCTGTAAATCACGGATTTTGATGCGCTTCAAATATGTTGTAGAGGCACTTGCCTTGAGTATCTGGCTAACCGTTTTTTTTAGCGACGGGCCTTGGTTTTTGAAGTTCATTGCGCGCTTTGTATATACGTAATATTACACACATTTCGAATAAGTCAGCGTAGCGCAGCGGTAAAGGTTCACGGCTACCGCGCTGGAAGTATTGTCTTCGAATCCTGCTCGTTTTCTATGTTTTTTTTTTTTCAAAATCGACCGAATTTTTCAATTTTATTTCAAAGAATATCAACAAACATTGTAAGGTGTGCGATATTATAAAGATATATTCAGTTATTAATTTTTTCAAATGTTCATTCCGTTTGTGGTTCGCAATTGAAGTTCCAAATGTTCGTACAACGGTCGCTTCTTGTATCGGTCGCTTCTTGTATCACCGAAATCGATCTCCGCCCATTATCGTCCCATCTCCCGTGAATACCGTTAGCTGTAACGGGAACCCCAGCTCCTAGGCCGATGAAGATGCGAGTTACATTCCTTTACGTTCGCATCGAACTAGAGCGTCAGTTGCTCGCAAAGCGTCTCTAGTGCCGTGTGTTAGAAAAATTCTGTGAAATGGAAGAACAAAGTGTTTCTTCAGTAGTGCAGCCAGAAGAAGATCCTCAAGTAGAGGAGTTGAACGGAGAATCAAAAGGCGAAATCACAAATGCCATTAAATACACCGAAAATCTACTCCGCAATTTGAATCTCGTAACGAATACACCGCCTAGCGTGATCTCTGCCAATTCCGTTGCAACTGGGAATGAGATATGTATCGCAATACAGGATCTCTTGGTCGAAAGACAGATCATTATTGATGGTGAACTGATAGATTTCAACGAAGAAGATGAATTGGGAGAATATGATGCAAACAACAAACTGAATGAATATTTGAAAAATTAATAACTGAATATATCTTTATAATTTCGCACACCTTACACTGTTTGTTGATATTCTTTGAAATAAAATTGAAAAATTCGATCGTTTTGAAAAAAAAGTACACGAGCAGGACTTGAACACAATACCTCCAGTGCGGTAGCCGTGAACCTTTACCGCTACTCTACGCTGACTTGCTCGAAGTACATCGTATGTTACGGATATACAAAGCGCGCAATGAACTTCGGAATCGATTTTCTCAAAAACCAAAACCGGATAGCCAGATACTCCGGGTAAGTGCCTCTACGACGTATTTGAAGCGCATCAGAATCAGTGATTTACAGTATGGAGGGTCCCCTTGTGAGACAATCATCCCATCTACGCAGCAGGTTGAAGATACCCATTTGGTAAAACATCGTGTCCTGCTGCGTAAAGAAGTCTGTAACTGCCTGCTGCACATCTTCGTCCGACATGAATCGTCGACCCTTCATGACCTTTTTTAAGAGACTGAAGGCTTGATCAAGACTCTTGGGTGGGTGCTCGGGTGTCTCCCACTTAAGTTGTCGTAACTTCTGCTTTATGACATATCCGGTATAGGGACGTTATTATCACGAAGCAGCAGCGTCCCTTCGCGTACCATTCCACAACGGTGGTTTTCGACAGAAATGCTGCCCCTTACACATTCTTCATACTCCGATGGATGTCTACCTGTGTTTGTGTTTCGGCAGTCAAAAAAAGAATTACAGTACACTGGTCCTGTCTGAACGCGTTTGGTAAAAACGTCATCACAGTTCACAGACATGTCACAACAATCCCTTGCCTATGTGTCTGTGCTTATACACCAGCATCGGAGTAGCGCTATGTTGCATATACGTTGCAGCAAGTACCCGCAGACGGTAACTTTTTCATCGCCCTTCGCAATATAGCCCGCTACTGACTGAGAATGACGTCACTGATTTGTGCACATTTCGCACCATTCGCGAATAAACATATTAGTCATTCTCTGCTTTCCTAGCATTCGACTGAAAACTTCCTAACTCAGATTTCATTAACATCTGCAAACTGTTCATATTTTCTGGAGCGACTCTGTTTCATACGATCGCTCTACGCGAGACCTGAACGACTGATCTCATCTCGCATAAACGGTAGCGCTTGGGCATTGTTGACCAAAACAGCAAGACACTGCCTCCTGTCAGAAACGATGCACTCAGCTCAATGTTTCACAGGACCAGCGACGCGTAAGGATACAATTGATCATGCAAGTAATGATGGTAGAACCTTTAACAGTCCGCATAACTTTGGGAATACATACAGCACAATTAAGTAATCCTTTGGAGAAAGAGAAAGAGTTGGAGGAACGTCGTGAGCTCAGGCAACAAGATAGTACTAACCAAAGAACGAAAGGCTGAGAGCTGGACGTAATATATAGAAGGGCTATACAAAGGAAACTAACTTCAAGACATTACTGTGGATTTTTTTTTTTTTTTACTCTTTTCGTTCTCCACTGCTAGCAGTGGGGCAGGCTGTACGAGATATGCCCCACTTGAGAGTCACGGTTCTACAGGGTGATCAAAAAGTCAGTATAAATTTGAAAACTTAATAAACCACGGAATAATGTAGCTAGAGAGGTAAAAATTGAGACACATGCTTGGAATGACATGGGGGTTTATTAGAACAAAAAAAAAGTTCACAAAATGTCCTAAAGATGGCGCTGGTCAGCAAAACTGCTACCGTGACGAGTGAGAGGTATGCCGATATGTTACAGAATCGCATCATCCCCAGCCCGGCTGATAAACACCTGCTGGAACGTACGATGCTTATGCAGGATGGCGCTCCACCCCATATTGCTAGACGCGTGAAAGATCTCTTGCGCGCGTCGTTTGGTGATGATCGTGTGCTCAGCCGCCACTTTCGTCATGCTTGGCTTCCCAGGTCCCCAGACCTCAGTCCGTGCGATTATTGGCTTTGGGGTTACCTGAAGTCGCAAGTGTATCGTGATCGACCGACATCTCTAGGGATGCTGAAAGACAACATCCGACGCCAATGCCTCACCATAACTGCGGACATGCTTTACAGTGCTATTCACAACATTATTCCTCGACTACAGCTATTGTTGAGGAATGATGGTGGACATATTGAGCGTTTCCTGTAAAGAACATCATCTTTGCTTTGTCTTACTTTGTTATGCTGATTATTGCTATTCTAATCAGATGAAGCGCCATCTGTCGGACATTTTTTGAACTTTTGTATTTTTTGGTTCTAATAAAACCCCATGTCATTCCAAACATGATGTCAATCTGTACCTCTCTATCTACATTATTCCGTGATTTATTCAGTTTTCAAATTTATACCGACTTTTTGATCACCCAGTATTCGGTCAAATGTCAGACAAGCTGATAATTGGACAAATTCGGGACTCTAATTGGGAATAGACGTAGAGAAGCATTTGTAGACATAGAGAAAGCTTTTGACAATGTTGACTGGAATACTCTCTTTCAAATTCTAAAGGTGGCAGGGGTAAAATACAGGGAGCGAAAGGCTATTTACAATTTGTACAGAAACCAGATGGCAGTTGTAAGAGTCGAGGGACATGAAAGGGAAGCAGTGGTTGGGAAGGGAGTAAGACAGGGTTGTAGCCTCTCCCCGATGTTATTCAATCTGTATTTTGAGCAAGCAGTAAAGGAAACAAAAGAAAAATTCGGAGTAGGTATTAAAATCCATGGAGAAGAAATAAAAACTTTGAGGTTCGCCGATGTCATTGTAATTCTGTCAGAGACAGCAAAGGACTTGGAAGAGCAGTTGAACGAAATGGATGGTGTCTTGAAAGGAGGATATAAGATGAACATCAACAAAAGCAACCCGAGGATAATGGAATGTAGTCGAATTAAGTCGGGTGATGCTGAGGGAATTAGATTAGGAAATGAGACACTTAAAGTAGTAAAGGAGTTTTGCTATTTTGGGAGCAAAATAACTGATGATGGTCGAAGTAGAGAGGATATAAAATGTAGACTGTCAATGGGAAGGAAAGCGTTTCTGAAGAAGAGAAATTCGTTAACATTGAGTATAGATTTAAGTGTCAGGAAGTCATTTCTGAAAGTATTTGTATGGAGCGTAGCCATGTATGGAAGTGAAAGATGGACGGTAAATAGTCTGGACAAGAAGAGAATAGAAGCTTTCGAAATGTGTTGCTACAGAAGAATGCTGGAGATTAGATGGGTAGATCACATAACTAATGAGTAGGTACTGGATAGGATTGGGGAGAAGAGGAGTTTGTGGCACAACTTGACCAGAAGAAGGGATCGGTTGGTAGGACATGTTCTGAGGCATGAAGGGATCACCAATTTAGTACTGGAGGCCAGCGTGGAGGGTAAAAATCGTAGGGGGAGACCAAGAGATGAATACAATAAGCAGATTCAGAAGGATGTAGGTTGCAGTAGGTACTGGGAGATGAAGATGCTTGCACAGGATAGAGTAGCATGGAGAGCTGCATCAAACCAGTCTCAGGACTGAAGACCACAACAACAACAACAACAACAATTGGGAATAAAGTGGTGGGGCTTACCAGTTCCGGCATATACCAAAGGAAACCTCCCGAAAATCTTAATCGGAATCGGGGAATAGAATCATATTAATTTATTTCCATATTAATTTATTCTCCGACGAGAACGTTGTCCCAACCAAATATTAAAATGTTGTGTATGTGTGACGTGTCTGTACACTATGTGATCAAAAGTAAGCCCCAAAATATACCTTTTTCATATTATGTGCATTGTGCTGCCACCTACTGCCACGTACTCCATATCAACGACCTCAGTAGTCATTAGACATCGTGAGGGAGTAGAATGGGGCGCTCCACAGAACTCACGAAGTTCAAACGTGGTCAGGTGATTGGGTGTCACTTGTGTCATACGTCTGTATGCGACATTTCTACATTCCTAAACATCCCTAGGTCCACTGTTTCCAATGTGGTAGTGAAGTGGAAATGAGAAGGGACACGTACAGCACAAAAGCGTACAGGCCGTCCTCGTCTGTTGACTGACAGAGACCACCGACAGTTGAAGAGAGTCGTAATGTGTAATAGGCAGACATCTATCCAGACCATCACACAGGAACTCCACTGCATCAGGATCCACTGCAAATACTATGACAGTTGGGCGGGAATTGAGAAAACTTGGATTTCGTGGTCGAGCAGCTGCTCATAAGCCACACATCACGCCGGTAAATGTCAAACGACGCCTCGCTTGGTGTAAAGAACGTAAATATTGGACCATGTAGTGGGACGTGAAATCGAAGCGTCCCCCATCCACCAGTGTCAGCCCAGTTTGCAGGTGAATATAAGTTTAATTTACTGTTTTGTTTATGTATTTTTGTAATATTTGTAATAGCTGTGAATTATCTAAAGTTTTGTATTTATTATTTATGTTTCATGTACGGAGAGGGCGGCGCAACGAACAGAGACAGCTTCTTCGCTGCCGGGACCAGAGAGAAAATTGCTGGCCACTATACGTCGCGGGTCGACAGCCAAAGAGCAACAGAAGATCCTGAAACCGAGTTGTTGCGTCGTGCTTCTAAAAATTAAATAACTGAGAATTTGTAATGTTTGTACAACAATGACGTCATAGAAAGTTTAATCATGTTGTAAATGTTCAGTTCTGTCTCGTCAAGGCTCAGGTTCACGTTTATATGTAGGAAGATAATAAACCAGTGGATGCTACTAAAGTTGAAATACGTGTTCCGAGAATTTATTTATGAAGAATTATGTTACGTAATTTATTTGACAAGATTATTAATTTTTGATAATGTTCATCGCGAGTTTGAATCTCGAAAGTTTATTCAATATGGTTCTAATATTTATTAAATCAGATAACGTGCATTAATATAATTTCTGAGGAGAAACCAATTGGACTGAGTGACGTGATTCTGCGCATACGACTCAAATGATGTTTTACAGTTTCGTTCAAGAACCATTCTGAGACAATTTAAAAAGAGTGTAAATAATTTTGAAGTGTGTTGTAACTGACATAGGTGACGAAGTCTACACATGGTCATATGAAAAAAGAAAATCATTTATAAAAAACTTACGTCGTTACACTACAACCACTGAACAGTGGAAAAACGTTGTGTGGAGTGACGAATCACGGTACACAAAGCGGCGATCCAATGGCAGGGTGTGGGCGTGGTGAATGCCCGGTGAACGTCATCTGCCAGTGTGTGTAGTGCCAACAGTAAAATTCTGAGGACGTGGTGTTATGGCGTGGTCGTGTTTTTCATGGACGGGGCTTGCAAGCCTTGTTGTTTTGCCTGGCACTATCACAACACAGGCCTACACTGGTGTTTTAAGCACCTTCTTGCTTCCCACTGTTGAAGGGCAATTCAGGGATGGCGAATACATATTTCAACACGATCGAGCACCTGTTCATAATGAACGGCCCGTGGCGGAGTGGTTACACGACAATAATATCCCTGTAATGGACTGGCCTGCACAGAGTCCTGACTTGAATCCTATAGCACACCTTTGGGATGTTTTGGAATGCCGACTTCGTGCCAGGCCTCACCTACCGCTATAGACACCTCTCCTCAGTGCAGCAGTCCGTGAAGAACGGGCTGCTATTCCCCAAGAAACCTTCCAGCACCCGATTGAACATAGGCCTGCGAGAGTGGAAGCTGTCAGTAAGGCTAAGGGTGGGCCAACACCATATTGAATTGCAGCATCACCGATGAAGGGCGTCACGAACTTGTAGGTCATTTTCAGCCATGTGTCCGGATACTTTTGATCACATAGTGCCTGTTGTGTGAGTATATATTTGTTACTGAACGGAGTGATATGCTGTTGCCACGCATTGTGGAAAAGGAAGAGGAAGTAGATGAACATGACATGAAAGATATTATAGTGTGAGAAGAACTTGACAGAGCGCTGAAAGACCGAAGTCGAGACATGGGACCTATGGTAGCTGGTATTCTTCCATAATTCTTGAGATCTTTGGGAGCAGTTACTGTTGTACCGGACGAAAGTACACTCGTCAGCACATAGTAGGTTCTTTACTTTGCTCCTGGAGAAGACTGAGTGGATAGTATAACACATGAAATATTAGTTCACTTTATTATAAAATAGAAAAGAAGAATTACTTAATTCCACAATCTCATGAATATTTACCACTGTCTCTGAGCATTAATGTATCACTTGCTACGTATCTGAGCTCAGTGAGAGTACATTTAACAATAACTTTTAGATAGGGTTCTGCCTAATACTTTGAGCACACTGCTGGCCTGCTAGAAGACGATGTTGTTTGCTTAGTCGATAGTCACTGTCTAGGCTGAGCGGTACGGTGCTCGCTGCAAGCTGAAGAACGCTTGTGGTGTCGCTTATTCGTCCATGCAGCTATTATCTTCCTTTGTAGTTGCGTTGCAAGGTAACAACTTTGTTTTGGGATCTCGTTCGTTGGAAGACATCACACATATCATAATGAAACTATTACATGTGGTAGCCAAGATATCTGAGACAGACGAAATGCCCTTGCAAAAAACTTGCAAAAAAGGCTGTTGCTGACAAATGTATTACTTAGCGCTGGTATGATCGATGCTTCCGCCACCAAGGGAGCCGAGGGGTTTAGTGTTTCAAGAGAAATCGTATCGAAGATTTAACCGGCAACAGTGTAAGCGGAAAAACGTCATTCGCTAAGTCACAACGCGGACGAAAGTGTATTTTGAGTGGCCGTGACAGACGGTCATTGAAGAGGACTGTGAAGAAAAACAAGGGCCCGGCGGCTGTAAAAGTTACTGCAGCACTGAATGTCGCACTCGCGAACACTGTCAGCACTAAAACAACACGAAGGGAACTCCAAAAGCAGGGAACAGCAGGGCGAGCTGCAATACTGGAAAAACACATGAGTGACGCAAATGGCTCTAACAGGAAAACATGGTGCCGAAGCCATAAAACTTGGACTGCAGAGAAATGAAACAATATCATTTGGTCGGATGAATCTTGTTTCACACTGTCTCCAACTTCTGTTTGCGTCTCAAGAATGGGACACGGTGCAAGTTCGATGATGATTTGGGCAGCCATATCATAGTATTACATGGGCCCCATGATTACTCTGCCTAGGATAAAGTCAGCTCTTATTGTTCAGGACTGGTTTTGTGAACACGAGGCTGAATTGTCGCATCTTCCTTGGACACCACAGTCAGCAGATCTCAATGTTATTCAGCCTTTGTGGTGTAAATTACAGAGAATACGTGATCACTATCCAACTCCATCGTCGTTTCCTGAACGTGTCACTATTTTGCAGGAACAATGGTATAAGATCCCCCCAAAAACCATAAAGGACCTGTATTTTTACGCTGCGAGACTACTGGGAGCTGCTTTGAATGGCAACGGGATTACTACATTATTAGGCTTGGCACTATGTTGTGTTTTTGGTGTGTCCATACTTTTACCAATCGTTATACTTACAGAAGATTGGAAAGGCTGGTGGAAGCAGACATAGTGGAAGATCAATTCGGGTTCCGGAGAAATGTAGGTACACATGAGGCAATACTGGTATTAATGACGTATATTCGATCATAGACTAAAGAAAGGTAAACCATCCTTAATAAGATTTAAAAAAGCTTTTGGCTACGGTGAATGAGATACACTGGTTGAAATTCAGAAGGTAGCAGAGATTTTACGGGGAAAAAAATATCTCCAATTTATGCAGTGACCAAGCTACACTTACGAAAGACGAAAGACATGAAAGGGAAGGAGTGGTGGAGAAGAGAGCTGTGAAGGAAAGCAATGACAAATTTGGAACGGGAATTAGATTTCAGGAAGAAGTAATTAAAACTTTGAGGGTTGCCTATGACATTGTAATCCTGTCAGAGACGACTAAGTACTTAAAATACAGCTGAACGCAATAGGCAGCGTCTTGAAAGAGGTTGTAAGATGAATATTAATAAAAAAATAAAGATAATGGAATGTAGTCGAACAGATAGCACCGCAGAAAACGTCTGCATGGCTGTTCAATCAGTTACTCGCAATGGTCTGATGCTCTTAGTTTTATTTGAAATGCTCCAGTGTTAATGCCCTCATCGCGTCATGAAAAACATGAAAATCAACTCCGACTGTGAGGCGGAAGATCCTAACTCTCCCATTTCATATTCTGCAGGAGATATTCCGTTGCTTCTATAGTCGGAGGACGAACATTAGCGGCCGGCCGAGGTGGCCGAGCGGTTCTAGGCGCTACAGTCTGGAACCGCGCGACCGCTACGGTCGCAGGTTCGAATCCTGCCTCGGGCATGGATGTTTGTGCTGTCCTTAGGTTAGTAAGTTTTAACTAGTTCTAAGTTATAGGGGACTGATGACCTCAGCAGTTAAGTCCCATCGTGCTCAGAGCCATTTGAACCATTTTTTGAACATTAGCGGTGTGGTGACAACATTCATTTTCGGCTTTTTCTGGCATGAGTTTCTCAGCGAGGCAGCCATGGTCCTCGACCCAAGTTTCATTAATCCAATAAATAAAACCTCTCTTCAAATCCCGGAATTAGTCAGGCTTTTGTCCTGGGGATGCGCTTGGACCTCTTTGCTTATTTGTGTAGTAATTCTGCATCTGATATGTTGATTGTGAGTTTGTTTTTGCACATTGTTGAAGAACTTCCATGCCTCAAATCCTGTCACACCTTTGTTCAGTATCTCCTCTTCCTCTTAGTTGACCGAGCGAGGTGGCGCAGTGGTTAGCACACTGGACTCGCATACGGGAGGACGACGGTTCAATCCCGTCTCCGGCCATTCTGATTTAGGTTTTCCGCGATTTCCCTAAATCGTTTCAGGCAAATGCTGGGATGGTTCCTTTGAAAGGGCACGGCCGATTTCCTTCCCAATCCTTCCCTAACCCGAGCTTGCGCTCCGTCTCTAATGACCCCGTTGTCGACGGGACGTTAAACACTACCCACCACCACCACCTCTTATTGACGCACAGGGGAAATTACGAGGTTGCGCCGAGTCGTCAGATTTTGTGATGGTCACACAATCTGTGCGGTATCGAACTCACACACGGTTTCCTATATACTTCTAATATCCGATAGCGCAGACCGCAAAGTCCAGGAATACCATGAATGAATGGAACCGTTTTCTTTACAGACACGCATTTCCATCTGTGTGTAGGCATTCTCAATCCAACACACCCACAAAGATGATTAACTGGCAAACAGAACGGACTTCTCCTTGTAGAGGTAGGTTGCCTTATATCAAAACACTTAGTAAAGAAACCACATGAACCACTGTAACTTAGTTAATAGAGTTCAGGCTGATCCTGTATAACCAGTGGTCTCGGTACAGTAGCAGTCACTAATTCCAGGCCAGAGCCTAAGTTAAAATGCAATATTAGCAGCAGCTAAGCCAACGCTGGCATGGTTACTACGAATCAGCCTTGGCATTACTAAAAATCTATCAGAGCTGTTCATTGGATTCATCAGAGAATATGTCACTGTAAATTTTCTTTAGATATAAAACAGTACTGCCATCAACAAGTTCGGGAAATGTTCGAAATTATCACTAATTCCAGGCCAGAGCCTAAGTTCAAATGCAATATTAGCAGCAGCTAAGCCAACGCTGGCATGGTTACTACGAATCAGCCTTGGCATTACTAAAAATCTATCAGAGCTGTTCATTGGATTCATCAGAGAATATGTCACTGTAAATTTTCTTTAGATATAAAACAGTACTGCCATCAACAAGTTCGGGAAATGTTCGAAATTATTACTAATTTTCAGCACAAAGATACTTTAACACACAATATCTTGTAAATCTCAAAGATGTAGAGGAATTTACTCTTCTGGAATATCAAAAGTTAACAGTGCGCCACATGTCGTATATCATACAAAACTCTCTTACATCAGTTTCAGAATGTGATATATTGTGTGCAGACATGGGGCAGGGCCGTCAGCCTGTAGTGTTACGTCAAAAGAGAAGCAAATTTTTAAGATAATTATGTGACTCAAAAATAAGAACATTTAATTAAATTGAGATGTGGTATTTCATTTAGAAAATAAGTCGCTATTTAATGTATTCAGAAACCGTCACAGTGGTTTATTGTTTGTTCTTGAGACGAGGCGGATGGCCGGCCGGAGTGGCCGTGCGTTTCTAGGCGCTACAGTCTGGAGCCGAGCGACCGCTCCGGTCGCGGGTTCGAATCCTGCCTCGGGCATGGATGTGTGTTAGGTTTAATTAGTTCTAAGTTCTAGGTGACTGATGACCTCAGATGTTAAGTCGCATAGTGCTCAGAGCCATTTGAACCATTTGAACGAGGCGGATGGAAATTACATAATATTATTCGTATTTTTAATGGTGTTGAACAAGTTTGTTGGTGTGACCATTATCTGTATCAAGTACAAAAATGTCGCTTTATAAATTTAAACGCCTTTTTCTTGCTGCAGTCTATATTTATCTATGTTCCAGAAGCGTTTCGTATTTACGTCCACATTAAATCCACAGAAGATACCTTAAAATAACAGGCGAAACGCTCCTGGTCCCTAAATTTCTATGTATTGATGTGCAAAACTTAAGGACGAAAGCAACTTTCGTATGATATGTCACTGCCAAGGAATACAGCTCGATGGAACTTGAACCGTGCATAGAAATAACTGTTAAAAGTATGGTGCAGAACGTAGCTGAAAGAAATACGCAGTAAGACATATAGAAATGACACTTTTATTCGAAGACAATAATTACATTGAAATCACCGTGATTTCTTATGGAACCGTAGACATTGTAAAAGGTGGGACATGGTTCTAATTCGCGTATGTGGTCTCCACGGACGGCAGTGTATGCTCTGCAACGTGTTCTTACGCTGGCGACAAGGCTGGCAAGGAGTTGCTGTGGCAGGGCGTACCGTTCCTCCTACAGGACGGTCGAAAGTTGCTCTATGGTTGTTGGTGCATGTGGCCGTACTGCAGTTCTACGCACAATCTATGGGATTTAAGTCGGGGTGACGGGCAGTCCGACCCATTCATCGAATATCCTCTCTTTCGAAGAACTCCACCTGCGCCGTTCGATGTGGTCACTCAGTATCAACCATAAAAATGCTATCAGGGCCGAATGCATACTAGAGCTGTTGATAAAATCTCAATTTATCGATACTGCTCCTAAAATATAGCGATAACTATAATGGCGATATGCTTTACACGATATATCGACATCGAAACAGAAATAACGAGTGCCGACATTTTTATTTTGTATTCTACATTTTTAACAATATTAGCAAAGTATTCGAAGTTGTTCTTTTGAAACTGGTAGAAGCCGACCTCGGGGAAGATCAGTTTGGATTCCGTAGAAACGTTGGAACACGTGAAGCAATACTGACACTACGACTTATCTTAGAAGAAAGATTAAGGAAGAGCAAACCTACGTTTCTAGCATTTGTGTGCTTAGAGAAAGATTTTGACAATGTTGACTGAAATACTCTCTTTCAAATTCTGAAGGTGGCAGCGGTAAAATACAGGGAACGAAAGGCTATTTACAATTTGTACAGAAAGCAGATGGCAGATATAAGAGTCGAGAGACATGAAAGGGAAGCAGTGGTTGGGAAGGGAGTGAGATAGGGTTGTAGGCTCTCCCCGATGCTATTCAATCTGTATATTGCGCAAGCAGTAAAGGAAACAAGAGAAAAATTCGGAGTAGGTATTAAAATCCATGGAGAAGAAATAAAAACTTTGAGGTTCGCCGATGACATTGTAATTCTGTCAGAGACAGCAAAGGACTTGGAAGAGCAGTTGAACGGAATGGACAGTGTCTTGAAAGGAGGGTATAAGATGAACATCAACAAAAGCAAAACGAGGATAATGGAATGTAGTCGAATTAAGTCGGGTGATGCTGAGGGAATTAGATTAGGAAATGAGACACTTAAAGTAGTAAAGGAGTTTTGCTATTTTGGGAGCAAAATAACTGATGATGGTCGAAGTAGAGAGGATATAAAATGTAGTCTGTCAATGGGAAGGAAAGCGTTTCTGAAGAAGAGAAATTTGTTAACATCGAGTATAAAAAAATGGCTCTGAGCACTATGGGACTCAACATCTGTGGTCATAAGTCCCCTAGAACTTAGAACTACTTAAACCTAACGACATCACACACATCCATGCCCGAGGCAGGATTCGAACCTGCGACCGTAGCTGTCACGCGGTTCCAGACTGAAGCGCCTTTAACCGCACGGCCACACCGGCCGGCAACATCGAGTATAGATTTAAGTGTCAGGAAGTCGTTTCTGAAAGTATTTGTATGGAGTATAGCCATGTATGAAGTGAAACATGGACGATAAATAGTTTAGACAAGAAGAGAATAGAAGCTTTCGAAATGTGGTGCTACAGAAGAATGCTGAAGATTAGATGGGTAGATCACATAACTAATGAGGAGGTATTGAACAGAATTGGGGAGAAGAGGAGTTTGTGGCACTACTTGACTAGAAGAAGGGATCGGTTGGTAGGACATGTTCTGAGGCATGAAGGGATCACCAATTTAGTACTGGAGGGCAGGATAGAGGGTAAAAATCGTAGAGGGAGACCAAGAGATGAATACACTAAACAGATTCAGAAGGATGTAGGCTGCAGTAGGTACAGGGAGATGAAGAAGCTTGCACACGATAGCGTAGCATGGAGAGCTGCATCAAACCAGTCTCAGGACTGAAGACCACCACAACAACAGCTGTAGCACACAATTTTACTTCCATTATGTGAAGGAGTCTTACCACTTGTTGAGCTTTCATCACGTCCAGTCGTTTTCTTTGGCCGAGTGAAGCAAGTATATGTGGCAGAAAAGAAGACCTGCGATTCCACTAGGGTGGCGGTGTGAATGGAATAACAAGGTTCCCGATGTGAAGAAACAGTACACCAGTTGCCTTAAAAAACAATTTTTAACGCAACTAGTGTGCTACTTCTTCACATTGACATTCTTGAAAAACAGTTACTGAAAATGACGAACAAAAATTTAAATGACAAGGTTGGTAGTTGAGGTGGGCGGAGATGTGTGAGGCGAAATGCTGACGTATTCGACGCTCGGCGCTGACAACAGAAACTGCGAAGTTTAGCTTCACCAAGCACGTCTGACACTACAACTTCTTCGTCACTGGCGTTTGAAGAAATGAAAACATACGGAAGTCGACATGAAGTGTTTCCGATAAATCCGGTATGTGACTAAACCGAACTACATGCAGTTACCATTGTTAGCAAAGCAGTTATCGGCAAGCAGGAATGTGTGTTCGTTTTCCTTTCAATTCTTGCTCCAAAGGGAATAGGCAGGCTGCCAACTTGTTGATTTACAGAAATCTAATAATAAATCCATACTTAAATATACAGCTCTGAAACAAGCAGTATATTTTCAATGTGCAGCTGACATTTTTATAAGCAGGTACCTCGATATTTTCTTCCGACGATGTATCGATACACTTTTTCGACATGTTATTTATTTATTTCTTTATTCACGCGTCAAGTTCCGTAGCACCAAATTGGGGAGCAAATATCCTAGGACATGGAACGTGTCAGAACATGAAATTACAATGTAGTTGCCGCTGCCAACCGACCGCGTGGTGAAGAGACGCTGGGGCTGGACTTCAGCCAACTAGTTTTAATTCGACATGGTACCACGGTCCTATAGATTTTAATTTTAATGTTGACTGTGCCTTACTCTGGCATGTTATAGTAATTTTATGCTTCTGAAGAAGGCTGGATTAATTTAACCGAAACCTGGCAAAGACTAGAAAATTTGTGCAACTGAGGCCGATTCTTCAAAATATTAGTCTACCATAGTTGCTGACGGGGTTGCAATATGCTAAAAATTCTTAAAAGTAATAACAGATAAAAATAAAATGTTTATGAACCCAAAAAAGTGAAGCCATAAGTTTAAGTAAACGCAATTAACAATATAAGACGAGAATCAGCGCAAGTTTTCAAGGAACTCCTCAACAGAATAGAGGGAATGAACCATGAGGAAACTCTTCAGTTTCGATATGAAAGCGCTTGGGTTAAGATTTACGAATTCTTGCGATAGCGTGTTGAAAATGGATGCAGCAGTATACTGCTCACCTTTCTGCACAAGACTCAAGGAAGAGCCATCCAAATACAGATTGGATTTCTGCCCAATATTAACTATGTGAAAGCTGCTTATTCTTGGGAATAAGCTGATATTTTTAACAAAGAACGACAGTAAAGAATTTATACAGATTGATTATAATTAAAGTTAAACTTTCAAAACGCTATAGAGATAACAGTACTAGTCATAATGACGTCAAATTGCAACGGATTACTATTGGAGGAGGAGGAAAACGTAAGGCAGAAGAAAAAAAATAGTGTGAAAATTGATCAATAGATGGCGCTGTATTTGTCAGAATAGGTAAATGGAAACACCTGTCATGCGCACGACCCATTGAGGTTGGTATAAACACGCCGGGTACACGGCTTTTCCTCCTTTCGCGTCCGCGACGTTCACCATGACTGTCTGAATGCAGGATCTCGCTCTGCTCGTAAAGCTGTATTACAAGAATGATGACTGTGCATACATCTCTCTGCATTAGTTTCGTACACTGAAGGGTTTGAAAAAAGGCGTTGGTCCGATGACTGCCGTGATCTGGAGAAAATGATTCGGAAATTCGAAAAGACGGCTTTTTTTTTGGTCTGGTAGAGGGAGGAAACGAATTGATTCGACGTCAGTGGAAGCAGTGGCCACAGCAGTGCAGGAGGAGACGAGTGGTGGTGTGCAAACGTGCAATGAACGGGGAATTACCCGAACATTGCACGTAACCGTCAGCATCCTTCTTTGCTATCCATTCAAAATGACCCACGTGCACGAGTTGTTTCCTGTTGACCTGTCAGCAAGAGAGACCTTTGCTTTAGAATTTCTTGCTCGCATGGAAGTGGACAATGATTGACCGTGGAAGATTTTGTGGACAGACGAAGCCTACTCCCATCTGACAGGATACGTATGTCAATACACAGAATTGTCGAATACGGGCAACGGAAAATCCACACGCAAAGCAACCGGTACCATTTCATATTGAAAAGGTTACTGTGTGGTGCGGGTTTACGGCATCAATTGTCATCGGGCCATATTTTTCGAAGAGACAGGTGCTTCCGGTCCTGCTACCGTTCAGGTAAGCGCTGGTAAGCGCTATGAGTGTCTTTTGCGCAACCACATCATTCCAGCTGTGGATGGGATCATTTTTATACAAGATGGCGCACCTCCACACATTGCAAATCCAGTTAAGCAGCTGCTGAAGCGCCATTTCGGAAATGCTAGAATTATAGCCGCCACTTCCCTACAGCCAGGCCGTCCCGATCATCTGATCTTAATCCGTGTGACTTCTGGCTGTGGGGCTATCTGAAAGATGTGTTCAGTGTCCCGATTCCAAACGTAGGTGCATTGAAGGCGCGCATTGCGCAACGCATTCTGAACGTGACCCAAGAAACATTTCCATCAATTGTGGAACATACTGTTTCTCGATTTCAACTTGTTGCAGAAAACGGTGGACAGCATATTGAACATGTTTTGCGCCAGTCACACGGAAATTAATAATCCGATTTGATTTTGATTGATGCTTTTTATGCGGGTTTTGGCCTCAGGGCAACTAAAACCGATGTGATTGATGCTTTTTTGCGGTTTCTGGCTCTTAGAACAATTAAAAACCGGTTTTTCTCATCCAATGTGATATGACCTTGCTGTTGTGGATGAGCTTACGTAACTAACAGTATCACACCTGTGCACCCATACACACTGAGTAATACAGTTTGTTTAACGTCAAACGTACACCTTAGACACTGTTGTATGATTTATTTGTCATTTGTAATCGACCACTATTAGATTATTATTCTTACAGCGCCATTATTGCTACATTTTGTAACTATTTGTTGTTCTTCTGCCATACGTTTTCTACCTTCTCCGATAATATTCCGTTGCAATTTGACATCATTCTGACCAGAGGTGTTATTTCTACAGCGGTTTGAAATTTTAACTATAATCACCCCGTATATTGAGACGCCAGTCTCAAAATACCCAGACTAGTGAACAGCGGTCGACAAGAGGTTCGAAAACCACTTATTGTCCGTACCGCCCGTTTCTGAGCAAAAAATATCCTTTTAGACCGCGAAGAGTTACCCCAAAATATAATACCATACGACATAAGCGAATGAAAATAAACAAAGCAGACTCATTTTCGTGTAGAACGATCACTTACTTCAGATACCTTTCGAATAGTACAAATGCCAGCATTAAGTCTCTGAACAAGGTCCTGAACGTGGGCTTTCCACGACAGTTTACTATCAATCTGAAAATATATAAATTTGAACTGTTCAGTTTCACTACTAATATGCCCATTCTGTGAAATTGAAACGTCGGATTTTGTTGAGTTGTGTGTTAGAAAGTGTAAAAACTGAGTCCTACTGTGATTTAGCGTTAGTTTATTTTCTACACGCCATGAAATTATGTCATGAACTGCACTATTTGAAACAGAGCCAATGTTGCACACAACATCCTTTATTACCAAGCTAGTGTCATTAGAAAACAGAAATATTTTAGAGTAACCTGTAATACTAGAGAGCATATCATTTATATAAATAAGAAACAGGAGTGGATCAACACTGATCCCTGAAGCACCCCACATTTGACCGTACCCCGCTCAGAGCCCACATCACAGCCATTCTCAACACTGTGAGTAATGACCTCTTGCTGTCTGTTGATAAAGTAAGAGGTGAACCAGTTGTAACCTGCTCCCCTTGTTCCGTAATGGTCCAACTCCTGGAGCAATATTTTGTGATCAACACAATCAAACGCCTTAGTTAAATAAAAAAAAAAATGTGCCTAGCGTTCGAGACCTTTTGTTTAACCCATCCTGTACCTCACAGAGAAAAGAGAATATAGCATTTTCAGTTGTTAAGCGACTTCTAAAGCCGAACTGTACATTTGATAGCAAATTATGTGATATAAAATGATCAATTATCGTTACATACACAGCCTTTTCAATAACTTTAGCAAACACTGATGGCATAGAAATAGGTCTAAAATTGTCTACAGTATCCCTTTATTACAGAGTACTTTAATCGTCCAGGGAACTGACCATTCCTAAAGGAAAAATTACAAATATGGCTAAATACAGGCTAACATGTGCAGCACAGTACTTTAATATTCTGCTAGGCACTCCATCATAACCATGAGAGTCCTAAGTCTTCAGAGATTTAATTATTGACTCAGTCTCCCCCTTGTCTCTATCATAGAGGAGTATTTAAGACATCGTTAATGGAAAGGCATTTGCCAAGAGTGTTATATGATTCCCTGTAGAAATTAAATTTTTATTTAATTCACCAGCAATGCTCAGAAAATGATTGTTAAATACTTTATGTATATCTGATTTATCAGTAACAGAAATATTTTTACCGTGAACTGAATCCATATCATCGACCTTGTGCTGCTGACCAGACACTTCCTTCACTACTGACCATATGGTTTTAATTTTATCCTACGAATTAGCTATTCTGTTTGCGCACCACATACTCTGTGCCTTCCTAATAACATTTTTAAGTCCCTTGCAGTACTGTTTGTAATAGGCTACTGTAGCTTGATTGTGACGACTTCTAACATATTGACATAATTCCCACTTTGTTCTACATGGTATGCTTATCCCACTAGTCAGCCACCCAGGCTGCCTTTTACTGCTAGTGCCCTGTATAGAACATTCTAATGGAAAGTATCTCTCAAAGACCGTGAAAAGTGTGTTAAGGAAAGCATTATATTTGTCATCTATGTTTTTGGCACTATAAACATCCTACCACTCTTGTTCCTAAATGAGATTTAAAGAACTCTCTATTGCCATTGGATTAGCTTTTCTACATAGTATGTAATTATATATAACATTGTTTGATTGCAAAAGCCTTTTAATGTTAAGGTTTGTGCATCACGGTCTGAAAGGCCACTCACCCTTTTATTAACAGAATGCGCATCTAATAACGAAGAATGAATAAAAATATTTTCTATGGCTGTGCTACTGTTCCCCTGCACCCTGGTTGGACAAAACATAGTCCGAATCAGATCATATGAGTTTATGAAATTTTGCTACATCCTTTTTCCTTGCACAATCACATACAAAATTAATATTGACGTCGCCATATGCAACAAGTTTTTAGTGCTTCCTATAAAGTGAACCAAGAACCCTCTCTAGCTTGAGCACAAATGCTCTGAATTCAGAGTTAGGGCTTGTGGCGCCCTAGTAGGTACGACGTGTGATCATACGGATGCAATGTTGTGGCGATTTGTGTACATAGTAATTTTAACTTTTACTTTTGACGTGCCAGCTCACCATTCATGTAATATGTTGTGCATTTGGTGATTTAATGGAAAGCATTTTGTGTGCACCTGGCACAACATTTTTATAATAACCTGTACGAAGATCTGACGATGGTAACATAGTTTACTGAAACCGGTTATCCACAACACAGTGCTTTATTGTGATCTTGGCTAAGAATTTTTTCTTCTCCTAAGAAAGTAATGAAAAACAGTTTATAATTTTTTTCAAAGAGATGTAGGCAGTATGCTATTCCGAGGTTGTAAGACTAATGTCGGTCACAGGTAATGACTTCATCTACCTGAATTTGTCTTTTAGTTCATTTCTTAATTATATATTTAAGGCTCAGGTCATAGGAAGTGTATTACCTCAATGAATAGTATTAAAGAGCCACCTTGTAGCAGTTGTTGAACTGAATTCAGTCCACATTTCGATATTCTTACCTGAATGCCAAAAATTACCTGCTGGCAGAAAAATCTGTCTGTTCACAAGAAGAAGGGGAGCGGGAAACGGAAGAAGGAAGTTCCGACTATAGCTCCCAGCACACTGTCTGCTGAGGCGTGAGGGTTAGTGAGGGAGTAACGAATTGCTTTTACGTTACGCATTGCTGGCTTACGCTTGCTCTCACTTGTCAATTTATGCTCCACGCGGATTGACAGTGCTATCTATTGACCGCTATAGCAGCTGTCGGCCGTTATGTATAGAATGTCCATGAAGGTAAAAACTGAGACATTGGCGTAACAAAAGCTTACAGGATTTGTGAAATTGAAATTGAGGCGGTTAGAAGCAAAGCCGAATAAGTGACAAAACCGAATGTTTGGAGGTATGTGGACCATATTGTAGCTGAAAAACCAATCTACTTGGTGGCAAAGGGTGTATCAGGTGATCTGAACTGTTTCCTAGCCATTATCTAAAGAACTAATGTTTTCTGATGCAAGTGCACATGCATGTCTTTGGTTCCAAACATAAAGTATTTACATCTACGGAGTGAGCATAGTCTACTGCGCATGTTCTAAACATAAAACTGAGCTAGTCACGCGATTTTGGGACGATGCTGCTCATCTAAAATTTGTGATATCAGCGAAACTTGAACGATACACGTATTCGCCTCGTTTTATATACTTTTCTGCACTTTTGAGTTTTAGTAACAGCTATGGTGCAGTATTGTCGCTGTTACGGATGTAAAAAGAAGTATGTGAAAGGAGGATCCGTTGCTTTTCATAGGTATGTACAACAAAAATAATTTTATGGCCATGTGCTTACGAGACACGTCATAGATAAATTTGCAAGTAAGTTTGAGTAAACTGCCAGTCAGTGTATATATATTCGTGCAATGTTCATATGGAGATAAAATTTTTACACGATTGTCTGATTAATTTTCTCCAATTTATGTAAGTTCCTAAATTCTTGTGTGTGTCTGTTTCTGTATGAGACAGTTTCCTATACAGTCTCATTGTAACGTAATTAATTAGAACACAATAGACAATATGAGTCAGTGAAAAAGCAAAACCTAAAAAAAAGTATTGTTGGCTGTCACTTCTTTTATTACTTCAAAATTTTAGGTTTACTTTTCTGATGAGATGGCGAAAAAATGTTATAGATAGTCTATAAAAAGCAGAAGGGTAAATAAAGAAGGAATGAAAATTACAATGAACAAGCGGGTGGTACAAGTCGCTTACCGTATTTACTGTAACTGTTTCAAAGGTCCAAATGCATTCGTTTTTCGTGACATTTCGGCGCCGTCTACAGGTCACTGTAATATAGTTAATTAGAAAGGAGATTCGACAATATGAATAAGTGGAACAGAAAACGCAAAAAATATTGTTGCCTGTCACTTCTTATTCCGCTACCGAAAAACGTAGATAATGAGGAATCTGAGCTATGCTACTGTGGCAAAGAAACACAATTATACTGCTCTTCACATCTTCAAGCCAACTTCAGTTTCTGGTACCGAATTGCTGAGATATCTGTAAAACGTATAGGCCTATACGAAGTTTCACGGTATTTCCGAAGGTAATCTATTTGCAGCAGCGAAGTTCAAAAATGGCTCTGAGCACTATGGGACTCAACTGCTGAGGTCATTAGTCCCCTAGAACTTAGAACTAGTTAAACCTAACTAACCTAAGGACATCACAAACATCCATGCCCGAGGCAGGATTCGAACCTGCGACCGTAGCGGTCTTGCGGTTCCAGACTGCAGCGACTTTAACCGCACGGCCACTTCGGCCGGCAGCAGCGAAGTAATAACACTCATAATACGCTAAGCGCTATGCGGTCTAAAATGCGCCGTTCCAAAATTACGTTGCAGGAGATGTTGCGGACAGATTTCTCGTTCTTTGTATATTAATGCTCACGCCATGGACATTTATACTCTATAGTTCCAAATGTTTTGCTCACTGTTGTGATCGGGCGATGAGATGCATTCGAATCTGGCAGATTAGAAGCTGTTTTCTGCATTCAAAACAATGAAACAGAAGAATGGAAGAAAATGGAGATATTAAGAAGAACGGAAATAATGACCAACAGGCAGAGAAAATGCTACCACTGATGGTTAGTTGAACAACTTCCTCAGACTGTAAATAACCTATTGCCTTTAGCGATAAGGCTAAAACAATAACATCTTTAAGTTTTGGGAGTACATCATGATTATTGACTACAAGTTCCTAAATCAGGCCACTCCTTTATGAAATGTTTTGTATAAGACTACCTCAATGATGAGATGAATTTTGATTCCACTGACTTATGATGGGAGCCGAAGTTTAGCGTCAATACAACTGAATGAATTCTCACCAACTTCCACAACAGTGAAATAACGATATCTACAGTCGTTACTCCTTTGTGCCTCCAATTTACCATTCATTCTATAAAAATCTTAAGCGCAAATCAAAAACATCTGTTTCCAAACCATATAGGAGCTTATCTGCAAGTAGACCACTAAGCACACAATCAGCTAATGATGTGGTTCCTTCTCAAGATGCTATGTGGGACTCGTACCTTGTGATGATGCTATGTGAAACTCGGAATAGACATTTGCCATAACAAAAACAAATGTGAGTATTAGTATGTGTATGTGCTAAGAGCTTGCTTCAAAATATATATGTTTCTGGATGTAAAATTGTTTATTCAGTTGCCTTATCCAATCCATTAAATGTGAAATCAATAAAATTTATGTGTATGTATTAACGTAATACAAGAAAATGGGACAAAATACAGTAGTTGCCAAGTGTCCGCTATTCGCCTACAGAATCGGCAACCCCTCAGACATGAACCATCACAGGTTTGCCTATGTACAAGGCGTTGCCTCCCCGGAATGCGTCGATCACAAGAAGGACGACAGACGCTGGATAAATGGCACCAGAAGTCCTCCGTGCCAGGAGCGTATTTCCTCGGCCGTGTCACGTGTGTGGAACTGGGTCGGCACGAATTCCTCTATGCACCGGCTACACAGGGCGATGCAAGCTCATGCGTCGGCAGTTCGCTCCGCTGGAACTCTGGACCAATTCGTGCGCGGCTCTCTTAACAGCCCATCAGTCAGAGCCCAGTTGGAAGCCACCGCAGTGGGACCTGCGACTTTCTAGCGAAATCCCGAGACGTACCTGTTGGCCGACTACGTAGAACGCTCAACTTCCGCCGTTACGGATTATCAGTGGCATAGTCTTCACGTCCTACTACGTTTATTCACTGTGTCTTCCTGGTTGGTTGGTGTGTGGGGAAGGAGACCAGACAGCGTGGTCATCGGTCTCATCGGATTAGGGAAGAATGGGGAAGGAAGTCGGCCGTGCCCTTTCAGAGGAACCATCCCGGCATTTGCCTGGAGTGATTTAGGGAAATCACGGAAAACCTAAATCAGGATGGCCGGACGCGGGATTGAACCGTCGTCCTCCCGAATGCGAGTCCAGTGTCTAACCACTGCGCCACCTCGCTCGGGGTCTTCCTGGTGCACGCCTGTTAGTAGCTGAGAAGTTGTATTATTTTTTATTGAGAAGAATCTTCCTGTGTCATTAAATCTCTCCACTGTGGTCGCAATAAACCTTGTTTACCTGTGACTTATTATTTCTTTCCAAGCAGATCCCCGTGGGAGATGCTGCAATTATGTATGGCATTGTAGTGGATCATTCCAAACCTAACACTAATGAGAGTCGAAGGGATGTAAGTGACATCCTTGAAGGTAGAGGGGCGTAAATGCTGACTAGATTATTGATAGAAACATTACTGAGCACAACATTCTGAATTTAACCCACAGATATTGTATACATAGCTTCATTAATAGCTACTGCATCTAACGGTTACTGTAGACAATGTAACAAATGTATACAAAATGTTAAATCTGATACTAACTTTGAAGCTTATTTTCTCAGAATCGTGACTTTGTCACTTACGCCCTTTGGTTGTAACTGCGTCAAGTGATAGTTTCATATTGAATAATGATGGTTGTTGCTCGTAATACCGTGTCAGTTTTCATAGACAATTCGAAATTAAAAAGAGTCAATAGTTAAACTTATATTGTGGTAATATTCGCAATTGTTACTACGCCTTTAGTCATATGGTGGATCATAAGAAATTCTGTTGTATCACTCGTAAACGACTGCCCAACAGGATACACGATTTCAAGATGTGATAATACCTGGGAACTTAACCTACACAACTGCGTATTGGTTTCAATAAATCTCCTTCTTAGGAAAACAGTATTGCAATCAATAATGGTGATTTTGCACACACAAATAAAATTACCTCTTTAAAGTAATTCAGACAAAAGCGAATGCAGATTCACAACACTGTCGAACAGAATAATTTGATTGAAAGTAAGCTATTTTTGTCGGGAGTTTTGATGATTTCCCACGATTATCTTTGCAAAATTTCTGTGTTCTTCTCACAGTGCTGAAGCTTGCTTCTGTGTTCGTCATTGTTCGTCTCATCGGCTGAGAGAGAGAGAGAGTGGAACAACTATTTTTACCCTCCTGCTCGCAACATTCACTAACAGTATTATCTGCTTGCGCCACTCCGTAACATACTACCTCTTGTCCTCGTCCGACTGTAAGGTGTCAGGCAAATCTAACACCTTTCATGAAAACCCTGACATGGTAGCAAATCCGGCAATATTTCACATAGCTCCGAATAAATCCTGACATTAAATACGATCAACGAGTGAGAAAATGGATTACGACAGACTAACACGAGAACGCCTAAATGCATGTCATACCTTCCCACCGTGAAACAGACGCAGTTCCGAGGGGAGAAACGAGAACAGAAGCCGAGAGCAGAGCCGTGTAGGCTAGAAGGCCCTACGATAAGAGTAGGACAATGAGACACCCACATCGCTGGCCGACCGCCTGGAGGTCCATCCTCCAGTCCATGTTAAAAGATAGTCCTCCCGAGGAACAGTATAGATCTTACGATAACACTAAAAGGGCCACACCAGTTGCAAGTTTTAGCGTGAGACTATACGCGTCTCTGTTACGTAGCAAACAATAAAAACATTGCCCCACCACGAAAAATATAACGTTTCTCATTGGATAGACAGAATTTTTGTAGGCGGAGCTTAAGGTCAACATTGAGACGCTGATTGGTCAGTTGAAAACACAGCCAGATACCTTTTCCTTAAACCAACTTCGGTAAGCAGTAGTAAGGATAAGTTCGAGAGACTCGCTAGCGAGACGGCGAGGTGTGTGGAGCTACGCCGCCCGCCGCCCCTGACGCTGCCTAACCACCGACAAGGTAATGAACGCACGCGATGCAGCATAAGAGTGCATAAGGCTTCAGTCGGAACTGCAGAAGTCTCATCTGTTACCTCCCCTTTTTACGTAAAACTAGTATCAATCGTCAATTAAACTTCGTGGTATTCACATTTGCTACTTGAAATTAAAATCTGAAACGCGACGATTTTTCTGTTATATAATTATTGAGAAGCCACATCAGCCACTGTAATTTACGACACGTTAAAAAAGTAATTACAGATAGTTGAGGGTCATTGTAGACCATTTTTGATAGTTTTCTCTTTTATGAAACTTAATTTAAACCTAGATTATAGATGTGATATGGCATAGGTCTTCCTTCGATCCATTATAGAACTTGGAAACCCATTCAGGGAATATTCGTTCACATTTTTGTTGAACGCAGTTGGTTTTTATCATCCTGTATTAAAATATTTCCTTTTATCAATAGCACAATTTATAAACAATGTTTTGTGAGAGGAATAAAAATTCCAGTGGAAAACTTAAATGCTTTTTCGACGTTATTTTACCAGCTAACTAAAAATAGGAAAGCCTTGAACCCCTTCCACTAAATTTCGTTAGTATTAAGATTCTTTTGCAGGGAGTGGAGCGGAGCTGACGCTGAAATCATTAAGTATTTAATTATATCATCGCAAGTCTCACTGAACTATTCTGAACTCTACAAGTCATGTGTGGTCTGGCGTCTCCTTATCAGCAACAGGTCCCAGGTTCAAACTAGTCAATTCCGTAAAAAACACGCTCAGAGCGTCGTTGCGCGAAAGCGGTAGGGAGACACGACTTTGAACAAACAGACACCACGCAGAATGTTAGACGACGAGTGGAAAGTGGATCTGCTGCTGGCCATCACGGGCAAGGGATCGCTTTGTCACTCGTCAGTAGATACACTAATGCGCAACACAGTACAGCACGGAGCGACAAACACTTTGCAGCGGCGACACAAGCAATGTCCTGGATTAGAGCGCGGAGACTGGCAACGGACGGACACAAAAAATGAACGAGCCGAAGTCGAACGACTTCTGCCGACTCAGCACTGGGGCTCCTCCTTCATCTCTTTGTGAACAAACTATTAATAGCTATAGGTTGGTGCATAAGTTTATAACGTCTTTGTTTTATATGAAGGTATAGCGGTTTCCATAGGTTTATTTGCCACTGCTGCTATTTCGGTTTACATATTGTCATTTGGAGATGGAGTGTACCTGCGGACGCTAGAAAATGGAGTGCCTGAGAAATCGGAACATTTTCGACATATTCTCCCGTTTGAGTTCAGCAGAGAGGTGACACCAGCAGAGGCAGCCAGAAACATTTGCGCCGTGTACGGTGATAATGCCACTGGTCAGGGCACGGCTAGAAAACGATTTTCTCGTTTTAAAGAGGATCGTTTTGACATTAGTGAGTCTCCACTTTCAGGAAGAACTCTGGGTTTGATGAAGATCGTTTAAATGCATTAATCCACAATGATCCACGTCACTGTACCACAGAATTGGCAAACGTGATGAACTGTGATCATTCCACCATCGTGCGACATTTGCGTGCAATGGGGAAGGCTCAAAAATCGGGTTTACGGCTCCCGCTCCGTCTAAGCCAAAATCACAAAAATCAGAGGTTGGCCATATGTGCATCTCTGCTTGCTCGTCGTCAATTAGCTCGTGAACAGCACCAACCACTGCTATCCTGTGTCGGTGATGGTGGCGAGAAATGGTGTCTTCATGT
The DNA here is from genome assembly GCF_023864345.2 of Schistocerca serialis cubense. NCBI lineage: Eukaryota > Metazoa > Arthropoda > Insecta > Orthoptera > Acrididae > Schistocerca > Schistocerca serialis. The sequence continues at coordinate 520,842,729 of NC_064638.1, forward strand.
GAACATAAGGAATCGAAAGGAATGGTAGAGCCCCAAAAAAAGCAGCACCTCCCGTGCAGAGAGCTGCGCGCATCCACAAAAGATAATGTTATGTATCTGGTGGAACAGCGGCGGTGTGGTGCACTACGAATTGCTTTCCTGAGGTGTAACCATCGCTGCTGACATTTATTCTCAACAACTGAGACCTCTTGCAGGCGCACTGCAAGAACAGCGACCAGCAAGACTGCGTGAAGTGATGCTAATCCACGAGAACGCCCTGCTGCGTTCTGCTAGACTGACAAAAAACAGTATACAGATTTTTCACCTTTTCCGCTCTGTATCGAACAACTTTCATGGAACTTCCTATCCTGATGAAAATGCGCTCCGACCATGGCTCGACGAGTTCTTCGCCTCGAAACGATGTGATTTCTACAGTCACGGAATCGAAAGGTTATCCCAGCACTGCCAGACTGTTTTAAACGTATAGGAGAACATACACTGAAGCGTCAAAGAAACTGGAATAAGCAAGCGTATTGAAATACAGAGATATGTAATTGGGCAGAATACGGCGCTGCGGTCGCCAACGCCTATATAAGACAAGAGTCTGGCGCAGTTATTAGATCGGTTACTGCTGCTACGAAGGCAAGTTATTATCATCATTTAAGTGAGTTTGAACGTGGTATTACAGTCGACGCACGAGCGATGGGGCGCAGCATCTACGAGGTAGCGATCAACTGGGGATTTTCCCGTACGACCATTTCACGAGTGTCCCGTGAATATCAGCAATCCGGTAAAACATAAAATCTCCGAAATCGCTGCGGCCGGAAAAAGATCCTACAAGAGCAGGACCAACAACGACTGAAGAGAATCGTTCAACGAAACAAAAGTACAACCCTCCCACATATTGCTGCAGATTTCAATGCTGGGCCATCAACAAGTGTCAGCGTGCGAACCATTCAACGAAACATCATCGATATGAACTTTTGGAGCCAAAGGCCCACTCGTGTACCCTTGATCACTGCACGACACAAAGCTTTACGCCTCGCCTGAGACCGTTAACACCGACATTGGACTGTTGATGACTGGAACATGTTGCCTGGTTGGACGAGTCTCGTTTCAAATTGTATCGAGCGGATGAAGGTGTATGGATGTGGAGGCAGCCTCATGAATTCATGGACCCTGTATGTCAGCAGGGGACTGTTCAAGTTGTGGAGGGTCTGTAATGGTGTGCGGCGTGTGCAGTTGGAGTGATATGGTACCCCTAATACATCTAGATACGACTCTGACATGTGATACATACGTAAGCATCCTGTCTGATCACCTGCATCCATTCATGCCCATTCCGACGGACTTGCGCAATTCCAGAAGGACACTGCGACACCCCACACGACCAGAATTGCTACAGAGTGGCTCCAGAAACGCTCTTCTGTGTTTAAACACTTCCGCTGGCCATCAGACTCCTCAGACATGAACATTATTGAGCATATCTGGGATGCCTTGCAACGTGTTGTTCAGAAGAAATCTCCACGCCCTCGTACTCTTGCAGATTTATGGACGTCCCTGCAGGATTCATGGTGTCAATTCCCTCCAGCACTACTTCAGACATTAGTTGAGTCCATGTCACGACGTGTTGCGGCACTTCTGCGTGTTCGCGGGGGCCCTACACGATATTAGGCGGGTGTACCAGTTTCTTTGGTTCTTCAGTGTATTATTGGTGACTAAAATTGTCTGTTATGTGTATTTGTTGTGTTTATTTAACGTATGGAAAAACTCTACGAACCTATGTCCAACTTAATACTTGAATGATAAAAGTAAATGTTTCACTGTCTTCTGCTAATTTACAGATAATAAGTAAAGTAATTTGTTATCCTATGCAAGACGAAACAAAAATTTACGGTATTGGTTCTGTCGCAGCCCTCAAGACTCATAGAGCTCATAGCAATAAGACGGCGGTTTCCGAACTGTATTTGCTGCACAGAAAGTAGGAAAAATTAGTTTTACTTGGTTCAACGGCGATCTAGGTAGTTTTTTTCAGCTTCACAGAAAGTAGGAAAAATTAGTTTTGCTTGATTAAACAACGACCTAGGTAATTTTTGTAAACCTATCTAGTTTTTAACTTAATTAATTCACACTATCAGACATTACATCATCACCAGAACGAATGGCGTCAAATAATAGTCAGCAATTTATGGTGTTTTAGGCATTTTTTTGGCTGAAAAGCTCTACGATTCACTTTCGTCCGCTCATCCACAAAATACATAAATTAAATTCCCGTTGTAAAGTGTGCACCTACCGCCTGCAAGGAGACAACGTAATCTTTTATGTACACTACTGGCCATTAAAATTGTTACGTCACGAAGATGACGGTCTACAGAAGAGAAATTTAACCGACAGGAAGAAGATGCTATGATATGCAAATTATTAGCTTTTCAGAGCATTCACATATGGTTGGTTCCGGTGGCGACACCTACAACGTGCTGACATGAGGAAAGTTTCCAACCGATTTCTCATACACAAACAACAGTTGACCAGCGTTGCCTGGTGAAACGTTCTTGTCATACCTCGTGTAAAGAGGAGAAATGCGTACCATCACGTTTCCAACTTTGATAAAGGTCGGATTGTAGCCTGTCCCGATTGAGGTTTATCGCATCGCGACATTGCTGCTCGCGTTGGTCGAGATCCAATGACTGTTAGCAGAATATGGAATCGGTGGGTTCAGGAGGGCAATACGGAACGCCGTGCTCGATCCCAACGGCCTTGTATCACTAGCAGTCGAGATGACAGGCATCTTATCCGCATGGCTGTGACAGATCGTGCAGCCACGTCTCGATCCCTGAATCAACAGATGGGGACGTTTGCTAGAGAACAACCATCTGCACGAACAGTTCGACGACGTTTGCAGCAGCACGGACTATCAGCTCGGAGACCATGGCTGCAGTTACTATTGACGCTGCATCACAGACAAGAGCGCCTGCGATGGTGTACTCAACGACGAACCTGGGTGCACGAATGGCAAAACGTCATTTTTTCGGATAAATACAGGTTCTGTTTACAGGATCATGATGGTCGCATCCGTGTTTGGCGACATCGCGGTGAACTCACATTGGAACCGTGTATTCGTCATCGCCATACTGGCGTACCACCCGGCGTGATGGTATGGGGTACCACTGGTTACACGTCTCGGTCACCTCTTGTTCGCATTGACGGCACTTTGAACAGTGGACGTTACATTTGAGATGTGTTACGACCCGTGGCTCTACCCTTCATTCGATCCCTGCGAAACACTACATTTCAGCAGGATAATGCACGACCGCATCTTGCAGGTCCTGTACGGGCCTTTGTGGATACAGAAAATGTTCGACTGCTGCCCTGGCCAGCACATTCTCCAGATCTCTCACCAACTGAATACGTCTGGTCAATGGTGGCCGAGCAACTGGCTCGTCACAATGCGCTAGTCACTACTCTTGATGAACTGTGGTATCGTGTAGAAAGCTGCATGGGCAGCTGTACCTGTACACGTCATCCAAGCTCTGTTTGACTCAATGCCTAGGCGTATCAAGGCCTTTATTACGGCCAGAGGTAGTTGTTCTGGGTACTGATTTCTCAGGATCTATGCACCCAAATTGCGTGAAATGTAATCACATGTCAGTTCTAGTATAATATATTTGTCCAATGAATACCCGTTTATCATCTGCATTTCTTCTTGGTGTAGCTATTTTAATGGCCAGTAGTGTACATGATGGCAATATTAAGCATATGTCTTCTTTAAGACACTGCCCACCAGATAATATTTGATCCTTGCATGCTTTCGTCCCACAATTATATTATCTTTAAAGTCATGCGCTCAGAAAACTGACACACCAAGTGTCTCTCCTACGGGTCGTAAGGCGCCTTTTCTCTGGTGTTCCAGAGCAGACATTTGCAGTTTCGTTCTTGCAGTGTGTAGCTGGAGTCAGCCAAAACAAATGAAGATCATTACGTCTCTCAAGTGACGTCCAATTTAGACGGAAAGCGTCCGTTTGTTTGCAGTTATAAACGAAATAAGTTTTAAATGACAATATTACTTTCCCACTCGACAGCGCAGTCCTAATTTGACTCGATGCGGCAGCGGCCAGTGCGGGCCGGGCGGTGGGACCGCTGCTCGAGTAGTCGGCGTCCTTCGTGTTTTAAATGGCTCTGAGCACTATGGGACTTAACATCTGTGGTCATCAGTTCCCTAGAACTTAGAACTACTTAAACCTAACTAACCTAAGGACATCACACACATCCATGCCCGAGGCAGGATTCGAACCTGCGACCGTAGCAGCCGCGCGGTTCCGGACTGAGCGCCTAGAACCGCTAGACCACCGCGGCCGGCCCTTGGTGTTTTACTGCTCCTGCTAACACAGGTCGATACAGCGAATATCGCATTAGACTCATTTGGGACGCCTCTGTCGAATGGACACGTAAAATTACGATTTAAAAATAATTTTCTTTGTAACACGAAACGAATCGACGCTTTCCGCCGACGCCGGGCGTCACAATGAAGAGGTGATGAGCAATATTTGCACTGATTCCAGCTATCTTTCACAAATACGAAACTGCAGATATCTGCAGAAACACGGGAGAAAATGCCCCTGACGACTCTTAGGGACCACTCGTATATCGATGGCTACAGTTTACACTTCAGACGATAGTCCTGTGTGGACTTTGTCAGTATTTGCTTCTTGTGCATCTAGCACAGGAGTTACTTTGAAATCGGTAAAGCTGGTATCAGAGCAGATAGCGAAGAGAATGGGGCCACTGTCAATCAAACGCTGCGCTCTAAAAGACCTCAATGGTGTAACAAGCGGAAATATCGAATTCGAATCTCTAAGTACCTTTATCTTCACATCGTCAAAAGGAAAATCAGTTCGAGCACTGCCATGGAGAATTTGCAGCCCTTGACACACCAACACGTCTCACTTAATCGTTACGTGAGTAAGCTGTTTGTGTCCTAGATGGCTGTCATATCAGTAACACGAAGACTGCTTGCCCACATGTCGTCGGTTGTAAGTCTTTATCTGGTCATTCAGCAGACATAAATTCATTCAAGTTTCCGTTTCTTGTGAACTACATATCGAGGGAACGTGGACAGTTAATAAAAAATCAACGAAAGTATAATATCTGTACACAAAGAAGGGACTTGAGACGAACTGGAGGCAGAAAAACTGGGGTTCAGTAGTCGTAAAATACATTTATTCACTTAAAACTCATATAACTGGGAAAATATAGTAAACTGAGTGTTTCGATCATGCAGCGCTAATGAAGAGCTTGTTGTATTTTATTGGGTCATACGAAGTTCAGACATTTTGAAATTCACTGTGGCAGTCATGAGTGCACGCAGTATGACAGTGAAATTTTTTTTTCCTTACTGCCCTTAATTATTGTGATACTTCCCAAATAAGTAAACAACCTGGCATATTTCGACAAGTTTGCAGCGAAAAATGTAGTCGCTGGCCAGTTTACGTTTGGTACCCTAAAAAAGGACATAGGCTCCTGCGTATGAAATATAGCTAACATACTGAAATTGTTTTTAAAGCTGGTAGAAGATGTGGTTTATGATGTCAATTGCAATCACATGTTAAGTTAATATTGCACTAAGAGTTATTTTCATTTTAAAACGAGAAGTAGATAGTCACTGATCCAGCTGCAGTTTTAGCTATGTACGGTATACGTAAATTTTTCTTGTCCACACTAACAGTTTCATTCAGGAAATATTAAATAACTAATTTGATTCACGTAGTGTTGAACAAATGGCGGGTGTTCCAGCGAGCAATGAATGAGAAATGGGATTCTGCTATTGATACAACTAAAGTACTGTGTATTTTAGATGTTTCACGCTTGCCTATTTGCTCACCTATTTTAAGCTTACGTAGTTGGTATTTCCCGACGCAGGCATTGTATATGAGGTAAAACGCCATTTTGTAACAGTTATTGCACAAATACATACGTTATCTTTGAAAAATGTCATTTTTTTTATTTTCCTGGACGAACAACGTTGAATCTGTGCAGTGACAACGTTCTGATGTTGAAAAACTCAGGTTTTTCTGTGTTACTTATTACTGAAGCGGAAACCTTATTTTCAGAAAGTGCAATCATATAGGTCAAAACACATAGTGTTTACTACAGTACAAATCTGCACAAGCAGCAGCAGCGGCGGAAGAAGGAGATAAGGAAAAATTTAACACTATTTCTGTTGCAGTTAGGCGAAACATGTACAGTCAGCGTTACGTTTGCTGCCCTCAGCCAATGGTTTTTGCAGGACAGAAGGGCAAATTCACTATTCACTCGGTGGTTGTTCTTAGAAAGTCCGTTTTTCAGCTGAGATGTATTGCTACACGTCAAGTAAGGTTTTCTTCTTGGCACTTTGAACTGGCAGAATTATATCCCACAAGATAGGGAAAACTGTAATGTTACCTATCGGAGGATTTCTTTTCCCAGCTCCTCTTGGTTTCTTTGCAATGCTTTGACAAATCGACAGTTGCTGAATTTTATGACTTTTCCTTCCCCCTATTGCAGTAGGGTTCTCAGATGAAATGTATAGCCAGACATATTCAGTTATTTTGAATGAGCTCCTGTGCAAGCCGTTGTCTACTGCGCTAAGCTCCCTGAAATCCTCTGGTTCCATCCCTCTGGTTCCATGTTGCTCAGAAGCTCCAGTTTTATAGGTGAAAAGTTGTTTTGTTCCTCTCTATAAGGGCAAAATCTCTATGACATGGTAGGAAACTATGCCCTGTAACAAGGAATTTCTGGTCTGTAGCAGTGAAATGGTACTTCCATGGTACTAGAGGGAGCTGTAGAGGGCAAAAAACTGTAGAGAAAGGCAGAGATTGGAATACATCCAGAAAATAATTGAGGACGTAGGTTCCAAGTGCTACTCTGAGATGAAGAGATTAGCAGAGGAGAGGAATTCGTAGCGGGCCGCATCAAACTATTCAGAAGAATGATGCCCTCCCCCCCCCCCCTCCTCCCCCCCCCTCCAAAAAAAACAGTGAAATATTTACGGAAGATCAGATTTCGCAAAAGTGTCGTAATATTTTGAACATCTCTCACAACATCAGCAATCTTTGGGCTTACGAGCAAATGAAAATCACATGAAAAAGTAGAATTATGTTTGAATCATTCCAGATACGTTGCTTTTCTCTAAATGTTGTTCTGCACTGTGTCTAAAGCGATATAGATACTCTTTTGAGACAGTCTGTAAAACTAGTGGAAATATTCGGGATACATGTTCTGTTCTTTAATTACGTCGACTGTGTCGTATTTTATACTTTTTTCATCCATAACGGGTGTATCCGATATGTCCTTCGCTGTTCGACATACGCGAAATACAAACGATCCATTGCGTCAATAACTTCACCAGGTGCGACGACATATTCTGATTTATTCGTAGCGTAACGACGGTCCCGCGTCCTCCTGACAGCGTCACGTCAGTGTGATTTACTGGCGCCCTGTCCGCGCCGCGCCCCTCACTCTCCCACGCCAGGCCTCCGTGTGAATTGGGCCTAACACGGGAGGAACCGAAATCTTCTCCTTAGCTTACTGTCTCCGAGATCCACGTGACTAACTTGCAACGTAGGTTTTTCCCATAAGGCTCTGAAGATTTTTAATGTCAATGTTTCGCTGGTACAATAGATACCGTTAAAAGTAAGGGACTACTATAAATGATTCATTAATTTCCAAAGTTCGATGCTTTCCAAAGTATTACGAAATGACAGCAAAGCAAAAAAAAAAAGATCTTTCGTGTGTTGGAATATACGAGATGTTTCTTGTGAAGGTAGTAAACGAAGCGCGGTCTAGGAGACCCCAACACGTGACAACAACAAAAAAAAGAAGGCGATAACGCAACCGACAACAAAACATTACGAGGCTGCCGATTTCAGAAGAGTAGGAGGAGTATGCGAGCATTCCGCTAGAACTGACCTGGGGGGGACGAGTTCGAAAATTTTCGCGAGGCCTGAGAGACCGCACCGCGTGAGTTATGTTTAAATCTTTATTGAAATGACTGATCATTATTTTTATTCAATTAATTGGTTTAAATGTAACATTTTCAATTTGTAGTGCTCTGTTGCACCATTTTAATCATCGCATTACCTTTTTCATTTCCTCCTATTTTTTCATCCTATCATTCATTTTTCATTTGGATTCTTTCTTCGTGTTGTTACGAGCACAGTTATTTTTATGTATTAACCACGATTTAATTACTTTCGTTTCATCATCTTAGATTTTCGTCCATGTCATGTCATTCATTATTTATATTCCTCATTTTTCTTGAATTTCGTTTTACTTACAATACCGTCCTTAGTTTAATCTTCGTTTGCATTATTTTGCCCATAGTGCAACTTGACTTTATCTCTGAAGTCGTTGTAAAATAATTACTATTCAAAAAATGTTTATCTTGTAACGAAAAATACATTTTAACTCCATTGGACAGTTAGTATAAATAGGTTATTACCTACTTTATTTTCTACTTAGAGTAAGTGAAAAAGTTGATGCTACGATTAAAATTACATAAGAGAGGATTAGAAATTAAAATATAGCATTTAAATCAATTAATTAAAATAATGATCAAATCACTTCTGTCAAGAACAAAAAATAAAAAATTTTAAAGCACAGGAAAAGAGTCGAACTCACAACAATCTACACTTTAGGGTTGTACTTTAACCATTACATTACATAGCCATTATGCACAAATATAAAATATTTATGTCTGTACAGCATCACACAAAATTCAGAATTCTCTTTCGTCGATTATTCGCAAACGAGGACCCATCAGGGCAAATGGCTGTAGGGGGTGATATCTGAGACCCCAGCCTACACCACCGTGTCAATGGTTCCAAAAAGTCGATCCTATCCTTCCTAGTCAAATGCTATATTCAGTCTTACAATCAGTCAGATGTTATATAAAAATTAGTCAGCTGTAACTTGAATATTTAGACCAGTGGGATACAATTTTATAACAAAAGACTGATCACTTCCAGTATTTTATTGAGCACAATGATTATGAAACGTTAAATATTTTTCCTTTGTGACACTAAAACCATAAATTTAACAATGACGTATTTTCTGCATATTTTTTCTGTCTGTATTAAAAGGGTTGGTGTAAATTAAACCAAAGCTTCTCTTGATGCTATAGTAATAAACAGATAAATGAAAGAAAATGGTAATTTGTTACTGCTACAGTTTATCTGCTTGCGGCTGTCTGCATATGTCGAGTTTGTCATGGCACTTGGTTATACATTACGTGTAGCGATATATTGTTTTCTAGACTATTAGTTGTTCAGATGATATCAGCATGGAAGATAATTGAGGCATGACGCAAAACTTTTATTAAGATCGGCTTACTAACTGGAATTGGTTGCTCAGTGACGAATTTGTGTCGGCAAAAGAGGAAAAATGTCAATTCGTACAAATATACAATGCAGTAACTGCAGGAGAGTTGCAGTGCTCGGTTAATACTCTCGGAAAGGTCTCAAGAGTCGCCATTTTACGTAGGCCAAGTGTCTGATCGCGCTCTGTAGTTGTCAACTGGAGCACAAAAAGAGAGAAACCAAAGTTTTTGTCTAGCCCTGTGTAATTGTTGAAATACATTGACCCCTCTGAACTGGAGCAAACTATACAAAATTCTCCCTTCACTCACCTCGCCGATCTGATGTCACTCTAAACTTGCAGTTTTGTCTAGATGGGGAAATTTTACGACTGAGCTGCGACTATTTACTATTTATCTACCCTCTTCTGTCAGCCTGCTTAGGAGGGTGGTAAAGTGCTCGCCTCCCATGCAAGCGGACCCGGGTTCGATTCTCGGGCGGGTAGGAGATTTTCTTCGCTCAGGGACTGGCTGTTGTGTTAGCCTCATCACCGGTGCACAAGTCGTCCAACGTCGCGTCGACTGAAATAAGACTTGCACTTGGCGGCCGAACTTCTCCGGATGGGGCCTCCCGGCCAACGATGCCATACGCCCATTTCATTTTTTTCATTTGTCTATCTTCTGAACAGTCTCTGTTTACACACATGCTGCAAAAACCGGATGACTTCGTCTGCTGCTTACAATGCTTAAATTTATCGAAGTTTCCTTCACTGTACTGTCACATTAAAGATGTGAATATTCTTTTTAATACCAGATATAGAATTTGATTTGCAATAATTTGTTAATGCTCTGCGACTCAAATTTTTTACTATAATAGCATCGATTGTAGGGAACCAAAAATAGGAAATAAAAAGTGGCACTGTAAGTACAAGCGAGGTAAGCTATTTGAAGCATATGAACTTGGTTCACGGGCTTCGTTTGATACGATCTCGTGTACCTGATACCAACTGATGTCAGGTACAACAAGTCGTGTGGAGTGACACTTTTTGAAGCACTGTGCAATTTCCGCTATAGCACTGCTACGACTAGGAAATCACAAGGAGCAAGACCAAACGCATCACTACTGATCTCGGCAGCTAATCATAAAGAAGCAGTGATCGCTGTCAGAAATTTTGAGTGATACAGTTCTACATCTACATGGATACTCTGCAAATCACATTTAAGTGCCTGGCAGAGGGTTCATCGAACCACCTTCACAATTCTCTATTATTACAGTCTCGTACAGCGCGCGGAAAGAACGAACACCTATATCTTTCGGTACGAGCTCTGATTTCGCTTATTTTATCGTGGTGATCGTTTCTCCCTATGTATGTCGGTGTCAACAAAATATTTTCGCATTCAGAGGAGAAAGTTGGTGATTGGGAATTTGTGAGAATATTCCGTCGAAACGATAAACGCCTTTCATTTAATGATGTCCAGCCCAAATTCTGTATCATTTCAGTGACACTCTCTCCGATATTCGCGATAATACAAAACGTGCTGCCCTTCTTTGAACTTTTTCGATATCCTCCGTCAGTCCTATCTCGTAAGGATCCCACACCGCGCAGCAGTATTCTAAAAGATGACGGACAAGCGTAGCGTAGGCAGTCTCCTTAGTAGATCTGTTACATTTAGTAAGTGTTCTACCAATAAAACGCAGTCTTTGGTTAGCCTTCCCCACAACATTTTCTACGTGTTCCTTCCAATTTAAGTTGTTCATCATAGTAATTCCTAGGTATTTAGTTGAATTTACGGCTTATAGATTTGACTGATTTATCGTGTAACCGAAGTTTAACGAATTACTTTTAGCACTCACGTGAATGACCTCACACTTTTCGTTATTTAGGGTCAACTGCCAGTTTTCGCACCATTCAGATATCTTTTCTAAATCGTTTTGCAATTTGTTTTGATCTTCTGATGACTTTATTGGTCGATAAACGACAGCGTTATCTGAAAACAACCTAAGGCGACTGCTATTTTATATAGATAAGGAACAGCAAAGGGCCTATAACACTACCTTGGGGGACGCCAGAAATCACTTCTGTTTTATTCGATGACTTTCCGTCAAGTACTACGAATTGTGACCTCCCTGACAGGAAGTCACAAATCCAGTCACATAACTGAGACTATATTTCATAAACAGGCAATTTCACTACAAGCCGCTTGTGTGGCATGGTGTCAAAAGCCTTCCGGAAATCCAGAAATACGGGATCGATCTGAAATCCCTTGTCAATAGCACTCGACACTTCATGCGAATAAAGAGCTAGTTGTGTTTCACAAGAACGATGTTTTCTAAACCCATGTTGACTGTGTGTCAATATACATTCTCTTCGAGATAATTCATAATGTTCGTACACAATATATGTTCAAGAACCATGGTGAATATCGATGTTAATGATATGGGCCCGTAATTTAGTGGATTACTCCTACTACCTTTCTTAAATGTTGGTGTGACCTATGCAACTTTCCAGTCTTTGGGTACGGATCTTCCGTCGAGCGAACGGTTATATATGATTGTTATACAGTCTGGACCAGAAGACTTGCTTTTATTAAGTGATTGAAGTTGCTTCACTACTCCGAATTTAAGTTGCTTCACTACTCCGAGCAAACTTACTTCTACGTTACTCGTGTTGGCAGATGTTCTTCATTCGAATTCTAGAACATTTACTTCGTCTTCTTTTGTGAAGGCATTTCGGAAGGCTGTGTTTAGTAACTCTGCTTTGGCTGCACTGTCTTCGATAGTATCTCCATTGCTATCGCGCAGAGAAGGCATTGATTGTTTCTTGCCGCTAACATACTTCACGTACTACCAGAATCTCTTTGGATTTTCTGCCAGGTTTCGAGACAAAGTTTCGTTGTGGAAACTGTTATAAGCATCTCGCATTGAAGTCCGCGCTAAATTTCGAGCTTGTGCACAAGATCGCCAATCTTGGGGATTTTGCGTCTGTTTAAATTTGGCATTTTTTTCGTAGTTTCTGCAGCAGTGTTCTGACCCGTTGTGTGTGCCAAGGAGGATCAGCTCCGTCGTTTGTTAATTTATTTGGTATAAATCTCTCAATTACTGCCGATACTGTTTCTCTGAATTAAAGCCACATCTGGTCTACACTCATATTATTAATTTCGAATGAGTGGAGATTGTGTCTCAGGAAGGCGTCAGGTGAATTTTGATATGCTTTTTTGAATAGGTATATTTTTCGTTTATTTTTGGAGCATTTGTGGGTTACAATATTCAATCTCGCTACGACAACTAATCACTGTACCCGTAATGATGCCCGATATTAACTCAGGATTATTTGTTGCTAAGAGGTCAAGTGTGTTTTCACAACCGTTTATTATTCGTGTGGACTCATGAACTATCTCCTCGAAGTAACTTTCAGAGAATGTGTTTAGAATTTCGGATGATGTTTTATGCGTACCTCCGGAATTAAACATGTATTTTCGCCAACATATCGAGGGTAAATTAAAGTCACCACCAACTATAATCGTATGAGTCGGGAATGTGTTTGAAATCAAACTCAAGTTTTCTTTGAACCTTTCAGAAACTGTATTATCTGAACTGGGAGGTCGGTAAAAGGATCTAATTATTATTTTATTCTGGTTTCCAACAATGACCTCTGCCCATACCAACTCACAGGAACCATCCAATTCAATTTCGCGACAAGATAAACAAACCACTTCTAACAGCAACAAACATGCCACCGCCAACCGTGTTTAGCCTGTCCTTTCGGAACACCGTTAGGTTCTTCACAAAAATTTCGGCTGAGCTTATATTCGGCTTTAGCCAGCTTTCAGTGCCTATAACGATTTGTGCTTTCTATTAGCGCTTGGAGCTCTGGTACTTTACCATCACAGCTACGACAATTTACAACTGTTATAGCAATGGTGTCTGTATCTAGGTACGTTCTTCCTGTGTTCAGCCTGCACCCTTTGTGACTGAAGCCCTTCTTGTGCTTTCCTGAGACCCTCTAACCTAAAAAACCGCCCAGTCCACGCCACACAGTCCCTGCCACCCGTGTAGCTGCCTCCTGCGTGTAGTGGACACCTGACCTATTCAGCGGAACCCGAAACCCAACTACCCTTTGGCCGAAGTCGAGGAATCTGCAGCCTACTCGGTCGGAGAGCCATCTGAGCCTCTGGCTCTGATTCAGCCACTCGGCTGTGCACCAGAGGTCCGCAATCGGTCCTGTCGACTATGCTGTAAATGGTCAACTCTGCTTTCATCTTGCAGGCAAGACTGGTAGCCTTTACCACTTCTGTTAGCCGCTCGAAACCAGAGAGAATCTCATCTGATCGAAAGTGACACACATCACTGGTACCGACGTGAGCAACCACCCGCAGTTGGCTGCACGCTGTGCTCTTCATGGCATCCGGGAGGATCCGTTCCACATCTGGAATGACTCCACATGGCATGCACACGGAGTGCACACTGGTTTTCTTTCCCTTCTCGCCAACCATGCCCCTAAGGGGCCCCATAACGCGCCTAACGTTGGAGTTCTCAACTGTCAGTAATTCCACCCAATCTTAGCTGTTTTCTCTGCTACTACGCAGAATGTCAGAGTACAGTACCCTCACATGTAGTTGTTGGTGTATAATTTTGTACATTTCGTCATTCAGTTAAAGTAAAAATGTTATAAATGATTCTAATGGAAATGTTATAAATGATTCTAATGGAAATGCCCGGTCATCGATGCCTCAATGCCCATTGTTATCTAAATAGCTCTCCAATCATTGTTCCCTTTTTCTTCCCAAAAGTAACATTTCTTCCATTATTTGTTAATTCAGTTTTTAGATATATTTTGCTTCTTTCGTTAGAAATGTTTTACAAGTAGTTATGCTTATTTTTGTTCAGAAGTAAACAAATTGACGTCGATGTAAAAACATAAATATTGACAATAGAACCACTCCTCGGGAGCCTACCATCGGAATTCATTACTTGACATAAAAGCCCATTTATAGTCAACCAACAGATTCAAAATCCTGAGGCTTCTACCCTCTATATAAAATACCCTCAACCTTTTGTGATCCGTGGACCTGATTGACGTATTTATTTACGTTCTCTGTTCGCCTCGTCACGACGCGATAGCAATTCTCCTAGCGCAGAGACCCCAAACTATAGCGACCGTGACTTTAATGATTATGGGGTGACGCATCGTTATGAATAGAATTCTTTTTCCAACACATTACTTCTCAAACCACGTGTTTTTGAGGAAACGTTCATTTTGGATTCACCCTGAATTTCTTCCGCGGTCCGGATTGAAACCAACCACGGGTCGGCTATGGCCCGCAGACCGCCCGGTTGCCCGCCCGTGATCGCGCTATAGCGGCACGACGGTAGAATCTGTAAGTGGGCCTGGCGAATGCAAGACTACTCCCTACCCATCGCTCGTTAGCTGCCGGACTCTACCACGTACGTGTGATGAAGACACCACAGCGTCTGAAGATGGACACCACAAGATTCGATAGGTCATTGTTCGTGGTTGGAAATAAAGCTCTTTCTAATTGAAAACTGAATTTTTATATACTGTTTTAACGACTATAATCATCTGAACAGGGCATCTTGAAGCTGATAAAGGTTAAAGAATATTTAAAACACTGACCTGCTTCATCCACTCCTTCTCGCTCTGCTCGATGACGTGCGCGTACGTGTTTCCCATCATGGCGATCAGCATGTTGAGCAGCAGGATGGGCACCAGCACCATGAAAATGGCGAACACTGTCTTGGCCAGCGTTGGATATGTCGTGTGGCTCAGTTCTGGGTACTGCGAAACAACAAGGCGCAACACATTAATCGACATTCGTTCACAAGACATGTTGAAGTACTCGAAGTAACGTAAAATAATTGCAACAATGAAACAAAATTTATGTGACATATAATACATGTAGCTTCGAAAGCCACCATTCTTTAGTTGAAAGTTTCGTAAATTGAATGGTTTGTTTCATAGCAGGATAAATAGATTGATGTGTCCTTCTAGTTAATTTATACTACGCAGCTTAATCAACATTGGAACAGAGATTTATGGACGTTGGTCATCATTTAAAACTTTACGCTATCATGTAACACTACTGAAGTGTGACTGCTTCATAACCGCGACGACCTGATTGTTTGCTAATAAACGTAGTTACCTATTTTTCGAAAGTGACGAAGATATCACAGCTTTACAGTGGAAAATGCTGTGACATTAACTGTATGTGTTCGCCAAATTATAATTCAATTTATGTCCATGCCTCTATTAGTGCAGAAGGGTTTCATTATTCATTAGAAGACGGGAAGTATCTTTTTGGTTTATATTCTAGACATCAACTAATAGAAGTCAGTAAGTGGCCTAGATAAAAGAAATTAGTGTTGCAGCTATGTAGCTAACGATCTACAGATCAAAGGCATAAGGACGATCATTCAAGTTTTATAATGTATGGTAAATCAGCGACAACGGGGCAACATTTGTGTTTTTTGAGTCTTCCCTGGTGCTATAAACAGAAGGTATCCTGCTTGTATCCAGCCAGACAAATAACTGTAAACAATTGTATTATTCTATATAAAGTTTCACATCATACTTGAAACGCTGGTGAATGGTTTCATGAACGACGTTTGCAATTTACACTCCGGAAAGTCACCTCATATTAAATAGAGAGTTTTCCTCTATTTTAGATGAACGTGTCTTACGTGATATACATTGGCTAATTTTGTGTACAGTGTGAACTTCAGCCTTAAGTTGCAGACTTTAAGAGGGGCGTTCAGTAAGTATGCCAACACATTATTTTCTGGAAGAAGATTGGTTTTATTCAGGATTCCAATACATCATATTATCCCCCACTCTGTAGGCTACAAAACCGTATTTTTCAATGTATTCTCCGTTCAGTGCGACGGCCTGGAAGCCGGCACGTTACCATTCTACTGGTCAACGTCGGAGCCAACGTCTTGGTGCATCAGCAACCTCCCCACGATCCACGTACTGTTTCCCACGGAGTGCAGCCTTCAAAGGGCCAAACTGATGGAAGTAGGAAGGTGCGAAATCCAGGCTGTAGGGTGGGTGAGGAAGAACACTCCAGTGAAGTTTTGTGAGCGTCTCTCGGGTGTGCAGCTTTGTGTTGGACCTTACAGAGTAGGAGATGTTCGTTTGCATTTTTGGGGCGACTAACACAGTGAAGTCGTTTCTTGAATTACCCTCGGGTAGCACAAAATACTTCAGAGTTGTTCTTTGCACCATGAGGGAGAACATCAGAGAGAATAACCTCTTCAGAGTGCCAGGAGACCGTCGCCATGACTTTACCGTCTGAGGGTGACGCTTGGAACTCTTCCTTCGGAGAAGGGGTGTTATGGCGCGATCCCGTGGACTGCAGTTTTGTTTTCGGTTCGAAGTGAGGTACCCATGTTTCATCGGCTGTGACAATGTTCGACAAAAAATAGTCAGGATCAGCCTCTTAACACGCAAGCAATCCCGACAGATGGTCCTTCGTTGCTCTTTATTGTCTTCTGTTAGGCGGCGAGAAACCCAACGTGTACACAGCTTCGAGTGCCCCAACTGGCGGACGAGTGTGTCAGCGCTACCAGCAGAGACGTCCAGTTGAGCAGCAAGGTGTTTACTTGATTGTGAACCGTCGACTACATAAAACGAGAGTGTCCGCATGTTCTGACATTCCGGCAGTCTCAGCCGTGTACGACCGCCCGGCATGCGGGAGATGAGACAGTTTTGCGCGATCTTGCTGCGACGATGTCAGACGCCCCGCCCAACGATTCAGCGTGGTTTCTTTCGCTACCACATCTCCGAACACATTCTTCAAGTGCCTATGAATATCTGCGATGCTCTTGTTTAGCGGTAAAAGAAACTCAATAGCAGCTCTCTGCCTGGAACGCTCTTCCGTTACAGGCGACAGTTTGTAGGCTACGTATAGCGCTGCAATCAATGGGAACTACTCGAAACTAAAGGGGCTAAAGAGGAATATTCAACGATGTTCCACAACAAATTCCGCATTTTTTCAACTGAAATTGGCTGATAAAAACTGAGTTGCATTGCTTATCGAAGGCCCCTCGTATATAATATATATAGTTACACTTATCTCTAAGTTTTTAGTGAAGGCGATTCAGATCAAAAGGTCTTGCACTCGAAATGGGACTAATCAGTAATGTAAGTAGAATGATATTTTTGGGCGACTCGGGATGTTTTTTCCCTCGCAATGGGCTCCTTGGTTAGTGAAGTTATTCTGTCACTTCCTTAATGTCTTTTCTTTTTCTTTGACGCCATTTATTTGCTTTTTCTGTTTGGCGTCTTGTAAGGGTTTTATCTTGGTTTTCTTGTTTACTTCGATTATATGTTTACAGTCCTTCTGATCAACAGCGCATTTTTTTACCACAAAAAACTTATCTGGAAGTAGCTTTTTATGACTAAAAATGTATCTAAAGTAACAAGACGGACACAACACAACATAGTTATCAAACCAGTGTTCTTATGGGGTTGGCACACACATTTTAAACAGAGAGAGAAGTCTAATTAGGTAAATTTTAAATCCAAATTATATTGAAGAAGGAAGATACAGACTACGAATGAAAGAAAGAATACCAACATTTTTCGGATATAAGTGTTATTAAAAGGATGTAATATTACATGATGACCGTGGCAACTTTTTACTTACAGCTCGTACAAAATAGATATGTGTTTCAACGTTTTACTGACCTTCATAGTAGTCACCAGCATCGTGTATAACGCGTTGCCAGGGATGTGAAAGTCGTAGGATACTGTTAGCAGTGTCAGTTGTGTTGACACTTCGAGCGGCGAGGTCTGTTGCCCGACGAATCTGTAGCAGTTCAGAAGCGAATGCCGTGAAGTGTTTCCTTGAGTTTAGAAATCGAGTTGAACTCACAAGGGCTTAAGTCAGGGGAGTGCAGTAGATGGTATAGCACTTAGGAGCCCCACCAGTCAAACAAATCAGTAAAAGCTTGTATTGTACGTGCTTAAGCAATGTCCTGCAAAATGAAGGTCAGGTCCTGCAGAAAGTGTCATCACTTCTCTCACTAAGCTGGTCGTAGGTTGTGTTCCAAAAATGAACAGCATAGAGACAGAAGTGATGACACCTTCTGCAGGACCTGACCTTCATTTTGCAGGACAGTGCTGAAGCACGTTCAGTGCAAGCTTTTACTGATCTGTCTGACTGATGGGGCTGCTAAGTGCTATACCACCTACTGCACTCTCCTGCCTTAAGCCCTCGTGAGTTCAACACGATTTCTAAACTGAAGGAAACACTTCAAGGCATTCGCTTCAGAACTGCTACAAATTCGTCGGGCAATAGATCGCGCCGCTCGAAGTGTCAACACAACTGGCACTGCTAAGAGTATCCTACGACTTCCACATCACTGGCAAAGCGTTATACACGATGCTGGTGAATACTTTGAAGGTCAGTAAAACTTTGAAACACGTACCTATAAAGTTCTAGCCCTCCATTTTCATTTGAAACTTCCTTGCAGAACTAGCACTCCCGAAAGAAAGGATATTGCGGAGAGTGCTAGTTCTGCAAGGTTCGCAGGAGAGCTTCTGTAAAGTTTGGAAGGTAGGAGACAAGGTACTGGCAGAAGTAAAGCTGTGAGTACCGGGCGAGAGTCGTGCTTCGGTAGGTCAGTTGGTAGAGCACTTGCCCGCGAAAGGCAAAGGTCCCGAGTTCGAGTCTCGGTCGGTCACACAGTTTTAATCTGCCAGGAAGTTTCATATCAGCGCACACTCCGCTGCAGAGTGAAAATCTCATTCTGGAACCATTTTCATTTGTTTATCCAGTGGCCATTGTGAACTATGACACAAAGGATTCACAGACCTTGGCTGCAAGAGGGTATTGATTGACATCATTGGGGAAAGTTGAAAATTTGTGTCGGACCAGGATTTGAGCCCAGGTCTCCCGCTTACTAGGCAGATGCTGTGACCACAAAGCAATTCTGACTCAGTGGTCATCGCAACTGCACGGACTTTCCTAGCGCGCCTCCCGCCAGATCCAAATTCTCAACGTATCCACGGACTACAAATGTAGTGCCGTCTGGCCATTATTCTCATTACTTTCGGCATTTCACCGATTCCCGTGAGAGCTCGAGCTTGGTGTGCATTCGCACTCAAGAGATCATTAGCCGCCCTCACCTGAATTATATTTCTGGTCTATCTTCTATCGCACATGTCCGAAAGAACAGACACCACATATGTTGACTTACAATTAATCACAGGTATATAACAATGTCTGTGAAGAATGCTCTTTAGCTATGGAAAACAGAGATGAATTACGCATTTTCTTTCCTTTTAGGGACGGTCAGAGGACGTGAGTCACTTACGTTGTAGTCTCCCAGGGTGATCTGGAAGAGCGCCATCCAGGTGGTGGGGTAGGAGTGGTAGAGCGACGTCTTCACGCCGGGGAAGCCCTTGTACAGAAAGTAGAAGGACTGAGAGAAGCCGAACAGCACAACCGTGTAGATGATGCCGAACGTCAACATGTCACCGGTGATCATCGAGTACACCATCGTCACGAACGGACCAGTCAGCCGGATGGCCCTGCAACCACGTTAGTAAATGACGTCTCTGGACTACACACCTAGTATATCACGTCCTGAAAAATAAATGTTGGCAAAAAATAACAAGCTTTTCAAACTGTTTCTGACCACTCTGTTTATATGATCGGGACACTGCTAGAATAAACTAATCACAATCAGTTGTTAGCTTTCCTGTCATGTTTGTCTTAATGTTCTAAGTTAACTTTGGTTTGGCAATGTAATAAGTCGTATTGTGCATGTGGTGTCACCGCCAGACACCACACTTGCTAGGTGGTAGCTTTAAATCGGCCGCGGTCCATTAGTACATGTCGGACCCGCGTGTAGCCACTGTCAGTGATCGCAGACCGAGCGCCACCACACGGCAGGTCTCGAGAGACTTACTAGCACTCGCCCAAGTTGTACGGACGACTTAGCTAGCGATGCAAAACTGACGAAGCCTCGTTTATTTGCAGAGAAGATAGTTAGAATAGCCTTCAGCTAAGTCAATGGCTACGACCTAGCAAGGCGCCATAGCAATTGATAGTTATCGTATGAAGCATGTCTCATCAAGAACGATGTATACAAATGATGGATTAAAGTTAAGTATTCCAGCAGCTACGTACTTTTCTTTATAGCATTCATTACGTATCCTGTTTCAGACCTCACGCCATCCTGCGTGAGCTTATAGCGTGCATTTCGGCCTTCCCTAGCTATATAACAGTGCAGATACTTTAAGGTCACACAAAAGTCAACATCGTTTATAATTTGTAATGGATAAATATGGCGATTAGTTTCTGCAGTTACGTACGATGTTTATGGACGGTTTTGATCACAATGATCGTCTGCGGCTGCTAATGAGCTGTCTTCGGGTTCACTTTCACGCTAGTTGCCCTGTACCGTGGAAGGTTGCAAGCTGTCTGGCTTGTCTCCTTCCAGTTATGGTAAATTTATCCACCCGTTATCAGAACTGGCGATGGGCAGGGCACTTTAGTTCCATCTACTTAAAGTGTCCTTATTAAAGGGATTTTAGAAAATTTGAGTTGTCCTCGGTAAAGGGGCTACTAGTTCCAGTCTGCGAATACGTGGGAAATGAACAGCTCGCGCGCTCCTCCGAATGCGGCAGGTGTGTCGTGGGCACTCAGAGCTTTCTGCTGACTTGCGCGTGTCAACTGGCCACTGACGGGTAGCTTACGGAAGCTGCCTGTCCTTTTTACTAAGTCGGGGTTAGCGGCCTGTGTGACGACTCGGCTCTTGAGATAGCAGTTTCAACTGCGTGCTGGGACACCACAATTAATGGCGGAAAAGAACAATTCTTGGAATGTAGTTTGGTCTCGTCAAATTCGGAAGTGTTAAAGTACGCTCTGATTCACCCGTTGCCGGCTGATGTCAGACGGGAATTTCTAGGCGAGGAGCCGGCCGCGGTGGTCTAGCGGTTCTAGGCGCTCAGTCCGGAACCGCGCGACTGCTACGGTTGCAGGCTCGAATCCTGCCTCGGGCATGGATGTGTGTGATGCCCTTAGGTTAGTTAGGTTTAAGTAGTTCTAAGTTCTAGGGGACTGATGACCACAGATGTTAAGTCCCATAGTACTCAGAGCCGTTTGAACCATTTGAATCTAGGCGAGGAAGATGTGGTCTGATTGGCCCGTGACGGACGACATTCCGCGGTGCGGATTTGTTAAAAGTGGCATTGACACGTTACTGGCGGAAAGAGTTACATTTTTCCTGATTGGCGTTTGCGGACAGATTGATGAAACTGTTGCATGAGGAGCTGGTAGAAGAAAAAGACACACTCTTGATTTGATGGTGGACGGAGACAGGTAGCTGGCTGGAGACGTCGTGTCGTTTGGAAGTGTTCGAGGCATGACGAGCCAGATTCTGGTTCTCCTCTACGACCACGGTCCTCCAACTCAGCGCCTCAGCAGATTGGTGAGAGTATACAGCAGTACGGGTCACTAGGTGGGGTTTAAGGGTATATAGGAAGCGTATCATTGCCACAGTTCTACTAAACCCGATTCATGCCTTAGTAGACGGCCTCTGTGACCGAGCGGTACTAGGGGCTTCAGTCCGGAAGCGAGCTGCTGCTACGGTCGCATGTTCGAATCCTGCCTCGGGCATGGATGTGTGTGATGTCCTTAGGTTAGTTAGGTTTAAGTAGTTCTAAGTCTAGGGGACTGATGACCTCAGATGTTAAGTCTCACAGTGCTCAGAGCCATTTGAACCATTTTTGAACCATGCCTTAGTATTGTTTGTTGTGAGATTCAGTCGACCACTGGAGTTTCTAAATTAATCGCTGGGTTGTACTGGATTAATGATTTGATGTGCAGCTAGGATACGGTAGCCATCCCTCCGCTTGCCTATCTTGTTAGTTGTCGTCGGCCGTTAACTTTATTTTTCGTGGATTACTGATGCAAATACTTTATAGTTGGCTAATATAATAAATAATCGGTTTATGTTTCACTTGCACTTTTAGTTGAAGGAGCACGTAGTTCCCTTCAATTTACTGATTTATTCTATTGATTGAGTGGATAGTTATATAGTAGAATTATTTCAATTATCGACCTTATGATTCTGTTTTAGGGCATTTCAAGATAGCGATTCCGTTGGGTAATTTACGGCTAACATGGAGTCTTCAGGGGAGTAGGACAGAATCTAGGTAGATCCATTACTTTGATAGGTTTCACAGTCTCACACACTGCGGTATCTTGCAACCATATCAAAGCGGGACTGCCAACTAGCACAGCCATTCTCTCATGCTGTAATAAATTTAGTATACACATGCTTTAGTCTTTCCACACACATTAATAGAGTCATTTATAACAGTAAATTCTTATAAATGCAAATCCATCTATAGTATCCTTCCATAAGTGAGAAGTTTGAAACTTTGATAAAGAAATAAAACGTTTGACCACCTATCATATTTATCCCTGAAGAAAGGTACAGACCATAATGTTCTGTCACTTCTATAGACGCCATTAGCACCATGTGATATTGGTAGAACCTTTAATCGATGGTATAGCTTTTAATTTCCCAGACAGAGGTAGCAGACTGGTTAAGATATAGAGTCCTTCACCGCCCATTGTTGAACCTCTGGATGTTGTGGAACAAGTGCTTACCAATTTAGCTGTAGGATATGAACGACAGTAGGATCGAAATTTACGTACTGTCTGTCGTTTTCTTGTGTAGAATCTGTCCGTAGTTCCTCATCACAGTTCGCCCCATAAAGTGCATGCAGAATAACGTGGTCAGTGGATGCGCAGTCGGCAGGGCAAGTGTGGGAGAACGATAGTGGTGGGGGTTGCAGGCAGGCAGTCATCACGCTGCAGGAGAAATGCTGAGTGCTGGAGGGGAAGTGCCGTTCTATACTGAAGCCTACGCTCATATTTTCTTGTATATATTAATCGGAGTCTCTCCATGCCCACACTGACATGCTGACCATTCGAAAAGATCTACTGTCACCTCTGCTATGAATAGTATCTAAAAATGCAACAAAAGATGCGATTTATTTTTGCCTGATGCCATTTGTACCTTTCAGAGAAACATATAGAGTGGCGAATCTTGAGTGTATTTGCTTCTTTTGCTAAAGCACAGTGGAGTTTATACAATGTTACCTCACAAATATTGTGTACAACTGCGATTGCTAGAGAATTCTGAAACAGTAGTTTATTAAGTTTATTAAATCTCCCGTTAGTGGAACAACACAGCAGATAATGAAGTTTCGCATTATAACCATATGGCAAAACACTCTCCTCTTTGCGTGCTATCATTTTCCAGAATCCCTTCTCGATATCTAAAACCGTTTATGAGATGCGAGGAATGTTATGGGTATTTGATTCTGGCTTTACCAGCTGCACTTGCGATCGGAAATGAGTCCTCTACATAAGGATAGTTTCCTCGAGATTGGTGACAATAGAGCTCTCTACCCAGGCCTAAAGAAAAATCCAGTATTTTAGCTAAATTTCATACACAGCAACATATTATGTAATATGCACTAAACAACAAAGTCATAGCGACCCGTATTTTTCAGTGCAACTTTTACCAAACCATCAACGAAATGATGGGCACGTCATAATGAAGCCAGCATATAAACCAACAAGTAACGCTAAAATGATTTTTTTTAATGAATAGTTTCGTAAAATCGTTTGAGAAAGACTGCAGGGCGTGCGCCTCGATTCTGTCATCGCAGGCGCGTCTCCAACCGGCCGAAAGAGGCCAAATTTGTTGACCTCTCCTTCCGAACCAACGGATGAACTCGCCCAGTGCTTCGGACGAAAATTTGTCACTGTGTACCAACCACCGTAACTGCAAGTTTTCTAAAGAGTATCTCCAAGATGTTCGGTGGAGTTGTCAATTACAGTTGACATCTCTCACAGTCTCAGAAACAACTGCCATCCTCCTTTCTAACACATAGTTGTCTGCTATATGCAGTTGTATGTGGATTGCAGCGCCGCTGGTTCTCGAATGACTGTTTGGTGCGGTAGTGTTATGACAAAAATATTTAACTGTTGTATCAACTGATTCATGTTGTTCCTGGGTCTCCGCGACATTTTATTAATTTGTAAAATGCGAAGCATTATCTGTACAGAATCTGAAGCGTTCTGAAAGGAACATGCTCCGGAAAGTTTAGTAGACACGACACCTGTATGTTAGATAACAGAGGTTTTAGGATGACAGTTTCCTTCCGACTGAAACGTTACGCATCAAGGAATTGTGTTAGTGATGGTTCTGAGGGAAGTTTGAAACAAGCGGCGTTTGTGTATTGGAGTTTCTTAAGCATAAACTATTCAAAATAGTATGTTCTTGAAATTAAGAGGTGCTGTGTGGTCGGAAATCTAAGTTTTCTAAAAAATGGTTCAAATGGCTCTGAGCACTATGGGACTTAACTTCTGAGGTCATCAGTCCCCTAGAACTTAGAACTACTTAAACCTAACTAACCTAAGGACATCACACACATCCATCCCCGAGGCAGGATTCGAACCTGCGACCGTAGCGGTCGCGCGGTTCCAGTCTGTAGCGCCTAGAACCGCTCGGCCACCCCGGCCGGCTAAGTTTTCTAGATGTTGCGTCAGTTTAGAGAGCAGGCTGCTCAAAAATTACTTGTGCGTCCTATCTTAGGAAGTTGCTCTTATGCGTGTGGGACTCATAGCATACAGGAATAATAGGGGGCACTGAATGTGTACAAGGAAGGCAGCACGAATGGTAACAGGTTTGGGCGACTTACCGGAGAGCGTCACGGATATGCTGAAAAATCTGAATTGACAGACCCGTGAAGAAAGGCGCCAGTCATCCTGCTAGAGTCTTCTTCCGAAGTTCCAAGTTCCAGTATTAAGCGAAGAATCTAGAGAAGTTATTCTGTCAATCCACTGTTGGTCGCTCACGTAGCGACCACGAAGGCAAGGAATTATAGCTAACACAGGGGGGTATAAACAGTCATTCTTTCTCACTTCAATGGCGGTAGTTCAATGCTAAGTACCTTCTGCCATGTACTTCAGAATAGTCTGCAGAGTATGCGTGTAGGTCTAATTGCCGATCATTGTCACAGATCAAAGCCGAGGTCTAGTAGTTCCAAATGGCTTTACTGAGACCAGGCGTCAGCGGAACAGCAAAACTGTTTTGACATTGACAGGACGGTTCCATCGCTTTAGTTTCTGATCAAGCGCAGCCCTGTCATCTCTCAACATCTGGAATAAACCTATTCTCGACGAATTTATTAACGTTATGGTGGTGTATACTGTGCTTTTCTGTCTTCCTAAACTTTCTTTTATTACTAATGACCTCGTCATTGTCGGATCGTTAAACCCTAACCTTCCAACTTCCTTAGGACTGGACGCCCGAGTGCTGAGGTCATTCCCGCAAGCCGCCCCTCACAGGCTGACCGAACAACGAGGTTCCAGGGGCTGTTTAAGGTATTTTTGAAGTAGTTAGGCAGTATCCATACATCCCATCTATCCTTGTGGGCTGATCTGTCTTGTTGCAACAATTCCACAACAGAATACTGATACTTTGCGGACATTAATATTAGCGGCTGCAATTTGCTGTATGAAAGTTATTTCCCTTGTGGCATGTGCGCTTCCTCGTGCAGGATTGAACAGTCTCCACGTATGAGAATTACGGTCTGTGTAACATTATATCACACCAATATCCTCTTTATTCTGAGGGGTCGGCTAGTAAGAGGAAAAGCCAGTAGAGTAGATGGAGCATAGGATGTATCTAGTGTCCATTCAAGGCCTCGCACTATAAAATAAGGCCAACAGCTGCCCCCCCCCCCCATCCCCACCCCCTCCTTGTATCTAAATAGACTAACACATCGGACTTTATTAAAGATATTGATATAGATCTTCTCGAGTTGCGATGTGGTCGCAGCAAGATTTTTCCAGCGATGCAAGAAAGTAGTTATTTAGGGTGTATCATAATTAACGGCGTAAACGCACACAGGTGAGAGTATGAGATACAAGAAGCAAAAACGTCTGAGTAAGTTGCCTTAAGAGCCATGAACTCTTCTTCATCTTCGATACTGTGAAAGAAATCTCTGTTACTGCAAGATCGTTACTTTCCATATTTTCGAAGCAGGTAATATGGACCAATACAAGAAAAAATGTCCAGTAGACAGGGGGTCTAAAGTGCTTACCAAAAGCTATGATCACTTATTCAGTAGAAGAAATGTGTTCCACTGTAGCGAAGATGAAAAAGTGCTCATAGCTCTTAAGGTATGAGCTTTAGAGCCCGTATTTACTGATAATTCTTTTTTTTTTTTACTTTTAGTTCAGTCTACTTTCAACTGTATACTTTGACATCATTAGTTATGGTACATCTTGTATATTTCGACCCCATTACGGATCACAAAATTATTTTTATACACCGTATAATTAATTTCGATTCGTAATAAAAATCTTCAGGCCTAAGTACACAGAGTGTAAATCATATCCAGTCGGCATGTGTAAAAATGGTACGGTCACAAAAAGAGCCAAATCAGCTTGATCATATAGAGCCAATTCAGTATGTATATGACGAAGCTCATGTAGCTCGTTTTTGTTACACCACCGTTTTTACGTATGCCGAATGGATACGATTATAAACCTGTATACTTAGGCCTGAAATGGTTATTACGAACCGAATTAAATAAAACTTGTAATCCTTAACTTGAATAAAAAATATTTTTTTAGGCTAGTGGTGATATCGAAAACTAAACCGCATCGAATCTGTCAGCAAGCTGTGACGGACGAGACTCACCCCGCGAAGAACATGAGCAGAAACCAGGAGCCGGGCACTGCGAACTGCAGGACGGCCTCCTCCGTTCGCTTGTCGCCCACGACGCGCAGCGGGATGCACGCCAGGATCATCAAGTTTGACGCCAGGAAGATGGCCTTGTCGGGAGCGTGCGACTGCAACACGGGAACACAACTGCGGTGGGCTCATTCAGTCATGCGCGTTGTACATTAGACAAACAAAGCTTGTCATCCAGATCTCAAGTTATCTGTAAACAGACTCGCATCGATGTAGATTTTTTTAGGTGGACTGCAACCCAAATGATCGAAACCTTACTGCAACTATTCAGTAAATTTCTGGTTTAACAGATCTTGCTGCGGCTATGGCGCGAAGTACTTCAGAGGAGCAGTGTTTCCTCAACATGACGCTCTCACTCCTGAATTTTGCTGTGCTCTATCAGGCCAATTTATCCTTCTTTCCCGAGCTTCCAGTTTGCAGTCAATGAAATCTTTCGAAGATTAGATCTATAATGTGAGAAAAAATTTGTGCAGTAATCGCTATTAACTATTTGGACCAGCTGGTATAGAGTGACTTGCGAGACTGGGACATGACATGGTATTGGACGGAATCGGTTCATGTAGTTAACGATCCTTGGTCTGATAGATACACCAGCCTGGATGTGGTTGAGTGTTACCGCACCCAATGTGACGAATGGCGAACTGCGTCCCCCACGTAATCACATAAACATGCAGGAAAATGTTTACATAACTCGCATATCGATGACATGCCTTTACACAGCAGCAATGTCTTACTTCTTCGAGTCAGCGGTCACAATGTCTTTTTTTTCTGGGGCTCCAGAAATATGAAAACTGCATGCGGAGAGAACGGGACTGTGTGGCGGATGTGTAAGTGCTGCAGCGAAGTGGAAACAACGGGCGCGGGAGCTCCGAGAGAGTGATGATCACTGTTTCCCTAGACTGAAAGGCCGTGCAGTTCACTGACTTTCTGGAACACGGCGCCACAATCAACGCACAGCGGTACGTACCCACTTTGCAAAAATTGAAACGCGCCATCAACTCCAAACGCCGGGGAACGTTGACGGACGGCATCATTTTGTTGCAGGATAATGGTCGCCCACGTGTTGCCAAGGTTGTCTCGAATACGCTGCATAAGTTTCGCTGTAGCCCTTACACATCGTTCATAAATCCCCGAGGTCTCCCCATACGATTTCGACATTTTTGGAGCCCTGTAGAAAGATGTTTACGGCCGTCGATTTGCTTCGGACAAAGAGGTGCACGCCTGGGCACGATCATTGTTCCGCAGGCAACAGCAAACATTTTACCGTGAAGGCATTGCTCGTCTCGTCTCACAGTGGGGTAAATGTGTTAACAACTACAGCAATTACTTGGTTTTCTTTTGACTGCCCCTTACTATTGCAAGTGGTGGAAAAATCGCAGGTTATGAAAAATAGTATTTTAAATGCATAAAATGTTTATTGTCACATGAATTGGGTTAAGAACAAATATTTATTTCTCGCCAACTGCGTTAACACTACATGGAATACGGACATGAATTACTAATAATACTAACGCAAGAAAGGCACATCGAAAGATTCTATGTACGTGTGTGCTCATTATTCTACATTACTACAGGGGAAAATTGCTTCTTAGTCATCCTGTATGGCATTCTTACACGTAAGGCGAGTTCCCTCACCGCGAGCGCTTCTCGCTTTTCAGTTTACAGACAGGCTACACTTCCGCAACATTTCCTGTCCAGCTCTCTTACGTGAGTAGACAAGATAACTGAGCTAGTGTTTATATGTGTAAAAAAGCTCAACAGCAGCAGCTGGCAACTGTCTACCACATTGAAGAATTTGCTCGAAGTGTAACATGCTGTCAATATGTATTCGACAATTTCGATTTCACTGTCTCAACCATCAATGGCTGGAATAATTTTCATGGTATGAGAGGTTTTAAATGCAATACATGTCATGCTGAAATGGTGAAACTGAGAAGCTTTGGCAAGTGTATGAAAGAATGGGAAACTATCAAATACACCACTAATTGCTATAGTCAATTAATATGGAGACAAGGGAATTATAGGAAACCGCTGTAGAGCAGCTAGACTTCGTACATTAGACCTGGAAAGAATGGATCCTGCTGAGACGTCTCGGATCTGCAACACCCAATCTACACAACCAATGTACCACATTCCTATAACAAATAGAACAGATTAAATAGCATACAAAGAAAATCCCAGACGACAAAGAATGTACAAAAATTGTCAAGGAAGAATTGAAGAGAGTAGCTGGAACACCGAAAACCCTATCTGATCTGTACCCTTTACTGAAGAAGAAATGAATAAGGCTATAAATTCACTAAAAATGAAGATGGCTATCCGTAATGGATCCTCTGTGTTCCGAGTTTATATAACACATCGGAAACCTTGCTTGGACTAGCTTACACGATTCCACACTGATACTCTGAGATCGGGAGAGATGCGCAAGCGAGTATAAAATAAATGAGACTATTGCCAGGGGAACTTAGCAATGACGCAACAAGTTTCCTCTCTATAGCATTCTCAAGTACATGCTGTAAAATTCTCGAGAGGCTCGTGTACATGGTGTCCCAGAAATATTGTGACAAACTACGAGGGGTTGTTGAGGGTGTCTTGAGGAACAAATCGATGATAGGAAACTGTGTGCAAAAACGTCATACAATGACGCAACAGGCTGTGGAAGTTACAGGTGCCCGCGCCTGCCACTAAGCCACCCCTGCGGCAGCAAACGTGACTTTGTACACTGACAGACCGTGGATGCAACGTCTCACAATTTTGTCTGATACTGGAACCCTCTAAGATCTCGAATTTTCTTCGGCATATAGGAGGAAAAAAGGCTGCAGAGGGAAACCCGTGTCTGAAACTGTCATCCACTGAGGCAACAGAAAATGACATTCATGGGAGGCAAGAAGTATCTATGCAGCAGCTAGATCCATATTCTCCACCGGCGATCGTCGCAACCAGTCGCGGTCACTGAATAACAAACATTCTGGGATGTTCCGCCTATGGTCCATCAACGTACCAAGTCACGTTTGCCACCGAGGGGTGGCCTAATAGCAGGCGGCGGCGCCTGTAACTTCAGCGCTCTGTGACTTCCTTGGGTGACGTTACCGGACAGGGGATCCTATCCTAAATTTGTTCACAAGACACCTTCTAAAGCCCCTCGAAGTTTGTTACAATATTTCTGGGACACCTTGTATAAAGGATTAAACAAGTAAGTCGTCTGTATTATTTTAAACTAACAGCAGTTCTTGCGAAGAAATTAGTCTTTGACATTCCACATTGAATCAAAATATCAGAATGGACCGAGACCAGTTGTTATATTCGTGGACTTGACTGTCACTTAAAAGAGTAGTTGTGTCCGTGGACTTCAGTGCTGCTTACGACATAGTGTGGCTAGATGCATTCCTACTGAAGTTAAAGAAAACGATTCCATGCTCAAAACTTGGCAACCTCGTGGAAAATTTCATACGGCATTGGTTCACTAGACCCACCACAGATACGGAGAGAGAGTGGTAGGGAAACTCGGAAGGGAAAGGATGGCAGATACAATCATTTTCAGTCTTTACATCCTTAGAAAGTGTTTACATAGACGACAAGAAACGAAATTTTAGCAGGACATAAGCATGGCCAGAGCAAATTATGGGTGAGGGCAGTAAGCGCGGCCTAACGTCACTCGCGGAAAGCTGCTCAGAAAGAGATTATACCTTACTGGCTGCTAGCAGCTGATGGAGGTGGATGCGCTAGACCGTTCTACACTTTTGAAGTGCGCACGATGTGGTTACTCACACCACTGCTAGAGGCGGTTTCTACTGACCAGCTGCTTGAGGAAGCTGAGCAGCCCCTGGTTCTTGATCTCCTCGCCCTGCTGCAGGATGACGTAGGAGAGCACTCCGCCCACGGTGGCCAGCTCTGCACAGTAGCGCGCCACGCTGCCCCAGTCGGTGGGCCCGAGCAGCGGCTCGTCGTGGTCCTTGGGGCGCAGGTAGATGGCCGTGCTCAGGAACAGCAGGTGCAGCGCCAGGATCGCCAGCCGCTTCAGGAACTGCATCTGCCGAACGCCAGCACCACCTCAGCCTCTGGCACTTGCTCTGCCTGACTCACTTCAGTTAACTCTCGGAGGAAACATAATTGAGGAGACACGCAAAGGCGAACGTGTCCACCATTTGAATCAATTGAGATACAAAATGAAATGTCCCATGATACGAGCCTATAGAAATACACGGTTCAGAGCAAATACGAACCTGTCAACACGTACAGAGAAAAACTTGCCCTTTACGGTCAATAGGAGGCGATGATTCAAGTCACGTGATTTCTATTCCAGTCACCGAAAGAAGTTCCCGCACATAGCGCCTGTTAACATCATTCTGTGCAATATTGTTGCACAGTACTAATATTAATAACTATTACTGTGTCAGTGTGGTAGCGAAGCAATAAAATGGGCGAAGATCGTAGTCTTTTGTAGACTGCAGAGAGAGAAAGAAGAATCACATAAATGAAATGAAACGAATTTTCACATACAAGTACAAAGCTATAGAAAACACTCATATCGATGTGGAGCAACTGCATTCTGTAGGTCCCAGCAAGATGTACAAGAGTGGAAGTCTCTTCTGAAACACGGATGGCCCATTACGAAACTCTTTCCTCAGCCATGAGCTGAAGTACTTTCCAGCCAACCAATGTAAGCTGATAAGAAGAAAGGTGTCGATGGTCCACTGAAAATTAATTTCGGAGAAGGGCTGTTGAAATCAAGAGTACTAAAGCTGGTATACATCCATTATTGACCATCTACACACACACACACACACACACACACACACACACATATATATATATATATATATATATATATATATATATATATATATATATATATGGAACCTTCAGTAAGTGTGTCCAATTTGAACTAGCCTGTAGTTTCAAAATAACTAACGTCTTATTGCATGATCCTTGCTATAATATATTATTTTATGTATTTGTAACAAGTTGCTAACTGATATTATAGAAAAAATTGTAAATTGACAACTGTTACACTGATATTCCTTTTCAGTGTTTTACTAGACGTTCTGATTTTATTGTTGCTTTACAATTATTTCAAATCATCATGACAGAAAACAATGATGTAACAATGACATTACCTAATACTGTAAGGGTTCTTTGAGGTAACTCTTAGCAGAATCATCTACATAAACAATCAAAAGTTATTTCCTCTAATTCTATGTTTGACAAGACGAGTGTATATTGTATATATAATTCATCCATCATGGGAATCGAGAATCTCAACAATTTCTGCCCGTTATGGATATCGATATATTTGTCTTGGGAATTCCAAGACCGTATCAAAAGCTCTACAATAGTCCCTAAGACAAGTCTCTATATACCAAAAAAAAAGCCCATCAGGGAACTTAACTTTACATATGTAGAGAGAGAAGATTTAATATAACATTTTTTGAGTAAGGAATGCAGTAATGTTCGTCTATTATGCTTTTGACGGGTGAGGAATGCAACGTATGTTCAAATGGGAAAAGGTATGTTCTATATGATATAATTGCAATTTAACAACTTTCCGATTTTTTACGTTACTTGTACTGTCAAATCTTACTTCTTGACAAATTTCATGATTTTAAGTCAACGTGAAGCAACCCTTAGGTTTTGAAGTGTGAGTTTTCTAGTATAAAAATAAGTGACATAAATGGCAGTGTCTTTTGGCTGCATTGACTTAGAAGCTTACAAATTTTTACGTCACCAAATAACTATAGATGTTAGTATTTTACATAAATTTGAACTTGACACGTCGAACTGTTAGAAACAAAAAGAATCTTAACAGACGAACAGTCAGACACATGAGCAAAAGAAAAGAAGACAAAAATATTTTTTGTGTGATATAATTACAAATTAGCAATTTTCGTATTCTTCCTTTACTTGTACTGTGAAAAGTTTGCTTTTTGACAAATTTCATGATTCTAGGTCAACAGGAAGCACCTTATAGATTTTGATGAGTGAGTTTTCGAGTATCAAAATATGTGACATAAATGCCCGTATATTTTGATAGAAATGACTTGAAAGCTTAAAATTTGTACAGAGCCAAGGGAGCATACACCTTAACATGTGACATACATTTGTACTTGATACGTCTTCCTGTTCCTGGGAAACAGGTTACTTAACAGTCGGAGAGACAAACAGACAGACAGACACAACAAAGCGATCCTGTAAGGGTCTCGCTTTTACAGATTGAGACATGGATCCCTAGAAACAAGACACTCGCTTTTCAAAATCGTTCAGAGCCAAACATGTCTAGGTGGTTATGCAAATGAGAATCTGTTCCTATTTTAATGTACTTTTAAAGGAATATTTTAACTGTAGATTTGATTTACAGATATGAACTGCCTTTTCGAACAAAAGTATTGTATGTATTGCAACATTTTATTTTCATTCGTATGTACGTCTGAAATAACTTTTATGCTGATTTTGGAAAACTCCGTTTAGTGGACATGTTCGTCTTTGCAAGTTACCACCACCTCACCACAGCGTGTTGTAGAATGAAAATTGCGACCAGTCGCTTTAAAGTACGGGTAAAGTACGGGGTGTTTCGAAAAGATTCAATAATTTTACATGAATATGTCTTCTGCATAAGTGAAGAAAGAGACTTGGAGTACATTTTAACTTACGCATCGACATTAAAAGTTTACCTTGGCGTCAGATGTAAATTGCCACAATTCATGCA
Source organism: Schistocerca serialis cubense (assembly GCF_023864345.2). Lineage (NCBI taxonomy): Eukaryota > Metazoa > Arthropoda > Insecta > Orthoptera > Acrididae > Schistocerca > Schistocerca serialis. The sequence goes on from NC_064638.1 coordinate 520,876,554, forward strand.
GTTGGCTGTAGAGTCTCCTCAATGCCCTGTGTGCGTGCGAGCGTGTGTATGTGTAGTTGAAATGGCTACAACATAACCACAAAAAGAGTTTTTCAACAGGTGCAGTCCACTTACAGCTGCGCTGCATGAGTACGGAATGCGTAGAAGTAGCAGTGAAAGCAGTTACTATGACATTCCCGGAAAAGTATGGGAAGTTTGATTATCGTCTGAATGTTTTTTGTGCGTCCATGGAGGGCACGGTGAACATTTGTCAAATTTAGTTGAAAGATTTGATTCTAAACGCAACTGCAAAAATTTCGCCAAGGATATATGTGCATAAACGTAAAAGATTAACCCTTGTAATATCGGATAGTTCTTTATAAAATAAAGACTTAGTAATTCCTATGGGTAAGTTAAAATTTTCGACAATTTTCCATCGTCACTGATGTAGATGATATTGTCTTACGAAATTCGGCTGAATGTTTTGAAAAAGTCCTATTTCAAGATTTATATTTCGCACTGGCAACCTTTCCAGTGGCTACAGGCTCTTCATCAGTTCACTGATATTTAAGGCACTGTATTTATTGTATCGACTGCAGCTAGTCATTGCGATCCTAGCGCTCATGAATGTAACTACATTTATGTACTTTGTACGGAATTACGCACTTACTTAAAAGACCGCGGTTTTGAAATTTGAAAATAAGGAAATTAAAAAAAAACTGTAATGGACAGATAAATTCAAAATTGCTCGGGTCGACGCCGCTTAAGTGTTATGCCTAAGATGGATCAGAGCGTACTGCTCACAACAGTACACATGATACTGGCGCCTTTTAACTGTTTATTAACATTATTATATTGCTTGAAGTAATCGTATCCACGCGCTGGAAGTCTATTCATTTAGGGTCATAACATCGTGTATTTCTTTATCGTAGTGCGTACTTTGGTAGTTTGTTCTCTGCCTGTTAAACCGTGTGCACCTAACTGCTGTGTTTTTCCATCCTGGTACATAATGCATCTATTTAAAGTGTCGTACAAACAGATTACGGGTTTACATGTCCTACGGGTAAACAAATAACATCAATTTCATTTATATTCGTAATTCAGCATAGTCTATAATTATAAAGCCAAATATTTTTATAGCGCCGCGATCCTAGCAACTATCTGCACTTGATACAAAATACAAAGAGGCTGTAAATATTTACCATCTGATGAAGAGCTTGCAGGAGCTGAAAAAGTGGCTAATTGGCAGATGAAAGTGTAAAAATAACGTAAAACTATTGGCATACCGTCATTCGCTATTTTAACCACAGTCAGTGATCACCATTGAGAATGATTAAGATAAATAACAGTACCTATAACAAACTGAGGTCCTAAAATTGACGGGAAGGTTTGTCCCGTCTGAATATGTGGCGTATATGATGCCAGAATGTTGCGTCTAGGCGCTTCAGTCCGGAACCGCGCGACCGCTACGGTCGCATGTTCGAATCCTGCCTCTGGCAGGGATGTGTGTGATGTCCTTAGGTTAGTTAGGTTTAAGTAGTTCTAAGTTCTAGGGGACTGATGACCTCAGATGTTAAGTCCCATAGTGCTCAGAGCCATTTGAACCATTTATTGCGTCTAGATAAGGCGTAGACACAATCCCTGAGTGGTCTCTTACAGAAAGGTGTGTAGTGACACAAGGCAGCACGTTGCGAGTTAACCCACTTCGAATACAGAACGATAACTGGTGCAAGGCACATGGGTCGTAGTATATTGGAAATTACGTAAGTCAGGGTTATCGTCTACGTATTCCGTCTAGGATGTATCCTATGTATTTGCACACGCACAGAACTGCCACAAGCGTTTGACGAACGGACGTCACGTCATCCTCTCAGAGCCGGGGCCCACGAGAAATATGGGACCCCGCAACGAACTTGTGACGTCACGCCAATCTCCTCGCCCGACGTACGTCACGAAAGATTGACACCGTCTGGGGCCCACGGGATAAGGTATCCACTACAGGTCTTAATTTTGTCATGTGTTGTTGACAGCTCACACGTATTTAAATTCATAGTTAAGAATTATTAAAGTTATATGAAACAGTAAATAGCTTCCCGCTGGGACACGTAAGCCTGTAGTGTCACATCCTGCGACGCCACAGGGTCAGTATATCTCGTTGGCCCCAATCAGAGCGACATGCGGCGAAATACGATCTGTTGTAAAGTCAGATCACCGCCGTTTCGAATGGGAACGTCAGGAAGCACTTTGTCCAAGACTGTACTGTACTGAGCCAGTAGACCAATTAGACTTCAGCAGCGGTCGACTGCCATATCATTACTTTTAGCCACTCATTGTAAGTCCCTATAGATAATCATGCGTATCTAGACTGCAATAAAGAGACCCATCAGCGACCGGTAATGGTTGGACGATGCCAAGAAGCAATAAATACACAGTGCCGTCCGAGAGAAACGACTGGCAAATCAGCAGGATTTACAGCGTGTGCTTAAGAGATCACTTATTCCCCGGTTCTTCAAAATTTAGTTTTCACAGTGATAATGTTACGTCATTGATTGGATAGGATTCGACGTCGGATGGTTTCAGGCTTAATCTCTCACATAGTGCCTCCGCACCAGTGCTTCTCGACTGAAACTTCCTGGCAGATTAAAACTGTGTGCCGGGCCGAGACTCGAACTCGGGACCTATGCAGAAGTAAAGCTGTGAGGACGGGGCGTGAGTCGTGCTTGGGTAGCTCAGTTGGTAGAGCCCGCAATAGGCAAAGGTCCCGAGTTCGAGTCTCGGCCCGGCACACTGTTTTAATCTGCCAGGAAGTTTCATATCAGCGCACACTCCGCTGCAGAGTGAAAATCTCATTCTGCTTCTCGACTGTTTGCACGAAAGGAATATGCGAATGTTCGGTCCTTCTCACATTACGCAAGGTCACAACTGCAGCGATGTCATCATTAAAGTGAAAGTAACCTACGTCGACACGACCTGAATGATAATACCAGGAGATACTAGTAATTTGGATCCAGTATCAGTCTAGTCGGAGTAACATTTCTAACAGATTTTGAGAAATGAAGGCTGGGACAGAAACCTCATTCAAGTATCAAACTGTTAGGGAACAGTCCTATACTACGTCGCTATTGTTAATGTGAGTATTGTGCCGACAAGATATCGTATAAACAGATAAACGTTACATACAAAATGCGGAAGGAATTACGTGACAACCATAAGAAGACAAAAAAGAAATAAATAAAAGAAATCACAAATATGCCTTCGAATTAGTTTCCTGCTGTTTCAAGAATTGTTATTGCTTCACGCTGTTTCAAAACTCATAAGAAAAACGCACCCCAAACCGCACACCAAGCCTGTTCTGTTGTTTGGCTATATTCCTCATTCTACATTCAGGTGACAAAAGATATGGGACAGTGATAAGCACATATACAGATGGCGGTAGTGTAGAGTACACGAGGTATAAGAGGGCAGTGAGTTGGTGGAGCTGCCATTTGTACACAGATGATTCACGTGTAAAGGCTTTCGAAGTGATTATGGCGCACAAAGGGAATTAACAGATGTTGAACGCGATATGGTAGTTGGAGCTAGACGCATGAGAATTCCATTCCGGAAATCGTTAGGGAATTCAATATTCCGAGAGCCACAGTGTCAAGAGTGTGCTGAGAATACGAAATATCAGGCATTACCTCTCCCCACGGACAACGCAGTGGCCGGACGTCTTCACTTACCGACCGAGAGCAGCGGCGTTTGCGTACAGTTGTCAGTGCTAAAGGACAGGCAACACTGCAACATGCAATAACCGCAGAAATCAGTGGGAACGTGTCCGTTAATAGCACGACATCGCCTACAGTGCTTCTCCTGGGCTCGTGACCAAATCGGTTGGACCCTAGACGACTGGAAAACAGTGGTATGATCAGATGAGTCGCGATTTCAGTTGATAAGAGCTGATGGCAGGGTCCGAGTGTGGCGCAGACCCAATAAAGCCACGGACCTAAGTTGTCAAAAAGGCACTGTGCAAGCTGGTGGTGTCTCCATAATGGTGTAGCCGTGTTTATATGGAATGAAGTGGGCCTTCTAGTCCCACTGAAACGATCGTTGTCCGGAAATGGTTGTGTTGGGCTACTTGGTGACCATTTGGAGCCATTCAGGGACTTTATGTTCCCGAACAACGATGTCATGTCGTCGGGCCACAGTTGTTGGCGACGGAGTTCAACAACATTCTGGACAGTTCGAGCGGTCGATTTGGCCACACAGATCGCCTGAAATGAATCCCATCGAATATTTATGTGACATAATCGAGAGATCAGTTGTTGCACAGCGTCCTGCACCGGCAACACTTTCGCAACTATGGACGGCTATAGAGGCAGCATGGGTCAATATTTCTGAAGGGGACGTCTAACGACTTGTTGACTCCATGCCACGTCGAGTTCTGCACTACACTGGCAAACGGAACGCAATATTAAGAGATATTCCATGACCTTTACCATCTCAGTGTACATTAATGGAATTGGTGGGTATTGAAGAGGAAGAGCTAATGTTTCTTGCGCATCTTGTCTCCTATGAGCCATACGCACGTGTATGTGCGACTAAAATCACCGACGGAAAATTCCGTTAAGGACTAAAATCTGTTAAACGTCCTGGAAACTCCCTCGTGGGACGTCCTCGCTCGCCAGTATAGCTGCAACATGGAACAGAAAAGCTGCATACTAGTATTATTATTTGTTTTTATTTGTGTCATCTCTATCGACTTGCATTAGTGGACAGAATGGAAAGATTTCATAGGCTATTCTTTTATTTTTCTGTGGCAATGAGAATTCTATAATGATTTCCAACGATTGGTATTAGAACAGCAAAATCTAAATGAACCAGAGAAAATTAAGAGGATTCATAAGCGGTATGTTGTACTCCTATAATGTGTAGGAAATTTCATGGGAAGTTAATCACAGCAGTTTAACATTAACGTACATGCTTCGCTTTAATTCTTCCCACAAATTGATAAGCTTTTTCGACATTCAAAACTATTGCCTGAGTTTTTCGACACATTTCTTTACATTTAATTTCTTCCACTTATAAATGCATAAAGAAAGTTACTACACAATTTTGTGGTTCCAAGGCTAAAACGTAATTAAAATGTGAAAAATCAATATGCATATGCATAACTGTCACTTCGCTTAGGTATCACGATCGTTCAGGAGGACAACAGTTAATAACTCGAGAGAAACCGACTTGTAAATCTTTATTTTATGTGTTTATTGACAGAATATAACGGCTGCAAGTGGTATCAATTTATCGAAAGGAAAAACTGTGTGTATAAGATTTATATATTTCTAAAATGAATAAAATGAGAATTCTTATTCACATAAAGAAGGCATTAGTGTTATGTCTTACCCTAGCAAATGTCTTCCACTTCTCCTCCAGCAACCTCTGAATGATGCCTCCGTCCAGCATGTCCAGATGCGCTTCTTTTGTTCCATTTAGAATGATGAAAAGCGCAGAATTCCAATCTGAAAGGCGAGAAAGCAATCATCTAGTAAGTAAACATTGCCTCGGAGATGTTTCAGTGAATTTTTGAAAATACTGGTCACCTCGATAGCATCGTCGCACTCTTACAACTCATAGAAACGTGTGAGGCGTAATAGATTTAGAGAATGTTTCAACACCAAGTGTGACAAATAACGACTGTCCTTTTCTGTCAAAATGAAATGCGGGGTGCGGCAAACGTGTAACATGGGAATGGAAACTAAAATAGCAGATCATTTCAAAAACTGCAACTCTAAATAAGGAATGAGTCTAACTAATACTAATTGAAATATATCGTCTAGATCGTAGATTTTAATTGGACTCTATCTTATCGGTGTTTTCACTTTGCGTGTGTTTGGTCTCTGGAGCAGCTCATCACTCTCAGCAACTTTTGTAATTGAAGACTGCTGTAAGTACCATTACAAAATTTAATCGTTGGTGAGCTTCAAATGCGACGGCTCATGCTATCCTTAATTCTACAAGTGGAATTTTCCTTTTAAGCTCCCTAATTCTCTTTGATCTGGTCCTCGAGATTAATATTTTCAGAGCATTCCATAAAATGCTTGGCAATAACACCAGAGCGAGGGAGAACATCCCTGTGTGCTCCTCCCAATAATATTCGCAGTTCTTGTCTTCGCACTCCACAATTCCCTGAAGCGCCAGAGTAAAGGTGTGCATTAAGTGCTACACAGGGTGTTCGGAAATTCCCGTTACATTGTTCTAGGACTTGTAGAAGGGTGTGAGTAGATAATATTTTGAACTAGAACCCATGTCCGAAAAAGAACCGTTTTCGTGCTACAACGATTTGAAAACATGTTGGTAACGACTACTTTTACAATTAAGTGATTAATCACTTGTTTTACAGTTCATCTCATTAATAGCCAAAGAAATTCCTCATGTACACATTGACGGGTTTTCTTCAAAGTGATGCAGTACAACCGCTTCCAATTCGGGCGTGCGGCCTCTCCTTGGAGCACCAAAGTCAAGTCTGTTGATAGCGAAGGTACCCTTTCTCGAAGCCGTTGAGTAATTGTGGCGAAAAGCGTATGTGATAGAGTCAGACGTTGTGGATAACGATCTCGATATAGGTGACGAGCGGCTCCGCCATTATCGTGAGTTTCTCCATCCAGAAGGATGACGTCGGTGTCTGCTGTAGACGTGTACTCAGCCATGTTGCTCTAACACTCACAGAATGAGACTCGAACCAGATCATAGAGGTAGGATGGACGTCAAATGACATCAGCCATTCCGATGTAACCCCCCCCCCTCCCACCATGACTACCCTGTTGCATATTCCTAGCAAATACGTTTTCAAACGGCTGTCGTTTCCGGACATAGGTTCCCATTCAAAACATTATGTATTCACTCCTCTCTACAAGTCCTAGAAGTTTATAACGTGAATTTCAGTACACCCTGGATATAGTTATTCTTCTCCGTGTTCCTTAATCGCCGGCCGGGGTGGCCGAGCGGTTCTAGGCGCTACAGTCTGGAACCGCGCGACTTGTAGAGAGGAGTGAGTACATAATGTTTTGAATGGGAACCTATGTCCGGAAACGTACCGTTTCCATGTTACAGCCGTTTGAAAAAGGTTCAAATCCTGCCTCGGGCATGGACGTGTGTGATGGCCTTAGGTTAGTTAGGTTTAAGTAGTTCTAAGTTCTAGGGGACTGATAACCTTAGAAGTTAAGTCTCATAGTGCTCAGAGCCTTTTGAACCATTTTTTTGTTGTTCCTTAATCGATGTGAGAGAAGCGGAGATAATATGCTTTACCCCACGTGATAACTGCTGTTGGCAGCTGTGCACATTGGTGGGTGAACGTTACGCCTTCCACATGCAATGGTACCAACAACAGCAATGCAGCTGCCATTTTGAGCAACGTGCAGAGTACCTATAAAGATAGCCAGATAGGTAAAATCCATCATGCAGTAAATTGACAAATTATCTTACAAACTTAATTGTGATGATAAATTATCCTATTACTAAAAAAGGGAAGTTTTCACAAAAAATAAAGAATTAAAAAGATCAATACCGGATATCGCTGAGCTCGAATATTTTTCTACTAAGAAAAATTGACAGTTGCTGCTACAGTTACTTTCCAGTTCTCTGAGTTGTTGGGTATAGCCTCGGTACGAGTTACAGACGAATGATGGCCAACATGCTGTCAACCAAGGGTGTTGGCCTACTATCCAGTTTCTCCTTGACGATGGTGACGACGAGCTGCGCGCCGCAGGGTGGGATATAACAGCCCCGACGCTTTTCCAAGATTGTTTTCAAACACAAAAATGTGACTGTTGCGACAGACGGAGAACGGTAATGTGCACTGTCGCCATTCCAGGGCAAATACACATTTATAGACAAATACACGCAACACTCACAAATCCTCAGACGATACAAAAGTAAAGTAAATGTAAAGTTTCGCATTGTGCCCCTGGGCGAGACATTCGAGACCGCCGTATCATCCTCGGCCAATGGTGTTATTTGAGGCGGCATGGCTGAGCATGTGATCAGCAAGCCGCTCTCGCGGGCGTTGTCGGGTTGCTTGACATTGAAACCGCTGCTAATGGGCAGAGTGGGTCTTCAGTTAGCTAACCGCTCATTTGCTAGTCCTCCCACTAAAAAAAAATCGCTGGCAGTACAGGAAATAGAACCGGAGTTCTCCTCGTGGCAGTCAGCATCGCTGACCTCTCATCTTAGAAGACGGACGATACAAAATCAGTGTGATATAATTACCTTCACTGCAGGAAGAGCTCACAATGGGACCGTGCGAACTTCTCCTCACTGGTTTGATAAATAATGACAGCGCGTGCAGGGCACGCAATGTCTTCAACATGTGCGAACAGGAAGACGCAGCTCTTAACCATTTTCGAGAAAATCGAAGTCGAAATTTTTGGGCGTCCTTGTATACTTTGCATAGTCTCTAGCATTCGAGGAATCCAAAGATAAAAGAGTAAGTGCTTAGTTTTACTATCGCGCGGCCTCATCATTGAATCACACTTACAGAACTTTTCATTCACTGTAATTCCAACAACAGATATGCATGGTACTTGAAGAAATTGTGTAATGACAGAGAACCTTTTATGAACGTATACCATGCTACTTTTGCTGTACACGCATTGAAAGACATCCACAGGAGAAAATTCGGCTTTCATTACATGTGCCGCATATCATGATAATTATTCTTTCTCATGTTTCTAGGATCAGTATGAAGCTGATTCGCGATGTGATCCATAGGTTATACATTATACTTTTAACAAATGTAGATACAGTAATATAAATAAAATGGCTGTACTGTTATGATCAGCTATACTGATACGATTAAAAGCTCTTGTGTATCCTGTTTTCTTGGTACCGCCTAATGATACCACCCTACCGGCGTATCACGGTTGGTAAGGAAACTGCAAGTTTTTGCCCAACACCAATAGAGATCATGAGGGATCCAGCGGACCCAGTGGAGCACGGCTGCCGAGCCACATCTCCGACGGCTCGTTACCCACGAGTGCCCTCTGCCGCCACGGTACAGGGTGGCCAGTGCGGCGACTCAGCTCCACTCATGCTCGGATACACTTTCCAACGTGATGCTACGCAGACGCCAACTGGTCGCGGCTCCGTTTTCGTCGTCCGTGCCTCAGTACGGACAGACTCTTCCTTGTGGATATTGTGATAGCTGGACTGTTTCTCGCTGCACTATTGTAATGACTCTTCGCACGTTTGGAGAAAAACAACTTAAGTAGATCTTCTGTTTTCCGTCTTTCTTTTTCGGGTCGTCATTCTTCTTACTGGTTTGATGCGCCCCACCTAATTTTCAATACTCGTTTGTAGCACCAAATCTCAGATGCTTCGATTTTCTTCTGTTCCAGTTTTCCACAGTCCACGTTTCACTACCATACAAAGCTGTGCTCCAAATGCACATTCTCAGAAATTTCTTCCTCAAATTAAGGCCGATATTTGGTACTAGTAGACTTCTCTTGGCCAGGAATACCCTTTCCTTGCTTCGTACGTCATCGGTTATTTTGCTGCCTAGGTAGCAGAATTCCTTAACTTCATCTACTTCATGACCATCAATTCTGATGTTAAGTTTCTTGCTGTTCTCATTTCTGTTCTTCTCATTACTTTCGTTTTCCTTCGATTTAATCTTAGTGCATATTCTCTACTCATTAGATTGTTCATTCCATTCAGCAGATTACGTAATTCTTCTTCACTTTCATTCAGAATAGTAACGTCATCAGCTAATCATATCGCTGATAATTGTTCAACTTGAATTTTAATTCCACTCCTGAACCTTTCTTTTATTTTCATCATTGCTTCTTCGATGTACAGATTGAACAGTAGGCGCGAAAGACTACCTTCCTGTCTTATACCCTTTCTAATCCGAGCACTTCGTTCTTGGTCGTCTACTGTTATTATTCCCGCTTGACTCTTGTACATATTGTATTTTACCCGTCTTTCCCCAATAGCTCGCCGCTATTTTTCTCAGAATTTCGAAAATTTTGCACCATTTTACATTGTCGAATGCCTTTTCCAGGCCAACACATTCTATGAACGTGTCTTGCTTTTTCTTTAGTCTTGCTTCAATTATCAACCGCAACGTCAGAATTGCCTATCTGGTGCCTTTAACTTTTCTAAAGCCAAACTGATAGTCATCTAGCACATCCTCAATTTTCTTTTCCATTCTTCTGTATATTATTCTTGTCAGTAGCTTGGTTGCATGAGCTGTTAAGCTTATTGTGCGATATTTCTCGCACTTGTCACCTCTTGAAGTCTTCGGAGTTACTCATACATTCTGCACAGAATAATGAATAGTCGTTTTGTTGCCACTTCTCCTAACGATTTTAGAAAATCCGATAGAATGTTATTTATCCCTTCTGCCTTATTTGACCTTAAGTCCTTTGAAGCTCTTTTAAATTCTGATTGCAATGGTGAATCCCCTTCTGTTTCATCTTCTATCACATCAGACAAATGTTCCCTCTCATAGAGGCTGTCAGTGTAGTCTCTCCGCCGGCGGGTGTGGCCGAGCGGTTCTAATCGCTTCAGTCGAGAACCGCGCGACCGCTACAACCGCAGGTTCGAATCCTGCCACGGGCATGGATGTGTGTGATGTCCTTAGGTTAGTTAGGTTTAAGTAGTTCTAAGTTCTGGGGGACTGATGACCTCCGATGTTAAGTCCCATAGTGCTCAGAGCCATTTGAACCATTTTTGTAGTCTCTCCACCTATCTGCTCTCTCCTCTGCTTTTAACTGTGGAATTCGCGTTGCACTCTTAATGCTACCACCCTTGCTTTTAGTGTTACCGAAGGTTCTTTTGACTTTCCTGTATGCTGAGTCTGTCCTTCCGAAAATCACTTCTTTTTCGATTTCTTCACATTTTGGAGCCATTTCGTCTTGCCTTCCGTGCACTTCCTATCTATTTCATTCCTCAACGACTTGTATTTCTGTATTCCTGAGTTTCCCAGAAAATTTTTATACTTCCTCCCTTTATCGATCGACTTAAGTATATCTTCTGTTACCCATGGTTTCTTGGCAGTTACCTCCTTTCTACCTATGTTCTTCTTTCCTACTTCTGTGATGGCCCTTTTTAGAGATGTCCATTCCTCTTCAACTGTACTGCCTACTGAGCTATTCCTTATCGCTGTATGTGCTGCCCTAAGAGAACTTCAAGCGTATGTCGTCTTTCCTTAGTATTTCGGTATCCCACTTCTTTGTGTATTGATTCTTCCTGACTAATCTGCTGAATTTCAGCCTACTATTCGTCACTACTACATTGTGATCTGATTCAATATCTGCTTCTGGGTAGGCCTTACAATCCAGTATCTGATTTCAGAATCTCTGTTTGACCTTGATGTGATCTAACTGAAATCGTGGCGTATCACCTGGCCTTTATCAAGTGTGTGTGTATGTATGTATTGATCCGGGGACCTAGAAACGACGGAGAGGCTTCCTCTCACCGCAGCCCTCAGTGGTTCACAACCCCACAACAGGCCACAGCAGTCTACCCGCCCCACCGCCGCCCCACACTGAACCCAGGGTTATTGTGCGGATCGGCCCCTAGTGGACACCACGGGGAACATCTCATACCATATGGGTGTAATCCCAAATGTTTGCGTGGTAGAATAATGATAGTATAGGCGTACGTGGAAACGGTGTTTGCGCAGCAATCGCCGACACAGTGTAACTGAGGCGGAATAAAGGGAACCAGCCCGCATTCGCCGAGGTGGATGGAAAACCACCTTAAAAACCATCCACAGGCACACCGGACCTCGACACTAATTCGCCGGGCGGAATCGTGCTGGAGCCCGACACGCTTTCCCGCCCGGGAAGCAGCGCTTTAGACCGCGCGGCTAGCCGGGCGGGCTTTTCCAAGTACACCTCCTCCTCTTGTGATTCTTGAACAGAGTATTCTCTATTACTAGCTGAAATTTATTACAGAACTCAATTAGTCTTTTCCCTCTCTCATTCCTTGTCCCAAGTCCATATTCTCCTGTAACATTTTCTTCTACTCCTTCCCCTACAACTGCATTCCAGCCCCCATGATTATTAGATTTTTATCTCCCTTTATGTTATGTATTACCCTTTCAATATCCTCATACACCTTCTCTGTCTCTTCATTTTGAGCTCGCGACGTCGGCATGTATACCTGAACTTTCGTTGTCGGTATTGGTTTGCTGTCGATCCTGACAAGAAAACCCTATCACTGAAATGTTGGCAGTACATACTCTTTGCTCTACTTTCCTATTCATAACGAGTCCTACTCCTGTTACACCATTTCCTGCTGCTGTTGATATTACCATATACTCATCTGACCAGAAAGCCTTGTTTTCTTTCCATGTCACTTCACTGACCCCTACTACATCTAGATTGAGCCTTTGCATTTCCCACTTCAGGTTTTCCAGTTTCCTTTCCACGTTCAAGCTTTTGACATTCCAGACCCCCATCTCGTAAAACGTTATCCTTTCGCTTATTATTGAAACTTCTTCTCATGGTCATCTCCCCCTCGGCAGTCTCCTCCCAGAGATCCGTATGGGGAACTATTCCTGAATCTTTTGGCAATGGAGAGATCATCACGACACTTTTTCAGTTACGGGCCACATGTCTTGTGGATACACGTTACGAGTCTTTAATGCAGTGGTTTCCATTGCCTTATGCATCCTCATCCCTTTGATCACTGGTAACGCTTCCAACTTTAGGGGCAGTTTCCCACCCCTAGGACAAGAGAGTGTCCTGGACCTCTATCCTCTCTTCCGCCGTTTTTGACAAGGCAGTTGGCAGAGTGAGGGTGACTTCTTACGCCGGGAGTCTTCGGTCGCCAATGCTGATTATTAATCAAAATTTAAGCAGCCGGGTTTCGAACCCGGGACCACGAAAGTTTTGATTACTAACCAAAGACCACAAGCTTGCGTAGTTTGCTGTGTTACTTGTTCACTAATCATTTGAGCTGCTGTCCAACTTTCCTACAACGACAGTTACCACACCACTCAGTAACCTATCTCTCCTTACCATCGTGCACGAAGTCATACATAACATTTTTATATCCAGTCTCCTCGTGAAAATGTTTTTCTCCCTTTTTTCCACGATAAAGGTTATGAAAATCATAAACGAATCAATATTGATAATTTGCAAAATCATAATAAATCTCTTTTTAGAATTACATCGTAATGAAAATAAATAAAAATGCGCCAGCTGTGAAATTCTCTCCAGAGATCTCATGCTTATGAAACTTACGTAGATGCTTACTCGCTCGGCTGCAGACTCCTTGGTTAATAACGATCATACAACGTATATAAGCGTACCTAAAATTTTCAAACTCCATTTTTTCGAAAACTTTTGAGAGTTGCGTCTTACTGTTTGCTTATGTTGAAGCGTTAGTCATGCCTTGCACACACCCTGTCAGTACGAATCAAATCGGATATGGGATGTTCGTACGGTGCCATCGTAAGCAGAGTGTCGTCGTGCCGCTCTTCTATTGTATTCAGTGAACCCATACAAAAGATTCACATTGGCCAAGTTTTCATCAGTAAGCCCATACACAATGTTCTTAATGTACACCTAATACTGCTAGAAATACAGAAACGAGCAGTACTGAAAGCGAGACTGAGGACGAAGAGTGAAGTGGTCGTTGGTGTTGTCAACAGCAAGTAGTAGTCGACCACAATATTATTGTAGCTGAGAGTGAGGGCGCTTCTATCGGTTAAACGCGAGTTTTTATCTGTGATTTTTCACGAGGACACACTGAACTTCTTGACAGTATACACACAACTTTCTTTAAACCATTCACGGTAGGACGCGCTTTCCTTAGTCACCACTGCACTTCTTTAAAATAGTGTCACTGCGTGTTTCTGGCAATACCATGGGAGGCCATGTGCAATAATATCGTGGTCAGTGGTACTTGAATGAACTGAATAAATTTGTTACCTAACAAGACAAACAACCGCATACAATCGACAAATATTTTCAGTGAAATAAAGATGCAAAAATAAGCGGTATAGGAATTCAGATGAAGTACCGGAGGCCACAGGTCACTTATACCAAAATACTCACAAAATGTCTCTCAATAACCTTCGAAATTTTGTCCTTGAGTTCTGGTTAGTAACTATCAGTCTCCGATTTATCTCTCGATCCATATGAACGTACAGAAAAATTTTGGAAACTTAATACAATATTCTGTCCGATGTTACATTCTCTGTTACCTGCAATCTTAAATGACGAAACGTGAAGTCTACTCAACATATTTTTTGTGTTCATGATATTCTAATTCTTTTTGAAGGTTGTTTCTCTTATCATATTTTCATTGCATCCTCTACATCCTCTTGTTGACATTTCCTAGTAGTATTATTTAATTCTAGGTGTATATGTATTGTTGCTACTATCGTTTCATTGAAAATTTTTGACAGCTCCCCCAGTCCATTTAAATTATCTTTTCTTTTGATTTCTTGGTATCTATAACAGCTTTTGTTACTTGTATCTTTAGTCTGGGACTAAGATGCTGAACGTGGTTGATAGGATTCGGTGTTCTTTAGTATTTCTTAATGTTGTTGTTGTTGCGGTCTTCAGTCCGAAGCCTGGTTTGATGCATATCTCCTTGCTGCTCTGTTCTGTGTGAGTCTGTGTAAGTAATACAACCTACATCTTTCTGAATATGCTTACTGTATTCATCTCTTGGTCTGCCTCCACGATTTTTACCCCAACACTTCCCTCCAATACTAAACTGGTAATTCCTTGAAATCTCAAAATGTGTCTGTTGATCACTTTCTTTGGTCAAGCTGCGCCATAGATTTCTTATCTCGCCAGTTCTATTGAGTACCTTCTCATTAGTTAGGTGATCCACCCATCTACTCTTCAACATCCTTCTGCAGCAACATCATTTCCAAAGCTTCTATTCTCTTTGTATCTAAATTGCTTATCGTCGATGTTTCAGTTCCATGTATGGCTACACTCCAAATACCTTCAGCAAACACTTCATAACACTTATGTCTATGTTCGATATTAACAAATTTCTCTTCTTCAGAAATGCTTTCCTTGTCATTACCAGTCTACAAATGTACATTGGCTGTCATCAGTTATTTTGTTGCCCAAATAGCAAAACTAATCTACTACTTAAAGGTTGTCATTGCCTAATCTGGTTCTCTTAGCATTCGTCTACATTTCATTATCCATGTTTTGCTTTTGTTGATGTTCATCTTATATCCTCCTTTCAAGACACTATCAATGCAGTTTAACTGCTCTTCCAAGACCTTTTCTGTCTGTAACATAATTACAATGGCATCGACAAAGTCCCTGAACATTAATTCCTACTCCAAATTTTTCTTTGGTTTTCTTTACTGCTTGTTCAGCGTACATGTTGAATAATATCAGGGGTTAACTACAGCCCTGTCACACTGCCTTCTCAACCACTGCTTCCCATTCATGCCCCTCGACTGTCGTACCTGCCGTCCGGTTTCTGTACAAGTTCTAAACAGACTTTCGCTGCTTATATTTTACCCCTGTAACCTTCAGAATTTCAGAGAGAGTATTGCTCTCGCCTGCCGGGGTGGCCGAGCGGTTCTAGGCTCTACAGTCTGGAACCACGCGACGGCTACGGTCGCAGGTCCGAATCCTGCCTCGGGCATGAATGTGTGTGCTGTCATTAGGTTAGTTAGGTTTAAGTAGTTCTAAGTTCTAGGGGACTGATGACCTCAGAAGTTAAGTCCCATAGTGCTCAGAGCCATTTTTAGTATTGCAGTCAACATTGTCAAAAGCTTTCTCTAACTCTACAAATGCTATAATTGCAGTTTTGTTTTTCCTTAACCTATTTTCTAAGATAAGTCGTAATGTCACTATTGCCCATCTGTTCCTACATTTCTCCAGAATTCAAACTGATCTTCCCAGATGTTGACTTCTACGAGTTTTTCCATTCTTCCGTAAAGAATTCGTGTCAGTATTTTGCAACCATGACTTATTAAAGTGATAGTTCGGTAATTTTCACAGCTGTCAGCACCTGCTTTCTTCTAGAAGTCTGAGAGTATTTTGCCTGTCTCATACATCTTGCTCACCAGATGGAATAATTTTGTCATGGCTGCTTATCCCGAGGCTTTCCGCAGTCTTGACACAATGTCATTTACCCCCGAGGCCTTGTTTCGACTTAAATATTACCGAGTTTTGTCGAATCTTTCTCGCAATATCTTATCTCCCATCTCATCTTCATCTGTGTCCACTTTATCTTTCTATAATATTGCTTTCAAGTTCATCTCCCTTGTATAGACACTCTATATAGTCCTCCGGTTTTTCAGCTTTCCCTTCTGCGCTTAGGACTGGTTTGCCATCTGAGTTCTTGATATTCGTACAGCTGTTTCTGTTATCTCCAAAGGTGTTTTTAATTTTCCTGTAAGCGGTATCTACCTTCTACATTTCCCTTAGTGACATATACTTCTAAATCCTTATATTTGTCCTCCAGCCATTCCTCCTTAGCAATTTTGCGCTTACTGTCAATCTCACTTTGTAAACGTTTATATTAGCTTTGGCTTGCCTCATTCGCAGCATTTTAAAATTTGATCCTTTCACCAATTAAATTCAGTATCTCTCGTGTTATCCAAGGTTTTCTTAATATATTCTCGTAATCTCCTTTTCTGGATTGCTGCCTACTAAATCTGCAGCCTGACTAGAAAGAACGTGTGCTGTTGTGCGTAGCTTTGAGTACTGACTGGTGCGGCCGTCGGGCAGCAGCGTGTCGAGCGCGTTGAGCGGGTAGGCGGAGCAGGTGATGTTGGAGTAGCGCCAGAACTCCCTGGCGCTCAGCTCGAGCATCTCGCGGAAGACCTCGGCGCGGCCCAGCTTGCAGGCGAGCGTCAGCGGCGTGAGGCCGGCGCGGTTGGCGATGCCGTTGCACGCCGGCAGCTTGGGGTGCCGCAGCGCGTAGCCGAACATGTCCTGCAACACAGCGGCACGCCACGCACTCACTCACTGGACAAGGCGCCATTACCTCTCCCTACACAATACGTTGTAAGGTGCATTTCTTTAACATACCCAGAAATGTTGAACTCGTGACAATTAAAAGCTCTCTAGTTACCATTAAGCTGTATACTGTACTACTGTCAATACAGATTCATACGTGCACGGGATAAGGTATATGTGCTATACAGGGTGAGCCACCTAACGTTACCGCTAGATATATTTCGTAAACCACATCAAATACTGACGAACCGATTCCACTGACCGAACGTGAGGAGAGGAGCTAGTGTAATTGTTTAATACAAACCATACAAAAATGCACGAAAGTATGTTTTTTAACACAAACCTACATTTTTTAAAAATGGAACCACGTTAGTTTTGCTAGCACATCTGAACATATAAACAAATACGTAATCAGTGCCGTTTGTTGCATTGTAAAATGTTAATTACATCCGGAGATATTGTAACCTAAAGTTGACGCTTGAAACCTCCGACGTTCAGTTGCGTGTTGTAAGAAACACGGGCCACGGTCGGCGAGCAGCATCAGCAGGGACATGTTTACGATGACGACCGTGTTTACGAGTGTGGCTGTAGTGCACTGTTGTGGTTTGGTCTAGCTGTCGCAGTGCCCGCGTGTAGCGCTTGCTGATATTGTTATTCTGCATTCGTCTCCGCACGCAGACCAACTGTAGTACACCATGTTACCAGACATCTGTGATAGTGTAGTGTTGTAGGAACTGTGACCATGGTGTATTCGAACTCTGAAAAGGCGGAGATGATACTCATCTATGGCGAGTGTCGACGAAATGCAGCTGAAGCCTGCAGGGTGTATGCAGAACGGTACCCGGACAGAGAGCATCCAACGTGCCGCACATTGCAAAACATCTACCGCCAACTGTATGCAACAGGTATGGTCGTAGCACGCAAACGGGTCCGTAACAGGCCCGTCACAGGAGAAGCGGGTGCAGTTGGTGTGTTAGCTGCTGTTGCCATGAACCCACACATGAGTACACGGGACATTGCGAGAGCCGGTGGACTGAGGCAAAGTAGTGTCACGCGCATACTGCATCGTCACCGCTTTCACCCGTTTCATGTGTCGCTACATCAGCAATTACATGGTGATGACTTTAATCATCGAGTGCAATTCTGTCAATAGGCATAAACAGAGTATGCGTTGCAGTTCTACCTGTTTACCGATGAAGCGGGTTTCACAAACCACGGGGCAGTGAATCTACGGAACATGCATTACTGGTCCGTGGACAATCCTCGCTGGCTCAGACAGGTAGAGCGACAGCGACCGTGGACTGTAAATGTATGGTGCGGAATCATTGGCGACCACCTCATTGGTCCTCATTTCATTGCAGGGGCCAAAACAGCTGCAACATACATCGCGTTTCTACAGAATGATCGGCCAACGTTGCTCGAAAATGTCCCACTGGAAACGCGTCGACGTATGTGGTATCAGCATGATGGTGCACCTGCACATTCCGCAATTAACACTAGGCTGACCCTTGACAGGATGTTCGACGGGCGTTTCATAGGACGTGGAGGACGCATAAATTGGCCAGCCCGTTCTCCTGGTCTTACACCTCTGGATTTCTTTCTGTGGGGTACGTTAAAGGAGAATGTGTACCGTGATGTGCCTACAACCCCAGAGGATATGAAACAACGTATTGTGGCAGCCTGCGGCGACATTACACCAGATGTACTGCGGCGTGTACGACATTCATTACGCCAGAGATTGCAATTGTGTGCAGCAAATGATGGCCACCACATTGAACATCTATTGGCCTGACATGTCGGGACACACTCTATTCCACTCCGTAATTGAAAACGGAAACCACGTGTGTACGTGTACCTCACCCCTCATGGTAATGTACATGTGCGTCAGTGAAAAATACCAATAAAAAGGTGTTAGCATGTGGACGTAATGTGCTGTTCCAGTCTCTTCTGTATCTAAGGTCTATCACCGTTCCCTTTGGATCCCTACGTAATTCGGTGCTCTCCGATACACACGATCGAACAGCGGAGGAGTGGTACTCAAGCGTCAACTTTAGGTTACAATATCTCCGGATGTAATTAACATTTTACAATGCAACAAACGGCACTGATTACGTATTTGTTTATATGTTCAGATGTGCTAACAAAACTAACGGGGTTCCATTTACAAAAAACGTAGGTTTGTGTTAAAAAAACATACTTCCGTGCATTTTTTATGGTTTGTATTAACCAATTACACTAGCCCCTCTCCTCGCGTTCGGTCTGTAGAATCGATTCGTCAGTATTTGATGTGGTTTACGAAATATATCCAGCGGTAACGTTAGGTGACTCACCCTGTATACTTCGCTTGGCAATATGTGTTGGACGCCAGTGTAACTTCGTACACGTAACCACCAGAAGCGGACAAGTGTAATGAAATGAACACGCTTAGCTGCTTACAGGCGTTGACATACGTCTACAGGGACAATGAAAATGTGTGCCCCGACAGGGACTCGAACCCGGGATCTCCTGCTTACATGGCAGACGCTCTATCCATCAGAGCCACCGAGGACAGAGAAGATAGCGCGACTGCAGGGATTTATCTCTGGCACGCCTCCCGCGAAACCCACATTCTCAACGTATTGTCCCGCACTACATTCGTACTCCCCCGCCCATTATACTCATTACTCGCGGCGCGTTGCCGATTCCCGTAAGAGTTCGGGCACTGTTTGTGCATTCGTACAGAAGAATAAGATGATCAAGTGGCCGGTGAGCCTTACCTATATATATATATACTAAGATGGTATCTGTTCTTTCGGAAATGTCCGAAAGAACAGATACCATCTTAGTATATATATAGCGGACAAGTAATTGAATAGAGCTGCATTTCTCTGTGACAGGTAGAACGGCCACTAGAGTGCATTAGCGTTGTTGGTGTTTTGTTACCAGGCCTGTTAGGATATATTAGAGACGTGAACAGCGTCAGTTGTTGACTGATCACCGTGAAGGACGCGGGGACGTCGCGTACTCGCGTAAACAGCGTTTATCAGCACCTGACAGAGTCTGAAAGGGGTGTCATTGTGGGTATCCGTATGTTCGGTCTGTCGAATCATGCAGTTTCCTGATTTGTGGGGCATTCGGATTTGAATGGTGAACTGAAGACTATTATAAGGTATAAGGCAATCGTTCAAAAAGGGCAATCGTCGAAAAAATACGATATGCATACGAAACAGAAGATAAACACTCCGAGTACAAAGAAATGCGGATCAGACTTCAAAGATGCCCCATAAAACAAAAAGAACCAAAGTCACTGTGGAGGGGACAGCATTGAATCATAAATCAAAAGGAACAGCACCAGAAACTGTTACAGGTTCTTGCCGGCCGCGGTGGTCTAGCAGTTCTAGGCGCTCAGTCCGGAACCGCGCGACTGCTACGGTCGCAGGTTCGAATCCTGCCTCGGGCATGGATGTGTGTGATGTCCTTAGGTTAGTTAGGTTTAAGTAGTTCTAAGTTCTAGAGGACTGATGACCACAGATGTTAAGTCCCATAGTGCTCAGAGCCATTTGAACCATTTTTTGTTACAGGTTCTTCATGCACCATGTAAATGATTATCAACCACCAAGGCGACCAACATAGAGAACTACTGCATTCTAACCAATTACTGTGGGAAGCCCCTTCACTGTGATGAACAAAGGGATAAATGATCGAGAACAGCTACACATAGCAAATGAACGAGCCAACTCTTCCTACTCCTGATGAACTTCATAGTCCAGTCAACGAAGGAAAACTAGGGGAAAATCGTGTAATCGCAAATTTTGGACAGTGCTAGGAGCGAGTATTATGAACTACGGGGATGAGGCAGTATGTTAGCATTTTTATATCAAATTGATATGCAAATTAATCAATTAATTAGACCCACCCCTAGCCCTACCCCCAGATGACGTCATGAGTTTTCCCTAGCCGGCATGTGAGTCACCACCACCCCTCCCCCACCTGCCTTATTGATGGGAATTTCGAATTTTGGCATATAATTTAAAAATGGTGGGAATTTCAAAAATGGCGAGAATTTCTTTGTCCCAAGGCTTTGCTGATCTCCCTCTCCATCCCTCACCTGGGGAACTGGAGGGAAATGAAAAATGGCGGTGCACTTTCTCGGATTCGAACCACGCTCCCTCTGGGCAAAAAGCCCAAGTGCATCCACCAACATACGCAAATTGTCCAACGCAGGAGAGGACGGTTTGGCTAGACTACTTTATTTATTTTGGGTGGAAACTGAAGTAAAGGTCGCTCCTAACTACTCAATTAATCATAAAGATCGGTCCTAATTGCACAACTATATGCATGGCGCTTCAGAAGTTGCTTGTAAGTCCACAATACAGCTCAAATATTGACGATGCCATATAACTAGTGCGAAAAGAAATTCACAATACCATTCAAAACTAGTGGCACACGTACGCAAAATAAACTTTAATAGAATGATCCCTTCACCAACAAGCTGGTGGGAAGTTCTATCTTTATTTTTGGTAGGAGATGTGTTCAATTGACGAGATGCTGGTGTTGTACAGAGAGGCGTTTGATAAGTGTATTACTGTAAGCATACAGCTGAGGACTAGCCTACATAAGGAATGGAAGGAGGTGATAATGGACAAGAGTAGCTGGAATAATTTTCAGCAAATACTGGTGGTGCAGCAGGATGGACTGAAGATGCATTTCACAACTCATAGAGACTATTGCCTGTGCTGGAGCTGTTTGTGTTTCTGACATGCCGGGTCTATCCACAGTGCATGAGACGACTTGGCACGCCCCCTGCCATCCCCTTTTACCGACCAGGTGTGTGTGCCACACAGTTCGCTACAGACCCCTCCTGCTGCATTGCTCCACAATTACCCTGCAACCTGGTGCTCGAAATTCAGGTAGTCCAATACAGGCTACCACAACTAATGGAAAACGCTTCACTGCTCTAATTCCACATCGAAATGGTCATGAAAAAACCAGCGCTCGTTATCAGTGGGTTATGATGCGACACACGTACTCGGCACTGAGAACCTCATCATAATAACACATCTACCACAAAAACCGACCCCAAAAGATCACACCAGGAGAGAGGTGCGGCAGTTACAGGATGTGTTCTCTTTGATGTGCGGTCACGAACTAACCAACCTAGACCCAGTCTTACCTCCACCCCCCCCCCCCCCCACCCACCACCCCTCATCCCTCCTTCTCACCATAGGCTGGCGTACAGGCCAGTTCTATGCTGTCACTGATGGTCCACAAAGAGATGAGGTGAATGTGATACACTGTCTGCGGAAATCAGTCACGGATGGACCAAAGATTTAATAACAGGTTGCTTCCTGCAGTCTGTTTAACATATTTCTTGGAAAGACTGCCTGTCACCCATCTACCCAGATGAAAAAAAGAAACGAAATTCTGGAGAATTCTCCAAAATGCTTTTTCAAATGTCAGCTGGTTGGGAAACAGACAGTTACCACCGCCATCCACCAACTGCCGCCAACTGCCGTAGCTGAGTGCACAGACACTGGCCCTCTGCAACACAACCCACTCCAGCGGGCAGTGCTCCTCAGCAGAGTATGAAATGATCCAGACAGTCAGTGGACCACAGTGAGATAAATGATGGCTACCTTGACCACGTGTTGTTTGTCTAAAAGTGCAGCTGCTCCACGACCAAAAAAACTGCTTCCACTGGTGCCCACGGTACTGCGAGGGAAGACATTCTGCCTACTATTGTCCATTATCAACTCCTTCCATTCCTTATGTAGGATGCTGTAGGTGCAGTCCTCAGCTGTATCCTTACAGTAATACACTTATTAAAATCCTCTCTGTATTTAATGTCAATGTACCCCTTATAAGGGAGCATCTATTTAAAAAGCACAATTGCGAGGGCCATAAAGAAACAGCCTTCTTTCCACGAAAATAGGTGCAATCCATTTTCTTTCATTTTTATGAGCAAAACTGTTATAGTCTGAGAGCATTCCTCGTGTTCAGATTAAAAAGTGCTGCGCACAAGAGCATTATATTCTTTTCAGACGATTGAATTATAATTATAGAACAGCGTCTATACAGTCATTCTATTATGTTCGACTGCAGGATATTGTTCACGTCTCTCTCCCTACCTACCATTATTTTGTGACATCCAACAAAGAGAAAAAGAAAGAGCTACAGCGCTGCCACCGATCATAGATCACCAAATTGCAGAGGTTGGAGCTCAATAGCGGTACACCTGACAGATGTATTCACTTACCTTACGTCTCTTATGTATATCAAACTTGTATAAAATGGCAAAAAATTCCCCTATTTTTCTGTGAAAACTATCGATCACTGCAGAATGTCCTCATTATTTCGAAAATTTCATTGGGGTAAAGAAAAAGAGGAAATTTAAACTCCAAACAAAAAAATCTATGATACGCGATTTCTTTCAGTTTGATGGTCAAAATTACAAGGTTTGAGAGCATCCCTGGTGTTCAGATCGGTGTCTGTAAATAAATTGTCATGCAAGTGTGTAATACAAACATTTCAGACACGTGAGGTAATATCACAGGATACAGTGCTTCACGCCACCTGCTCTCATGTTGGAAAAAAAAGAAACACAATCATTTTATGTTTGGCAACAGCAAGCTATAATTCAAGAGTATGTTGCTGTTTTTTACACTATGGCAATTTATGTGTTACCAGTGGAATGGTATATCGCACTGGCGTTTACAAAATCTAGAAAGACAAATCGTGTAATAGAACCTCCTAATACCACCTGGTAGAGAACCCTATAAGATTCCACTGATACATCGAAAACAAATACTGTCTGCATGGTGACATCTGACATTTTTGATCCCTCTACTGACTTGTGTGTAAAGTTTGTCACCCAGCAGACTATGATTCATAACAGCAGCAGATTCTTGCTTTGTAGTTTCATAAGCAATTTGGGCATCACAGAACAGCCTGTTTCACGCAATCTACCCACATGTCAGAAAAAAAACAATCATTTCTATGTTCAACAATGAGCTATATTTCAAGTGGTACTTAATACTTTATGATTAGAAGTTATGAGGTATGAAATAACACAGGAATTGTTGCAATACATATTTTTAAACTCACAATAATAATAAAAACAGTAATGATTCCACCAGAATAGACACAGTCGATTTATATTAGTTTTATAAGCAAAATCAGTGTTGATTGAGAGAATTTCGTGTGTTCAAATTACAAATTGTCATGCATGAGGGCATTACATTCATGGCAGACATATGAAATACCGATACTGATCCGTATATATACAGTCATTAATTAAATTTGAGAGCACTCCTCATCGTTATTTTGTAACATGAAGAGTAGGTAAAAATAAAAAAATAAAAAAAAAACTACGAACTATCTGCATCCAAACTTTAAGCAGTTACAACACTCCTGGAATAGACCCTCCTATAACGTTCCATCGCATCTTTCTCTTTCAATAGCTCAGGAGCCGGTTGTCAGTGATCGAAGTCGCCTGCAGAGACCTGTGTAAAGTTTTGTCGTCTGTACTGGAGGAAGACCATACCCCACAGACTATTAACCACAAGAGAGGGTCATAATCAGTTTGAAACATTGTATACTGCTGTAGAATGTTCAGGCAATGTATTACTACAGCTTTGTACACTTCCATGCATTTATTTTCTACCACGACTACAACGTCTGTGTCAGATGCTAAACCAACTTTAACATGTTTTGATCCATTGGCTCTCAAAGAAAGCTGAATATCACATTGTGAAAACTGTGATGTTCCCACAACACACCAGGTGCTAGAAACAAAACACAGAGACTTTGTTTTTTATTGAAAATGTGGAAGACTTCGCAACATATGGAGACTGGAAGTGTTTGCAGCATTGTGGAGCATTTCCAAACAGATGTCTAAAGGTGATGACCTATGCATTTAATCTCTTCTTCAACAGTGACGGTGTTCCATTTCAAAGACCATTTTTTCCTTATGTTGCAGCCATGTACACGATCACTGGTCCAGAGTTGACGATCTCTGGAAGGTGCTGTTCACAGCACACTTGGGGTATTAGAAATAAAAAGAAGTACTGTTATCTTAGTGGAAAAAAGATGTGACAGGCATCGCAGTATTTTGAAATAGGACGAGACTGCAGCATTGTGGAACATCTCCTAACAGCTGTCTGAAGGTGATGACCTCTTCATTTAATCCCATGCTCGACAGTGGCAAGTAGCAGGTGCCCAATGTTCTGCCAAGACTCTCACAAACTAGTGTTGTAAAACATAACGGTCTGGCACTACGTGATATGGACACTGAACACAACATGCTCTGTATTCACATTCCAGTGCCGTAAATGCTATTCCACAGAAATTAGCTCCCAACTCAAGTACCAGAACACTCTTAAACTATGTATCTGCATTTCAGATTGGCTGAATTTGACGGCTAAGGAGTGCTCCTCAAACGACAGTCAATTACATGGGTAATGATCGATGTGTTTGTGTGGATTGATGGATATCTAAAATGCACTGGAAAACGCTAAAGTGCTGTTTATTAACTTCGACTGGAATGAGCACATACATTTACTGTACTGGTCCGACTCTACTCATTGCAGCAGGATGGCGCTGCACTCCTAGTGAAACAGGATGAGCAAATTTATTCAGACTAAGAATGGTGTCACCTCCTCAGCTGAAGAGGCACTCAATGTCTTCAAACTGAATGATGGACGAGTCTTTTCAGATGAGTTCCAACAGTTGCGGTACTTTCAGCTACCTAGTTTCGGGCCGCGCGGGATTAGCCGAGCGGTCTTAGGCGCTCCAGTCATGGACTGTGCGGCAGGTCCCGGCAGAGGTTCGAGTCCTCCCTCGGGCATGGGTGCGTGTGTTTATCCTTAGGATAATTTAGGTTAAGTAGTGTGTAAGCTTAGGTACTCATAACCTTAGCAGTTAAGTCCCATAAGATTTCACACACATTTTTTTTAACCTAGTGTCAGATACTTTTGAGAGAGCAAATAATCGGTTAAATTCTCTCTCTGATTACAATGCAGATCAGTTGGTGAAGTGAACTTGCTGTCACTGTAAAAACTCTATTATAACCTTTTTACAGAGGGGAAGATATTGCTGTCGTCGTAGCGAGCAACCAATAAATGGAGGGAGTAGCGGATGTTTTCCTTGTCTTTGTTAGTGACCACTGCAGGTGCCCTCTTTGCAACCCCCATCACTCTGTGGACGGGCAGTAAAACGACGAGCATTTGTTCTGGTCAGCTGTGGAGAATGGCAGGCGGATCTCTCTATCATGACCTGACAGCAGACAAACAATGTTTTCCTCGAGCAACACCAGACAAACAATGTTTTCCTCGAGCAATACGGTAGACTTAGTGGGCTAGTGCAGCTGTGAGCTGCACAGAGATGCAGCGACCACTCTAACAGTTGGAGACTACAAATTAAATGCTTTCAGTCAGTCAACTGCTTCTGAAATAGATCGCGGTACTTCTCTTGTGTATGTGCGTGTGTGGGAGCGCCCTTAACAATGGATTATGTACGTAACTTCAACACTAAAGGAAATTCACAGCAGAAACACTGCACTGAGATTTCTACATGCAGAATTACATAAGTAAGCAGACTACATCGCTGGCGAATTACGCAATTTCCGCTCTTGATCAACACTATTCTCACTGCTTCTGTAAATTACCAGCGTTCTGATCGAGCAAATTAATTGGTTATGGAGCGCTTGTCAATTACAATTTAGTACATCAAACTGAAAGAAATCGCTTAACATTGATGTCTTTTTTATCTTCAGAGTTTAAATTCTCACTTTTTCTTTACTCCAATAAAAGTTTCTAAAAGGACATTCTGCAGTGATCGTTAGTTTTCGCAGCAAAGTAGTGGAAGTTTGTTTCGATTTTACGCAGGGTCGATATTTATAAGAGATGTGAGGTAAGTGAATATATCTGGCTGTGCTAGTTGTGTTTTTAAGATTATTTTCTCAATCCCCATTACATGTGTTGCATTATGACTCATTGGTAAAGAGTGTTGGTTTCTTCACGACAGTTTCGATGTGCAACTGGAATAGTGAAGTACTTTTCATCAGTTGTGATAGTGTGTATTGGCGTTCCTGAATTTCGAGCACCAGGTTGCAGGGTGATTGTCGAGCTATGTAGCAAGAGGCATCTGTGGCGAACATCGACATGAAACAGTGGGACACACATGTGGTCAGTAAAAGGTGGTGGCAGTGGGCACACAAAGTCGTCTCCTGCAGTTTGGTCTGACTGGCCATTTCAGAAACACAAACAGCTCCAGCACAGGCAATAGTCTCTATGACTTGTGGACTGCATCTTCAGTCCATCCTGCTGCATCGCCAGTATTTTTTGAAAAGTATTCCCCCTAAACTCATCCATTATCACATCCTTCCATTCCTTATGTACGATGCTATAGATACAGTCCTCAGCTTTAAACTTCTCTCTGTACAACACCAACATCTAGTCAACTGAGCACATTTCCCACCAAAAATAAAGATAGTACCTTCTTTCCATCATGTAGGTGAAGGTATCATCCTATGTAGAGTTTATTTTGAGTATATCTGCCACTAGTTTCAAGTGGTATTGTGAAATTTTCTCCCAACAGGATAACACTAGTTTTATGACATTGTCAATTTTTGAGCCGTATTGTGAGTTTAGGCGCTACTTGTGTGTAGCTGTCCAGATGGTTGTGTAATTAGGACCAGTCTTTATGATTAATTATGTAATTATAAGCAATCTATACTTCAGTTTCTGAACCAAAATAAATAAAGTACACTAGCCTAACCTTCCTCTCCTGCATCTGGAAGGTTTCCCTGTTTTGGAGGTGCACTTGGGCTTTCTGTGCAGAATGACAGTGGTTTGAATCCCGAAAAAAGCACAACCATTTTTGATTTCCCACCAGCTCCCAGCTGGGGGGTTGGATTGAATGTCAGCATAGCATACACATGTAGTTCCAGCCATTTTTGAAATTTCCAACATTTTTTTACATTTGCTCCCAAAATTCGAAATTTCCACCAAAATTCGAAATTTTGTCAATAGGGCAGTGTGGGAGGGGGAGGGGAGGACATGAGGAGGGAGGGGACCTACGTGCCGAATGGGGAAAACCCATAAAACCCATGATGTCATCTTGAGGTAGGGATGGAGGTAATTAACTGATCAATTTAATTAATTTGCAAATCAATTTGATATTAAAAATGAACCTGTACTGCCATCATCCCACTACTACCACATATTAAAAATCTTCACTGATGGGGAATGAACGAGGGATTAGGGACGTATAAAGATATTTTCTTACGCTTTTCTTGAGTAACTCGAAAACTGCTGTTTTTAACGTAAAATATTTCCCTGTACAAAATTAAACTACGTTAAATTCCCACCGAAAGAGATCATATTAATTTTTTCCTAGCACTAATAATTTCCTCGTTGCAGGCGATGAAAAAATCACATATTATTAAAACAGTGTTCTAATGTTATAATAATTATTTTTATTGTTAAATGAAGCGGGTTAAGAACAACTATTAAAAGTGTGTATCGCATGTAAGTGCTGTAGAGCCGTATTAAGGGAAAAATTGTGTTCTTGAGGTGCAACAGCGTGGAGTGGATGATGGACGCTGGGCGGCGGAGGGCGGGGGGGGGGGGGGGGGGGTGGACGTGTGGGAAGATAGGCTATAGAATTGTGATGAAATGGCTCAAATGGCTCTGAGCACTATGGCACTTAACATCTGAGGTCATCAGTCCCCTAGAACTTAGAACTACTTAAACCTAACTAACCTAAGGACATCACACACATCCATGCCCGAGGCAGGATTCGAACCTGCGACCGTAGCAGTCACGCGTTTCCGGACTGCAGCGCCTAGAACCGCTCGGCCACACCGACCAGCGGATTGTGATTATGCAGTTCCCTCTGTCATAGGTGTTCTGCAAATTGAACAGCGACCAGGTGGTTCCCAAATTTACTGAAGATGGATGAAATGGTTCCCCACTCCATCTACCCAGCTACATCATAAGAAGCAACTGCTGTATGTTTCACAAAGTTATACCAACCCTTCTGCACTGCGCCTTATGAATCACTTGCAACGCAATGTATAGACACACCCGGTCTGGGGATGTTCGTTTTTCACTAAGTGAGTTAACATTACATGGACTGGAGATATGAGTTACAAATAATATTAACACGAGAAACGCATATGGAAAAGTACTGCGTAACTCTGCACGCTTTCGACACTACTTGAGGGGGAATTGTCTCTTAGTCATCCTGTCAGGCAGTTGTAGTATTCTTCCGGGAACGGCGACTTCCTTAACCCCGAGAAATGATCCTTTTTCAGTTTACAGACAGACTGTACCTCCACAGCATTTCCTGTCCAGTTCTGCAATGCGAGCAGGCAAAATATCTTCACAGCGCTCGTGTTTATACAACGGAATTATTTTCAGTTCATCATCATGAGGTCCCATACTCCGAGAGACCCGCACCGCCATACTAGGCAAGGTCCTAGCGGAGGTAGTTTGCCATTGCCTTCCTCCGACCGTAATGGGGATGAATGATGATGACGACACAACACCCAGTCATCTTGAGACAGGAAAAATCTCTGGCCCCGCCGGGAATCGAACCCAGGACCACGAGATGCGGATATTGTAAATATTTTAAGTTATAAATACTTATCTGCAGTTGTTAACTGAGATTTTTATGTAAAATGCGTTCCTATTAACAGTGGCTGAGAAATGTATAATTTGTGAACGACCTTTGTAGTGTTGATGAGGAAGTGAATGCGTTGGTAAATATGGCACCTTGGTGCTGTTTGTTAGTTACAGGGTATTGTAAAGTAGTGTAATTCCATTTTAGACACTTACTGGTGTATTAATGAATGACCAGAATGTTACTATACTTCTGTCACCAGTAACGGTGTTACTGGTAGGCTGCGTAAATCTCTTCCATTCAGTAATTGCTGGAACTTGTAGAGTGGGCTGCACTGAGTGGAGCCACTTACCACACATCCACAGTATATTTGCCAGTGAGGATGTGAATGTGGCTCAAGGAATCAGACGGATCATGTTCAAGTCTAAAACAGTAATCGGCTGTAATGCATTGCTTGATTTATGTTGAAATATCTGAGGTTCTGTAACACAAAGGTAATTTACTTCTGTTGCAGACGAAGAAAATTTAAGCCTCTGAAACTATTTAGATGTTGTCAGAGCGGATGCTCGAGTGATGCATCTAATACAACTCTTGCTGTGAAAAGTACTCCATTCAGTGATGGTATAGGCATTCTCAGTTACATATTGACAGAACGCTACACTTGGGATAGGCTCTTCGGTGTGGTAGACAGTTCCCTTCTTCTGAGATCTGCAACCTGAAGAGCGTGCATGCTAGTCCCCACTCTATCCTCCCCGTTACGTCACAAGAAGCAACTGCAGGATGTTTCACAAAGTTATACCGACCCTCCAGCTGTTAAACATTTTTATATATAATAATTCACTAAACAACTGCAAATAAGTACTCACTTAATAAACTGAAAATAACTCCACTAAATAAACAAGAACTCAGCGAAGTAGTTGTGTCTGCTCACACAAGAGACCTGGACAGGAAACGAAGAGGAGTTACAGTCTGGCTGCAAAGTGAAAAGTGAGCGGCACTCCCAATGAGGGAGATTGCCTTCGCGGAAGAAAGCTACAGCTGCGTTGTAGAACAGCGCGTGGAGGTTTACGTATAAATTTCTTGTGTTAATATTATCAATAACTCGTAGCTGCATTTCATTTCGTGTTGACGCACTTTGTAGAAAAAAAAAACACGCCCGAGCGAGTCTGTTCATTGCGTTGCAAGTGATTCATACGGCGCACCGCGGGAGGATCGGTATAAGTTTGTGGAACATCCTGCAGTTGCTTCTTGTGACGTAACGGGGAAGACAGAGTGGGGACTGACATGCACGCTCTTCAGTGTGCAGTACTCAGAAGAAGGAAACTGCATGAGTACAATCCTGTGAGTTATGTTCCCTCACACCCACCCCGCTGTTACACCCTACATTCCAAGTACACATCACTTAATACGGCTCTGCTAAACTTAAACGTGGTACACACATTTAATATTTGTTCTTAACCCACTTCATTAAACTATACATTAATTTTGTACCATTAAAACACTATTTTAAAAATAATTTGCGATTTGTTCCATTAATTGCAAGGCGGGAACTATTAGTCGTAGGGAAAAAATTAATATGACCTTTTCTGTAAGAAATGTAATGGAGTTTAACATTGTAATGGGAAACATTTTAGCGAGAAGCTGTTTTCTTTCAGGACGCATATATGACTAAGAACAACATTTTAACCAGCAAACTTATAAACACAGATGTAAGAAAATTGTTTTCTAAATCATTTTTATGGAGGACATTGCTCTATGGAAGTGAAAATTGGTATCTGGGTAAAGTGGGAAGGAATCGCCTTGAAGTTGCTCAAATGTGGATATGATACAAAATGACAAGCTTGGAAATCTTGATGGACGTCAACGAAGAGAGAAAATTATTAATGGAAATGGAAAATAGAAAAACAAAATGTATTAGACGTGTCATCAGAAACCAAACCTTCATCAAATATTCTTGAAGGGAAAGTGCCGAGAAAGGAAGAAGGAAGACGGCCTAAGATGAAGTATTTGGAACACATCTAGGAGGGGATAGGATGTGACGATCACAGGAACTAAAAAGAATAGAGTTATTGCAACGACAAGGCACTAGCCTTTAGAATATGTAGGTGTACAGCTTCGGTAAATAATGGATCCTAAGATAATAAATGGACATTAGAGACTGAGAGGAACAGAAGATAATAATATGGGACGACGACTAAAGCTCTAGGAACATTTTCCCAGGATGGATGCACCCGACTAACGAAGATTTTCAAAGTACTTAACAAGAGACATAAAATTTCCGTTAAATGGTTTATGGAAGAAAGGAAGGATCTCAAGAGCACTGGAAAGAAGTAGGAAGACTTCTTTAACCTCTCAAAGCACAAATCACTGATCAAGAACTAGTCGAATTTCTACGTTGAGCAAAATCAAAACAATGGCTGGGCATAGGAGAGAAATCAGGCGGCCACAGAGAGAATGCAACGCCTTTGGGCTGCAAAAAAGTCTTGTAGAAGTGCCTTATTGTTACTTGACGTGGTCTCTGATGGTCGTAAACGAAAAGGTAAAGCTGCAGTAAATACATTGATCCATTATTTTCTCCGAGGGGAGTATCACGGATCGACATTTGGCGAAAATGCGAGGCACTCAGCTCGCATGG
This sequence comes from Schistocerca serialis cubense, assembly GCF_023864345.2. NCBI lineage: Eukaryota > Metazoa > Arthropoda > Insecta > Orthoptera > Acrididae > Schistocerca > Schistocerca serialis. The sequence continues at coordinate 520,908,705 of NC_064638.1, forward strand.
TACCCTCGCTCTCTACGATCTCAGGCAGTTCGGTGGTGATCAGTGTTGTCCATGAAAACGATGTTATAATATGCGAGACGCGGTGACGTTGTGGTTTACCGTATGCTTTGTCGTAGGTTTCCTCCAACATGTTACTGATGTGGATCACTACACTGAGTGCTGTGCAGTGTTTGTTGATGAAGAGAAGGGAGAAAGGAAAGTCTGGTGCCAGCGTATTGCCTATTTGTATCGAATAACGCCAACGAGACCGCTGGTATCTCTGGCGCCCGGCTGCGGCTGCGCTCGCAACACGAGTGCGCCACTTATCATGAGAGGTTACAAGCCACTTGTGGCCTCTCTCTTCTCATTTTCCTGAATTATTTTTGAATTGTTATCACTTTATTAATACATCTCAGTGGGGGCGGATCGAGAAAGGTCATTGCAGTAAATGAAACTGGTAACAAGGACTCTGATTTTTATTCGTGATATTTCAAATGCTGTTGGGAAATTGCTTATTCTCCTGTCCTTCTTATGTGGGTGAACTGGGGCTGGACGAGGCCGAATCAAGCTGGCTTTTCTGCTAATAAGAGGTGGAGTGGGCAACAGCGTGTGCCCGCTCAGGGCGGCTGACCTGCTACGGTTCTTGGTCATTGTATTAGATATGAAGCGACAGTGAGTGTGACTTTCTGAAGCCAGCGTTAAACGTTTTGTTGCTGTTTATTGTCTGGGCTTTGGTTGGCCGACGACTGGTGTTAGTGTTGTTTTCAGTGGTTCTTGCAATCCGAGGTCTGAAACTACGAGATACCCGACACACCGGCGCCCATCGTCGGGGTGGTATTATGTTCGTTTGGGCTGCGGTTTTCACGGCTGCTTTCGTGCATCCCGCGTAATGCAGGGAGTTTTTGGGCAACTCAGGAAGACCGGAAGTGACGTCAGAGGGGCCTACTGAAAACTGGGGGGAGGGGGGGGGGTGCAACGACAATGATTGGTAAAAAAATGTCAGATTTTGCGGGATGCACTGAACACAGATAATTGACACGTTTTCCCACAGCGTCCTACGTGTGGAAACATGCGAGCTTGGTTGTGTCATGAAGCACTATCATTCGGTGTCGGTGCTCTGTGCACTAGATGGAAGTGTCTCCTCTGGACCACCAGGGAGTAGAAGTATATGGAGTCCTCTCTGGACCGCCAGGGAGAATAGGTGTACTTATAGTGTCTTTTCCTGGAGATGCTCTTGTGCAAACTTAGGAGTAAGACTGTCTCAGTGATCCGGACAGCAGTAAAGATTATTTCCTGAATTAATCTCACTGGGTTTTATCTGTCGTCATCGATCATCAGAAAGTCCAGTATCACAGAGGTCAGTTCAAAAATGGCTCTGAGCACTATGGGCCTCAACTTCTGAGGTCATCAGTCCTCTAGAACTTAAACCTAACTAACCTAAGGACATCACACACATCCATGCCCGAGGCAGGATTCGAACCTGCGACCAGGGCGGTCGCTCGGCTCCAGACCGTAGCGCCTAGAACCGCACGGCCACTCCGGCCGGCTCTTGGATCTTTCCTGTGAACGCTGAGATGTTGTCAGTAATCACTTAATAATTTTTATTAGATTAAATATTGAAAATTTTATCATTTCCAATTTTTATTCAATTCTGCGATAGCTTTAAACAGCTGAACGAATGTACTAACTATTGTGTTTTCTTTCCAACACATTTAGCTATGTCTTTTTTTGTTTGTTGTCCATGTGTTTGGTTTCTACTTCACATTAGATTTTCTTCTGATGATTACCGGCATTGCCACGGCGTTGTCACTATTTTGGAGGGGATATGAATATGCAATCTACGTTGTGGATTAGTTTTAGTAAGTTATGAAAAGCTTTGTTTTGTTTTAATTGTTAGGTGTCGTATGGACTAGTTCCTTTTCTTTGCTTTCCTGAATGATAACATGGAGCAAAACAAGATTGTTAGTAAGCGAATGTCAAATAGACGGGCCTACTAAGATGAACTTTGTTCAGCATAGGATCAAAAACGGTATTTTCACACAGAACAGGAAGCTTTAAACAGCAGAGAAAGAAAGAATTCATTTACAGATAGTGATGGGTTGGATGAAATACACAATATGAGAGAGGAAGAACACAGTAAACACAAAAGACACGCGAATGGTCAGAGGTGTACAAATTCCCCTTGCAGCCTGCTTGCCCCTAGCTCCTCTGCAACCATTCATGCAGGTCAGCCTGCCGCGACGTAAACACAAGAGTGCGCGTGTACTGAGGCATAGTGGGCAATGCGGGCGATATGGGCTCCCGCAAGCCCGGGCTACCTGGGCTCCCGCAAGCCTGCCAAGCTTCACGGGACCTGCTCAGCTTGCTGCGCCTGACAACAGGTTGCACTGTCAAGCTACCGTGACTAGAGTAGCCGGGTAGTTAGCCTGCAGTTCATTTATCGCAACGGTGGAGGCGGCACAATGAATAGGTCGAACTTTAGTGAGATTAAAAAAAAATTGACAACTGGCGAATACATGCTGGTAACGAAACAGAGCACAAGTGCCGCATGGGAAACGTTTTCTTGTGTTTATGAGGCCGCTTCAAATAAATTGGTAGGTGTGTCTCAATGCAAACTATGTAAAAAGCTCTTAAGTACTCATTCGGGAACCTCGAGTATGTTACGACATGTGTGCAAATTTGACAAGCAGTTCCCTCACTCCGTAAATATCTTGAAAGAGGACAAAGATTTAGTGGCCGAAAAGTGCGTCGAAATGTGTGCTAAGGACCTGAGACCATTTAGCAGTATAGAGGGAGAAGGATTTCTTAATTTAGGGCAGACACTGATCGACATAGGTAAAAAATATGGCTCAGTTGATATTAAAAATGTTATGCCTTCCCGAGTGACAGTAGCTAAGAAAGTTCAAACCTTAGCTGATAAAGTGCGCAGCAAAATGCTCCCAGATATAGTGCATGCGATTCGTTCTGGTATATGTGCCAGTACAATTGATCTATGGACAGACAATTACAAAGGGGTGCATTACATGTCCGTGACAATGCATTACATAAATTCAGACTGGCGTTTGAATAAATATGTACTGATGTGCTCTGCGTTTTCTGACTGCCCAAAAACTGGCTCGAATATTCGAAACGAGTTGGAAGATGGCTTAGAAACTATGGGTGTTTCTCGTGAAGACATTGCCAAAATTACGTTTGTCACAGACCAGGGCAGTAACATTGTCAAAGCTCTCGAAGTATATCAGCGTCTTCCATGCATGGCTCATAGTATAAACACAGTCTTGAAACATGTTCTGAGCGAACAGTTTTTGAAAGAAAATGTTCCAAATATATTAGCCATTCTTAATACAGTGCGGGCTACGGTTTCGTACTTCAAGAGAAGAGGTCTCTGTGTGAGACTGAACTCATCTTTAAAGCAGTGGGTTTCAACTCGTTGGAATAGTTATTTTGACATGCTTGTATCAGTCCATTCTCAGATTGATTCAGTGAAGGCTGTTTTACATAATGAAGGTGCCTTTGATAAAATGCTGGGTTATGACCACCATATAACTGGCCAGCTTATAGAATTTCTTAAGCCGTTTAAAGAAGCCACAGTTGATCTAGAGAGTGACAAGGATCCAACCCTACATTTAGTTCTACCGTGGTTTTATGCCTTAAAAACTCACTGTACCGTACGGGATAACGATGAAGAGGTTTGTAATTTTATTCCATCTGAATATTATAGAACCACTTGTGAAATATGTATGTTGAGAAAATGTATTTTCAGGACATAAAACCTTTGAAACAAGCCGCTGATGCCTTCCTAGAACAGAAAATGTGCGTTAGTATGTTGCATAAAATTGCAACGTTTATGGTGGCTAACTACCGCACATTAAGAAAGTTAACCGAGGATGAAAAAATTGAAGTTTACCAAGCAGCACGACAGATGTGTGCTGAAGGTAAGCTCCTAAGATAATGCATATATTCTTCATCTACATGTACATGGTTACTCTGCAAGACACACGCAAGTGCTTAGTTGAGGGTTCATCGAACCACTTTCAACTTATTTGTCTTCTTTTCTCGAATTTCGCGCGGGATAGAACACCTACAGCTCTCCGTCTGAGCGCTGCTTTTTTGTATTTTATTCTGATGATCATTTCTTCCAATGTATATGGGACTCAACAATATCTCTTCGAATTCGGAGGTGTAAGTTGGTGATCGAAATTTCATATATAGATCGCGCCACGTCAAAAAACGCCATTGTTGTAATGATTACCACCCCAACTCTTGTGTAATTTCCGCGACACTCTTTCCCCTGTTTTACGATAATACCAAACCAGCTGCCCTTATTTAGACTCTTTCGACCTCTTCCGTCAATAGTAAGGCTCTCCAACTTCGTAGCAATGCTCCAAAAGAGTGTTTTGTCATTAAAACGCCTACAGTATTTTCTGTGTGTCCATTCCTATTTAAGTAGGTCGTAATTGTAATCAGAGGTATTAAGTAGAATCTACAGCCTTTAGATTTGACTGGTTGATCTTGTAAACGAAGTTTAACGGACTTAGTTTAGTACACACAGGGATAACCTCGCTCTTGTCATTATTTATTGCCAACTGCTAATTGTCACACCAAAAATATATACCTTATTTAAATCGTCCTGCAGTTAGTTTTGATCTTCTGGTGATTTTACAGGACGATAAATGATAGCATCATCTAAAACCTATTATAATTTCAACTACGTGTAGTACGATCTTCACATTATTCTGCAAATATTAATTGGAACCTGTACAGTTTCAGTACAAGTGCCCAATCACAGCAACCAAGAAACAAATCCAGGGCCGTACAAAATGGCGAAATTTGAGGACTGGGCAGAAGAGCCTCCTCTCCTACATGATGAAGTCAGCAGATACTTGCAAGAACACTGTGTGAACGAGGGAGATATTCTACAGTGGTGGAAAAATAACTCCCAACGACTTCCTCGACTTGCGTGTGTGGCAAGAAAAATATTAAATATACCAGCCACTAGTGCGTCTAGTGAGAGAATTTTTAGTTGCGCTGGAAACCTAATTAGCGAAAAACGATCACGTCTTAATGCAGACAGACTTAAGGATCTCGTCATAATTAATTCAAACACTAATCAGCAGACACATTGAAAATACAGTAGAACATTAAACGGGAAACTGAGTTTGAGCGCAAATTTACTAATTAAGAGTGCAGATTTCTTTCTTGTGCTTTCTGGGCGTCAATTTCTGAGATAGAAATTTTGTAATGCATACAGTTCATTTTTATTTTAGACTAAACTTTTTGATTTAAATCCTCCCAAGTGACATTAATTATTGTTTGTAAACCATTTTCTGTTACTTGGGTTTGCAAAAGTAGCCAAATATTTTTAGGAGTATCTGGTTTGGCCTAAATAATTCTTTCAGGGGAACTGAAGGAAAATTTGTAAAGATTTTATGTTGAAAAGTGTTCTGCAAAATAAAATATTCATTTGTGGAGCAAGGCAATACACATTATGAGTTTAAATTACAATTTATTTTGTTGAGTTCCACACACATTGCAAAATGTAATTTTATTCTTGTATTTCTATATTAAGGGGAATCCCACATGCAGAGTCAAGATGCTGAAGACCTAGACACTACAAATACTCCTAAAATGAAGAGAGTCTTTTTCCATGAATGTATTGTAGTAGGAATATAATGGAAACTCTGAGCCACTCTCCACAGCGTCTATATCTGCGTCATGAGGATTCAGACTCGTCGTTTAGGTCTGTGTTATGAGGGTCTAGAGTCGTCGTTTAGATTTGCATCATGCAAGTAAACACTCGTCGTCTTAGTCTGCATCATGATAGTCCGAAATATGGTCCCTCATGATGCAGACCTATACTACAAGTATAGACTCTCATGACGCAAACGTAGGAGCCGCGAAAAATGGCTCAGGGTCGCCATTGTATTCCCAGTACTATAGTTTTTAGACGAACTGGATACGAAACAAGTCCTTCGATTTTGTTAAAATGCATTTTGGCAATTTAGAATGATTTTGCCAACTTCGAATGAATTCACAGAACCAGTAAAATACATCCTGGAAATGAAGTTAAATATTTATATAATTGGTGTCATACTTGACTGAAACATACTAAAGTTAAATAATCTAGACTTCCAAAATCTTAATTTGGTTCTCATTGCAGTACAGTGGTTAATAGGGGCGTAGACAATTTATTCTTCTGGGGAGGTGACCAATCTTCTTTTTGGGGGGTGGAGGTGCACTTCTTTAGTACAAATATCCATCCGTTTCGGTGTTGAAAAGTGCAGCACAGACTGCATTGCGTTGCCTGGGCATTTATTTATTCCATACTCTCGTAGTCCATCTTCCCTCCCGTATTTTCTCTCTATCCATTTAGTCCTCTCCCACTATCTCTTTGATCACCTCCCCCCCCCCCCTCCCCATCCCTTGGCCGGCCGAAGTCGCCAAGCAGTTCTAGGCGCTACACTCTGGAACCGCGCGACCGCTACGGTTGCAGGTTCGAATCCTGCCTCGGGAATGGATGTGTGTGATGTCCTTAGGTTAGTTATGTTTAAGTAGTTCTAAGTTCTAGGGGACTGATGACCTCAGAAGTTAAGTCCCATATTGCTCCGGGCCATTTGAACCATTTTTGAACCCATCCCTTGGCCCATCTCCCCCCCACCCTCTATCCTTCTCCTCGTCCTCTCTCTGTTGGATTCCGCCACCTCAGTTCATCTCCTCTTCACCTATCTATAAAAACTCATATATATCTGTCAACTTTTGTGGTGATCAGTGAATCAGTGTCAAAGTTTATTGCTAGGTAGCATTTATTGTAATACTTTTTGATACGCAGCATTGATAGTTTTGTTTTCTGGTGCGTAAACAAATGAAGTTGAAGGTGTCCCGACAGGGGAATATGCGACATACAAATAGCCATGTGAAAAACATTATTTTCAAGATTGATGCCACAAACATATAACAACTGCCCTTGCGATTTATCTATCGACATGGCAAATGTAGGCTGCACTGGAAATTATAACCGTTTAAAGTCGAATGGCATGTCGGTCGGAATCTTAGTGGTACTGGAATCAAACTGTCCTCGCCTTTGTACTTTCCTTTTAAAATTGTGGCTTCGATTACGTTGTTCTTTAACTTCTTCCCCGCAAGCCGGGTGCCATTACAAAGACGTGGCTGGTTTACCTTTCGCAACATGATTGCCGATCCGACTTAATTACAGATTGGGAGGCGGTAATCCGGGGAAAACCAGCGAATTTAAAAATTCCGTAGGATAGTTGAGTACATCATCTTGGTTAGTAACGGAATAAACCGACTTGTATGTCAGCAATTCGCCAGGTGTCATATTTTGAATCTGAAAATTCATTTCGTTAACATCAAGGTTTTTTGCAGCCAATATAACACGTTCACTCAACCAAAAATGGTTTGCAACTGTTAAACGACATTTGCTGTGCGCGAATTGTCCAACATGATGACTGTGAATGTGTCAGACAGCTCTCAAATTTCAAAAAGATCATAGAAATTTCGTTTAAAAGAAATATATATATATATATATATATATATATATATATATATATATACTCATAGACAAATACATATATATACACATACACACACACACACACATACATATATATACATAAACATACATACATATATATATATACATAAACAGATATATATATATATATATATATATATATATATATATATATATAAATGCACATGTAAATATTCAAAAACCTTCTCCATGGAAACATGCGTACATAGTGAACTTTCATGGTAACCCGCAAACGATGTCAAAATCTTTTGTAAGATACTCTCTTCAATGTACTGTCCGAAATTTTATGTAGACAGTGATGTTCCTCTTGATGGTCAAGTGTGCAAAATTTCTTCAAGATCGGAATAAAATTGTAGGTTGGTGTAGAAGTGTGTAAGTAAAGTACCCTCCGCCATGCACCATTCAGAATTTTAAGCAGACAGCGCCCTTCATTCTGCTTTGAATATCAAGTGTGCCAAATTTCATCAAGATCGGAATAAATACGTACAATTTGTCGAATTCCGTTATGTAAAGGAACCTCTGCCATGCACCATATTAAATTTTATGTAGACTGTGACCTTCCTCTTGGTTTCAAGGTATAGTGTGCAAAATTTCATCAAGATTGTATGCAATACAAACACACGGACACAATGAAAACGCACTTTCAGTTTTTGTCAAATTTTCCAATTTTTCGGTCGATTTTCGAAAAATTTTATTTCATAAAAACCTTGTCCTGAGAATTACGAACACAGCAAAAAAAATTTTGCCGAACTGGTCCAGGCGTTCTCGAGTTTTACACTTATCAACACATTTGGCAATTAATTTTTATTTATATAGATAAGAAGCCCGAAATATACGCGTAAAGGAAGAATATACAAATAAAACCAATATTTTTTTACCTGAAATTAATACATATATATAATGTTGGGGTTAGTCTTTTGGTGCTCAGGTAAAATAAAAACTTCTGATTAACGTTCATAATTCGACAATGACTCGCGCAGACTAAACGGCTGCGTAGCGCAGCTCAGCAGTATGGGCAGGCAAGCAAGTTTCCCGCAGCCTGCCCGGGTTGGGTTCTGCTTGGCTTGGCTGGGAGTGAAGCAGCCTGCCCGTTCTGTTGACAACGCGCGGCGGCCTGCCCGCCTGGCCACCGGGCAAGCATGGGCGGGTTAAAAGCGGGACATGTACACCTCTACGAATGGTAGAGTACCACACCAGTAATGACAAAGACAGGAAAGAATATGGGACAATCCGGCCAGCGCCGGTGCAGTCGTACATGTGAATCCAATGTCGCGTCAGTAACAATTTCATCGCTTTCGATGTGACAGAAGGGGAACGCAGACTTTTGTCACCAACCGGCTGCTCGCCGTGTGGTGTTAACAGCGCGAGCGAGTGGGGTGCAGGGCACGCGCGCCGATGCAGACAGCCACGCTACACATAATTGAAGCCCGCTTAGAAGGATGAATGCAGAATTCGGACGTCATTGTAGCGCAGGGCTGTTTGGTCACACCTCTCATCCCAAAATAGCAGCACAGATAGAACAAACAAGAATGTCTGACATAGGATTAAATGCAAACACCGAGGGAGACCGGAATTTGAGAACAAGCACTTCTTCTCTGTGCTGAAATTTCAAAATTTCTAGGAAAACGGAACTTCGCTCCACTACAAAATCTCGTTATCGTAATTTACATATTACCAGTGTCATGGCCATTACAGGTAAAACTAGAATTCAGTTGCAGACGTATAGAGGCACGGCGGCAGAAAAAAAATAAATAAATAAATAAAAATGGGGTAGTGGCGGCCTACCGATCGATCATATTAGGAATTTGCGGACGTACTGGCCTCAGGAAATGTAAAATCACATTAAACAAGATCTTTTGTGTCCTGACATTCAAGCATTAGGATACAAAACCCCTACAAATGTATTCGAGGGGCTTATAAAGAAAGATCAATTTCTAGATGCGCCACACTGCGATAGCGAAATTATAAAATTGTACTTCTCTAAGGTGCCTAGCAACTACCAACGTACACTCTTCGGAAAATGTAGCACTAGTACAGAAGAATTAATTAGTCCACTCTGCGAGCTGGAATTCAGCTTCAAAAAACAACCGGCTGATGACTGAAAGAGGGGCCAGAACAGTAATTTTAATAGGAACTCCCAGGTGCCATAAGGAAACAGCAATGACAGACGGAATGACAGCGATCGGCCCTCTGGTCGGCAAGATTACAGAGTATAGAATTTCAGAAAAACTGGCAAAGACAGAAGAACAACGGCAGTCAGTACGAGAGGAACTGGCGCGGCAGCTTACCTGAAGCACGCGTCTTCAGGTCTGCTAGAACGAGGAGGAGCGCCCTGCAAAGGTAACTGCCGTGCTCACCAAGGCCGTCTTGCGAGGCAGCCTGGCGCCCGGGCGGACACGTGGCTGGAAATGTCCGAGTGAGGTGACGGTGGCCGTCCGGTGGAAATGGCCCATCCAGGCAAACGGCAGAAAGAAGCTACGAAGAGAATGGTTCTAGTACCACGGTAATGTCGGTCACTAGCTCTAGTACCTTCTCAATTCTCGCAAATCACACAGTCGGGACGACTGCGTGGACAAGGCAGATATGTGCTGCGTTGTTGAGGACCGGCACAGCTTTTTCTATATTTTCTCCTCTCCAAGCGAGAGCAGTAGAAACCAGCAGTCCAAATGAGGACTGCTCTGCTGTCTTTCTTCGTTTGACGATGCACAACTTCCACACGTCTGTGGGATCATTCCAACACTCTGAGCAAGGTTATCTTAATTGTCGTCAGACAGCCAATACTTAGTCCTGCTGAAAATCCCTGACTGTGGTGATCCTCAGAGACACTAAGAGCCAATAATAATTCCTGTCGCTGTGCCCAGCAGAGCTTTACTTCCATGGTGAGCTGTCTCTCGGCATCGGGAGCCTCTCGGTCCAACAAATGATGCCCCTCCCAATCGAGAAGGGTGTATGGAGCTGCTCACTTTTGCTGTTTCGGCCGGCCGCTTGCTACTGAGAGCTATAACATAGGAGGCCCTCGCCACTGGTCAAATTTTTCCCATTAGGCATGAAAGTTGCCTATGCCAGCCCACATTCCATGCTCAACAGATCCTGCAGAGTAGTCCATGTGTTTAATTTGTTGAGAAGCGAAGTACGAGCGTGACCACTTTCCATACTATGGCTCTGCTTAGGAAAGGTCACAGTCCTGAACCAGAATACGCCTCCCCGGCGGAAACATCATTCTCACCAAGTTTTTGATTCTGTTTTGTTCAAAAATGGTTCAAAAATGTTCAAATGTATATGAAATCTTATGGGACTTAACTGCTAAGGTCATCTGTCCCTCAGCTTACACGCTACTTAACCTAAATTATCCTAAGGACAAACACACACACCCATGCCCGAGGGAGGACTCGAACCTCCGCCGGGACCAGCCTCACAGTCCATGACTGCGACGCCTCAGACTGCTCGGCTAATCCCTCGCGCCAAAAATGGTTCAAATGGCTCTGAGCAATATGGGACTTAACATCGGAGGTCATCAGTCCCCTACGACTTAGAACTACTTAAATCTAATTAACCTAAGGACATCACACACACCCATGCCCGAGGCAGGATTCGAACCTGCGACCGTAGCAGCATCGCGGTTCCGGATTGAAGCGCCTAGAACCGCTCGGCCATACCGGGCGGCCCATTCCGTTTTGTTATATCAATTTTAACGCCTTATATGTCATCTGTTAATAGAATAGGGGTCACTCAGATATAAATCTTATTTCGTAAACTTACTTATTTATCCCAATGGTCCTGGCATTTCTTTCATTTTTTGTATAACATTTTTAACGAATTTTGTCTAGGTAAATGTTTCTTTGTACATATTTCATACTGTCCATACAAATTGCTGTGAATAATATGTTACACAATGTCATTTTTCATTTCAAAATTTACCGAATGTCTCGCGAATTATATGTCACATTTAAAATAGCCGCATTTATCTGTCTGAGAGAGGTGTGCCTATTACTACAAATTTATGGAAACTGGTTGCATGTGAGATGAAGCGACCATCAGTCATCAATCAACCTTGTACAAGTCATATTTCTTGATCAGGGATCCGGTATGACAGAGTGTCATGGTTTAAATCCACAAGCGTAAAAATATTGTCTACCACTTTGCTTCGTGGAAGAGCGTGACTGTATTTGAGTTGGCCTCCGGTCTGAATTTTAATTGTTCAAGTAAATGCGAAGTTAGCAAAGACCAGGTGGACGAATTTCCAATCACATCTTCTAGACTTTCCGTGATTGTACGATTGCCTCTGTGGATGACTGAGGCGTCTCTGAGTGCGTTTCTGTGTCGGATGCGGTTTGTTTATCAGTCGGAATGAGACTTCCCCTTTTTGCTGTCAGTACTTGACTCGGACATGTCCTATGTAGTGACATGTTAGTAGCTACTATTCAGATTTTTTCTGAGCGATTGGCAAACTATCGTTACTCTAAGTTAGTCAACCACTGTCAAAAGCAAATAAATTCTGACTGGGGGGTTATAAGAGTTTGCAAGGCTAATGTGTCCTGTCTCTTCTCATTTTTCTCATTTCTTTTATTTGATATCAATTTATTATGCGTGTCAGTGGGGGCGGGCCAAGATAGGTCATTGCTGAAAGTCATATTGGTAACGAAGACTTTGGTTTTTATTCATGATATTTTAACAGATTTTGGGGCATTGCTTGCCCTTCTATCGTTCTTATGTATGCGAGCTGGGGCTGGACGAAGGCCACTTGCATTGAGTGTGTCAGAAAAACAAGAAGTCGGGCTGGGCCAGGCTGGTTTTTCTGCGAATAAGATGGGGAGTGGACTGTAGCGTGTGCCGGATCCCCATGGCAGCCGACCTGCTACGATTCTTGGCCACTATGTTAGACATGAAGCGACAGCAAGTGAGACTTTCTGGTTTCTGTGCCAAATGTTTTATTCCAGTTCATTTCTGGGCTTTGCCTGAGTGACGCCAAGAGTTACTATTGCTTTCAGTAGTTCTCACAGTTTGACGTCTGAAGCCACGGGACGCCCGACACACCAGCACCTAGCGCCCGGGCGATACTTTGTTCCTTTTGGACGGCAATCTTCATGTCTCCTTTCGCGTGTCGCGGGAAATACAGAGAACTGACTAGGCAACTCAACACGATGCGATATGACGTTACAGAGCCCTATTGAAAATTGGCGGCAATGACCACGATTGGTACAAAAATATTGCTAGCGGTCTTGGTGAAATTTTGCGAAGTACAGTGAACACAGATGATTGACGCATTTTTCCACAGCCTCCTAAAATTTGAAACATTCGAGTGTGGTTGGGTCAAGAAGCACAAATTTTCGGTGTCGGTGCGCTGTGCTTGAGATGAAAAGTGTCTCCTCTGGACCGCGAGGGAGAACAGGTCTATTGATAGTATATTCTCCTGGAATTTATCTCATTGCGGTTTTATCCGCTATCATTGATCATCAGAGAGCCCAGGAGTACGTAGATCAGCGGCTGCACCACCCGATTGCTGCTTGCTGTCCACACACCGCGTGAGATCTTGATGGTAAAATACTTGCAACACCGGCTTGATAAGGAGCTGTAATTCTTCTATGAAGCCCTCAGTAGCGAATGCTGTCGTCTTGGCGCTACATTACTCACAATTTTGTACATACATTTTTCACAGAGTTCTCATTTCTGAGTGGCATTCTGTCGCACAGTCTGGGTTTATCATTATCTCTGTTGACTGACCCATTCATAAGAGATTCAGCATTCACAGTGAGTGCCCCTTTAAAAAACTTGTCAACTAATTATTCTCAACACCATTATTTTGCGCCCTTCTTCTATTTAAGCATTGTTCAGTGAATCGTATATTTATACGTTTATTACATAAAATAAATCTCTTTGTGATATTTAATTTGTTTATTATTTAGTAGTCAGATTTCATTTCCTGCCCATTTTGATAAATATTGAGCTTAGAGACTGATTAGTAGCTTTATTAAATTATAGGTTGTGTGAAATCCTTTTCTACTACTCATCTATGGGGTCATTTTATTAATCCTCTTAGCGTTCATTTCTCCATTGTGCTTAAGTCAAGGTGGTAGTTGAAAGGTGGAGGTTGAGTGTATGAGCGCTCCGATGGGAATTCAGTGGAACCCAGGTGTTGCACACACTTCTATATCCCAGCAAATGGCAGTCTCGTAATGTGACTACACCGGATCGTTGTGTTCCTTGCGGCTGATACACTCCTGGAAATTGAAATAAGAACACCGTGAATTCATTGTCCCAGGAAGGGGAAACTTTATTGACACATTCCTGGGGTCAGATACATCACATGATCACACTGACAGAACCACAGGCACATAGACACAGGCAACAGAGCATGCACAATGTCGGCACTAGTACAGTGTATATCCACCTTTGGCAGCAATGCAGGCTGCTATTCTCCCATGGATACGATCGTAGAGATGCTGGATGTAGTCCTGTGGAACGGCTTGCCATGCCATTTCCACCTGGCGCCTCAGTTGGACCAGCGTTCGTGCTGGACGTGCAGACCGCGTGAGACGACGCTTCATCCAGTCCCAAACATGCTCAATGGGGGACAGATCCGGAGATCTTGCTGGCCAGGGTAGTTGACTTACACCTTCTAGAGCACGTTGGGTGACACGGGATACATGCGGACGTGCATTGTCCTGTTGGAACAGCAAGTTCCCTTGCCGGTCTAGGAATGGTAGAACGATGGGTTCGATGACGGTTTGGATGTACCGTGCACTATTCAGTGTCCCCTCGACGATCACCAGTGGTGTACGGCCAGTGTAGGAGATCGCTCCCCACACCATGATGCCGGGTGTTGGCCCTGTGTGCCTCGGTCGTATGCAGTCCTGATTGTGGCGCTCACCTGCACGGCGACAAACACGCATACGACCATCATTGGCACCAAGGCAGAAGCGACTCTCATCGCTGAAGACGACACGTCTCCATTCGTCCCTCCATTCACGCCTGTCGCGACACCACTGGAGGCGGGCTGCACGATGTTGGGGCGTGAGCGGAAGACGGCCTAATGGTGTGCGGGACCGTAGCCCAGCTTCATGGAGACGGTTGCGAATGGTCCTCGCCGATACCCCAGGAGCAACAGTGTCCCTAATTTGCTGGGAAGTGGCGTTGCGGTCCCCTACGGCACTGCGTAGGATCCTACGGTCTTGGCGTGCATCCGTGCGTCGCTGCGGTCCGGTCCCAGGTCGACGGGCACGTGCACCTTCCGCCGACCACTGGCGACAACATCGATGTACTGTGGAGACCTCACGCCCCACGTGTTGAGCAATTCGGCGGTACGTCCACCCGGCCTCCCGCATGCCCACTATACGCCCTCGCTCAAAGTCCGTCAACTGCACATACGGTTCACGTCCACGCTGTCGCGGCATGCTACCAGTGTTAAAGACTGCGATGGAGCTCCGTATGCCACGGCAAACTGGCTGACACTGACGGCGGCGGTGCACAAATGCTGCGCAGCTAGCGCCATTCGACGGCCAACACCGCGGTTCCTGGTGTGTCCGCTGTGCCGTGCGTGTGATCATTGCTTGTACAGCCCTCTCGCAGTGTCCGGAGCAAGTATGGTGGGTCTGACACACCGGTGTCAATGTGTTCTTTTTTCCATTTCCAGGAGTGTATTTATACATCCACCCAGCGAACGGTCAGTCAGTTCTATACTCGTGTCTGATATTGTCGATTGCTATCATCAGTGTTCTGCGATCTATTCCATAATTAAGTCATGGGAGCTTATACACTGATGGAAATGGAAGATGTTACACCATGCAGTATCAGTCCGATATTTATGAAACATCGTGAAGTTCATCGCATAACGGTTATTAACTGATTACACTCTCATTCCTTTCGAATTTAATGGCCGGCATCAGTACTAGATTTAAGTGTGACTAACACGGGTACGAATAAAAACGCGTATTTGTTGTCACATAAACGGCCTCTGAATGTCACTTACAGGAATTTCTTGCCATGCTTGCACCACATGCTGTGTTAGTTAAGGAAGATTGCTAGATAGAGGCTCGTGTGAAACTATATGTCTTCCTATTACGTCCCTGATGTTCACTATAGGTGACAGGTTAGGAGAGTGGGCAGGCCAGTCTAGGATTCGTACATTCCTAAAGGTATTTGTGGTGTGACTTGCAGTATCAGGTATGGCATTATCCTGCTGCAATACACTATTTGGTATTCTGATGATGAAGGGTATGACAACGGGGTCTCCCATTCTTGCCATATGCTGCTGAACGTTCACCACCCCTTCAACAATTATTACCAAATCCGTCCTGTAGTCTTACACTCAGCCACACCTCATCACCACACCATGATTCAGGGGTTGCGGTTATATGGAGTTCGAGAACCACTGTATCCTGTGAACTTTCACCAAGTCGTCTAGGCACATGATGGTGTTGCTGTGACAGCCACAAACATAAGTGAGACTCTTCGCCATACACCACAGAATGATACTCACTGCTCAGTTGGCTCGGGTTCTGCATTGTGAAAGTCTCTGTCTGTAGTATGATGTCAACGGTAAATAATGTATGAAAATTCGCTCCTGGTGTAATGGGAGACATTGACGTTACTGTATATCTTTATCTATATACACACACTGCGCAACACGATTAAAGGATCACACAAAAGTGCCTACAACCTGTAGTGGTACAAAAGCGTGGCGCACTGCGGCTTCATCCATGGGCTCGGAGACGCTTCCACAGCAAGGCATCATCTGTGCGGAAAAAAGGCGACACATCAGTTCATGGAGAAGGTCATCACATTCCCTCCTACACACGGTACATCCCTCCTTTTGCCGCGATACCCAGCATTGAAATCATGCCGTTTTCTTATGGTTGGCCTGGCCATGGAAAAAATTTCAATTTCCCGGGTGATCAAAAAGTCAGTATAAATTTGAAAACTGAATAAATCACGGAATAATGTAGATAGAGAGGTACAAGTTGACACACATGCTTGGAATGACATGGGGATTTATTAGAACCAAAAAAATACCAACGTACAAAAAATGCCCGACAGTTGGCGCTTCATCTGATCAGAATAGCAATAATTAACATAACAAAGTAAGACAAAGCAAAGATGATGTTCTTTACAGGAAATGCTCAATATGCCCACCATCATTCCTCAACAATAGCTGTAGTTGAGAAATAATGTTGTGAACAGCATTGCAAGGCACGTCCGGAGTTATGGTGAGGCATTGGCGTCGGATGTTGTCTTTCAGCATCCCTAGAGATGTCGATCGATCATGATATACTTGCGACTTCAGGTAACCCCAAAGCCAATAACAGCACGATCGCACGGACTGCGGTCTGGGGACCTGAGAGGCCAAGCATGACGAAAGCGACGGCTGAGCACACGATCATTACCAAACGACGCGCGCAGGAGACCTTTCACGCGTCTAGCAATATGGGTTTTTTTGGTTCTAATAAAACCCCATGTCATTCCAATCATGTGTGTCAATTTTTACCTCTCTTTCTACATTATTCCGTTGTTTATTAAGTTTTCAAATTTATACTGACTTTTTGATCACCCGGTACACCACTGCTCAGAAATGACACGAAAAGTCCTCAAGAGGTACCGCAAGGGCATCAATGAAACCACCAATTTCCTTGGAATGTTGTTTTCTACACATTTCACTGTGGAAAACACCAGGTCCAGTGCAATGAGCAACAGTACGATATACTTGACAATGTTCGACAATGATGACACCACCCGGACGATTTAATCCTACTCTAAGGACATCATGAGGTATAAACCCCACTGGACATGATCAGGCCCCTTTGGAATGTAGTGTGACCGTAATTTTTGCTATGTTATGCAGGGTGGAACCACTAGGGACCGTTCAAAAATATTCGACGAAATTTGAACATGATCTGAAGCAGTTAATGATGCTCATGCTTTTACAGCCCTCCTGTTTCGTGCGCTCCTGTTGCCTGTTCATGGAGAAGTACAACATTAACACATGAGCGAATAAAACGGCAAAGGGTCTGTCAAAGCCCCACCCCCCTTTCCGCAACACAATCGGTGCCACCCACCCGCCTCTGTTGAGCATATTAAGTATGCACCTGTACACAGACAAACTGTAATGGCGCCTTTGCAGACAGGCAACTCCTAGGCACCCTTCTGAGGCTGCATGCCTGCTAGCAAGCACAAGAGCAGAAGTGTAGCCTACCTGCAGGCGCCTAGGACTGTCGTCACACTTTATTCCCGTATAGGTAATTTTTAAAGTGCTCAACAAAGGTAAGCAGACGCCACAGAGTGTGGTGTTTTAGGAATTCTCAGACCATTTGCTTGTACATGATATTCGAAATTGTATTTGGCATTATGGTAAAATTCTCAAAAAGGTAACTTCTCTGAAACATTCCACTCACATAAAAAAATCGGGATAAGCGCGATTAGGATTTGTGCACCGAGAGTTCCGTAAAATTACGTATATAGGTCATCCATCCCAGAAATATAGAATTTCGGCAATTTTTCCTTGTTATCAATATTGATACTGGCAAGATATCGAAGTCATCATTTCCTGTCAAGATATCGAAGTCATCATTTCCTTAGGCCATTTTCTCACCTCAACGCGGTGTCGGCCCTGTTACTATGGATTTGGTAAATGTAGTGTCAGAGGGAGGCCAGATGCCCTTCCTGGCGCCAACCCGTACCCCCTCAGATGGAAGTAGTGTACCACAGCTGTCTGCGTCTAGTGTGAGCCATCAAATAGTGCGAACGTGTTTCAAATGTCTGTGAGCTGTGCAACTGACGAGGGACATGGGGACCAGCCCAGTATTCACCTAGTGGGATGTTGAAAACCGCATCTAGGCTGACCGACACACCGGCCGTCGCCGTTAATCCGCCGGGCGGATTCGATCCGGGGCCGGCGCGCCTATCCAAGTCCAGGAAGCAGCACATTAGCGCTCTTGGCTAACCTGGCGGGTCACCGGCAAGTTATCGAAGTACGTGCTTGAAGGTGCTTAAAGGTGTTCATGCCACCAACGGACCAAAAACCTTAGCGTGTCACATGAGTTTCAACTTGAGTAGATTGCCCGTTGCTGTCTTTATAGACAGGCAGACATGTACACAGTCGCATAAGAAGTGACAAAAATTTATTTTTCGTGTAAGATAATTACAAATTAACAACTCTCAGATTTCTTCCCTTACTTTCAGTGTGAAATATTACTTTTGACCAAATTTCATTATTCTATGTCAACGGGAAGTACCACGTAAGTTTAGCTAAGGAAATTTGCGAATGTCAAAATATGTGATACAAACGGCCATATATTTCGATTACACTCACTTATAAGCTTAATTTGTTTACAGCGCCAAGCGATCAGGGAAATAAGTGTGTGTCATAAATTGCAGGTTCAAATGGCTCTGAGCACTATGGGACTCAACTGCTGAGGTCATTAGTCCCCTAGAACTTAGAACTAGTTAAACCTAACTAACCTAAGGACATCACAAACATCCATGCCCGAGGCAGGATTCGAACCTGCGACCGTAGCGGTCTTGCGGTTCCAGACTGCAGCGCCTTTAACCGCACGGCCACTTCGGCCGGCGCAAATTGCAGGTTGATACTGGTACCTGTTCCTGAGAAAAAGAATTCTTAACAGTCGGTCAGACAGACAGACAACAAAGTCATGCTAGGAGGATTCCATTTTTATTCTCTTGTCCTTCCTAACTTGTATGATGTGAAGGTGAGAGAGGCGCAGACACTTCCACTAGCTCGCGCTTGCTTATTTTATGGCAATAGGTATTTGATTGTTTTCTCGAAATTGTCTTAAATGATTAATTGTGCTCCTAATATTCTTTTTTTTTTGCACTTGAGTTGCAGTATTCTTTTATAAAAATGGAAATGCAATTCAAAAAATCTCAAAGCCCCTAAAACGCTCCGTTCGAGTCATATGATGCCTGTGAAGTCACTGGGTAGCTCGCTGCTCCTACTGTCACAACGCTAATTCACAGTGAGGTCTTGGTTTGGAATTTACGTTTTGGAAAACGGGTTACAAATGGTGTGTAGTGCCATACTGCACAAATACATCTACAGAAACTGCAGAGAATGAGAAGTCGCAATGTGGTTGCACGGTAGCAGCAAATTGCCACCACGTCGACGCACGAGTTCACTAACTTAAGTAAAAATGTGTTGCACTGTGAAGTTAACATTAACTTACCTCAAGATATTCTCTCCCACTCTTGCAACGAAGGACAATGTCATTCAACGAAATTAAACTCTTACTGAAAATTGTCGTTTTACTCAACTACACCTCCATTATTCGATAGCTCAGTTGTTAAGCACGTTAGACCGTCGGATCATATAAGATGGTGTCCACAGATCGCTGTTTCGAATCTAATCCGGAAGAACATTTTAACTTATTTGTAAAACGACTCGACAGTCCTCCCACACGGAAACCAAACCACAATTACAGAACTTCACCACACAGATTAAGGTAACAGATTAAGGTAACCAAACGCTATTTAGTTTATTAGAAACAATGTTTTTATGTTCGCACTGTCCAACTAGAATTCTTATTGCTTAAACTTTTGCAGTTTCATCATCTCACATAAATACGAACTAAGTCTGCTTCAGACGCTAATGTTAGTTTATACACACAAGCAAAACAGCCCTTACGTTCGTGTCATCTGCGTGTTGTACACACTTTATATCTCTCCGTGTAACCTTGTCGTCCTAACACTTGTTGTACTGTTGGCATAAAGTGATATCTTCATTACTAGCAATGCTTCCGAAAAAAGGAACTGTTTGTTCGCAAAGCATATGCGTTTATGCTCTGTTTTCTATTTCTCAGACTAAGACTACTGTGAAGCTAGATATGATGCACCCCAAAATCGGAACAACTGCTACAATCAGTACTTGCTAACGTTATTTGCGTATTTTGTGTAAAAAATTTAAAAATATATGACCATTCCAGGATCCGCACACACGACCACGTCATTTCCGATCGGATGCGCTGTCAGCTGCGCCACCGAAAGCCTGCTGGCAGCGTTATCTCTGCTAAGTGTCTTCTAGAGAAGAAATCGCCACTAAGTTTTGCCAAGAATAATTTCATTGTGCTTTGGGTCGCAGCCCATGACTGACAGTCAACAATCTAGTTATAATATACAGACACATTTGTAAAAGTTCTACAGTTCCTGATTTTTGAGCGTTTTTGCAGGCAGCAAGGAAAACTAAATCCTTCGTTGCACACATAGCCGTTCTACATTGGTGGAGCACAAATGCATCAACTTTCGCAACGCTTCCACTATCAGTATTCACAAAATTACTTTCTATTGTTACTTAAAAATGGTGATGGGGTTTTCATAACTAAAGAGCTAGACTGCTTGCAGGAAAACAACGCAAAAGCCTCGTATCTTCGGGTAACACTACTAGCCTGTGCCGTCACCAGAGCATCAGCCAATAATAGAGCGTTTTCGATCACGGGACCTCATCTTGATATTTAATGATTTTTATGCTTTAATTACATACAAAGAAGAGATATGATATGTGAATAATGAACATAAATGCTATAATGAATCAGAATAACAACAATCCAAACCATATTTACCACATAGGAAAATAGCCTATTGTGTGGCACCCATATAAACACTTACAAGTAACTGTATAGCCGCAAACATTACCGGGGAAGTAATGTTGTCGTACAAGTGGCTGCAATTCGTCTGACCGCAATGTTACCAGATAACACTTTCTGGATATACAGGGTGGTCCATTGATAGTGACCGGGCCAAATATCTCACGAAATAAGCATCAAACGAAAAAACTACAAAGATGGCTCTATGGTTGGCCAGCTAGATGGCGCTGTCATAGGTCAAACGGATATCAACCGTGTTTTTTTTTACACAGGAACCCCCATTTTTTATTACGTATTGGTGTAGTACGTGATAAATATGAATGTTTTAGTTGGACCACTTTCTCCGTTTTGTGATAGATAGCGCTGTAATAGTCAGAAACGTATGAGTACATGGTATCACGTAACATTCCGCCAGTTCTGACGGTATTTGCTTCGTGATACATTACCCGTGTTAAAATGGACCGTTTCCCAATTGCGGAAAAGGTCGATATCGTGTTGATGTATGGCTATTGTGATCAAAATGCCCAACGGGCGTGTGCTATGTATGCTGCTCGGTATCCTGGACGACATCATCCAAGTGTCCGGACCGTTCGTCGGATAGTTACGTTATTTAAGGAAATAGGAAGTGTTCAGCCACATGTGAAACGTCAAACACGACCTGCAAGAAATGATGATGCCCAAGTAGGTGTTTTAGCTGCTGTCTAGGATAATCTGCTCATCAGTAGCAAACAAATTGTGCGAGAATCGGGAATCTCAAAAACGTCGGTGTTGAGAGTGCAACATCAACATCGATTGCACCCGTACCAAATTTCTATGCACCGGGAATTGCATGGCTACGACTTTGGACGTAGTGTACAGTTCTGCCACTGGACACAGGAGAAAATTACGGGACGATGACAGATTTTTTGCACGCGTTCTATTTAGCGACGAAGCGTCATTCATCAACAGCGGTAACGTAAATCGGCATAATATGCACTATTGGGCAACGGAAAATCCACGATGGCTGCGACAAGTGGAACATCAGCGACCTTGGCGGGTTAATGTATGGTGCGGCATTATGGGAGGAAGGAAAATTGGCCCTCATTTTATCGATGGCAATCTAAATGGTGCAATATATGCTGATTTCGTACGTAATATTCTACCGATGTTCGTACAAGATGTTTCACTGTATGACGTAATGGCGATGTAATTCCAACATGATGGATGTCCGGCATATAGCTCGCGTGCGGTTGAAGCGATATGGATAGCATATTTCATGACAGGTGGATTGGTCGTCGAAGTACCATACCATGGCCCGCACGTTCACCAGATCTGATGTCCCCGGATTTCTTTCTGTGGTGAAAGTTGAAGGATATTTGCTATCGTGATCCGCCGAAAACGCCTGACAACATGCGTCAGCGCATTGTCAAGGCATGTGCGAACATTACGGGAGGCGAACTACTCGCTGTTGAGAGGAATGTCGTTACACGTATTGCCAAATGCATTGAGGTTGACGGACATCATTTTGAGCATTTATTGCATTAATGTGGTATTTACAGGTAATCACGCTGTAACAGCATGCGTTCTCAAAAATGGTAAGTTCACAAAGGTACATGTATCACATTGGAACAACCGAAATAAAATGTTCAAACGTACCTACGTTCTGTATTTTAATTTAAAAAACCGACCTGTTAGCAACTGTTCGTCTAAAACTGTGAGCCATATGTTTGGGACTATTACAGCGCCATCTATCACAAAGCGAAAAAAGTGGCCCAACTAAAACATTCGTATTTCTTTACGTACTACACGAATGTGTAATAAAAAATGGGGGTTCCTATTTAAAAAAAACGCAGTTGATGTCCGTTTGACCTATGGCAGCGCCATCTAGCGGACCAACCATAGCGCCATCTGGTTTCCCCCTTCAAGCTAGACAAGTTTCATTCTTTGTAGTGTTTTCGTTTGGCACTTATTTCGAGATATTTGGCCCGGTCACGATCAATGGACCACCCTGCATTGATGGTAATATGCAGTTTTTATAGCCAGAGTGAACTTAACACAAAGCGATTCTTGTATTTTTGGGATGATGTGTAATGAATGGCGGAGCGCCGTTTGGGACTGACCAGCTTGTCGCAGACGACGACCATGTGGAGGATCATGTTGCCGAAGGAGTCCTGGGCGTCGGGGTCGGCGCCGTGGTCGAGCAGCAGGTTGTAGACGCTCTCGTTGGCGCAGCAGGCGGCCCAGGCGAGCGGGAACTCGCCCAGGTAGGCCAGGCCCTCGTAGTCCGTGTGGCGCGCCGGCCGCGGCCGCTGCTGGTCGCGCGGCAGGAAGAAGCTGCCTGCAAACGGCACCCCACTCACTCCAGTCAGGCCTGCCCACGCTAAGTGTGTCTCATCATCTGACATGTCAAGCTAGATATAATGCATCCCAAAATCACTTGGACCAGAGAATCCAGTCCGTTCCATGCAAACACAGTCCACAACAAGCTTTCATAGTTCCTGTAATATCACAAATTGGGTACGCCTGGATGCAAAACACCGTGTTATTTGTTTATTTCTTTATTATCCCAAACTAGTTTCGGCGAAAAATATCACCATCATCAGTGTTTTTTTTTAATCTAAAACATGCATAAAATGGTATAGTTGTACAAACACAGTAAAACATTATTACATTTTTACAAATGGTCTTTTGAAATATAGTTTTATATTGATACTTTTATACTACCTTATTTATTGTATGCTACAGCATGTTTTAAGCTATTATTGGCGCTGTTTGTGACATATTTTCTGTGCTCTTTTTTCTGTTGCCATCTCTTTACTTAGCGAACATCATGTCATCTGCAACCATGTGAGCGGCTGTTAGTAAACAAATAATCAAAGGTGAACTTCGTATGTCAGCAGTATATACTTGGGGTTGTGGTAGTGTTGTGGAAACCAGTTATTTTGGTGTGTATTTAGCTGTGGGTTAGCTATTCGTGTACTCACGTTCGTTGGATGGTGTGTGGCTGCTTTTTACACAGAAAAACAAAACTTTAGACTTTGTTTCTGATCGAGAAAGTAAAAAGATGGCAACAGAAAAAAGAGCACAGAAAATATGTCACAAACAGCGCCAATAACAGCTTAAAACATGCTGTAGCACACAATAAATAAGGTAGTATGAAAGTATCAATATATAACTATATTTCAAAAGACGATTTGTAAAAATGTAGTAATTTTTTACTGTGTTTGTACAACCATACCATTTTCTACATGTTTTAGATTTTAAAAACCCACTGATGATGGTGATATTTGTCACCGAAACTGATTTGGGATAATAAAGAAATAAACAAATAACACGGTGTTTTGCATCGAGGCGGACCCAATTTGTGATATTACTATTTTTCTATGCAAATACGGACCAAGTGGAAGCGTTCCAAGATAATATTATTGTTCATAGTTCCTGGATGACAACTTGGGGACATGTATAGTGCTTCTCTGTCTAGAAGCGTTATTGGTAGCTGCGAGATACGTTACAGTGTCTCATTGTAATGTTCGGCCACACTGAGGTGACAAAAGTCACGGGATAGCGACATGCACATATACAGATGGCGGTAGTATCGCCTACATAAGGTAAAAAAGGGCAGTGAGCTGGCGGAGTTGTCATTTATACTCAGGTGACTTACGCAAAAAGTTTTGCGACCTGGTTATGGATTAGGGAAGTAAGAGACTTTGAACGCGAAATAGTAGTTCGAGCTAAACGCATGGAATGTTTCATTTTGGAAATCGTTAGCGAATTCAATATTCCAAATTCTATAGTGTCCAGAGTGTTCCGGGAACACCAAACTTCAGGCAATGCCTCCCATCACGAACAACGCCGTGGCTGACGGTCTTCGCTTAACGACGGAGTGAAACGTCGTTTCCATAGAGTTGTCAGTGCTAACAGACAAGCAACACTTCGTGAAATAAACGCATAAATAAATGTGGCACCTACGACAAACGTATCCGTTAGGCCAGTGTGACAAAATCCGACATTAATGAGCTGTGGCAGCAGACGAACACGATATCGCCTGCAGCGCCTCTTCTGGGTGCGTGCCAATATCGGTTATACGCTAGACGACTGAAAAACAGTGTCTGGTCAGACGAGTTCCGGTTTCATTTGGTAAGAGCTGATGGAAGGGTCAAAGTGTGGACCCAAGTTATCATCCAGGACCTATGAAAGCTTGTTGTGGGCTGTGTTTGCATGGAACGGACTGGTTCTCTGGTCCAAGTGAACTGATCATTGACTGGGAATGGTTGTGTTGGGTTACTTGGAGACCATTTGTAGCCATTCATGGATTTCATGTTCCCAAACAACAACGTCATGTCTCCGGGCCAGGATAGTTTGCTATCGGTTTGAAGAACATCGTGGATAATTTGACCGAATGATTTGGCCACTCAGATCGCACGACATGAATCTTATCGAATGTAAATTATGAAACACAACAGACAGTTCAGTTCGTACTCAACATCTGCACCGACAACACTTTCACATTTACGGACGGCTATATGGGCAGCATGCCTTGGTACTTCTGCAGGGGACTTCCAACGACTTGATGAGTCCATTCCACGTGGAGCTGCTGCACTACACCGGGGAAAATGAGGTCCGACGTATCCCATGACTTATGTCACCTCAGTGTATTATACGAACGTTATTTATTTATGATTTTTTCATTGCTAAATAATGTGGCCGCATGCACTCTGAACTTCGCCTTCTATGACTTCAGCTGGTGAATTTTATAGACCATATCATCCACAGTTTTCGGTTTCACAATACTTGTGGACAATTTTAAAGGTTTACACAACATTATTTCTTACTCACTTTAAAAATTTCTCTTGTATACTTTCCGGGGTTGAAATTTATGGGACATAGCGTCCACAGTTTCCCGTTCCAGAATGTCCAGAGAAGTTACAGAACGTCGTAGAGCACTTTATCTTACACTACTGGCCATTAAAATTGTTACACCACGAGGATGACGTGCTACAGACGCAAAATTTAACCGACACAAAGAAGATGCTGTGATATGCAAATGATTAGCTTTTCAGAGCATTCACACAAGGTTGTCGCCGGTGGCGACACCTACAACGTGCTGACATGAGGAAAGTTTCCAACCGATTTCTCATACACAAACAGCAGTTGACCGCCGTTGCCTGGTGAAACGTTGTTGTGATGGCTCGTGTACGGAGGATAAATACGTTTCCGACTTTGATAAACGTCGGATTGTAGCCCATCGCGATTGCGGTTTATCGTATCGCGACATTGCTGTTCGCGTTGGTCGAGATCCAATGACTGTTAGCAGAATATGGAATCGGTGGGTTCAGGAGGGTAATACGGAACGCCGTGCTGGATCCCAAAGGCCTCGTATCACGAGCAGTCGAGATGACAGGCATCTTAACCGCATCGCTGTAACGGATCGTGCAGCCACGTCTCGATCCCTGAGTCAACAGATGGGGACGTTTGCAAGACAACAACCATCTGTGCGAACAGTTCGACGACGTTTGCAGCAGCATGGACTGTCAGCTCGGAGACCATGGCTCCGGTTATCCTTGACGCTGCATCAAGGACAAGAGCGCTGCGATGGTGTACTCAACGACGAATCTCGGAGCATGAATGGCAAAACGTCATTTTTTCGGATGAATCCAGTTTCTGTTTACAGCATCATGATGGTCGCATCCGTGTTTGGCGATATCGCGGTGAACGCACATTGGAAGCGTGTATTCGTCATCGCCGTACTGGCGTATCACCCGGCGTGATGGTATGGGATGCCATTGGTTACGCGTCTCGATCACCTCTTGTTCGCATTGACGGAACTTTGAACAGTGGACGTTACATTTCAGATGTGTTGCGACCCGTGGCTGTACCCTTCATTCGATCCCTGCGAAACCCTACATTTCAGCAGGACAATGCACGACCGCATGTTGCAGGTCCTGTATGGACCTTTCTGGATACAGAAAATGTTCGACTGCTGGCCTGGCCAGCACATTCACCAAATATCTCACCAATTGAAAACGTCTGGTCAATGGTGGCCGAGCAACTGGGTCGTCACAATACGCCAGTCACTACTCTTGATGAACTGTGGTATCATGTTGAAGCTGCATGGGGAGCTGTAGCTGTACACGCCATCCAAGCTCTGTTTGACTCAATGCCCAAACGTATCAAGGCCGTTATTATGGCCACAGTTGGTTGCTCTGGGTACTGATTTCTCAGGATCTATGCACCCAAATTGCGTGAAAATGTAATCACATGTCATTTCTAATATAATATATTTGTCCAATGAATACCCATTTATCATCTGCATTTCTTCTTGGTGTACCAATTTTAATGCCCAGCAGTGTACTTCAACATCTGCCTTCTCTTTCGCACATTTTGTATAGCTTACATACATCTCTGTTACTTGGGCGCACTCCGATAATAAAAACAATTTGAAAAATTCGCTGACTGCACATAGGAGAAAGAGATAGATTCCATATCGCCACACATTTTTGCCACCCACGGGCAGCCGCTGCTACTAAATTTTCTTATTATCTATGGGACATCAAGGCCCATCTACCGCCAAAACTGAATGGGGGAGGGTTCTAGGGATGGGGGGGGGGGGGGGGGGGTTGGAGAGGAAAGGTAGTGTACGAAACAGAAGAACGAAGAGAAAGAAGATTTACTAATAATTCGAAAAAGAGAGCAAAGAACAAGAGAGAGTCGAAATGAAGAACCGCATGAAGATACTGGAGAAGAGGCGAGAATTAGAGTACGTTCATTTCGAAGCAGTGAATCAAAAGAAGAGTAACAAGCACAAAACGGAGGAAGAAATAACACTCTTCGCGAGTCGAAGCACATAGGAACTGCAGTTTAGTATAGTGTAGTTTCGCCCGCCCGGTTAGCCTTGCGGTCTAACGCACTGCTTTCCGGGCGGTAAGGCGCACCGGTCCATGGCACGAATCCGCCCGGCGGATTAGTGTCGAGGTCCGGTGTGCCGCCCAGTGTGTCTATGGTTTTTAAGGCGGTTTTCCATCTCCTTCGGCGAATGCGGCGGGCTGGTTCCCCTTATTCCGCCTCAGTTACACGGTGTCGTCGACTGCTGCCCACACACGCTGTCCCCACGTACGCGTTCATCGTCATTATTCTACCATGCAAACATTGGGGTTACACTCCTCTGGCTCTGGTGTCAGACGTTTCCGGGTGGGGGAGGGGGGGGGGGAAATCACTGGGGGCCGAACCGCACAGTAACCCTGGGTTCGGTGAGGGGCGGCAGTGGAGTGAGTGGACTGCTGTAGCCTGTGGTGGGGTTGTGTTCCACTGTACCACTGCGGGCTACGACAGGGACGAAGCCTCTCCGTCGTTTCTAGGTCCACAGTTCCATACAGTACAAAATAGTAGTGTAGTTTCCTTCATGATCCCGTGAAAGATTAAAGTCAATATCTCTGTGATAACGAATACATCATACAGGGTGTTTCACAAATACAGGGCATAATTTTAGGTACGTATCCATCATATATAGTCCCCCATTCGGATCTACGGGTGGGGACTACTCAAGAGGACGTTGTTATCAGGAGAAAGAAAACTGGCGTTCTACGGATCGGAGCGTGGAATGTCAGATCCCTTAACCGAGCAGGTAGGTGGAAAATTTAAAAAGGGAAATGGATAGGTTAAAGTTAGATATAGTGGGAATTAGTGAAGTTCGGTGGCAGGAGGAACAAGACTTTTGGTCAGGTGAATACAGGGTTATAAATACAAAATCAAATAGAGGTAATGCAGGAGTAGGTTTAATAATGAACAAAAAAATAGGCGTGCGGGTAAGCTACTACAAACAGCATAGTGAACGCATTATTGTGGCCAAAATAGACACGAAGCCCACGCCTACTACACTAGTACAAGTTTATATGCCAACTAGCTCTGCATATGATGAAGAAATTGATGAAATGTATGACGAGATAAAAGAAATTATTCAGATAGTGAAGGGAGACGAAAATTTAATAGTCATGGGTGACTGGAATTCGAGTGTAGGAATAGGAAGAGAAGGAAACATAGTAGGTGAATATGGATTGGGGCTAAGAAATGAAAGAGGAAGCCGTCTGGTAGAATTTTGCACAGAGCATAACTTAATAATAGCTAACACTTGGTTCAAGAACCATAAAAGAAGGTTGTATACGTGGAAGAATCCCGGAGATACTAAAAGGTATCAGATAGATTATATAATGGTAAGACAGAGATTTAGGAACCAGGTCTTAAATTGTAAGACATTTCCAGGGGCAGATGTGGACTCTAACCACAATCTATTGGTTATGAACTGCAGATTAAATTGAAGAAACTGCAAAAAGGTGGGAATTTAAGGAGATGGGACCTGGATAAACTGAAAGAACCAGCGGTTATACAGAGTTTCAGGGAGAGCGTAAGGGAACGATTGACAGGAATGGGAGAAAGAAATACAATAGAAGAAGAATGGGTGGCTCTGAGGGATGAAGTAGTGAAGGCAGCAGACGATCAAGTAGGTAAAAAGAAGAGGGTTAGTAGAAATCCTTGGGTAAAAGAGGAAATATTGAATTTAATTGATGAAAGGAGAAAATATAAAAATGCAGTAAATGAAGCAGGCAAAAAGGAATACAAACGTCTCAAAAATGAGATCGACAGGAAGTGCAAAATGGCTAAGCAGGGATGGCTAGAGGAAAAATGTAAGGATATAGAGGCTTATCTCACTAGGGGTAAGATAGATACTGCCTACAGGAAAATTAAAGAGACCTTTGGAGAAAAAAAACCACTTGTATGAATATCAAGAGCTCAGATGGAAACCCAGTTCTAACCAAAGAAGGGACAGCAGAAAGATGGAAGGAGTATATAGAGGGTCTATACAAGGGCGATGTACTTGAGGACAATATTATAGAAATGGAAGATAATGCAGATGAAGATGAAATGGGAGATACGATACTGCATGAAGAGCTTGACAGAGCACTGAAAGACCTGAACCGAAACAAGGCCCCGGGAGTAGACAACATTCCATTCGAACTACTGACGGCCTTGGGAGAGCCAGTCCTGACAAAACTCTACCATCTGGAGAGGAAGATGTATGAGATAGGTGAAGTACCCTGAGACTTCAAGAAGAATATAATAATTCCAATCCCAAAGAAAGCAGGTGTTGACATCTACATCTACATCTATACTCCGCGAGCCACCTTACGGTGTGTGGCGGAGGGTACTTATTGTACCACTATCTGATCCCCCCTTCCCTGTTCCATTCACGAATTGTGCGTGGGAAGAACGACTGCTTGTAAGTCTCCGTATTTGCTCTAATTTCTCGGATCTTTTCGTTGTGATCATTACGCGAGATATATGTGGGCGGTAGTAATATGTTGCCCATCTCTTCCCGGAATGTGCTCTCTCGTAATTTTGATAATAAACCTCTCCGTATTGCGTAACGCCTTTCTTGAAGTGTCCGCCACTGGAGCTTGTTCAGCATCTCCGTAACGCTCTCGCGCTGACTAAATGTCCCCATGACGAATCGCGCTGCTTTTCGCTGGATCATGTCTATCTCTTCTATTAATCCAACCTGATAAGGGTCCCATACTGATGAGCAATACTCAAGAATCGGACGAACAAGCGTTTTGTAAGCTACTTCTTTCGTCGATGAGTCACATTTTCTTAGAATTCTTCCTATGAATCTCAACCTGGCGCCTGCTTTTCCCACTATTTGTTTTATGTGATCATTCCACTTCAGATCGCTCCGGATAGTAACTCCTAAGTATTTTACGGTCGTTACCGCTTCCAATGATTTACCACCTATGGCATAATCGTACTGGAATGGATTTCTGCCCCTATGTATGCGCATTATATTACATTTATCTACGTTTAGGGAAAGCTGCCAGCTGTCGCACCATGCATTAATCCTCTGCAGGTCCTCCTGGAGTACGTACGAGTCTTCTGATGTTGCTACTTTCTTGTAGACAACCGTGTCATCTGCAAATAGCCTCACGGAGCTACCGATGTTGTCAACTAAGTCATTTATGTATATTGTAAACAATAAAGGTCCTAACACGCTTCCCTGCGGTACTCCCGAAATTACCTCCACATCTGCAGATTTTGAACCGTTAAGAATGACATGTTGTGTTCTTTCTTCTAGGAAATCCTGAATCCAATCACAAACCTGGTCCGATATTCCGTAAGCTCGTATTTTTTTCACTAAACGTAAGTGCGGAACCGTATCAAATGCCTTCCTGAAGTCCAGGAATACGGCATCAATCTGCTCGCCAGTGTCTACGGCACTGTGAATTTCTTGGGCAAATAGGGCGAGCTGAGTTTCACATGATCTCTGTTTGCGGAATCCATGTTGGTTATGATGAAGGAGATTTGTATTATCTAAGAACGTCATAATACGAGAACACAAAACATGTTCCATTATTCTACAACAGATTGACGTAAGCGAAATAGGCCTATAATTATTCGCATCTGATTTATGACCCTTCTTGAAAATGGGAACGACCTGCGCTTTCTTCCAGTCGCTAGGTACTTTACGTTCTTCCAGCGATCTACGATAAATTGCTGATAGAAAGGGGGCAAGTTCTTTAGCATAATCACTGTAGAATCTTAAGGGTATCTCGTCTGGTCCGGATGTTTTTCCGCTACTAAGTGATAGCAGTTGTTTTTCAATTCCGATATCGTTTATTTCAATATTTTCCATTTTGGCGTCCGTACGACGGCTGAAGTCAGGGACCGTGTTACGATTTTCCGCAGTGAAACAGTTTCGGAACACTGAATTCAGTATTTCTGCCTTTCTTCGGTCGTCCTCTGTTTCGGTGCCATCGTGGTCAACGAGTGACTGAATAGGGGATTTAGATCCGCTTACCGATTTTACATATGACCAAAACTTTTTAGGGTTCTTGTTTAGATTGTTTGCCAATGTTTTATGTTCGAATTCGTTGAATGCTTCTCTCATTGCTCTCTTTACGCTCTTTTTCGCTTCGTTCAGCTTTTCCTTATCAGCTATGATTCGACTACTCTTAAACCTATGATGAAGCTTTCTTTGTTTCCGTAGTACCTTTCGTACATGATTGTTATACCACGGTGGATCTTTCCCCTCGCTTTGGACCTTAGTCGGTACGAACTTATCTAAGGCATACTGGACGATGTTTCTGAATTTTTTCCATTTTTGTTCCACATCCTCTTCCTCAGAAATGAACGTTTGATGGTGGTCACTCAGATATTCTGCGATTTGTGCCCTATCACTCTTGTTAAGCAAATATATTTTCCTTCCTTTCTTGGCATTTCTTATTACACTTGTAGTCATTGATGCAACCACTGACTTATGATCACTGATACCCTCTTCTACATTCACGGAGTCGAAAAGTTCCGGTCTATTTGTTGCTATGAGGTCTAAAACGTTAGCTTCACGAGTTGGTTCTCTAACTATCTGCTCGAAGTAATTCTCGGACAAGGCAGTCAGGATAATGTCACAAGAGTCTCTGTCCCTGGCTCCAGTTCTGATTGTGTGACTATCCCATTCTATACCTGGTAGATTGAAGTCTCCCCCTATTACAATAGTATGATCACGAAACTTCTTCACGACGTTCTGCAGGTTCTCTCTGAGGCGCTCAACTACTACGGTTGCTGATGCAGGTGGTCTATAGAAGCATCCGACTATCATATCTGACCCACCTTTGATACTTAACTTAACCCAGATTATTTCACATTCGCATTCACTAATAATTTCACTGGATATTATTGAATTCTTTACTGCTATAAATACTCCTCCACCATTGGCGTTTATCCTATCCTTGCGGTATATATTCCATTCTGTGTCTAGGATTTCGTTACTGTTCACTTCCGGTTTTAACCAACTTTCCGTTCCTAATACTATATGCGCACTATTTCCTTCAATAAGAGATACTAATTCAGGAACCTTGCCCTGGATACTCCTGCAGTTTACCAATATTACGTTAACTTTTCCTGTTTTTGGTCTCTGAGGACGGACGTTCTTTATCAACGATGATAATGTCCTCTCTGGTAAGCCGTCAGGTATTTTATCGTTTCGCCCAAGGGGGGGTCCCTCTAACCTAAAAAACCCCCGTGTGCACGCCACACGTACTCTGCTACCCTAGTAGCTGCTTCCGGTGTGTAGTGCACACCTGACCTGTCTAGGGGGGCCCTACAGTTCTCCACCCAATAACGGAGGTCGATGAATTTGCAACCATTATAGTCGCAGAGTCGTCTGAGCCTCTGGTTTAGACCCTCCACACGGCTCCAAACCAGAGGACCGCGATCGACTCTGGGCACTATGCTGCAGATATTAAGCTCAGCTTGCAGTCCGCGTGCGATGCTGGTTGTCTTCACCAAATCAGCCAGCCGCCGGAAGGAACCAAGGATGGCCTCAGAACCCAAGCGGCAGGCGTCATTCGTTCCGACATGTGCTACTATCTGCAGTCGGTCACACCCAGTGCGTTCAATAGCTGCCGGAAGGGCCTCCTCCACATTACGGACGAGACCCCCCGGCAAGCACACCGAGTGCACACTGGCATTCTTCCCCGACCTACCCGCTATTTTCCTGAGGGGCTCCATAACCCGCCTAACGTTGGAGCTCCCTATAACTAATAGGCCCGCCCTCTGTGACTGTCGGGACCTTGCCGGAGAATCGGCCACTGGCCCAACAGGCGAGGCATCCTGTGGTGGCTCGGAAACGATGTCATCACCACTAGGAAGCACCCCGTACCTGTTGGAAAGGGGTAAGGCAGCTGCCACGCGGCCAGATCCCACCTTCGTCTTTCGGCCAGGCACGCGCGAGCCCACCACTGTCCGCCATTCACCCTGGAGTGATGGCTGACCGGTAAGATGCTCACTGCCGGAAGACGCAGCGACATCAGGGGTTCCATGTGATTCCAGGGCCACCGAAGTAGGCATAGGTCTCACCACAGTTGCCCCAAAGCCACTACGAGCCGACGCCTGCGCCTCGAGCTCGATGAGCCTAACAGACAAAGCCTCCACCTGCCCCCGAAGAGTGGCCAATTCTCCTTGCGTCCGCTCACAACAACCACAGTCCCTACACATGACTATGTTTACCCTACTCTATACGGTGACAAATTCCCAAGATAATCTTCTGATGAGCTACTCTGATAATCAAGAAACACTCACTGAAATACGAGACGCGAAAACTACGCTAGGTTTTCCCAGAAAAACTATTTAAAAGCTAAGCGCAGCAAATAAGTACAAAAACGCTTTATACAAACAGTACTCGCTGCTGCTGGTGCTCTCGCTCTGGCTGTCACAAGACAACTGCTGATTCAAGTAACTAGTGGCTAACGGCCGCGAAACAAACAAAAGACGGTTTTAGGGCGCTTTCTGTTCTAAACGATCAAGAAAACACTAAGAAATCTAACACGAAAACTACGTAAAGTTTTATCAAGAACTGTTAGTTACTATGCAGAGCAGATAAACACAAATAGAATCCCTTCCTTAGTGGAAGGTCGTAAACAAAATGCAAAATAAACGCTTTATACAAACAGTACTCGCTGCTGCTGGTGCACAGATGTGAAAATTACCGAACTATCAGTTTAATAAGTCACAGCTGCAAAATACTAACGAGAATTCTTTACAGACGAATGGAAAAACTAGTAGAAGCCGACATCGGGGAAGATCAGTTTGGATTCCGTAGAAATGTTGGAACACGTGAGGCAATACTGACCTTACGACTTATCTTAGAAGTAAGATTAAGGAAAGGCAAACCTACGTTTCTAGCATTTGTAGACTTAGAGAAAGCTTTTGACAATGTTGACTGGAATACTCTCTTTCAAATTCTAAAGGTGGCAGCGGTAAAATACAGGGATCGAAAGGCTATTTACAATTTGTACAGAAAGCAGATGGCAGTTATAAGAGTCGAGGGGCATGAAAGGGAAGCAGTGGTTGGGAAGGGAGTGAGACAGCGTTGTAGCCTCTCTCCGATGTCATTCAATCTGTATACTGAGCGAGCAGTAAAGGAAACAAAAGAAAAATTAGGAGTAGGTATTAAAATCCATGGAAAAGAAATAAAAACTTTGAGGTTCGCCGATGACATTGTAATTCTGTCAGAGACAGCAAAGGACTTGGAAGAGCAGTTGAACGGAATGGACAGTGTCTTGAAAGAAGGATATATGATGAACATCAACAAAAGCAAAACGAGGATAATGGAATGTAGTCGCATTAAGTCGGGTGATGCTGAGAGAACTGGATTAGGGATTGAGACACTTAAAGTAGTAAAGGAGTTTTGCTATTTGGGGAGCAAAATAACTGATGATGGTCGAAGTAGAGAGGATATAAAATGTAGACTGGCAATGGCAAGGAAAGCGTTTCTGAAGAAGAGAAATTTGTTAACAACGAGTATAAATTTAAGTGTCAGGAAGTCGTTTCTGAAAGTATTTGTATGGAGTGTAGCCATGTACGGAAGTGAAACATGGACGATAAATAGTTCGGACAGGAGGAGAATAGAAGCTTTCGAAATGTGGTGCTACAGAAGAATGCTGAAGATTAGATGGGTAGATCACATAACTAATGAGGAGGTATTGAATAGAATTGGGGAGAAGAGGAGTTTGTGGCACAACTTCACTAGAAGAAGGGATCGGTTGGTAGGACGTGTTCTGAGGCATTAAGGGATCACCAATGTGGTATTGAAGGGCAGCATGGAGAGTAAAAATCGTAGAGGGAGACCAAGAGATGAATATACTAAGCAGATTCAGAAGGATGTAGGTTGCAGTAGGTACTGGGAGATGAAGAAACTTGCACAGGATAGGGTAGCATGGAGAGCTGCATCAAACCAGTCTCAGGACTGAAGACCACAACAACAACAACATTCATCATATGCAGGTAATAACAAAAGGTCATTACAAGATGTGCCCAGAAATGCTTGGTTTCTGAGATAGGGCCTTCGAAACAGATTATCAGAATACCCTCTTCTTGCCTGAATATTGGCTTTCCGTCGAACTAATCGATTACCAATGATATTGGCCTACTACCTGAGGGAGAAATGTTCTTAGTGACAGGCAGAACAGCTGTATGTGCCTTTTCATATGACCATGTATGCTGATCGCGGAAGTTTGTTACGACATCTCGCCTGAACTGTACTTCATATGTGAACAATACCAAGGTACTGTAGGAAAGTTCGGCTTTGTAGCACACTGGTCCACGAACCGCTGTCACACCATAACTCGTGCGGCGTAATCTGCTGGCGACAGGAACTGTACACGTTGAAAATGATGAGGACACAATAGTTGACCTTGCGACAGTATCCACACAGTCTTAGGAAAAAGATTCACTTGCAAAACTAACCTTCGTGTACTGAGAGAAGTAGTCGTTTGCACAGGATCCACAGTATCTTCATCTACAACTGAAGTTGCAGAAATTCGTCGTACCCTCTCCAAACCAGAGATGTAAAATTCTAGTGAGTGCACATAAGGTGATGGAGAAGTTCAAATGTCATTTGGTCTGGAATCATTGCTGTCTGTACCAATCCTTCTAGAAACATCGTACCGTCCGCGTTTCTGTACAGGAATTGTGTCTCTGCCAGGTCCTGATTTGATAACGTGTCGAATGTCGAGCACGACACTCAGTGAACCCTTCGCTTCGGAATTAACAATGCGGTTAACATGTTTTGTCATGGCAACTATCTGTGCGAAGTAAAACGTTTCAGTGAATGTCACTAACTTTAAGGCCATAACTCGGATTCCAAACATTACTGAACACTCGTTGCAGTGAATTTTTTTGTTGCCTACATTTAGGGAATATATACCTGAAACTACAGCCTCTATTTTTTAAAAAGCCTGTAATAACCAAATGCTGTAACAAAAATGATAGTGTGAAAAATAGAATGAATAGTATTTTATTTAATAATAACTAAGTAACTATATTATTTGGCAGCAAATTTATCTCCTCCCAGCTGAAGCCGGATAAAGTAGCTAGGTAAGAGTGTTTAAGAAATAAATATATTGTTGTTGTGGTCCTTAGTCCAGAGACTGGTTTGAAGCAGCTGTCCATGCTACTCTGTCCTGTGCAAGCCTCTTTATCTTCGAATAAATACTGCAACCTTCACCTTCTGAATCTCCCTGCTGTATCCATCTCTTGGTCTCACTCTATGACTTTTAGCACCCTCCCCCCCCCCCCCCCCCTCCCGTCCACACTTCCCACCAGTACCAAATAGGTGATTCCTTGATGACTCAGAACGCGTCCAATCAACCAATCCATTCTTCTAGTCATGTTTGGCCGAAAATTTCTTTTGTACCCAATTGTGTTCAGTACCTCTCATTAATCACGTGATCTACCCATCTAATTTTCAGCATTCTTCTGTAGCATTTCAAAAGCTTCTACTCACTTTTTGTCTAAACTGTTTACCGCCCATGTTTCACTTCCATACTTGCCTACACTCCATACAAACACTTTCAGAAAAGATTTCGTTACACTTACACCTAAATTCGACGTTAACAAATTTCTCTTCTTCAGAAACGCTTTCCTTGCCATTGCCAGTCTACGTTTTATATCCTCTCTACTTCGACCATCATCAGTTATTTTGCTCCCCAAATAGCAAAACTCCTTTTCTACTTTGAGTGACTCATTTCCTAATCTAATTCCCTCAGCAACACCCGACTTAATGCGACTACATTCCATTATCCTCGTTTTGCTTTTGTTGATGTTCATCTTATATCCTCCTTTCAAGACACTGTCCATTCCGTTCAACTGCTCTTCCAAGTCTTTTGCTGTCTCTGACAGAATTACAATGTCATCGGCGAACCTCAAAGTTTTTATTTCTTCTCCATGGATTTTAATACCTACTCCTAATTTTTCTTTTGTTTCCTTTACTGCTCGCTCAGTATACAGATTGAATGACATCGGAGAGAGGCTACAACGCTGTCTCACTCCCTTCCCAACCACTGCTTCCCTTTCATGCCCCTCGACTCTTATAACTGCCATCTGCTTTCTGTACAAATTGTAAATAGCCTTTCGATCCCTGTATTTTACCGCTGCCACCTTTAGAATTTGAAAGAGAGTATTCCAGTCAACATTGTCAAAAGCTTTCTCTAAGTCTACAAATGCTAGAAACGTAGGTTTGCCTTTCCTTAATCTTACTTCTAAGATAAGTCGTAAGGTCAGTATTGCCTCACGTGCTCCAACATTTTTACGGAATCCAAACTGATCTTCCCCGAGGTCGGCTTCTACCAGTTTTTCCATTCGTCTCTAAACCATTCAAAAAGATCTACCGTTATCTCTGCTTTGGTTAGTATCTAGAAATAATTTTGCTGAAAATGCAACTAAAGCATAAATTAATTTTCTGCTGGCTTGTAAACCACTTGTAACTTACAAGAAAGCGTCATGAGTGGCGAATTTTGAGTAAAACGTACATTTGCCTTGTTGCCATATTAAAATTTTCTTCTTTTGCCGAAACACAGCGGATTTTACGCAGTGTCACGTAACTAACATGTTGTGCAGACGGAGCTGCGATAGAATTCTGAAAGATTGATTTACTAATTTTATTAAGGAGAAACTGAGGAAAAGTAAGGCCAGTAACTTATAAAAAGCCTATCCTCGGTATAAAAATAAAAGTATAACGTCTTCACTTTGGTTCCAAAATCCATACCATGTCTCTTTTCACCATCTACCGATAGTCCTTAAAAATTACATTTTTCACCGAAGAAGTCTGTAGTTAGTGGAATAACTTGGTGGATAATGAAAGTTTGCATAATAACCGTATTGGAAAATACTCTCCTCTTTGCATGCTATCATTCGCCAAAATCTAATTTCTGTTTCTCGGATCGTTTATGAAATATGAGGAATGTTGTAGATATTTTATTCTCACTTTATCGCTGGCATCCGCCATCGGATATGAGTGTGCAAAATCAGATCACTTTCCTCAAAATTGCTGGAGATAGAGGACCCCACCAAAAAGGAAAAATTCGATATCTTAGTTAAATTTAATATGCAGCAAAATATTATGTAATATGCACCAAGCACAAAATCATAATGAAACCTATTTTTTATTGCAAACTTTTCCTAAATTCGTGCAGTGTCTTACGTAAGTGCAAACAATAACTGTGATCGTTAAAGAAATGAAGTGCATGTCATTACGCAGCTGATATATAAAGCTGTAAGTAACGAAAAAACGATCTTTTTTACTGAATAGTTACTGCACAGTCGTTAGAGAGAGATTGTGGGTGCGCGCCTCAATTCTGTCTTTGCAGCGTGATGCCGACCGGCCGAAATCGCGCAAACGATATCGGCCTCCTCTTTTGAACGAATGGATGAAATCGCTCAGCGCTTTGGACAGAAACTGGTCATTGCGCATCGACGACTGTATACTCTGTGGAGTCTATCGCACAGAGTTACACGTCACGCCACGTCGGTACGCAATGTCCTGACGTCTTTCAGAGCTCTTAGGAGGGGCAGCCACTCACCAATGGCGCGCTGGGACACACTGGCGCCCGCCTCCACCAGGTCCTGCACCAGCTCGTTGTTGTTGTACGCGATGGCCAGGTG
The DNA here is from genome assembly GCF_023864345.2 of Schistocerca serialis cubense. Classification (NCBI taxonomy): domain Eukaryota; kingdom Metazoa; phylum Arthropoda; class Insecta; order Orthoptera; family Acrididae; genus Schistocerca; species Schistocerca serialis. The sequence continues at coordinate 520,948,284 of NC_064638.1, forward strand.
CAGGCCGCTGGCACCTGCAACACGCCACCGCCTCGTCACCTCGCTGTACCTCACAATTAGACATGCCGCAGCCGAGACTCGCCACACGAGCCACATCGTATTCTACACGTCTACACTCATTTTGGCTGGAACAAACAGTCAGAAGACAACACAGAACGTTATATAGACAATGGAGCATAGTGGTTGCTATTGTAACTGGGTAACCTCTTTTGATGCTAGTCAATTGTCAGGATGAGCATTACTGCACAGGGCATTTGATTCTAAAGCATTATATCAGGGTGAAAAACACTAAATAAATTACTTTTTCTCTCTTAACAACATGTGGGCAGGGTGGGTTCTTCCTTGGCTCGGGTATGAGGTAGAATGAAACAGCATTTTTACATAAGATAACTTTTATTGAAAGATTTGTACAATGGTTTCCTTACTGGATTGTTCTGGCTGGGAGAGCGGCAGCTGTGTCGTTTGCAAAGCCTTCTGCTGCGTGAGCGGCGGCGTCTGATTACGCCTGGCGGTGTGTGTCTCGTGTAGCTGTTTCGCCCAGTTGACTGGAGACGCGCATCGTGAGGTGGCCCGTTTAGTTATTGAGAACGAAGTCGTGAATCGGATGGTGATACCTTGGATGTGGGGTCCCAGTGTTTCTCTTCTCTATGCGACCGCGTGTGACATGTTGTGCGTCGGCCAGCAGAGCGGCGCGGCGGGGGAAGGCCAGTGTCCCGGACTCGAACAACAGAATCCAGCTTGCCAGTCTTTGACTGTCAGATCTTCATCACCAGCTCACAGGTGACTGCTGATGTGAGGCCGTCCACTTCCCGTCCTCACGAGTCACCCAGCTACGTAAAAATTAGTCTTCATATACCTTCTAACTTCTGTCGGCGAGGCTGCTGCTTGCTGTTCCATTACAGTGGCGGACTTAGTGCTTCTGCGTACGATGTAGTCTCTTCCTGCATGACGGTCTTCAGCACCGACTGAACTGTACTGGAACTGAACTCAAACCGAAACTGAACTGAAAACTACTGTCGGGCCCACTGCGTCTCGCTTACTTATTTACTTCACTTCACTGGAGGTGAACGACTTCACGGTCATTGCCTCTTCTGTCACGTTGAAAAGCTTCTCAAAGAATCTTCTTAACGTCGGTCTGTGGCTCTTGGAATGTAGGCGAGGGCCTTTGATAACATGTGACAGTTGAGAAACACGTGAGCCGGTCGGGCGTTGCCCTGACGGCTGAATCGACAGCTTCCGCTTATGTGGGGAGGGCGATGGCTTCTCCTGAATGTGCTGACTTGCAAGAGCCGGCCGTTGCCACTGCTGCTCTGCCCGCTGTTTGCCAGTGTGTAACTCTTCTAAACTAAACTAAGTTTTTCATTTATTTTCTAATTTCTACTTCACTTCACATTGATTTCACTAATTTATTTACCTATCTTAAGTACCACTCAACACTAGCAAATACCTCAGCAAGCACCACTGGTTACACGTAATACCTAACGAGAATGGTGAATTGATCAATACCTAATTGTCCAAATTTATTCGAAACCTATTCTTATACATGAATACAAATATTAAGAAGCGCTATGTAATGAGGAACGCACTAAATCGAAGCAGGCATGTCTGCTGTGGCTGCAGTGAGTAGAAAAATTGACAGTGCAATACAATGGGGAGACTGATAAACATAAAGTCGTGTTACAAATTGTAGAGAACACTGACGGAGGTGTAACAGTGCTGATTAGGATCAATGACCATAAAATGTTTTTACAAATGATTCAAACGCTTTTGGGACGGAAAGAAAACTTGTTGATGCATCTCAGTCTGGATCGACCATGGACAACCATAACCACAGACAACACCGAGGAAGTGCGAAAAATGCTCCCATGAATCGGCGATTTTCTCAACATTGAAATCGGATTAATCGGGAAAACAGCGTGTACAGTGATAAGACATGTATGCAAATAGAGCTGTTCCTAAATCCTGACACAGAAATTGAATGAGGTGCAGTAGGGAACATCTATAAGTGCTGCAAACGTCACTGACATATGTGACTGAGATCTATCTTATACACACAAGGTATTCTCAACTCTACAAAAAATAAGGTAAGTAACTATCATGGTTGCAGTGCACAGCGGTTTGAGTCACGTTTCGACGGCTGTCCAATGATTATTCTGAGGTGACAGCTGTGCTGAGATTGATTCCAAAAGAAGCATTTGCTGGCAGTTTCCGAGAGGTTTATAAGCGCCGACAAAAACATGTTGTGGCCAGAGGAGATTACTCTGAAGATGAATACAAGTATTTTGTTTCTGTCTTCAACTTTTTAAACTGTTCTGTTTCTTGCATCTTTCTGGATAAATAAAGGATAAGTTTGACGACAACGTGGAAACTACTATTTTATTCATGGTTATGATTCACTGGGAAGACGTTAAGGAAGTGTAATTTCGTCCACTAAACAAGTGACTTACAATACACACGTTCGATCGATTCTTGAGCGTTGTTCATCAGTACGGACACTTATCTAGTAGGAGTAAGAGAACAGATAGAGAAGACCCAATGAAGAAGGGCGCATTTCGTCACCGGATTGTTTAATACGAGCCAAAGTTTACCGAGACGATCAACAAACAAATTCCAGTGACAGACGCTACAAGAGATGCGTTGTACATCACGGAGAAGTTTACTACTGAAATTCACGTTACCTCCTCCCGAATACGTCTTGCGAAATGATCAAGACGAGAAAGTCGGAGATATTAGATGTCGCATGGAGCTTTATCGACGGCCGTTTTTCGCCGGCAGTGGTGGCTGAGCAGTTCTAGGTGCTTCAGTCTGGAACCGCGCGACCGCTACGGTCGCAGGTTCCAATCCTGCCTCAGGCATGGATGTGTGTGATGTCAGTAGGTTAGTTATGTTTAAGTAGTTCAAGTTCTAGGGGGCTGATGACCTCAGATGTTAAGTCCTATAGTGCTCAGAGCCATTTTGAACCAGCCGTTCTTCCAAGCGCCATTCGCGAATGAAACACGAAATGGGGAAACAGATAGTGGTACTTGAAGTATCCTCCACCACACACCGTAAGATGGATTGCGGTGTACATATGTAGATGACGATGAGATCAAAACAGGGTTTTTGACAAGTAACAGCACGTTGGTGGCGAATATTATACTGCACTCTTATAAGTAATAAATACCCACAACAAAAGAACAATGTACTTTGTTAACAGAATTTGGAGGTTTGTTGGAAAGGGAATTAGGGAAGCGTTTCACATTCGCGAATGAAACACGAAATGGGGAAACAGATAGTGGTACTTGAAGTATCCTCCACCACACACCGTAAGATGGATTGCGGTGTACATATGTAGATGACGATGAGATCAAAACAGGGTTTTTGACAAGTAACAGCACGTTGGTGGCGAATATTATACTGCACTCTTATAAGTAATAAATACCCACAACAAAAGAACAATGTACTTTGTTAACAGAATTTGGAGGTTTGTTGGAAAGGGAATTAGGGAAGCGTTTCACATTAAACGGCTGGAAATCTCCTGACGAAAGAAAAACATCTTTTACAATGAAAGAGTAATGATGTTATACCCTTTCTGTACTTAAGTTTCCTAACGCTTGACAGCATTGGACACATAAACATAGAATAAGATAAAATAATTTGAATAACACTTTAACATTTGAATGTGGTGAAAGCAACAATATTCTTTCCCCACTTCGAATGAGCGCTAATGTCAAGAAACATGTAACTTTGTAAATTTTATATTTTCAAAGCAGTCTGTTCAAAATCAGTCTATTTCACATCTTAACTACAAATGTTGCTGTCATATATCAGGTCACTTATGTGCCTACTGTTATTCCTTGTGAAAGTGTGTGAACGTTTTCTAAATGTAACTGAGGCGTGACGTGAATATCAGTGAGGTGTTCACCGAGTAGGAGGTGGGAAACCACCTAAAAACCACATAGAGGCTGACCGACACATCGGTCCTCAACATGAATACATCGTGCAAACGTAGATACGGGCATTTCACAAAGAAATATTATAATGTGATTACTATTCACAGTATCTATTGGGTTGGTGCATAAGTTCATAGCGTTTTTCCATAATATTAATAAACACAACAGATACACATAACAGGGGCTTGAGTCATCAATAATATATTCTCCTTCATACTTACAAGTCTGCCAATGCTGGGTAACTTTTCGATCGCGCGGCTCTAGAAATCACGTGGTTTTGAGGCGAAGAATTCGTCGAGCCATGTTCGGAGTGTATTTTCAACCGGAAGAGAAGTTTCTTGAATGCTATTCGATAGAGGGCGGAAAAGGTGAAAATCTGAGGGGGCAAAATCAGAATGAATTCCTAACCCGACTCCTATATAGTGTTTTTTGTCAAGTCTAGCAGTACGCGGGTGGGCGTCACTTCACGCAGTCTTCCAGGTCGTTGTTCCTGGTCTGCGTCTGTAAGATGTCTCAGTTGTTGACAATAAATGCCAGCACCGATGAGTACCCCTGGGGGAAGCAATTCGTAGTACACTACACCGTCACTGTTCCCCTCGAGAGCTGATGTTTTAGTTGGGCTCAACCGTCTCTTTCTTTTCCATACGCTAGCGTAAAGACACCATTTCTTGTTACCAGTAACGATAAATGATAGGAATAGTCGATATTGTTCACGAACCATTCGACGACAAGCAACCAGAGATGCACATATGGCCACCTGCTGATTTTTGTGATTTTGGCTTAGAGCATGCGGTACCCATATACCCGATTTTGAACCTTCCCTTCTGCATGCAGATGTCACACAAGGGTGGAATGATCACACCTCATCACATCTGCCAGTTCTCGAGTACACTGACGTGCATCATTGTGGATTGATGCGTTTAAACGATCTTCATCAAATCACGAAGTTTTTCCTGAAAAATGGAGAGTGACTAATGTCAAAACAATCCTCCTTAAAACGAGAAAACCATTTCTTGCCTTGTCCTGAGCAGTCGCATTGCCCACAAACACGACGCAAATGTTTCTGGCTGCCTCCGCAGCAGCCACTCCTCTTTTGAACTCAGACAGAAGAATATTTGGGAAATGTTTCGATTTCTCCACTTGGCAGTCAATTTTCTAGCGTCCATGCTCTACTCACTATCTCAAAATGACAAAATGACAGTATGCAAACAGAAATAGCAACAGCAACTGCAAATAAAAAATGACAACCGACAGATAAACTCGTAGTAACCGCAATACCAACACTCAAAATGAAACACTACTAACTTACGCACCAACCTAACACATAAACGATGTGTTCGGTAACAGGAGTCCGTTGGCAGATGATTCTGTTGTTCGCCAGAAAATTGCAGCGAAATCAGGAGGACCTGCAAACGTCGACGCTTGTTGCTATGACTGACTGGCAGTCGATCCACAACATAAGACAAATGTAGCGTATTGCACATAAATAGCGGGTAACAACTGCCATCTGGCTGCGCGAATGGTGATGTCATTAGAAACGGTCCCAACCGTAAAACATACAGAATGGAGGAGGAGGAGATTAGTGTTTAACGTCCCGTCGATAACGAGGTCATCAGAGACGGAGCACAAGCCCCGAGTAGGGCAGGCTGGGGAAGGAAATCTGCCGTGTCCTTTCAAAGGAACCATCCCGACATTTGGCTAAAGCGATCTAGGGAAATTACGGAAAAACTAAATCAGGATGGCGGGACGCGGGTTTGGAGCTCCGCACTAGCGAATGCATGTCCAGTGTGCTAAGTGCTGCGCCACCTCACGTGGTGATGCAGAGTGCCCCAAACCCCTATGCCACAACCTGCTACTTTGAGTATTTTTGTACAAGGCATTGACAATAGCAAATGAATATTTGGTTTTACATTGGCGTAATAAACTTCTATCTTGTAGTAACAACTGAAAGTCATAGCAACAGCTGACAGCGACGATCGCCGGTCTCAGTGCAATCAATAAAATTTAATCCAATGACAGAACTGAATTTTGGGTCCAAAATCGTTGGTCACATCAGTTGCATATGTTGCTTGCGATAGGGGTACAATTATGTTAAGGTTTTTTTTTTTTAATTACCGCTACCAGTCACAAACTTTGTCAACTGTTGTATTACTTATTTAGCGACATGTTTCGAGGGAATACCTCATTTTCAGGCTAAATGGCGTTACAAAAACAACTTTACAATAAGGTCATACTGATGTTGCATAGTCTTTTCGTAAATGCTGTGGTCATCCTGTGGAAGAAGAAAAAACTTAGTGAGAGGTGATGTCACTTTGGGAGCTGGACTGATGTTTGCACGAAAGTATTTTGTAACGGTCACTCACTTTGTTCTTCTGGCGTGGCAGTCTCGTTGTGATGCGCTGGGGTGTTTCCATTTCCGTGGCTCTCTTGGTCACTGTTCACAAATTGTCACTAACATAGCAGTAACTTGGAGACACGATCACAAACAGTTCTGTAGTGCAGTGGACAAAATGGCGGTCGAAATAAAGCTGGTTTCGATTTGACTATCGATTTGTCGATCTATGGGGTGTCAGATGTTTACATCTCTTCTGCACTTCTTGTTATCGTATTACAGAGGTAGGTTGACGGAATACATTACAAATTGAGCACCTGTTACAATATTATTGAACACGTCATGATATAAACTATTTATTTTACATACTTCTAAGCTATTGCTGGGACTAGTCAAACGACTGTCATGTATCTTTTATTCTAGGAGTACTGTAGTGACATTGGAAAAGAAGTATGAACTTTTGAAGTCTGTCATTTCATCTCCTTATTCCCCATGTGGCCAAGATGAATATTTCCATTTCTTCAAAGATGTCCATTTTCCAGCTCTTTTCTAAATTATGTAGTACTTTGAGATCGTTGTCTATTGTAACACTGTGTCCTGTTTCATTTATATGTTTCGCTATAGTTGATTTCTTCGGTTTGCCAAGTCTGAAATAGTCAATGTGTTCATTAAAGCGGGTTTTAAAATTTCTCCCCGTTTCGCCAATGTAATATTTGTTGTAATGACTGCATGTAATTTTATAAATTCCTACTTCGTTTGGTTTCTCTGTGGGATGTGAGATGTCATTTAACAACATAATTTAGAAAAGAGCTGGAAAATGGACATCTTGAATGAAATGGAAATATTCATCCATGGCTATATGGGGAATAAAGAGATCCTGAAAGAAATGACAGACTTAAAAAAATCATATTTATTTTCCAATTTCATTACAGTACTCCTAGAATAAAAGATACATAACATGACATTCGTTTGACTCTAGCCCCAGCAATAGCTTAGAAATATGTAAAATAAAAAGCTTATATCTTGATAAGTTCAAAAATATTGTAACAGGTGCTCAAGTTGTAATGTATTTCGTCAACCTACATCTGTAATACGATAACAAGACGTGCAGAAGAGATGTAAACATCTGACACCTCATAGATCGACAAATCGATAGTCAAATCGAAACCAGCTTTATTTCGACCGCCATCTTGTCCACTGCACTTCAGAACTGTTTGTGATCGTGTCTCCAAGTTACTGCTATGTTAGTGACAATTTGTGAACAGTGACCAAGAGAGCCACGGAAACAGAAACACCCCAACGCATCACAACGAGATTGCCAAGCCAGAAGAACAAAGTGAGTGACCGTTACAAAATACTTTCGTGCAAACATCAGTCCAGCTCCCAAAGTGACATCACCTCTCACTAAGTTTTCTCTTCTTCCACAGGATGACCACAGCATTTACGAAAAGACTATGCAACATCAGTATGACCTTATTGTAAAGTTGTTTTTGTAACGCCATTTAGCCTGAAAATGAGGTATTCCCTCGAAACATGTCGCTAAATAAATAAGTAATACATTAGTTAACAAAGTTTATGACTGGTAGCGGTAATTTAAAAAAAACCTTTACATATTTCGTGAGACAGTCACGGTCGAAAAATAGTCAAAATGGCTTCAAAAGGGATACAATTGCTGGTCCAACAGTACTCTCCACACTGTATTCTTCAAAATATGTATTTTGCGGGAAGTTGACGTGTACTTACTGATGAATCTTCTTCACGTTCTGAAAGCATCTCCTCAGATTTTCTTGTGTAATCATTTCTGTGACCATCTCTCTAAGGCCTGAACGAATCAGCTTCTCACACGTTTCTATTCACGACCATTAGTTTCTTATAATTAGAAAGATACCTGACCTGAGTGATATGCTCCTCAGTTTGATCCTAACGAACTAGACGTGTAAAATTAAATCTAAAAATTTAAAGTAAATCATTCAGTTGAAATGTCCTGGTCCTCCAACCATAAGCAATAGGCGATGCCCCTGGTGCGCGCAGGTTCTTATCAAATAACGTTTCCAGTGTTCGCGGCGGTTGAGTTTTCAAGTAGTCTATTAACTTCAGGGAGGTAATCTTTTATTTGAACTTGGGTGATAGAATTAGCACCAGTCTAATCTACATACTCACGGAACATGTGGAGAGCAAGTACTCGGTTCTCAGCACACTCGGTTTCTCGCACTTGTGTTTCCATTGTCAGTCGGCCTGAGTGGCCGTGCAGTTCTAGGCGCTACAGTCTGGAACCGCGTCACCGCTGCGGTCGCAGGTTCGAATCCTGCCTCGGGCATGCATGTGTGTGATGTCCTTAGGTTAGTTAGGTTTAAGTAGTTCTAAGTTCTAGGGGACTGATGACCACAGCAGTTAAGTCCCATAGTGCTCAGAGCCATTTGAACCATTTTTTTTTGTTTCCATTGTCTCCTGTTTTGAACCATCTGGTACAGTCGTGTTCCATCCGCCATCTTCACGTCATCAAAACGTCTCTTTTCGGGCCTTCCAGTGTCTCTCCTGTGGTTCCGTGGTCTCCAGTGAACAATTACAGGGATCCACCTCCTCTGATCTTGTCGAGTTACATGTCCGACCCATTGGCACTTTAGTCTTAGAATTTTCTGTAGTATGCCTGTTACCTTTGCTCTCCATCAAATACAAGGGACAGTTAAATGAAGACGAAGCAAATGGAAAAATAGTAAGTAAACAATTTATTGTCTGATAAGTAATGCCCATAATCGTTAATACATTTATCCCACTGTGAGACAAGACGGTCAGTCTTGTCTGACGGTCAGTCTTGTCTGATAAGTAATGCCGATAACCGTTAATACGTTTATCCCACTGTGAGACAAGACGGTCAGTGCCTTCACGGAAAAAGACGATTACTGCAACCGGGGCGCACTTCTTCGTCCAAGCAAATTGGCGACCACGAATGTCTCTCTTTAGGGCTCCAGAAATATGGAAATCCACGTGCACGCTTTGCAAAAATTGAACCGCTCCATCAGATCCAAACGCCCAGAAATGTTGAACGACGGCATCATTCTGTTGTAGGATAATACTCAGCTACATGTTGCCAAGGGGAAGCCCTTACACATCCTCGATACAGTCCCGACCTCTCCCCATGTGATTTACATACTTTGCTGTCGATTTGCTTCGGACGAACAGGTCCACGCCTGGGTACAATGATAGTTCTCTTGGTAAATGCATACATTCTTTCCTGATGAAGGCATTGACCGTCTGGTCTCGCAGTTGGGTAAGTGTATTAACAGTTGTAGCCACTACTTTTGAAAAACCAAACAGTTTACTTACTATTTAGGATTCCGTACCTCTATCGGGAAAAACGGAACCCTTGTAAGACACTTTGTTGGCAGTTTGTCTCTCCGAAACCATTTTTCCCATGAACGGATGGGCATATCAAGTTGAAATTTGTGACACACATTAAATTCTATGGTCCCTTGGCGATGTATAAATTGAAGGTTCTAAGTCAATGCACTTAAAAGATACGACCTTTCACGATTATGTCACATATTTTGATGCTTGTAAACTCACTCATTAAAACTTATAGGTACTTCCCATTGAGGTAGGATCATGACATTTGGCAAGCAGAAAGGTTTCCCACGACAACTAAAGGAAAAGAATCCGTACATTGTTAATTTGTAGTTACATCACATGAAGAAAGCATTTCTTTTGTTAGTCCTGGAATAACTGGGACGGATGTCTTGCCAGTACCAGTGTCTGCCACAGACAAAAATGATCAAAATCCTCGATTCCTGGAATGGATGAGCAGAGTACATAAATAATTCAGTTTGTACGGAACCCTCAGTGCGCAAGTCCTCCTCGCGACTGGCCAATGCTTTCCTATCTATCTCGTTTCCATTTCACTGCCTCTCATACATTTGGATTTCCAAAATCAATAATTTCTCATTAGAGTACTGAAACGGAAATAATTTGAAAAACAAAAGATCAAACAAAGCAAAACAAGTGTGATCTCGTGCTACCAGAAGGATTAAAATGGGTAAAAAATGTAGTGCAGCAGACATCATTACTTCCTATATAATGACAATGTAAGACAAGAAACACGTCAGGTAGAAATTAAGTTTGTCTTCTAACGCCCTTTTCGTCAATATTACAGAAACATAAAATTTTCTCCTTCTGCGTCTTTCATGATGTAGTGAAGCCTTGGGAAGCAATTAAGCTATGGTTCCACCTCCTTCTTTATTCTCTTTACTGCGCAACAGCAGTGCCTGCTACGCTTCCAAACACACTTTTTAATGAGATTTCAGCTTCCTAGTTTGCCTCTTTTGGTACAAATTTAATGGTATTGCATGGAGTAACAAGTGTCTGATTACGAAGAGCTTTTGCCGCGCCTTCAGTGGTCGAAGACTCCGGTGCCATGCTACATACTAAGAGACAGCAATGAGAACGTTCGAAATGTCCAGGTGGACATAGAACAGGCAACAGACTACGTTGGTCCATCATTATACAGATGGTTGTGGGTTCACGGCTGTTCAGTATAAAATGTCGAATCAAAACATCTTCAGCTGTCTAAATTTCAAGTCGTTATTTTATTTGAGCAACTAGTTTCAGCGCTACTTACGCCATGGTAAGGCCACCTTACTGACATGCAGGAAGAGTCCCACCTCTGGTCCATTTAAAATAGAGGCCAGAATTCAGTGACTGGTATCCGTAGATCACTTATTGACACAGCGATCTCTTTGATTATCACTTGCCCACGCCACTAACTGAATGCTGGCCTCTATTTTGAGTGGAGCAGAGAAGGGATTCTTCGTACAAGTCGCACAGAAGGCCTGAAAATGGCGTAATGTAGCCCCGAAACTGGTTGCTTAAATAAAATAACGACTTGAAATAGACGACTGAAGGTGTTATGATTCGACATTTTACAGTCGGTTGAGGCGGTCGACCATTCGGAACAAAAGGATGGACTCGTCCAGCGCACACGACGTAAATTCGTTTCTGCTCATTGTCCAAGTTATCTTGCCCGAACTGTACCTTCTAACGCCCAAACCTCGAGATGTCAGATACTCAGATCGGTTCCAAACGTTGGACGTCGATAGAGAATCAACCAAAACACCGATGTAGTTCGTGTCACGTACTGTCGTCCAGTGCAACGAGACGTGCAACCAATGGCACCCCATACCATCACGCCGGGTGATACGCCAGTATGGCGATCACGAATACACGCTTACGCTTCGAATATGCGTTCACCGCGATGTCGCCAAACACGGATGCGATCATCACGATGCTGTAAACAGAAACTGGATTCATCCGAAAAAATGACGTTTTGCCATTCATGCACCCACGTTCGTCGTTGAGTACACTATCGCAGGCGCTCCTGTCTGTGATTCAGCGTCAAGGGTAACTGCAGCCATGGTCTCCGAGTTGATAGTCCATGCTGCTGCAAACGTCGTCGAACTGTTCGTACAGATGGTTGTTGTCTTGCAAACGTCCCCATCTGTTGACTCAGGGATCGAGACGTGGCTGCACGATCCGTTACAGCGATGCGGTTAAGATGCCTATCATCTCGACTGCTAGTGATACGAGGCCGTTGGGATCGAGCACGGCGTTCCGTATTACCCTCCTGAACCCACCGATTCCATCTTCTGCTAGCAGTCATTGGATATCGACCAATGCGGGCAGCAATGTCGCGATACGATAAACCGCAATCGCGATAGGCTACAATCCTACCTTTATCAAAGTCGGTAACGTGATGGTTCGCATTTCTCCTCCTTACACGAGGCATCACGACAACGTTTCACCAGGCAACGCCGGTCAACTGCTGTTTGTGTATGAGAAATCGGTTGGAAACTTTCTTCATGTCAGCACGTTGTACGTGTCGCCACCGGTGCAACCTTGTGTGAATGCTCTGAAAAGCTAATCATTTGCGTTTCACAGCATCTTCTTCCTGTGGGTTAAATTTCGCGTCAGTAGCATGTCATCTTCGAGGTGTAGCAATTTTAATGGCCAGTAGTGTATAATAAGAAAAAATCGGAGTTTTGGTTGATACTGTATATACATACAACGTTTGGTACCGATCCGTGTGTCTGACATTTGGAGGTTTGGGTGCGAGTGGTTCATTTTCCGACTATACGCTCCACACATAAAAACACCAAGTTCAGTGTCCTCTGCGGCAGGTACAATTTAAAATGTAAAGATTTGGGACACCCCGTAGGTACAGAGGTCTACTAAAGCAGTGTTGTCGTTACGTGGACCGCCGAGTTGCAGCAGCGGGCACTGCGGTGCAGGGCTGCCCTCCCTCACCCAGGTAGTCCTCGCCCTCGACGACGTCGACCGCCAGCTTGGGGAAGCACTTGATAAGGGTGCGCGCGAGGCGCGTGTGCAGCCGCGTGTCGCAGATGATGAGCACGTGCAGCAGCGTCTCGCCCAGGCTGCCGCGGTACTGCATCTGCCAGCACGCCTCGTGGTCCTCCCAGCGCGCCAGCGGGTCGTGCGCCGACAGCGACGCCTCGATCGGCAGCACCACCTGTGGGAGGGAACAGGCCGGCGGCTACAGCGTAGCACTGCACAGTCACAACATCACCACTCTCGCATCCTGGCCAGAAACTGAAGTCTGCATCAGCACAGAGGGCGCTAGTGAGTCCCATTCGCGGTGCGTCGTTTTCTTTTTTTTTCCCCTTAGAATGTATTTACGCTATATTTAGAGTAAAAGAGGATTTTAGTACATTGAATCTTCTAACATTGAATCTTCATGATATTCGAGGCCTTAGCTACAGTCACAACAGCAAGAACTTCGGACAATATCTGAAAGACAGAGAAACGAAATAATTCTACGATCGTTTGGTTCCGTAAAGGGAAAATGTACGACACTGAGCACACTGGAGCGAAGAGGACTGTCTTGTTGTCTATGAATAGTGAAGTTATACGTTTCGACAGTATCATGACAACATTGACGTAACTATCAGTTCTCTGGAACAACGGCCGGCCGGTGTGGCCATGCGGTTAAACGCGCTTTAGTCTGGAACCGCGCGACCGCTACGGTCGCAGGTTCGAATCCTGCCTCGGGTATGGATGTGTGTGATGTCCTTAGGTTAGTTAGGTTTAAGTAGTTCTACGTCTAGTGGACTGATGACCTAAGATGTTAAGTCCCATAGTGCTCAGAGCCATTTGAACCATTTGCATCTGGAACAATGACTTACCTGAGTCGTTCTTCTTGTTGTTGTTGTCAACTTAGTCCAAAGACTGGTCTGATGCAGCTCTCCGTGCTAGTATATCCTGTGCAATCCTCTTCATCCCCGAATAACTGTGGCTCTGAGCGCTATGGGACTTAACATCTGTGGTCATCAGTCCCCTAGAACTTAGAACTACTTAAACCTAACTAACCTAAGGACATCACACACATCCATGCCCGAGGCAGGATTCGAACTTGTGACCGTAACGGCCGCTCGGTTCCAGACTGTAGCGCCTAGAACCGTACGGCCAATCCGGCCGGCCATTCCTATTCCTTTCCGCTTCAGTTCCTTATATATACAGGGTGGTTCATTGATCGTAACCGGGCCAAATATCTCACGAAATAACTAAAAAGGCGAAACTTGTCTAGCTTGAAGGGGGAAACCAGATGGCGCTATGATTGGCGCGCTAGATGGGGCTGCCAAAGGTCGAACGGATGTCAACTGCGTTTTTCTTAAATAGGAACCTCCATTTTTTATTACATATTTGTGTAGTACGTAAAAAAATATGAATGTGGTATCACGTAACATTCCGATAGTGTGGACAGTATTTGCTTCGTGACACATTACCCGTGTTAAAATGGACCGTTTACCAATTGCGGAAAAGGTCGATATCGTGTTGATGTATGGCTATTCTGATCAAAATGCCCAACGGGCGTGTGCTATGTATGCTGCTCGGCATCCTGGACGACATCATCCAAGTTTCCGGACTGTTCCCCAGATAGTTACGTTATTTAAGGAAACAGGAAGTGTTCAGCCACATGTGAAACGTCAACCACGACCTACAACAAATGATGATGCCCAATTAGGTTTTTAGCTGCTGTCGCGGCTAATCTCCACATGATTAGCAGACAAATTGCGCGAGAATCGGGAATCTCAAAAATGTCGGTTTCGAGAATGCTACATCAACATCGATTGCACCCGTACCACATTTCTATGCACCAGGAATTGCATGGTGACGACTAAGAGCGTCGTGTACAGTTCCGCCACTGGGCACAAGACAAATTACGGGGCGATGACAGACTTTTTTGCACGCGTTCAATTTAGCGACGAAGCGTCATTCATCAATAGCGGTAACGTAAATCGGCATAATATGCACTATTGGGCAACGGAAAATCCACGATGGCTGCGACAAGTGGAACATCAGCGACGTTGGCGGGTTAATGTATGGTGCGGCATTATGGGAGGAAGGATAATTGGCCCCCATTTTATCGATGGCAATCTAAATCGTGCATTATGTGCTGATTTCCTACGTAATGTTCTACCGATGTTACTACAAGATGTTTCACCGCATGACAGAATGGCGATGTACTTCCAACATGATGGATGTCCGGCACATAGCTCGCGTGCGGTTGAAGCGTTATTGAATAAAATATTTCATAACAGGTGGATTGATCGTCGAAGCACGTTCCCCGGATCTGACGTCCCCGGATTTCTTTTTGTGGGGAAAGTTGAAGGATATTTGCTATCGTGATCCACCGACAACGCCTGACAACATGCGTCAGCACATTGTCAATGCATGTGCGAACATTACGGAAGGCAAACTACTCGCTGTTGAGAGGAATGTCGTTACACGTATTGCCAAATGCATTGTGGTTGACGGACATCATTTTGAGCATTTATTGCATTAATGTGGTATTTGCAAGTAATCACGCTGTAACAACACGCGTTCTCAGAAATGATAAGTTCACAAAGGTACATGTATTACATTGGAACAACCGAAATAAAATGTTCAAACGTATTTTAATTTAAAAAACCTACCAGTTACCAACTATTCGTCTAAAATTGTGAGAGCATAAGGGAACAATTGACAAGAATGGGGGAAAGAAATACAGTAGAAGAAGAATGGGTAGCTTTGAGGGATGAAGTAGTGAAGGCAGCAGGGGATCAAGTAGGTAAAAAGACGAGGGCTAATAGAAATCCTTTGGTAACAGAAGAAATATTGAATTTAATTGATGAAAGGAGAAAATATAAAAATTCAGTAAATGAAGCAGGGAAAAAGGAATACAAACGTCTCAAAAATGAGATCGACTGGAAGTCCAAAATGTCTGAGCAGGGATGGCTAGAGGACAAATGTAAGGATGTAGAGGCTTATCTCACTAGGGCTAAGATAGATACTGCCTACAGGAAAATTAAGAGAGACCTTTGGAGAAAAGAGAACCACTTGTGTGAATATCAAGAGCTCAGATGGAAACCCAGGTCTAAGCAAAGCAGGGAAAGCAGAAAGGTGGGAGGAGTATATAGAAGGTCTCTACAAGGGCGATGTTCTTGAGGACAATATTATGGAAATGGAAGATGTAGATGAAGATCAAATGGGAGATATGATGCTGCGTGAAGAGTTTGACAGAGCACTGAAAGACCTGAACCGAAACAAAGCTCCAGGAGTAGACAACATTCCATTAATTAGAACTACTGACAGCCTTGGGAGAGCAAGCCCTGACAAAACTCTACCATCTGGTGAGGAAGATGTATGAGACAGGCGAAATACCCTCAGACTTCAAGAATAATATAATAATTCCAATCCCAAAGAAAGCAGGTGTTGACAGATGTGAAAATTACCGAACTATCAGTTTAATAAGTCACGGCTGCAAAATACTAACGCGAATTCTTTACAGACGAATGGAAAAACTAGTAGAAGCCGACCTCGGGGAAGATCAGTTTTGATTCCGTAGAAATATCGGAACACGTGAGGCAATACTGACCCTGCGACTTACCTTAGAAGCTCGATTAAGGAAAGGCAAACCTAAGTTCCTAGCATTTGTAGACTTAGAGAAAGCTTTTGACAATGTTGACTGGAATACTCTCTTTCAAATTCTGAAGGTGGCAGGGGTAAAATACAGGGAGCGAAAAGCTATTTACAATTTGTACAGAAACCAGATGGCAGTTATAAGAGTCGAGGGACGTGAAAGGGAAGCAGTGGTCGGGAAGGAGTGAGACAGGGTTGTAGCCTCTCCCCGATGTTATTAAATCTCTATATTGAGCAAGCAGCGGAGGAAACAAAAGAAAAATTCGGAGTAGGTATTAAAATCCATGGAGAAGAAATAAAAACTTTGAGGTTCACCGATGACGTTGTAATTATGTCAGAGACAGCAAAGGACTTGGAAGAGCAGTTGGACGGAATGGATAGTGTCTTGAAAGGAGGATATAAGATGAACATCAACAAAAGCAAAACAAGGATAATGGAATGTAGTCGAATTAAGTCGGGTGATGCTGAGGGAATTAGATTAGGAAATGAGAGACTTAAAGTAGTAAAGGAGTTTTGCTATTTGGGAAGCAAAATAACTGATGATGGTCGAAGTAGAGAGGATATAAAATGTAGACTGGCAATGGCAAGGAAAGCATTTCTGGAGAAGAGAAATTTGTTAACATCGAGTATAGATTTAAGTGTCAGGAAGTCGTTTCTGAAAGTATTTGTATGGAGTGTAGCCATGTATGGAAGTGAAACATGGACGATAAATAGTTTGGACAAGAAGAGAATAGAAGCTTTCGAAATGTGGTGCTACAGAAGAATGCTGAAGATTAGATGGGTAGATCACATAACTAATGAGGAAGTACTGAATAGGATTGGGGAGAAGAGAAATTTGTGGTACAACTTGACTAGAAGAAGGGATCGGTTGGTAGGACATGTTCTGAGGCATCAAGGGATCACCAGTTTAGTATTGGAAGGCAGCGTGGAGGGTAAAAATCGTAGAGGGAGACCAAGAGATGAAAACACTAAGCAGATTCAGAAGGATGTAGGTTGCAGTAGGTACTGGGAGATGAAGAAGCTTGCACAGGATAGAGTGGCATGGAGAGCTGCATCAAACCAGTCTCAGGACTGAAGACCACAACAACAACAACAACATGTTTGTGACTATTACAGCGCCATCTATCACAAAGCGAAAAAAGTGGTCCAACTAAAACATTCATATTTATTTACGTACTACACGAATATGCAATAAAAATAGGGTTTCCTATTTTTAAAAAAACGCAGTTTCACCTATGGCAGCGCCATCTAGGGGGCCAACCATAGCGCCATCTGGTTTCCCCCTTTAAGCTAGACAAGTTTCGTTCTTTGTAGGTTTTTCGTCTGACGCTTATTTCGTGGGATAGTTGGCCCGGTCACGATCAATGGGCCACCCTGTATTCACCCCTTGGTCTCCCTTTACAATCTCTACCTCCTACTCTTCCCTCCAATACTAAAGTGGTGATTCCTTGATCTCTCAGAACCTGTCCTGTCAAACAATCTCTTCTTAGTCAAGTTAGTAGGTCTTGTCTCTCCAATTCTGTTCAGTATCTCCTCATTAGTGACGTGATATACCCATCTAATCTTCAGCATTCTTCTTCAGCATAAGATTTCCAAAGCTTCTATTGTTTTCTTATCTAAGCTGTTTAGCATCCGTGTTTCACCCCATACTTCGCTACACTCCAGCCAAATAGCTTCAGTAAAGACTACCTAACAGTCGAGTCTTTATTCGATAGTAACAATTTTTTCTTCTCCAGAAACGCTTTCTTTGCCATTGCCAGTGTACATTTTATAGCTTCTCTACCGCGGACTTCAATCAATTATTTTGCTGCCTAAACAGCAAAACGTATCTACAAATTTGTCTCGTTTCCTAATCTAATTCTCTCGGCGTCCCCTGATTTAATTCGACTACATTCCATTATCCTTGTCTTGCTTTTAATGATGTTCATCTTATATCTTCCTTTCAAGACACGTCCGTTCCGTCCAACTTTTCTTCCCAGTCCATCGCTGTCTCTGACAGAACTGAAATGCCATGGGCAAAAATTTTTCTTTGCTTTCCTTTACTGCTTGTTCAGTGTACAGGGTGAATAACATCTGGGATAGGCTACAGCCCTGTCTCCCTTCCTTTTCAAGCATTGCTTCATTTTCATGTCCCTCCACTCTTACAACTACCATCTGGTTCTGCAAAACTTGAACATAGCATTTCGCTCCCTGTATTTTATTTCTGCTACCTTCAGAATTTCAAAGAGAATATTCCAGTCAACATTGTCGAAAGTTTTCTTTAAGCCTACAAATGATATAAACGTAGGATGGCCTATCTTCTAAGATAAGCCGTAGGCTCAATATCGCCTCACATATTCCTAAGTTTCTCCGCAATCCAAACTGATCTTCCACAAGGTCGGCTTCTAACGTTTTCGCCATTGTTCTGTGAAGAATTTGTGTTAGTACTTTACAACCATGACATATTAAGCTGATAGTTCGGTAATTTTCACACCTGACAAATCGAGATACAGAGCTTCAAAAGTTTTAAATAATTTTTTTTATTCATTTCAAACTCTCGTACATGGACTAAATTTGAATAAAATACAAATGAAATACATGGTTTCGGAGTATGTGACGTGATAGTGTAAAATGTAAGATTCACTGTCAGCTTTAGATGTCAGTTAAGTCCTTGTTTCAGACAACGTCTCAATTACAATTGAAATCTAACATGAATAAATTCTTACAGTTAGCAACTTGATATTTAGAACACGACTGCCTCAGCAGACTCCTAAACAGGAAGTAGACTGACGACTACATTGACAACTGCTGCGTTAGCAAAAAAGTTGTAGCCAAACCGAGAAAAATGGTGCAGCAGTAAGGCATTGTACATGTATTCAGAAGGAAGGGGAGGAGAAGGAAGAGGAGATTAGTACTGAACGTCGCATCGAGAACAAGGTCATTAGAGACGGAGCACAAGCTCGGATTAGGGAAGGACGGAGAAGGAAAGCGGCCGTGCCCTTTCGAGATAACCATCCTGGAATTTGCCTTAAGCGATTTAGGGAAATCACGGAAAATATAAATCAGGATGACAGGACGCGGGTTTGAACCCTCGTCCTCCCGAATGCGGGTCCAGTGTGCTAACCACTGCGCTACTCCTCTAGGTCACGTGTTCAGGAGGATGGCGATTCAAATCCTCGTCTGACCAGCCAGAGGTTGTCCTTGATTTCTCTAAAGTACTAAAAGCGTTTTCTTGAAGAGGGCCAAGTGTATAGCGCTCAAAGGAGACGAGTCGAGAAGTAAAGTTAGTTATTTACGAAAAAAGCATTTCTTCTCACTTTTTTTGCCAGACTTATGATACACTCGTATGTTTCTGCCTTGTGGCTAAATTGTTGGGGATAGGAAATCATGAGAGTACTCGCCCCTTCACCCTAGGCAGAGAGTAACAACTCTGTCTGTGTCCTGGGCTGGCGACGGACAAGTGGCCCAGCTTGACCGCTGCGAACAGGTGGGCGTCTCTTGCCTCTGTAGAGAACTCTGTCCGTTACGCTTCCAGTTCTCTTGGGGAGGAACTTCTGACACCAGTCGTTGATCTCGACATGAGGGAGCTAATAGCCCGGCACTGCGGCTAGCGATTGCCACGCCAAGACATGTTCCTCCAGTTCTGCAGAAGTAACTTGTCGGTAGCGTTTCAAGTTTTTTGAACAAATGGATGCAATAACAGACTGGCGCTATGCTGACCGCTTATCAGCTATCTATCTTCTTACATAGGAATTTTCGGTTGGTTATTTTCAAAATTCTCTGTGCAGAGGGATTCGAAGGTCTCATTGGGCAATCACTGCTTACGTGTCTTGATCACAGCTTACGTGTCTTGATCACAGCTTACGTGTCTTGATTAGCAGCTGCAAATCTGTGTCCAGTTCTTTTTTCATGGGGACGCTGGGAAGAGTACCGAAGCGATGTTTTTCGACGTTCTGCCACCTGCTCTCGATGAGCACAGACTCTCCCTTCAGCCTCTGCCATCAGATTTCGATGGGCACAGACTCTGCCTTCAGACTTTGGCAGCAGATTTCGACCGCGCACTCTTTGATTTAGATTATGGTGGCGACTCTCCGTCTGGTATTGTTGCTTAGCTCCAGTGATCACTGTAGATCGAAGGAGGATAGTATTTACGTTCGAGTAGGTTTTATTGATCCTTAAGGGATTTTATAGACAAGCAGTATTTATTCAGTACCACATTAATTATTTCATTACTTTCTCACTAGTCAAACAAGCATGTGACCATTTGCACCAATCTTCTACTACTGATAATATAGCCAAACTCAGTAACCGTGCCTGACTCATTGCAGAACGCAAATACGAGGGGTGTTAAATAAATAACGCTACACGTTTTCTTAAAAGATGGTTGGTTTTATTCAGGATTCCAATATACCAAATAATGCCCCACTCTTTTGGCTGCAAAACCTTACTTTTCCATATAATCTTCGTTCAATGACAGGACTTCACTCCACTTTACTGGAAAGGTCTGTATGCCCGCATGACACGATTGCTCGACGTCGGAGTCAAAGTCTTGCTGTGTCGGTAACCTCCCCACCACCCACGTATCGTTTCCCGCTTAGTGCATCGTTCATCGGGCCAAACACATGGAAGTCGCTCCAATGTTGCAGGAGCCACAGCTGTGTACCGCCGGCCGGCAAGCGGGAGATCGCACATGTTTGGACTATTTTATTGCGATGATGATAGACGCCTTGCAAAACGACTTACAGCGCGTTTTATATACTGTGTGGTCCATCTGAAGTTTCGGATGAGATTATCTCGAAAACTATACATCGGGTAAACATATTGGGTAAGACAAGTTCGTAAGCTCAAAGGGGGACATCAAATGATACAACACGTGACCTCCAGACCCCGCCCCCTTGGGCGGGGCGGGGGGCAACTTTTAAATATTAAATGGAAACACCCATTTCTTTTTATCACAGATCCGGTTTCTCCATAACAAAGTAATCAAATTTTGTCTGAAACATTTTTAAACCATTGACAGATGGCGCTGAAATAGAGAAAAAAGTAAAACTGGGGAAGAACTCTGATTTATTTAGAATTATCCGAGAAAGACTCATCAAATCGATAAAAAATTGGCACCAATTCTTTCGTTACGCCAAATTAATCTATTTTTGTGCAAAATGTACTGTACCCTACTTTTAGCGTTACCGAGGAATAACGACATGGACGTAGTAGCATGATGTTCCCATGGGGTGCTTCATTAGTGTGAGTCCCCTTGCCTCTCACAATTTGGGGAGCTTAAATAATGAAATCAGCCACGAGGAAATTGTTAAAATTATCCCCATTTGCATCAATGCATAAAGTCAATCGTCTGCGAAAGTTGTCCACAGTTTCGAGCAGCACATCCCGTGGTATGGCTGCACACGCTCTTCGAATGCGTTGCTTCATATCGTTTATGGTTGTGGGCTGTCTTTCATAAACAATATTTTTAAATAACCCCACAAGAAAAAAAATCAAGAGATGTTAGGTCTGGTGAACGTGGAGGCCACTGAATTGGTCCGCCGCGTCCTATCCACCGACCAGGGTACCGTAAATTTAAAACGTTCCGCACATTTTTAGCATAATGGAGAGCTGCTCCGTCCTGTTGGAGCCACATTCGTTGCCTAGTTTCTAAATCAACATCTTCCATTAGCTCCAACAAATCATCGCGGAGAAGTTGTAAATAAGATTCCCCAGTAACATTTCGGTCAAAAAAATACGATCCTATCAAGTAACTGTTTAAAATTCCACACCAGATCATTAACGACCATTCGTGTAGATTGTCAACGAGTCTGTGCCAGTGTGGATTGACAGGGGACCAATAATGATAATCATGGCGATTTAATTCGCCATTGTTTTTGAATGTGGCTTCATCGGTGACCATAACGTATCTAAAAAAATCATTGTCACCTCTTATCATTTACAACGCCCATTGACAGAAATGCAATCGTATTTGCATATCTTGCGGCGTTAATGTCTGTGTCAGTGTGATATGATACACACGATATTTATGTGCCTTCAAAATCCTCAAAACAGTTGATTTCGGAATTCCAGTTTGTCTCTGAATCGCACGACTACTAATTTCGGGATCCAGTTGAACACAGGTGAGAACGGTAAGGGTACGAGTGTCATTTTCAATGTATTCGCGATGACGAGGTGGACGGTGCATGTATCCATTTCGAGTTCGTTGACTGGAATTTCGCCCGCATCTCGTGGTCGTGCGGTAGCGTTCTCGCTTCCCACGCCCGGGTTCCCGGGTTCGATTCCCGGCGGGGTCAGGGATTTTCTCTGCCTCGTGATGGCTGGGTGTTGTGTGCTGTCCTTAGGTTAGTTAGGTTTAAGTAGTTCTAAGTTCTAGGGGACTGATGACCGTAGCAGTTAAGTCCCATAGTGCTCAGAGCCATTTGAACCATTTTTTGACTGGAATTTCGAATAATGTTTTCGCTTGGATGTCGCCTGTTTGGGAAACGATCCGCATACAATTGCGCAGCTGCAGCGTAATTGTTATGGTATTCACCTAAAATTAACATCATATCAACAATCTCTGTAGGAGGACAGTGAGCCATGTTTCGCTAAAGAATAATTTACTTTCGTTAGTTGATGATTACGGTTCACAATCTGAAAGTCAAGTGACTTCTGATCGCTTTGCACCCACCTTTATACTGAACCGTAGTTCGCAGTTTGGTCATGGTAGCGCCACAGTCGGGTGAGTAATGCAGTTATGAACAGTTCCCTAACGATATTTTAATACCATTCCGCCTCCCTCCATCGAAAACTGTGGCGGGTAGGATACATTTTGTAAAAAAATACCTTAATTTGGCGTAACGAAAGAATTGGTGCACATTTTGTATCGATTTGATGCGTCCTTCTCGGATCATTCTAAATAAATCGGAGTTCTTCACCAATTTTAATTTTTCTCGATTTCAGCGCCATCTGTTAATGGTACAAAAATGTTTCAGACAAAAATTGATTACTTTGTTTATGGAAAATCCGAATCTTCAATAAAAATGGGGGTTTCCATTTAAGATTTAAAAGTTTCCCCCCGACCCACCCAAGGGGTTGGGGGCTGGGGGGTCACGTGTAGTATCATTTGAAGTCCCCCTTTAAGCTTAAGAACTTGTCTTACCCACTATGTTTACCCGATGTATAGTTTTCGAGATAATCTCACCCGAAACTTCAGATGGACCACCCTGTATTTAAGGAACTGAAGCGGAAAGGAAGAGGAATGTCACGAGGAGATGTCACAGAAAAAAATTAAAATGCTTACTTTTTAAGATCTCCATCACAGGAACTAGATATGAACAAAGAAAGCATTGCTCTGTATGCGTCATAACTTACTTCGTTCCTTAAAAACAAAGTATCTTCTTCCTAACAGATGTTGACAACCACTGGGTAAATGAAGCGTAATTCTAAGTCTTGTTACGGGCTCTGTACCTCGTCCTCACATTGCTCGTCGAAATGTATTTTTACTGCCGTTGTTAATACACTGGACTAGAATTCCGGTGGATTATGGTTCAAATCCCGGTACAACCATTCAGCTTAAGATTTTTCGTAATTTTCTTGAGTCGCTTAACGCAAATTCCGGGATAGTTCCTTTCATAATGGGATGGTCGATTTCTTCCCACATGCTTCCCTAACCCGAGGTTGTGCTACGTCTCTAATGACCGTCATTGAAGGGACGCTAATCCCTAGCCTGCCTACCTTCCTTCCTACCTTTTTGTTTCTTTACCGTTGTTATTCCTTTGTTAGATACATCTCTACTAGATGCCCTGTCTTTCACAGATTTTGAATTTTTATCGAATGATCCTTTCTGATAATTCTGTCCCTAGGATGTCGGTTGTAGCCGCGACGTTCATACTCTCAGACTTCGACGCCTTAGATTCTACGTTGATTCATTCTGTTACTTTACACTGAACAATAAAACTGTAGGATTACATTATGTTTTTAGAACCTATTGCTACACCCAGTTCATTATATTACTTACTCGTAAGAATTACACTTTTCAGATCCTCAACAACATCAATGAAACTCTCTGTAAGTCCATAAATGGGTCTAGTGTCCATAGCGTTACCTTGGAAGTGCTGACGCAACAAGTTTTTCAATCCCAACACCTTAGCATGCTATGGCGAAAAACTCTGGAGACGTTTTCAACTCTTTCTGAATAAAACGGACCTATATGGTTCTAGAGACCTTTTCAAGTCTCATACAGCTATGATGTATATATGCAGACTGAGGCGACGACTGAAGACTTGTGTCAAGGCCAGGATTCGACCTGTCTCTCCTGCTCACTAGGCAGATACGCTAACCATTACGCCGCCTTAACACAGTGGATTCGTACAGCGCCTGTAAGAGCTACGTTTGGACTTGATATTCCCTTGCATAAAACTGTATATACACTCATGATGGATGCTCCGTTACTAGATCGGCCACAACATTAACTCATATCTAGCCATTTTCGCTCCATAGATTTAATTAACTTGTCTTCAAGTCTCAGTACATACCGATCTTTGAAGTGATAGGTAAAGCTATGTGCAAAGCGAAAGTTGGTTCGAGCACTAGCCATGCTCCTATTGGAAGTAGTGTACCGCTGCCTGGCTCCATTCGATGAACTGACTTACCGTGCCTACAATTTAACGTGGACCACGGTGCAACTCGATATTTTTTTCACATGAACGTACGTTGCCAAAATTGAAAGAAGTGGTTGATTGACACTTCGATTCGGATCCACTGAATAAACAAAACATAGGATTCGCACATGTTTACCTCTGAAGGTTTCCCAGAAGCATTTATTATTTCACCATAGCGAAATACTTGATTTGAGTGACTGACTTTTCTAATTTCTCCATTTTTCCTTTTCATTTTCAGTTTTCCTTTCTTTCCTTCGTACATCACGAGTGCCTTTTCCTCGTATGTCCCTGAAACATGTCCCAGTCTACTTACGCCCTGCTGTTATCGCTGGATAGTATCCTTAATTGTGTTGTGATTATTTTCTGCGTATCTTCTGAGAGTAAACAACCAATAGCGACGTGACGCAGTTCTCAACAATACATTCGTCCACACAACGGCCAGTACCGTTGCTGAGCATTAGTCTGCGACGAGACGTTTGGCGAGCGACACGAATGTGTCGGTTCCTAGTCAGCAGGGAAGGAAACCGTGCAATACGGTAATAGCACAGAGCGGTGACAGCAGCAGAAGGTAAGCCGCCAACAAACTTCAGAGTTCTGCCTATCCCTGACAACTGAAACACCGACATCAAATCGATTCACCTTTCTGCAACAGCACCACATAAATTATCACAGCACATATATGTAATGAATATGGTGGATTTGAATGTGTCAGTTTCATTCAGGGTAGTTTGATTTTACAAGTTAGTCATACGAACTTTTTCTTACGGTTTGTCTGAATCAGTTTATGTTGGAGAAAATCATCCATTCTACTACGAAATTACCGTGCCAAGTGCACTCACACATAAAGCAGGGCAGTCAACCGCTCACTTCCGCATCTCCGTTAGTAGAAAAATTTTCTAATCGCCCTCTGGTCCCGCAGTGAGGATAATTTATAAAGTAGGGAAATGATGTCACAAAATTCTTAACGCAGAGTTACAGCAAATTAAAGCATATAATAATAATAAAATTATAAACAGCCGACCAGTTGCAATGGATAAAGAATTCTTTACCTAGGTTTTGAGAAATTTAAATTTGTCTTCTTCAGAAGGTGGCAATTTTACATTAGTATGGACTAATGTACCATCGCCGTTTTTACAAATGTCGGCATAGATCCATTTGTCAAAATTAAAATATTGACAAATGGATCTATGCCGACAGTTGTAAAAACGGCGATGGTACATTGGTCCATACTAATGTAAAATTGCCACCTTCTGAAGAAGACATATTTAAATTAGTTGAAACCTAGGTAAAGAATTCTTTATCCATTGCAACTGGTCGGCTGTTTATAATTTTATTACGTGGAACCGTTGCTGTTGTGCAGCTATGTTTAAAATACATATAATAATAATTATTTACAAAGTGTTTTATGTCAAAACTTTACGAAAACCCAGTGAAAATGTTTTTAAAACCCTTACCGCAGATTGCCCACTACGCAAGCTGGAACGGCTACTAGTGGGCAGTACGTACCAGATTGACAGCCACCGGCATGGATCATGTGACCAGTCGAGTGTATCACCACGGCGTCTTGAAAACAAGCTTTCTCCACGCACGAATCATAAGAAATAATATTTTTTGTAAGAATTTCTAAGGCATTGTAGACGGATTTCATGCATGAAGCTGCATTTTTTCACAAAACTATTTGCTTTTTAAATCATAGGCATCTTAAAAAGTATGGCTATTAAAGGAATGAAATGCGGTTTGAAAGTTTTGCGACTGCAGAAAATAATCACAGCTATGGTCCTTGTATTATGCAGTTCGTATCCTCAATACCAGTACAGTTCGCCCATACATTTTAGGCTTTTCGTCTCTCTTGTACTGGATAGGTAGAGGTCGCATGGCAACTTTGGCGATCAGACGATACTGGTCGCAAAAGGCTTCAGGCCATGCGCGTCATTGCTTAATGCCGGGTTTCATTACGGTAGTAAATAATTTAAAGCACTTGTACATGACCTCTTACAGTGTTGCGTGACCCTTGGTCTTTCACATCGAATAACACCGTCGATAACGAGCTCGTTAAGGACCCAACACGCCAACGACGTATCGCTGGCATTCGGCAACAATACCACCTGCCATTGGTCACTCTCATCAATCCATCACACACGAGCGATTTGCCAAGCCATTTGAACCACCCCTTCGAACGCCAGTATGTCGGCTAGTTCTGTCATGTTTAGCAGCAGCGGCACTTGATTTGCGTATGTCGACTCCTGGCAGAGATACTTTCTTAGGCTAACCCAGAGGAATTATCTACATTACGACGAAAAAGAAGTAATAAGAGGTTCCATTTGTGATCGTGGGATGGTTCTAATCGCGGTATCGATAGTGTTCCAAGAACATTCATATCACTACTTGTCACACCTGCAGATACCGGTATTATCAATACACGTCCACGGATGCAAATTATCGCGAAAGATGCTAATCTGCATCCGGCTGTCCAGGTTTGCTACATCGCACGTGTATTAATGTTGGTAGAGAATTCCGCGGAAATGTTGTCCACACTGTAACATTGTCGCTTCCACCATTTTCCTTGCAATAACGTGAGCAGAGTTTTGTTTTACCGTTTGACTTACATACCACCAAGAGTGCAGTACATTTGTCCTATAACGCAGAAAACGAGACTACCCGAAAAGCCCTCCCGTACCCTCTCAGCAAAAATGCGGTTAGTGTGTACAGGGTACAGGGCAAGTCGCTGCTGTAAGGGCAGAAATTATGCCTGTGAAGACATGCAGCAACTGCTGGTAAGCTGTACCAGATTATTTCATATACAGAACTCTACCGAGAAACTCTCAGAAGTAGTAGTGTGAACGAAAACAAGAAAAAAATTACCAGTAAAAATGCTCTAAAGTGATTCCCTTTAGAGCTATGAGCATTTGTTCATCTTCGTTATTGTGAATTTCCAACTAGATTAGATTAGATTAGTTTCTCGTTCCATAGATCCGTGCTGAGGAAATCCTCGTGGATGTTGAAAGCTGAAATAACAATAGTAATTGTATGAAGATATACAATACATCATTTGTTTCTATTAAAAAATTCGTCAATTGAGTAGAAGGAGTTGGCCACTAGTAAGTCTTTCAGGCTCCTTTTAAACTGATCTTTATTTGTAACTAAATTTTTTATGTTTGCTGGCAAATTATTGAAGATGAGTGTTCCTGAGTAGTGAACCCCTTTTTGCACTAAAGTAAGTGCTTTTAAGTCCTTGTGCAGATCATTTTTGTTCCCGGTATTGTATGTATGAACTGAGCTGTTTGTTGGAAAAAGAGATATACTATTTAGGACACATTTCATTAAGGAGTAAATATACTGAGAGGCAGTAGTTAGTATACCCAGTTCTTTGAAGAGGTGTCTACAGGACGTCCATGAATTTGCTCCACAAATAATATGTATTACACGCTTTTGGACTCTGAAAACTTTTGTTTGACTTGAAGAGTTACCCCAAAATATTATACCATATGACATTATGGAATGAAAGTAGGCACAGTATGCAAGTTTTTTCGTTTTTACGTCGCCTATGTCAGCTAACACTCGAATTGCAAATTCGAGGTGTTTCTGCAGTTCTGTGGTGAGCTCCTCCCAACTGACTTTATTATCAAGTTGTAATCCCAGGAATTTAAAATTGTCAACCTCTTCTATCTGTTCTTCTTCATACTTTATGCATATGCTGGGTGGAAACCTCTTACAGGTTCTGAATTGCATATAGTGAGTCTTTTCGAAGTTTAATGTCAGTGAGTCGGCTTTAAACCATTTATTAATATCCATGAAAATATCATTAGCAGATCTTTCTATAACTACACTCGACATACTCTTTATTGCAATACTTGTGTCATCTACAAACAAAACGAACTCTGCTTCTGACAGTGTAACTGATGAGAGCTCATTAATGTACACAAGAAAAAGCAATGGCCCTAAGATTTATTCTTGTGGGACACCAATGTAATTTCTTCCCATTCTGTGATGACTGATGACTTAATTCACTAGTCCCTTGCACTGACACCCTTTGTTTCCTGTTAGCGAGATATGACTTGAACCATTTTGCAGCACCGCCCGTGACACCATAGAATTCTAATTTATTTAAAAGGATGTTGTGATTCACACAATCAAATGCCTTTGACAAATCACAGAAAATACCTGCTACTTGTAATTTGTTATTTAATGAATAAGTACGTATTCACTGTAGGTGTAAATAGCCTTCTCGATATCAGAACCCTTCAGAAATCCGAACTGTGTTCTTGATCATATGTTATTTGTGGTCAGATGGTTGAGAAGCTGCCTGTACATTACTTTTCTAAAATTTTTGAGAATGCTGGCAAAAGTGAAATCGGTCTGTAGTTTGATGGTATCTCTTTATCCCCTTTCTTGAATAGAGGCTTAACAACTGCATATTTCAGCCAATCAGGAAATGTCCCAGTTATAATTGACTGGTTACACAAGTAACTTAGAATCGTACTAAACTCACAAGAACATGCCTTAATTAACTTTGTTGATATTTCATTGTAACCATTAGAATGCTTTGTTTTTAAAGATTTTATTATGGAAGACATATTCATATACCTGAAGCTATTTGTAAAGGCTAGTTTTAGATATTCAAGGTCATTATTTATTGATCCTGACAATCCCATTGTATCAGTAACGGATATAAAGTAATTGTTAAATAGATTTGCCACACTATGCCCATCGATTACTAAAGTGTCATCTACCCTTAATGCTATTTGCTCCTGTTCCTTTCTGGTTCTACCAGTCTCCTCTTTCACTGTATCCCATATTGTTTTTATTTTGTTCCCTGACATTGCTATCTTCTTCTCGTAGTGCATTCATTTAGATGTCTGAATTACTTTTTAAAAATATTTTACAGTATTCCATGTATTTAGCTAAATCATCAGCGTTGGAGCTATTCTTCGTCGACAGATACATTTTCCTTTTTGTCTTACAGGAAATCTTTATTCCTTGTGTAATCCATGGTTTTATTATAGACTTCTGTTTAATTTGAGTAACTTTTAGAGGAAAACAGTTTTCAAACATGGTACTGACATTGTTCATGAATGTGTTATATTTTTCATTCATGTCATGAGCACAAAGAACATGTTCTTATAGCTCTTAAAGTATGCTTTACACAGCCCATGTTTGCTGGACATATTTCGATCTTTTAGTCCAATACACCAAGGAAAGAGCTTGCAGTAGATGAGTTGAACAAGTGCTAATAACTCTTAAATATGCAGTTTCCACGATCGTCAGCCGTCTTCAGACCACCTCGGCCTAGTTACTGTGTAACGCGTAAACTTTGTCGTTGTGTATGGTTGTCTCAACATTTTTTTTAAAAAAAAGTATTTCGTAATGGTGAGGCGTTCATATATAGTGCCGAAATTGACAGCTACATTAAGAATAACCTGAAAATAATCTGAAGTGGCCGACAGCGACCGAAATCAGTAATCTCCTGTATTAAATCGTAATTGTCCCTGAAACAAGTAATTACCTATAATAAGTTCCGATAGACTCACACAGCACGTGTACCGATACCGTCCTACTCTTGGTAGTGCCGAACGCAGTAGAAATTGATGAGCTTTTATGGAAGAGTCCACTTGAGGTTTATTTGAACGGTGAGCTCGGCCACTGCATATGTCGCTTGGCCTTTCATACCGCAGCATTTGAACGCTACTTTGGTCAATGCCGTGTGGGGCTACATGTTTTCCTCCGACGGCTGTTCAGTGTTTCTGTCACTCTCGCGCTACACTTCCCCTCTCGAGACACGAACAGTCTACGAACTTCACCTTTCCAGAAACACTTTTCCCAAAGTTAGCGTTCATCTCTTTTTGAAACTGGGCTAGACCACTTTCATTAATTATTGGGACCATCTTTATCGACTGGCCTATTAAAGCTCACGCTCACAGGAGATCTTGCATACACCTACCTTACGTAGCATTAGATCCTCTATCATAAGAGAGGCTCCTCCCCACAAGTTGGCCAAACCAAGACATCAGACCAAAGTTTTGAATTGTTTAAGCTTTGTCTTAAGAAACTGGGTCACGGTGTTATTCCGGAGTTCTGCAGGTTAATACACTTCATCAAACCGTCTACTATGAATAGAATTTAACAAACCAGCATTCGTGCAAAAGAGAAACATGTATAACAAATATAAATTTAAGTGTTAGTCTTCCCTGAAAGTGTTTATTTGGGAGATAGCCTTCTATGAGCCAAATGTGTAGAAGAAAAATTACAGACAAGAGAAGAATTTAAGCTTTTGAAATGTGATGCAGTAGTGGTATAGTAGTTACGCAGATATATATGGAGGTTAGACTTGCGTGAACAACTGCATCAGATCAGTCTTTGTACTGATAACTATGATAAAAGTTATTACAATGGGACCATTAGAGTTTTTTCCTAGTCACATGATTCAAAATTAGATCTTCGACTTTTCGAGAGAGGTTGCTTTCACAGATTAGACCATCCGAGCATTGTATCAGCCCCAATCAATTTACGACTGCGTGCTGAAAAGTAATTCCTCCGAATTTTTATGTGAAAATTCCTAAAGCTTATTAAATAAAGCAAACATTATTAACATTCTACGTCTTTATTCTTCATCTCTACATATTTATTTCTCCACATAGTTAGCCTGGAATACATAAAATATATTCGCAGCTGCAAATATGGACAAGCATGAGGCGTATAATTGAATGACGAGAGTGAAAATTTGTGCCGGACCGGGACTGGAGCCCGGATTTCCAGTTTATCGCAAGCGGTCGCCTTACCATGAGGCTATTCGAGCACGGCTCCGGGCCAGACCCAACCACGCATATGTCGTCAACCATGTATCTACAACCACTGCATCGTACTTCTTAACAAGAGAGGCAGTGCAATATCGTATCATGTAGTCACCCTAGCGACGAACACTTCTCCCAAGGAGTGAACAGTTTGTTGTTAGCGTCACTAGAGAATGTTTGTCTTTCTTGACAGAGCGACAACCTCACCTCTGCTTGCACCAATTCACCACTACCAAAGTGGAGTCTTCGAAAGTTTTCTTTAATCGGATGTGGCCAAGTCGGGACTCTGTAGAGAATGATCGATGACAGTGAACGCTAGGGTGGCGGCTAGTTGCAGACGTCGCAGCGCTCGCGTGTGGTCTGGCATTGTCATGCTGAAGCAGAGAGTGCTTAACGTGTGGAAACTGGATTATAGCACACTGTTTCTCAACCACCGACATATAACTACGTTACACACCGCCATGTTACACGCTAAAACAGTTCGGAGCCTCCTAGTGGCAGAGGGCTGCAAATA
This sequence comes from Schistocerca serialis cubense, assembly GCF_023864345.2. Classification (NCBI taxonomy): domain Eukaryota; kingdom Metazoa; phylum Arthropoda; class Insecta; order Orthoptera; family Acrididae; genus Schistocerca; species Schistocerca serialis. The sequence continues at coordinate 520,980,440 of NC_064638.1, forward strand.
TGTAGACGTGAAGAATGAAAATAATGTAGAATGTTAATAACATTTGGTGTTTTAAAGAATTTCTCTCTTCCATTTGATTAGTGCAGTGCGTTGTGGTGGCGTTAAGCCAACTCCTTCTGTTAACTAATCGTTGTTGCACTATTCCTAAGTAACTGGAGAACTGCTGAGAGAATACACATCCTCCTGGATAAAAAAAAAAAAAAAAATGTCCAAAGAAATTCAATAATTTTAAGATACTGTTTCACGTTTGTGAAAAGAACAACAGTTTATTGTAATCTACCGAAGTTACCGTCAAATTACATTTGGGTTCTATATTTTCGATATGAGGCTCTTTGGTACTACGAGCAAACACCAACTGTCAGTTACACACATTTTCTGAAGACTGCTGTGCAATGAGGTGAACAAAATGAGACCAGTGAGAGTGGCAGGTGATTTCTTTTCGTGTGACAAGATTCTTTTGTGTTGTTACTGCGACCAGGACGGTCGCGGGGTAGCAATGACGGAATTCGCGACCGCACCCGCGGAGAGGCCCGCGAACAACAATACAACGGAAGAGGAGGGACGCGACGAACGTAGGACGAAACGAATACAAGACCGAACAACAGTCACAAGGAAACAAACTCGTACGCGAACCAGGAAGTAAGCAGTCTAGCGCAAAGCGAGGTGTAAACCGACGTAAGCGAGATTAGACTGACTGGATGAGCTTTTTTTTTTCTTTATTGAATTTCAATTCCCCCCCCGATGGGGGCGGGCTGGCAGCAACTTAGTATGCCGCTCTTCAGCCTACAGACTTTGTTAAAAAGATGGAGAGAATAAATAATAAAAACAGGTGATAAAATCGGAGACTTAGAGTAACATGGTGGAAAAAAAATCGTGGAACTTAAAACAAAGAACAGAGGGAGGATAAAATACGTACGAAGCAGACAGGTAAAACAATAGACAGACAATTAAAAAACACGGCAACAGTCTGGTTTCTGTTCGCAAAAGATATAAAATTCACACCTAGCGACAGCATGGTTTCTGTTCGCAACACGAGAAAGACGAACAACACTGAACAGTCACTGAAACACTGCACTAAAAAGTTGGCAAATGTGACATACCACAGCCGAGAGCAGGTGGGGGGAAAACTGGACAGATGATGGGAAAATAAAAAAGGGGGGAAGGAGAGGAAAAGCGAAGAGGGGGAGGCGGGAAAGGAGCCGATGGAGGATGAGGACCCATAAGAGGGGTGGGGGGTGCTGGGCAGACACGACAGGGAGTGGGGAAGGCAGAGGAGGGGAATACAAAAGGGCTCGGGGGGGGGGGGCAGAGGGGGGTAGGGAGAGGTTTGGTGGGGAGAAAACAGGATGGAAGGGGGGGAAGAGGGAGCCCAGGGAAAGGACAGAGGAGAGGAGGGGGGGTGGGGATCAGAGTTGATAGGAGGGAAAAATGGAGGGAGAGAGGGCATCATCCGGGAGGGGGAGTTGATGGGAGCCACCTTGGGAAAGGAGATGAAGGGTGTAGAGATGGCGGGTAGGGGGACTGGCTGAGCGAGAGGCAAGCGGTTAAGTACGCTATCGGAGGCGCCGCTATTGGCCGCTGGGACCACGTGTTCCACTTTGGCGCCCCAACACTAAAAGCAGGCCAGGAGCCGCGCGCCGCCACAGCTTAAGGCGCGATGGTGCAGAGACCTCTATGGGTCTTCGACGTCCATGACGTCTGGCGCGGATTCAAATTCCGTGGCGCGCGGTACCAGAGTTTGCTTCATTGACTAACAGACTGGTAAAAGTAGTAAGTCCGAGTCACCTACATGATTTCCCACTAAACGTCAATTCTCATAAGAAAGTCGTGGAGCCCACTTTACTTGGTAAAGGTAAATCTGACTGGACAGCGGTCTGGCTGCAAGTAGAGAAAAGCCTTTCTAACTGCTGCAGCTCTACGAAGGAGAAAGTGGCGGGTGGAAAGTGAGGGTACCAGCGTGCCCTCGCCACGGCCACCTCCTATCCACGGTATATGTCCCACAGGTACACGTTTTCATAGCAGCCTCATTGGACCTGGGGACGTCCTGGAGGGACTGGAAAGAGAAGAAATCCCCAGCCCTATCTAGGACTGACCTGGGGACGTCCAATGCTAGAGTCCAGGTGTCTGCCTGGAGACCAACACGACCACTTCCTGAATAGCATAGCTTTACAATTAAATTATTAATTTCAGCAAGGGACTTGAGAGAGAGGTACTCTACTGTAATGGACACACGGAATGGCATAGGCCATATACTATTTTAACGTATATCATATATATAAATATATGTTTACTATAGAGAGGATACATTTTTAACGTATATCTCAGAAAATGCCTGTCCAATTTACATCAAATTTTACTGAATACTCTGAAGAGGATTCTGTGCAACATGGGCTACATATGTTTATTGTACGGGGTGTTCAAAAAGTCTCTCCGCAGTGCCGTATGATTGTTAGCCGCGCGTTCCGTATGCCACAGTGAATACACCAAAATGAAACTCACTGCAGTATCGTTGTGCATTTATTGTTTCGTTGAAAAATATGGGACCCACAATCCGACGTCTAGAAACTGCAGTCCAAACTCCTGTTTTCACAGAATGAAGTGGTTCCTCACGAATACACAATGGATTTACAGTACACCACATACGAGAATTTGCGAGTTCATGTACCCGGCTAAATGAAACCACGCCTCATCAGTGAAAAACATTTCATTAAGAATAGCACTTCCATTTTTTGAACGAAATTTTTGAACCATCGACAATAATGCAGTTTCCTGCCATGATCAGTGTTTTTCAATTCTTGCACGACTGTCACTTTGTATGAGAAAAGTTTTAATTTTTTCCTTACAGCTGTGTGAGCGTTCCGACACTAGCATCGATTTCCTGGGCGAGTTTTCTTACTGACTTGTTCGGACTCGTGGACATTTTATCGGACATATCGACTTGTTTATCCTCAGACAAAACGCTAGGACGACCACTTCTCGGTGCACATGTCACTTCGAAATTTGTTAATCAAATCTCGCACAGTATCGCGATGTGGGAGTGTTGTCTCCGGGAAAACTGAATTAAATATATTAACTGAAACTGTGTATTTACAGCCAGCTTTGAACCTTGGTTCGACTAAAAATACACGTTCTTCGATGGTTAGCGTTTTAACACTGACAAAAACGAAACAAACGAACAAAGGAACTAAACTTGAATGTTCACGTCAACACGTAAGACACACACCAATGATACTACTTACGCTGGCTGAGATAAACGAAACAGTGGAATGTTGGGAGAGTCCACTTGAAGGGAAGTAACCCAGGCAGGCGAACAATCATACGGCACGCGCGGCTAACAATCATCCGGCACTGCGGAGAGACTTTTTGAACACCCCGTATATGATACATAAATGTATATGTAGTGTACAGATGGGTAACGTTGAGAATGAGCAGGTGGAAGAGATGGACAAAGGGAGGGAGAGGAGGAGGGCAGAGAGAGGGGATAGAAGGAGGTTAAGAGTTATAGCCAATTGCGATATATGTTTTGCAATTGCGAAGCATTGCCCGGTTTGCGAGCTCAACTATACAGAATGGTTTTCAAAAACTTTCAGCTTTAGCTATCGCCTATTGCGCCGCTGGAACGCGATGTACAGACAGGTGACTGACCTCCTTCTGGTCGCGGAACTTCCAGCGCAGGTACTCGGCCCTGTTGATGACCTGGCCGCGGCCCTCGCCGTACATCAGCACGCCGAACTGCTCTCGGATCAGCTTCTCCACCTGCAACGAGTCGCGCTCTCGTTCATCATCCGTCCAGTGGTAGAGCCGAAACACAGTAGCCGCAAGCAACGGACTGTGCAGGCAGTCCATTGGCATTGTGAGTGAAAGCTGTTATCATAAGTACGCTAGATTCCCAAGAAATAGCTTTCAGTACCATTAAAGAAGATCGTTGAGAACAAGAAAATATGGGATGATAAGGGTAGGAGAGGCGGGAATAAATAAGAAACATCCAAATTGCTTGATACCCCACCTTAACGTCCTTGGTTTTTTTTCTTTTGTGTATCATTTACCTTTCATCAGAAACATTACCAGATGCTATGATTTGCTACCCAGCAAATACATATATAACAAAAGGAAGTGAAATACAAGAGGTTGACAATGAGAGTACAGCACAAAACTAGTAAAACTCCGAAACAAGTCTTAATTTTAAATGCGAATGGTGTTAAAACATGGCTGAAATAAAAATAATAAACTGGCTGCTTTGCTTTTTTAAATTCCGTAATTTAATTTTTGTTGTAACTGCTCAGGCCAAGTACAAAGTCGAATAATACTAATTACTTGGTGTTAAATCGAGAGCGTTCTGTGGCCATCGAAGAAAAGTTTAGACCAATTACAGAGCCATAGCATGGTCATTTACTAACGGAATCATGTAAACAATGTACAGAGAGATCTAAAGAAGCTTTGTATGGTCCAAAAAGATGCCCATTTTGAAAGGAGAGATTTTCTCAAATTTCATCAGGATTTTAACTGTTAATAAACTATAGTTTAAAACCGTGGCAGATTTATTGGTGAAAAACTTCTTTTATCGACGAATTTCTTTCTGGAACAACATTATCTGTTTTTCATTTATCTTGCTCATAAGAAGAACTACGCCTCGTCTTTTACAACTGAATTTATGTTGTTGGCTTCAATCAAACATAGTGTTGGGTATCTGCTGCTGTATGCGGAGCAATAAAAGAAATTATTTTTTGCTTGACTACCAGTATTTTGTTTTGAGAAACGTACTGTTCCATAGCAATATTTTTAGATTACCTTAACATTCACAAATTTACAAAAAAGAAGCATGTAGACTGAGGACATACTTTTGCGTCCCCTATCATTGTGTGTCGATTGGTTCGACAGTAAGCACCTTTGGGGCCGAACTTTTTGGATAAGTTTTCAGTTAGCTGAATGTCACAACCTTGCTGTTCTCTGGATTTGGTCATTCTGCTGAAAACCTTACTGTGCACCGCACTTCACCCTGCTGGTACGTTAACTGAAAGATCGTGGGAACAGTACAGACTAGCGACTGAAAGGAATTCTCCACTCGGCAGGGAGATTGGATGCTCCTTTCCTTATTAAAACACTGCCAGTTTTCCTCAAACAACAGACCTTCCTCAGTCAGAAATGTTATTAATGCCGGAGGATGGCCTACTGTTTGACCAAAACTGGTGATGTTTCAATGAAGAAAACATATATTTCTCTTGCAGCAAACCATGATTTTTGAAGACATAGTTTTATTTTATGACCATCTGTATGAAACTGTCTTCTTCAGGGTGACCATGTCCTTTCTTCTGTTATACGGTAGGACTGACATGTGCGATTTATTCCTGTATGCGAATTCCTTATACAGTATCATGCATGTGATTTGGGTACATTGACTCTGCAATGTTCTTATGTGTTCCTTTATTAAAGTGTCTAGCAGTCATTCTAATATATCTGGAGTTGCAACTATTACTTTTTAGTTCACATATCCTTGAACCTTTATACCTATCTTTCTCGAGTGTCATTGTTGTTTTGTTAATTTTTAGTGTACTAATTATGTATTTCCCACATTGTGTTAGTATCAGGATCAGAAACTCAATAAATTCGTAATTTATTAATTAAGGTTTCCAGCAGAGTTTCATAAAACATATTTATTAGTGATTAGTTTCGAACATTTTCGTTCATTCTCAAACCACCTAACTACATTAAAAGGTATAAGTTATTAACGAAACAAGAAATACAAAATTTTCAAGTGTTTTCTATGCACAGATTACAGTAGTGCACTAAATCTTTAATGACATACTTGCATTTGTAATGTTTGACTGTAAGATATTTGTTTTTACAATCATTTTCAGAAAAAAAACAGAATACCTTGAACGACTAGAGATAGGACGTTCATATTCACAGGACATGTACATTAATATGTTCTGCAGAAATGATTAGCGTTTTAGTCACCTAGATTCAGCACGTATCCTGTTGCCTAATAGACAAAGGGTCCGCCATGGGCCCTCATAATTTGTTCCATGCGTGGCATCGAAGGGTATAAGGCACGAACGGCGTCCTGTGGTATAACCATCCATGCTGCATTCACTTGGTTTCAAAGTTCATCTGTGGTGGCTGGCATTGGGTAACGGATCGCACCCGTCGTTTCACCATGTCCCACGCATCTGCGATTGGCGACAAGTCCGTTGATCTGGCGGACCGGGCTAAAGGCTGACATCCTGTGTCACAAAGAAGGCACGTGGTCGTGCATTGTCTTGCAGAAAAATGGCGTCTGGAGTATTGTGCAGAGAAAGGGTATTAGTGTAGATTGCAATATGTCACCCACGTAATTCACACTGGTTACAGTGCCATGGACACGCACCATAAGGCCTTGAGCTGACGCTGTATGTCTTGTGCGAAAGCAGTCATTGTCATGCCGCTGCCCCTGTCTGCGGCGAACAAATTTAGAAGCTGTATTTGTCCGAAAACACTATCTGATGCCATTCCTGTCCCCAGTGACGTCTTCCACGCACCATTGCCTTCTAGCATCTAGCAAACATAGGTGGAGAAGTGGACGACGCGCATGTAGCCCATGCCGTAATAACCGGCTACGGACTGTCACTCCTGATAGTGAACGATGAATTACACTGTTCCACTGTTGCGCCAGGGTCGAGGAAATGCCATTCGGATGAGGTGTCGATCTTCTTGAGGGGTGGTCTGGGTGGTGTGACCTGCCCCATTTTATCGTATTCTACAGCCTTCCGTGAACCATTCTGCGCACACCCGTACTCTGCCGATTCACTTTGTATCACACGAGCACCAATTTCCCGGATGGATGCATCACATACTCTTATGTCAATAATGTGCCTGATTTGGTGGTACGATTCGCGCATACGTCTTGGATCATCCTGCACGTCTGCATCCCACTGATCCATTACCTTCAGTTTTCAGCCACAACGAGAGCCGCATGCACATTTTACCAGTAGGTGGTATTGCCCCGATATCGATGTTTACCTTGAACCCGCGGACTGAAATGATTCAAATGCTAACCATTTCTGCAAAATATATTAATGTTGTTGTCCCGTGAATATGAACGTCCTATCTCTAGTCGTTCAAGGTGTTTTGTTTTTTCTGAACATGAGTGTACATCAGATAGTTATAGGAAATATTATTTGTCTGCATTAAAATTGTCTTAGTACATTCAAAATTCGATAGGGGTCTCTAGTTGCTTGTACATAAAAGTTTGACAGGAGCCTTCAGTTGTTTATTATGTGTTCATACGCTTTGTCTCTCCAGAGGTCATAATGTTACAACTAAATACACATATAATGTTTCGAAAAAGGTCACAGCTATTGTCGAATTATTTTATAAATTACTGAGGTCATCACCCAGCTGCTTTAATGAATCAAGAATCATTTTTTAAAAAAAAGAAATTTTTTAAAATTTGGACTGCCCGTTCATCGGTCGCCTGGCTCGTTTATCTCCCGTTTATACGTTTCCCATTCTTCAACTATGTCTAACTTTATTCCTTTAGGTGCCACGTGTAAAATTTTCATAGTATTTTCAGTACTACTTGCTGAATGTTTTGTGTTTCGCAGGTTATGACCGAAAGCAGTCTATATTATTTGACTGATGTGTTCCTTGTATATAGTTATAAAATTTCGATAGTTTAGTCTACATAAAAACTATCACATGTTCAACATTGTAGGCTTTACACTTCAGATTCATTATAATTATTTCCACGTTTTAAAATTTTATGTCTTAGTTTAAATGTTGATTGATATGCTGTTCGAAATGTTATTTAGTACTGATTAGGGAAAGCATACACTAAGTTAGCAGTAATATGGCCATAATATTTCAATTTAGCGAACGGTTTCTCTTCTTTACGTGGACTTTTTTCACTTTCGCATTTTTTGAGAATCTAAGATCTTCACTGATACAGTATCTATGTATTTAGTTGTAACATAATGATCTCACGAGAGACAGAGCACCTGGACACATAATAAACAACTAAAGGCGCTTGTCAGTGTTCTATGTATCGAATTTTGTACCAAGACGTCGTAATACAGTCAGATAACATTTGTTATATGGATCTGATGCAAAAACAAATTATTTATTACTTACAAACATTAAAAATGGAGGCATGTCATGAAAGATTTATTGTACTACTGTGGTCTGTGCACACAAAATGTTTGAAAATTTTGTATTTCATGTTTCGTTAGTAAAATTGTACCTTCGAATATAGGTAATGGTTTCGGAATGAACGAAAATGTTTAAAACAGGTCACTAAAAAACATTGTATGCAACTCTGAGGGAAACCTTAATAAATTACAAATGTACTATTTGTTTTAAAGGCTACTTTTTTAAAATTCAGGTTTAAAGATGTTGCTACATAAGTAGGCTGTGATGTGTTGTGTGCTCCACGTCCTAGAGTGCCCGCCGCTACGCACCTCGGCCTGGCCGCCCACGTTGTAGGCGTCGACGAGCTCGCCGCCCTTCTTGTAGTCGGCGAGCCGGTAGAGGAGGCAGCCGTCGCAGCCGGACGCCTGCGAGATGACGCGGTCCAGCACGGAGCCGTCGTTGGTGGCGGCGTCCCCGGAGCCGCCGCAGCAGCGCGACGCCGACCAGCCCATGCGGTCCGCCTCATCCTCACCCTCCTGCGGGGAAACCGACTCAGCTCACTGGCCGCCCCCCCCCCCCGCACTAGGCAGCCCTGCACGACAGCTGCGCGACACACACGAGCGAACACTGTGAGCGCGAGGCCAATACACGATACGAGGCCTGTTCAAGAAATACTGGAACATTCGTAATTTCGCGCCAATGGTGTATTGAGTAGAAAGTTGTGTCCCACAGTTTGCGAAATTCGAGATAGCAAATTTAGGGGGTGTATTGGTACGTAAGAAAAGCACTGACAAAAAAACATTAGCGCGACCGCTGTAAGCGTCCGCAAAAGATGTATTTTACTATGACGGAAGGCGGTAACAAATGAGGGAAACCTCGTTTAATTTTTTGTCAATTAATAGAGGGACTCTGTCTTTAGTTCTCGAGTGGAGAAGACGTATTTTTGTAAGATGGTGGTAGCCATTTGTGTTGGCTCTGAGCACTATGGGACTTAACATCTGTGGTCATCAGTCCCCTAGAACTTAGAACTACTGAAACCTAACTAACCTAAGGACATCACACACATCCATGCCAGAGGCAGGATTCGAACCTGCGACCGTAGCGGTCACGCGGTTCCAGACTGAGGCGCCAGAACCATTTGTGTTGTCTGAATAATAATTATTATTGTAACAAAACCGAGGAGCTATTCAGTTATCTTCAGCGCAATACGTAAACGTCATGTCACGAGTGCTGCCTGTATCATGTCACGAGTGCTGCCTGTATCTGAAGAATAAGTACGATAAATGAAAAATACGTTATATTCACAGCCAAGAATGATAAATTTTGTGCCGGACGAAGAAGAAGTATTTACACCGAAGTGTGTTAATCGCAACAACATGGAAGTAAGTTCACGTTAAAACGGACTCAAAGGAGAGAAAGTATAAAAATGCAAAATTCGGGCATTAATTGAAAATAATTGATTTTTGGTAAAAAAATTAATCTGTTTATTTATGTACCTTTTATTAATGTCTATATTAGCACCAGGGGCAACGCGTCTGCATTAAATTTTGCGTGAAACTCAATACAGTTTTTACAGAGACACACCAAATGATGAATGCTTAAGCCGTACTCGGTGTTACGAATGGTTCACACGGTTTAAAAATGGCCAGACGGAATTTAAAGGTGACCCTCGTTCAGGACGCCCTTCGGCGTCTACCGACGACGCTCATGTTAGGTACGTCAACGAAATTGTGCATGCCAATCGAAGACTGACTGTCTGAAAGACTGCAGAACACTGTAAAATTTCAGATGGATCGTGTCATGATATTCTGACACAGCATCTTGGAATGCATCATGTTGCCGCCAACTTCGTCCCACGGCTCATCAACGAAGACTAGAAAGACCTTCGCTTCGCAATATTGAAACGCTATTGGAGCCCACAAATAAGATGTTCCTTATGAGAATCATAACTGGTGATGAGACATGGGTCTACGGTTATGATGTTGACACCAAGGTTCAATCTTCACTATAGGTCAGGAAAGGGTCTCCAGCTCGTCAGGTAAAATGTCAAAGCCATGCTCATAGTTTCCTTTGACTTTCAAGGATAAGTTCATCACGAATTCGTGGCACAGGTACAATATGTTAATCGATGATATCATCGGGACATGTTGCGACGCCTGCGAGAAAATGTGAGAAGGAAACAGCCTCTGGAACCGCGCGACCGCTACGGTCGCAGGTTCGAATCCTGCCTCGGGCATGGATGTGTGTGCTGTCCTTAGGTTAGTTAGGTTTAAGTAGTTCTAAGTTCTAGGCGACGGATGACCTCAGGTGTTAAGCCCCATAGTAATCAGAGCCATTTGAACCATTTGAAACAGCCTGAAATGTGGCGAGACAATTCATGGCTCTTGCATCACGACAACACACCTGCACATTCATCCCTGTTGGTAGGTGACTACTGCACAAAAAACGAAATCACTGTGAGCCATTCTCCATACCCTCCAGACCTGGTCCCTGCGGACTTCTTTTATTTCCAAAGTTGAAAATCCCATTGAAAGGATGAACATCTGCAACGATAGACCAGATAATGGAAAATTAGCAGACGGCGCTTCGCACGACCCAGGAAGAGGCGTATCAAGAGAACTTCCGGAAGTGGAAACGGCATTGGGAGCGGTGTATCAGCTGTGGAGGAGAGTATTTCGAAGGATACCATGCACAATAAGTAAAAGATAAACGTAGAAAAATTTTGAAGACAAAGTTCCGAAATTCCTCCTACACTCCATCATCAAAGTTATTAGACGATCCAAAAGTCAAAGAGTGCTTACGGACAGACCTCAATTCAGTATAATTGGGAAAAGAGCAAAATGGAAAGAGAAGAGGTGAGTCGTCATATGTATGGACCATGAATGAATGTCAGGATGGATGTCGCCGCATATTCGCGTGGAGGCAACTGGTAATCGAATACAAACGAGGTCGGTGAAGGCGGGGTCCTCACTTGGGGAGGTAACATCACAGTTGCAGGTGTAACCTTTACTTCGCCATCCTTCCAAAAAAATTCCGAAGATGATTTTATTCCTGGCATAAGTGGCGTCAGCGCAGTAACTACGGTGGCGGCTTGAACTAACAAGAGCAAGCAACAGATGTACATTCGAACATTGAGTTATAAGCAGGTGGTGTTAAGTAGTGGACGTGTAGGCGTACCGTCTCAGTATTGTTGCTTCATAAATCGCGTCGTAGCAACATCTCTAAATGGAATATTCGAGACACTCTCAGAAATCTTTTGAAGAATATAAAAGTGTGTCCAGAATTTGTACAGCACCCTTTCATTCCGAAATAAAAACAATGACGTGTGGATGCCTCTCGCCACTTGATTAAAATGTAAATGGCGAACATTTCTTTTCCGGATACAATCACCGATGGTTAGACTTGGTGTTACCAGTACGAACCTACCACAAAAGGGCGAGGTGCAGAATGTTTCTCTGATGGTTCGCCAAGACCGAAGAAGGCGCGAATGTGAAGAGTGAGCTGAACAACATCGCAAACGTGGATTTTTCTAACAGTCACGTGGTCGTATTGCCTCCCGCCGAACTTGGTATTGCCAATATTAAAACCAATATTTTAACTTTTCCCTATTTTTTTATCAATCCAGTCTCGAAACTTTTTGCACAAACGGGTTTACGCTGCAGCCCAAGGGAATATATATACTGCAGTTACATGTAGGACTTCTTAAGATGTAGTGTTGGTGCAGGTGATAATAGAGCTGGCCTCACGGATGAGTTTCTCACAGCTTAACATACCAACAGCATGGCTGACCAGCGAAGTTTGTGGCTTTGAATAACCGGTCTAGTAACGCGTCTTCCATCCCTCCACTCAGATATTTCTCAGCAGTCGATGGACTGACAACCGAACTCTTAATCACGCAGTGGAGACCATGCTTCTTCACCTCTTACACTTCCTTTTTCGACGAGAGTACAGCACCATAAGACATTAGAGCGAAGACAGGTAAAATCAGTCAGCTTTCAGGCGCCTTCAACTGTAGAGTCTGTTAGTGATTGTGAAACGTCCCCTTGGAAAAATTAGTGAATTACTGTGCTGATAAATCCCTTACGTTATTTGATTTTCAAACAACTGAGCAGAACTGAACGTACTCAGACATTTCGCTCTTTACCTATTCTGATCAACACTAAACTGAGACACACAATATTTTTAGCGCAACGGAATCTGACTTCCAATAATCCCTACAAAACAATGGCCCTGACTAACATTAACCTATACCTTTCACAAATCATTTACCTCACAAAAATCTTCGTTTACTCGAACTACTGCAATACAGCGAGCGCCACTACTGCCAGCTAAATAAAAGATTCAAACTACTGAAGGCACTAACTACTGATAGGCATAGTTAGTAAATGAAAGATTTTGATAGAGAACAAACAATGTATTTACCTTAATAGTGTTCAAAAGTCATAATATATATAGCAGTTCATGACATCCATTCTTACAAATGTACTGTTTCTGATGGACACACGTCCAGAACATCCGCTCTCAAAAATCCGCCATCTCACTTCCCCACATCCACCACTGCTAGAGGCTCACCTCCAATTGCGCAACGCTAAGCGCTGTTAACAGCCAACTGCCCAACACTACAATAGCAAATTCCAACAATGCCACCCAGCCACAGACTGCACACAGCACAGCCAGTGATTTTCATATAGAGCGCTACATGGCGTTACCAATTTAAAAACCTAAACAGCCTACTTGCAATGCTGAGTCTAGTGGTTTAAGAAGACCTGTAACATGCAACTTCTATTTTTGGTTCTTATCAATATAAACACTGAATACCTTATCTCTCAATTATTGCCGGGCCTTACGCGGTACAGAGCTGCATATTCTTTTTTGTCCTAGATTAATGACAGACAGTCGACCGAGCACTACATCTATAGTGCGCAAGCCACCTTATGGTATGTGGCGGAGGGCACTGAGTTTACCAGTCACTCACCCTTTTCTTGCTCCAATCGCGATTGGTTCGCGGGGAGAACGATTGCTAGTAAACGTCCCTGTAAGCTCGAATCTCTGTAATTTGACCTCCATGGTATTTTCGCGAGTTATACATGGGAGAAAACAATGTATTGGTTCACTCTTCTAGCAATGTACGACCTCCTATAACAGTAAACCATTTTGTGATGCAGAATGTCTTTCTTGCAGCGTTTGCCACTGAGTTTGCAGAGCGTCTCTGTGACGCTTTCTAAATGAACGCTTACTAAATGAACTGTGACGAAACGTGCTGCTCCTCTTTGGACCTTCTCTATATCCTCTGTCAATCCTATCTGGTACGGATACCAGACTCACTAACAAAATCAGGTAATGGTCGAACGAGGATTTTGTATACCACCTTCTGTGTGGGTAGACAACGCTTCCAGAAGATTCTTCTAATGAATCTGTCTGACATGTGCTTTAACTGCGATTACTTTTGTATGGTCATTCCACTTTAAATCACTTTGTCAGCACAGTCCCGTGACGGCTTCAACTGATTGTTCTGCAATCGTGTGATCAAACAATAACGGACGGGTCTCTCTATCTATTTATGCGCCACACATTACATTTGTATACGTGTATAGTTACCAATCGCTGCACTAAGTGGCTGGCTCTGAGCACTATGCGACTTAACTTCTGAGGTCATCAGTCGCCTAGAACTTAGAACTACTAAAACCTAAGTAACCTAAGGACACCACACACATCCATGCCCGAGGCAGAATTCGAACCTGCGACCGTAGCGGTCGCTCGGCTCCAGACTGTAGCGCCTAGAACCGCACGGCCACTCCGGCCGGCCCGCTGCACAAAGTGTCGATCCCCTGTAGGTCTTCATTCCGCCACGACATTTCAGCATTGTGTATTATCTTTATACGACAGCATCATTCCGAAATCCTGACGGAACTTCCGACGTTGTCAGATAGGTCATTTATACATACCGTATTGTGAAAACAATGGCCCTACAACATTCCTTTGGGGCACACACAAAGTTACTTTTACGTCTCAAGATTTCTCGCCGTTGAAAATGACATGCTGTGTTCTATTTGCTAGAAACTCTTCAGTCCAGCCACACAGCTTCCCGGGTTTCGTGGACGAACTGAGTGAACAGGGTTTCACTCTTTCGTTGTTTTCGGAACCCTTGTTGATTCCTACAGAGAATAATTTCCGTCTCCAGAAATGTCGTACTATACACGCATAAAACATGTTACAAATTTCTACAACAGATCGACGTCAGATATAGTGTTGTGCGTCTGTTCGACGATGAGCAAGTTCGAAGAGGAGCAAGTTCTTTCGTATACTCTGTGTAGAAAGGTAGTGGTAATCCGTCAGATCTAGTGGCCTTTCCTCTGTTGAGCGACTTCAATTTGTTCTCCATCCCATGTTCACTTATCACGACATCAGCTATCTCGAATGTAATTTCACCTACTTTTCCTAGTGCTTACGAACACAAAGAGATCTTTTAGCGTCTCTGCAAAGCTGCCGATTTGAAGCACCGCTCCGAAGACTGTGTGGGCTGCTTGACATCTACATCTACACGAGTTCTCTGTAAGCTGGTACACTGTGTACGGCAGAAGGTACTTGGTGCCAATAATCAGGAAAATTCCATGCTATATATTTGCTATAAATATGATTTTCGCTTGTTGCGCTAAACTAGTTCTTGCATGAAAAAGACGTTCTAATAATTGAAAGCACACGTTAAAGGGCGGATTAAGTCAACGAACAGAAGGATAATGTTGGCGAATTTAATCATTTGTATATTCGCTTTTGGAAATAAGAGCATAAGCTTGGATCTGCATGAAAATGAGTACAGCGATAGATGAATGTGTGGTATTGACGAGAAGCAAATCACAAATTTTAGAGAGGCAATTACCGGGGAAGGCGGACCAATCATGGTAATAACAGGTATATTTAGCACAATTTACGAGTCGTGCGATTTTCACAATAGTTTTCAATGAAGTACGAAATAAACAGGGAATCATAATAATGTTCACCATATTTCACTTAAACTGTCAGAGTTTCGGGAAGTTTCGAGGTTCAGAACGATGTGTGATACTTGAAAGATTTTTGGCTCACAAGGAGAAAGGACGAAAGTGCATTAGCAGGAGCAGATGGCGCTATAATTTCTCCGGAAGAATTTAAATCTAGCTCTCAACTGAACAAGGAGTTTCTGCTTGACGTACAGCAAACTCAACAGGAAATGAAGAAGTCAACTTGTTTCTGAATAAACTTAAACATTTGTTTTTCAGTGTTCACTGACTTCGCATTTCTACACTTCTAAGTCTGTTCAAACATTGACACAATGTGACATGCTCCATAATCTATCTAAGAACCGAATACAGATTTTTCATTTAGTTATACGGTTGAAACACGTATGTAACATAGCAGCGATGGCGAGGCATTGTAGGATCTGTAACCAGAGAGTATGCGCTTGACCGCGCGAGTGTTGCGAGCGGTTCTCAGTCTGTCGGTCAGTCGTTGCGAGTCTGTAGCTCTGTCTAGTTGAGAGCAGTACTCTGTCAGTAGTCGTCGCGTGCAGTACGCTAGTAGTCGTCATGCAGAGCGATCGGTCAGTGGTAGCAGCCCAGTGGGGTTGCGTGATGTGGTCTGGCGACAACACTGGTCAAGATGCTGAATGAGGTATACTGTTAATTAAGATAATCATCGGATAATGTAAAGTTTAATTATTGTAACTAATTTTCAACAAGTGCCCCCAATAATAACTTTGATTTCAAAAGCAATTTTACATAAAATTTTCATTTAATTGAAGTAACTATTTCGTTCCACTTCCCCTAAACAAAAGTTTCAGTTTTCAATTAGATTACAAAAAAAAAAAAAGGGAATATTATTATTTGCAATGCAGTTCCTCCAAGCGGTGCGCAACAACAAGAGCAGAAATTTGACTAGGTGTTGCAATGAGGTAAGAATTTAATTTTGATTTTTTTGCACAGGGCCAAAGACCGATATTTCGGTTTAATTGAACCATTATTATCACTGAGATTTTCTTATCACTGAATGGACTTTAATTTTTATGAAGAACTTATACTTGAGTCAGATTGCGATTCTCACTTTTATTGTCATTAAATTTAATTGCAGGGAGGTTACGTTTGGCTCCTATTCATTTATTATTTCTGTCTTTAAAATTTCAGTGGAGAGGTTACACTTAGCGCAATGTCCATTGGCATTCCTAAATAATATTTCTGTCTTGTAAAATTTTTTGTGGGGAGGTTACACTTGGCGACACCCAGTCCAGGATCGTATTTCGTTGAGAGTCTTTTGAGCAACAGTCAGATATCTGCTCTTATTTGCTTAGATATAATTAGGATTTGGCGCAACGCTTTTATTAACTTGTGACTTTCCTTCTACAGATCAACGGCAATTTGTTGCTCTATTGTATTTGTGTGTTGTTTTTGCATTGTGCTTATTTGTTTTGTGTAAAAATGCCGCGAAAGACTGTGAATAGTGTATCGCGAGGTATTATGAACGAAATTACCGACTTAAACAGCGTGACCGATAGTAATTGTGACACGCAGTGTAATGATGACAATCCTGCGTTCACTGACAATCAGTGCGTTCTAACAATTAGTAATGATGTAGACCTTAATGATGAACAAACGAACTCGATTGTGTCTTGTGTTGATTTGACGACAATTGATGAAGCGGGGCACACTATTTTAATGAGCGCTGCCCTGCTTAACACAACCGATTTACTAAATTCACGTGACGAGCAGACAAATTTGTCTAATGAAAATGAACAGATCACACAAAGTAGGACAGATTTATTTAATTCCGAAACAATGACTGATAGTATACATTTGACTGACAAACCTTTTTGTAAATCTCAAAATGACCAAATGGTTACAGAAAGTGAAACAATTCCAGATCCACCATTAAACAGCACTGAGAATAGAAATGCTGACTTTGAGTCGAATCCAATTATGGCATTGTTGATACAAATGACTAAGCAGTTTAATGAAAGATTTGATAACAATTCCAAACAACTTAGTGAACAGAACAAAAAATTAGACAAACTTATTGAAAAGATCAGACAACAGAGTGAAAGTTTTGACAACCATTTCAAACAACTTAGCGAAACAATTGATAAAAGTGTCGATCTCACAAACGAAAAACAAGACGACCTTAAAGAACAGAACAAACAAGTTAGTGAGCAGATTACAGCTGTTACCGTGCAATGTCAGGACAGTAAAGAACAATTACGTGAGGATACTAAGACTTGTGCTAATAACAGTAATAAAAAAATTGGCACTGTTGCACAAGAATTAAGTAGCACACGTGTAGACATAACAGAATCACATAAAGACGAGATTATTGCAGTCACCGAACAATGTTCAACAAACGCAACACTGATACACGAAATTAATGCAGTCACTGAAGAATGCCCTAAAAACGAAGTACAGATTCGCGACGAAATTAATTTAGAGTCAGTGGAAGTTTCACACACTCCGAATACGGAAGATGACGAGAAATTTGCACGACAGATCAACCAAATTGACGAAAGTGTTACAGTAACAGAGTTGAAAACTATTTCAGTCACCAATACGTCACAGAATCCGCCACTTTGCGAGCATTTGTCAGAGTCACGCAGCGCGTATCATGTGAGCAATTTACAGAGACTACGAGACTTAAAATCCGAAAAGCCACGCGACTTGAAATCCGAAACGACACAGACAAACAGATTCACACACAAACCCGAACGTGTTTTCAAACTCAATGACGAGAACGTAGATTACGAGCAATTTTTATCCGACAGAAAATGTAAAGAACTTAATAATGACAGCGTACAGGTACACGCTTTGCACTGTATACGACAATTTATCTTTGTACATTCACCGCTATTACCTATAATGCAGAAACTTGAATTAGCACGGATACAACAATTTGCCTTTGAAATTTTACCGCTATTGCCTGTAACACAAAAACTAAAATTTATTTGCAGTGCGTAAAAGACCTCAGGGGATTCATTACGCTTTAATGAATATGTGCCGTAGCGAGCATAGGGCCCCGAGCTGTAGTAGTGCTGTTTCATCTTTAGTTTTCTGCACTGCTGCCTTTTCTTCTACTATCATTTATATCTATCAAAACTGCTCTTCAACTATTGCTCTATCTAGGATTAAGAATATGTAATGGAAAACTCGATATGACAAATCTTTACCGAATGTGACAATTTTCATTAGGCACTCCAGAATCACGAGATCTTAAATAACAGATAAAAATCGTAATCATCAGTATGTGTAAAATTAACAGCAAACGTATTTTTTGGTAACAATAGACCTTTTCACCACAATAGCATAAAAGTCAGCCGCTTAGCATACCTAACCAACAATGCAGTCTACAAGATCAACCAAACTTTAATGTTTCGCCGCGTGCATGTATAGTCCCTGGTGCAACAAATAGTAACGCACGGCAGCAAGGAAACAACTACGTACAGAGAAGACAGTATTTCAATTCCTATCGCAATACACCGTATAGGAATGACTTTCACGACAGACGTAAAAACAATGAGCATAATTACGAACATACGTTTAATAACAGTCGATCTTGTCAGCAGCAAGAACATTAGCAACAACAAATAATCATGAATGAAACAGACAATAGGTGTCATCCATAGCGTAACACGTCAGTAAGAAATAACAGAGCGGTTCATATAGTGGATATGCCACAGCATCCTCCCATAAATAACAGCACGTACGATAGAATTTGACCAGACACAGTACAGATTGCATATTTCAGTAACGTAAGCACTACTTTAGACACGCAGACTGTATTTACAGGAATTTAATTTTACAATAGTTCACATTCCCGGCACACAAAATGTTATAGCAGACGCACTATCGCGCTCCCTGAGCAACAATCAGCAAGACGTAGCAACCAACTTCTGCAAAACAAATTTCAGTGTCATGTACATTCAGCAAGTTGCATTTGAAAACTTTATTTCAACGTCACTACAGGACATAGCGCAAGAGCAAAATAAGGACAATGTGTGGAAAGAAATTAAACACCTTTGGCAAGATAGGAAAAATGTTACGATTAGGAACCACTACACTGTACGCAATGACATTCTGTTTCGCCGCTCTCATCCTGACTGCAACAATTGGTTATTATGCATTCCTGACGAACTGGTTAACAAATTAATTTGGTACACTCATTTAAGTTACGCACATTACGGAGCACGAAAATGTTTTCTTATACTGAGACAGAACTCTTATTTTACTAACATGGAGAAACGTATACGACGAGTTTTAGCGTCTTGTAAAATTTGCCAGAAAGCTAAATCAGACACCACTTCACATATTCCTCCATTATATCCCATTATACCTGTTAAATTAAGACACATGGCCGCAGTAGATATTTTTGGTCCGATTCCGAGAACTAACAGAGGTTTTTGCTACATCTTTGTCGCTGTTGAGCTCACTTCAAAATTTGTTACTTTCACTCCGTTACGTAAAGCTACTGCTAAAACTATTTCGAAAGCATTTGTAAAACATTTTCTATTTCATGTAGGGCATGTGATGAAAGTAATTTCTGACAATGGATCTCAATTTCGTAGTAGCGTATGGACACGCATGTTACGAGCTAGAAACATTTCTTCGATTTATATATCCAAGTACCATGCTTCTTCGAACCCCTGTGAACGGTTAATGAAAGAAATTGGTAAACTGTGTAGAGTATACTGCCACAGAAGACATATTGATTGGGATACACACATACTCTCATTCCAAGACGTAATTAATTCCATTCCAAATGAATCCACTATGTTATCTCCGTCTATTACACTGAAAAACGTGGAACCACCAAACAAAATTAAAGAATTAGTAAACTTCCCTAAATGTCGTCGACTAAGACACCACGAAATAATTGACATTGCGCTGAACAACATCAAACGTGCCGCAGAGCGCAGGAGAAGACGGCAAAAACAGGTTTGTAGACGCCGAGACTTTCACGTTCGACAGAAAATATTAGTACGTACACATTATTTATCCTGTAAATTAAAAGGTAAGTGCAGTAAATTTGAACTTCTATACGCAGGTCCATATCGGATTCGCAGCATCCCTCACCCCAATGTTGTACACGTCGAAACTTTGAGAACCAGAAAATCGAAAGGCAACCACCATATCTCAAACATTAAACCGTTTATTGAATGAAGACACTTTATGATTCAACACACTATGATGTCATTTATTAATGCAATTATTTCACTTGACTAATTACTGATGATTATCGCATTTTTTCTTGGCAAGTGCCCGGCAAGGTAAGGTTAGCAGGTCGCTTTTCTTGTCGTTACACATCAGACCGTGCACATTTTCCACTTTTTTTGTGTATATGATTGTACTCCAGTTTTGTTTGTATGCACTGTGAAACAGTTAAGATATAACACACCTGTTGACTTTGACATTTTTTGCCTTATGACAACTCAACATCGTGACTGTTTTACATTTTGCTGCTGCATTGTATTATTCTGTGTACATTTTTGCATCTGAACACTGTCAAGGTCTTTGACATATTACGTTTTCTGTCATGTTATGCTGTATGGTTAATTATGTTACCATAAACCAGTCATTATTTAATGGGTATATGATTTAAATGTAAGACATTAATCTCTGTCATCAATTTCAGAAAGAAATGATGCGTGTAAGAAATAAATTCAACAGAAATGGGAATTTCATGTACGGAATAAACGAAAGAAGATGCAATAACTTTATGAGGAAGAGTAAATGGATCAGGATTAACAAGCATTAACAAGAATATACTATACTCATCATAGAATAGCAGTCTTAACTAATTTTTTCTTTCAGAATACAAGGTGATTGATGCAGGCTGTCAGACTGAACTACACATCTTAGTTTTAGTGATGAAATATGCTAGAGATAAGGAATAGTTGTATAATGAGTAATGAAGTGATTTTTTGCAGATGATAATGAATACTGATGAATAATGATGAAGGATATGGTATTATGAATAATGAAGTTTTTATTTACAGGTGATGATAATAGTGAAGTTATGATAATCTGGATAATGAAGTGATTGATAATGAAGTTTTTTCTTTACAGATGAGGATAATGTTGGAGTTTTATATTTATGCTATGTAGTTATTTAAGTATTTGTTGCAGTTTGTTTTGACAGCAGGTGTTATATTGCATAGTAGGATGACGGAAAGTTTTGGAAAGGACAGCTATGGAACACATTTTATACACATTTCACTACCTGTTAATTCGAAGTTCACTACTTTTCAGCATAGTGTGCGTTTCTTCTTTCAGGTCAATAATCCATTTTGTATTTTTTCCAGGAGATGCTTGTCATGATACTTACTAAAACTGTTACTTATTATACCTGTTCTAGTACTTGCATTTTTATTTTTTTTTTACCCATTTGTGTCTATCATTTATAAATGTAATCACATATACTGCCTTGTTACATAACCTTGCTACAGCTGACTCATGACGAATGACGTTACCTATCCTCATTTGCAGCAATAGGTCAAAAGCAAAAAGTGTTATGCCTCAGCAATTAATTATCGATCCCAACGCAATGCATTGCTAAAAAAAAAAAAATGTATTAACAGTCCCAAATAGTGATACCAGTTTGAGAAAATTCTGAATAATACTGATTAGCTCTGAATAGTATGTCACTTGAGTAATGACTTCTTAATGAGACAACAAAAATACACATATAGATAAAATAATGCTTAGTAACTGGCTAGTAATTGCCACTGTTATTGTAATGAGACTACTTATAATCCCCATGATTATTAATGCTATGACTATAATTAACTGATTTTTAATAATGACTTCGTAATGATCTGAATAATACTGAATGAGGAACAATGCTTTATACTATTCGATACCTGATGGCCACTGAGTGCCAATAATTAGTGTCACTTAATGAATTGATATTAATTATGCCATTAATTAGCTCTTGTTTTCAATGTTCATACTTTGTAATTGGAAAGGAATATGACTGTTTAATAATGCTTTGTAATTAGAAGAAGGCTAATGATTCTTACTAGATTGGAATGACACATAATTAATTAACTATGCTATTGTTTCATAATGCTTTGTAATTAGAAGGCTAATGATTCTTACTATATTGAAATGACAAATGATTAATTAACTATGCTTTATAATTGGAAATGAATGTGACTGTTTAATAATGCTTTGTAATTAGGAAAAAGCTAATGATTATTACTATTGAAATGACAAATGATTAATTAACTATGCAATACTTTGTAACTGGAAAAGAATGCGATTGTTTCATGATGCTTTGTAATTAGGAGAAGGTTAATGATTAATACTATATTGGAATGACAAATGATTAATTAACTATGCTATACTTTGTAACTGGAAAAGAATGCGATTATTTAATAATGCTTTGTAACTAGGAAAAGAAGATTACTGATTCTATGTAAAACAATTAATGAACATTTTTCTGTAATACTACATACATGGTACAGAAATGTTCAATAACTGGGCTATGAATGCCGCAAACTACTACTGTAATTGACAATATTATGTGACTCAATGTCCTTCACCTCATGAGCTAACTACCTTGAATTACTGCGATGTCCATTTGTCCTGTTTATCCTAGTGATCATGGAGCACTATCTTTGGTTTTGCACTAATTCTACGTTGGTGTGCCTTGTAAGAGCGTGGTGTTGACACGACATGCTGTCCACCACCGTGAGCGATGAAGACGTTATTATGGTCCCACTGTTTGGTGTACCTAATGTACTGCCAAAATGAAAACATGAAACATTAATACGACAGTTCAGTGTCTTGGCTACGCTGATAAATTCTGAGGGGAAAAGAACTTCAAGTTGTGTCACTTGGTGTTGTACTTCTGTGGAAAGATATGGACTTTCAGAACAGCTGTGTGCAATCTAAAGTGCTACAACCATGATGCAATCCTTCCCTTTCCTATCCTAATTCTTGTCACATAGTGAAAATCATTTTTTTGCTAATTTTATGTTCATGGATTATACATTTTTTTTCGATTCGCTAAACTCCAGTGCGAGTACACTTATGTCACTGGTCGACATGTTTTTTTTTGCTATTATGTTTATTTATTGCCAAAATGCTAAAGACATTTTTTTGATTAGTTCTGAAGTACAGTATATGTGCACTTTTGTCTTTTATATTGTATATACATTTTTTATTTTCTGAACTACAGTGCATGTGCACTTCTGTTAGGTGTTAATATGTTTTCTACTGAACTTCAGTCCCTGTACACTTTTCTTATTTTTCAATATGATTTCTACTATTCTGTATATTCAATACTTTAATGCGTATGCACTTATGTCATTTGTTACTAATTGTACATACATTTCATCAATTACTGATATGTTCTCAACTGCAGTGCATGTGCACTCATGTCACTTGTCAACATAATATTTTGCCAGTCTGTTTATTTGTTCTGAATATGCTAAAGAATTTTTTTTCAGTGCCTGTGCACTTTGTTATCTGTCAAATAATTTGTATATACATTTTTCTGATTTGCTACTATGTTTTGTACTCACATTTTGTCTTTGTCTGATATATTTTGTACTTAGTGCGTGTGCACAACATTTAAATATTCTGTAAGTTGTAGAATTTTGTTAATTAAAGAAAAATTTTGCCGCGCTTGGCAAGTCCAAATGACTCACCATCGCTGCCAAATTTTTGCCCCCCCAGTGGAGGGTTATGAAACACGTATGTAACATAGCAGCGATGGCGAGGCATTGTAGCATCTGTGACCAGAGAGTATGCGCTTGACCGCGCGAGTGTTGCGAGCGGTTCTCAGTCTGTCGGTCAGTCGTTGCGAGTCTGTAGCTCTGTCTAGTTGAGAGCAGTACTCTGTCAGTAGTCGTCGCATGCACTACGCTAGTAGTCGTCATGCAGAGCAATCGGTCAGTGGTAGCAGCCCAGTGGGGTTGCGTGATGTGGTCTGGCGACAACACTGGTCAAGATGCTGAATGAGGTATACTGTTAATTAAGATAATCATCGGATAATGTAAAGTTTAATTATTGTAACTAATTTTCAACAAGTGCCCCCAATAATAACTTTGATTTCAAAAGCAATTTTACATAAAATTTTCATTTAATTGAAGTAACTATTTCGTTCCACTTCCCCTAAACAAAAGTTTCAGTTTTCAATTAGATTACAAAAAAAAAAAGGGAATATTATTATTTGCAATGCAGTTCCTCCAAGCGGTGCGCAACAACAAGAGCAGAAATTTGACTAGGTGTTGCAATGAGGTAAGAATTTAATTTTGATTTTTTTGCACAGGGCCAAAGACCGATATTTCGGTTTAATTGAACCATTATTATCACTGAGATTTTCTTATCACTGAATGGACTTTAATTTTTATGAAGAACTTATACTTGAGTCAGATTGCGATTCTCACTTTTATTGTCATTAAATTTAATTGCAGGGAGGTTACGTTTGGCTCCTATTCATTTATTATTTCTGTCTTTAAAATTTCAGTGGAGAGGTTACACTTAGCGCAATGTCCATTGGCATTCCTAAATAATATTTCTGTCTTGTAAAATTTTTTGTGGGGAGGTTACACTTGGCGACACCCAGTCCAGGATCGTATTTCGTTGAGAGTCTTTTGAGCAACAGTCAGATATCTGCTCTTATTTGCTTAGATATAATTAGGATTTGGCGCAACGCTTTTATTAACTTGTGACTTTCCTTCTACAGATCAACGGCAATTTGTTGCTCTATTGTATTTG
This sequence comes from Schistocerca serialis cubense, assembly GCF_023864345.2. Lineage (NCBI taxonomy): Eukaryota > Metazoa > Arthropoda > Insecta > Orthoptera > Acrididae > Schistocerca > Schistocerca serialis. Next base: position 521,005,276 of record NC_064638.1, read on the forward strand.
TGTGTTGTTTTTGCATTGTGCTTATTTGTTTTGTGTAAAAATGCCGCGAAAGACTGTGAATAGTGTATCGCGAGGTATTATGAACGAAATTACCGACTTAAACAGCGTGACCGATAGTAATTGTGACACGCAGTGTAATGATGACAATCCTGCGTTCACTGACAATCAGTGCGTTCTAACAATTAGTAATGATGTAGACCTTAATGATGAACAAACGAACTCGATTGTGTCTTGTGTTGATTTGACGACAATTGATGAAGCGGGGCACACTATTTTAATGAGCGCTGCCCTGCTTAACACAACCGATTTACTAAATTCACGTGACGAGCAGACAAATTTGTCTAATGAAAATGAACAGATCACACAAAGTAGGACAGATTTATTTAATTCCGAAACAATGACTGATAGTATACATTTGACTGACAAACCTTTTTGTAAATCTCAAAATGACCAAATGGTTACAGAAAGTGAAACAATTCCAGATCCACCATTAAACAGCACTGAGAATAGAAATGCTGACTTTGAGTCGAATCCAATTATGGCATTGTTGATACAAATGACTAAGCAGTTTAATGAAAGATTTGATAACAATTCCAAACAACTTAGTGAACAGAACAAAAAATTAGACAAACTTATTGAAAAGATCAGACAACAGAGTGAAAGTTTTGACAACCATTTCAAACAACTTAGCGAAACAATTGATAAAAGTGTCGATCTCACAAACGAAAAACAAGACGACCTTAAAGAACAGAACAAACAAGTTAGTGAGCAGATTACAGCTGTTACCGTGCAATGTCAGGACAGTAAAGAACAATTACGTGAGGATACTAAGACTTGTGCTAATAACAGTAATAAAAAAATTGGCACTGTTGCACAAGAATTAAGTAGCACACGTGTAGACATAACAGAATCACATAAAGACGAGATTATTGCAGTCACCGAACAATGTTCAACAAACGCAACACTGATACACGAAATTAATGCAGTCACTGAAGAATGCCCTAAAAACGAAGTACAGATTCGCGACGAAATTAATTTAGAGTCAGTGGAAGTTTCACACACTCCGAATACGGAAGATGACGAGAAATTTGCACGACAGATCAACCAAATTGACGAAAGTGTTACAGTAACAGAGTTGAAAACTATTTCAGTCACCAATACGTCACAGAATCCGCCACTTTGCGAGCATTTGTCAGAGTCACGCAGCGCGTATCATGTGAGCAATTTACAGAGACTACGAGACTTAAAATCCGAAAAGCCACGCGACTTGAAATCCGAAACGACACAGACAAACAGATTCACACACAAACCCGAACGTGTTTTCAAACTCAATGACGAGAACGTAGATTACGAGCAATTTTTATCCGACAGAAAATGTAAAGAACTTAATAATGACAGCGTACAGGTACACGCTTTGCACTGTATACGACAATTTATCTTTGTACATTCACCGCTATTACCTATAATGCAGAAACTTGAATTAGCACGGATACAACAATTTGCCTTTGAAATTTTACCGCTATTGCCTGTAACACAAAAACTAAAATTTATTTGCAGTGCGTAAAAGACCTCAGGGGATTCATTACGCTTTAATGAATATGTGCCGTAGCGAGCATAGGGCCCCGAGCTGTAGTAGTGCTGTTTCATCTTTAGTTTTCTGCACTGCTGCCTTTTCTTCTACTATCATTTATATCTATCAAAACTGCTCTTCAACTATTGCTCTATCTAGGATTAAGAATATGTAATGGAAAACTCGATATGACAAATCTTTACCGAATGTGACAATTTTCATTAGGCACTCCAGAATCACGAGATCTTAAATAACAGATAAAAATCGTAATCATCAGTATGTGTAAAATTAACAGCAAACGTATTTTTTGGTAACAATAGACCTTTTCACCACAATAGCATAAAAGTCAGCCGCTTAGCATACCTAACCAACAATGCAGTCTACAAGATCAACCAAACTTTAATGTTTCGCCGCGTGCATGTATAGTCCCTGGTGCAACAAATAGTAACGCACGGCAGCAAGGAAACAACTACGTACAGAGAAGACAGTATTTCAATTCCTATCGCAATACACCGTATAGGAATGACTTTCACGACAGACGTAAAAACAATGAGCATAATTACGAACATACGTTTAATAACAGTCGATCTTGTCAGCAGCAAGAACATTAGCAACAACAAATAATCATGAATGAAACAGACAATAGGTGTCATCCATAGCGTAACACGTCAGTAAGAAATAACAGAGCGGTTCATATAGTGGATATGCCACAGCATCCTCCCATAAATAACAGCACGTACGATAGAATTTGACCAGACACAGTACAGATTGCATATTTCAGTAACGTAAGCACTACTTTAGACACGCAGACTGTATTTACAGGAATTTAATTTTACAATAGTTCACATTCCCGGCACACAAAATGTTATAGCAGACGCACTATCGCGCTCCCTGAGCAACAATCAGCAAGACGTAGCAACCAACTTCTGCAAAACAAATTTCAGTGTCATGTACATTCAGCAAGTTGCATTTGAAAACTTTATTTCAACGTCACTACAGGACATAGCGCAAGAGCAAAATAAGGACAATGTGTGGAAAGAAATTAAACACCTTTGGCAAGATAGGAAAAATGTTACGATTAGGAACCACTACACTGTACGCAATGACATTCTGTTTCGCCGCTCTCATCCTGACTGCAACAATTGGTTATTATGCATTCCTGACGAACTGGTTAACAAATTAATTTGGTACACTCATTTAAGTTACGCACATTACGGAGCACGAAAATGTTTTCTTATACTGAGACAGAACTCTTATTTTACTAACATGGAGAAACGTATACGACGAGTTTTAGCGTCTTGTAAAATTTGCCAGAAAGCTAAATCAGACACCACTTCACATATTCCTCCATTATATCCCATTATACCTGTTAAATTAAGACACATGGCCGCAGTAGATATTTTTGGTCCGATTCCGAGAACTAACAGAGGTTTTTGCTACATCTTTGTCGCTGTTGAGCTCACTTCAAAATTTGTTACTTTCACTCCGTTACGTAAAGCTACTGCTAAAACTATTTCGAAAGCATTTGTAAAACATTTTCTATTTCATGTAGGGCATGTGATGAAAGTAATTTCTGACAATGGATCTCAATTTCGTAGTAGCGTATGGACACGCATGTTACGAGCTAGAAACATTTCTTCGATTTATATATCCAAGTACCATGCTTCTTCGAACCCCTGTGAACGGTTAATGAAAGAAATTGGTAAACTGTGTAGAGTATACTGCCACAGAAGACATATTGATTGGGATACACACATACTCTCATTCCAAGACGTAATTAATTCCATTCCAAATGAATCCACTATGTTATCTCCGTCTATTACACTGAAAAACGTGGAACCACCAAACAAAATTAAAGAATTAGTAAACTTCCCTAAATGTCGTCGACTAAGACACCACGAAATAATTGACATTGCGCTGAACAACATCAAACGTGCCGCAGAGCGCAGGAGAAGACGGCAAAAACAGGTTTGTAGACGCCGAGACTTTCACGTTCGACAGAAAATATTAGTACGTACACATTATTTATCCTGTAAATTAAAAGGTAAGTGCAGTAAATTTGAACTTCTATACGCAGGTCCATATCGGATTCGCAGCATCCCTCACCCCAATGTTGTACACGTCGAAACTTTGAGAACCAGAAAATCGAAAGGCAACCACCATATCTCAAACATTAAACCGTTTATTGAATGAAGACACTTTATGATTCAACACACTATGATGTCATTTATTAATGCAATTATTTCACTTGACTAATTACTGATGATTATCGCATTTTTTCTTGGCAAGTGCCCGGCAAGGTAAGGTTAGCAGGTCGCTTTTCTTGTCGTTACACATCAGACCGTGCACATTTTCCACTTTTTTTGTGTATATGATTGTACTCCAGTTTTGTTTGTATGCACTGTGAAACAGTTAAGATATAACACACCTGTTGACTTTGACATTTTTTGCCTTATGACAACTCAACATCGTGACTGTTTTACATTTTGCTGCTGCATTGTATTATTCTGTGTACATTTTTGCATCTGAACACTGTCAAGGTCTTTGACATATTACGTTTTCTGTCATGTTATGCTGTATGGTTAATTATGTTACCATAAACCAGTCATTATTTAATGGGTATATGATTTAAATGTAAGACATTAATCTCTGTCATCAATTTCAGAAAGAAATGATGCGTGTAAGAAATAAATTCAACAGAAATGGGAATTTCATGTACGGAATAAACGAAAGAAGATGCAATAACTTTATGAGGAAGAGTAAATGGATCAGGATTAACAAGCATTAACAAGAATATACTATACTCATCATAGAATAGCAGTCTTAACTAATTTTTTCTTTCAGAATACAAGGTGATTGATGCAGGCTGTCAGACTGAACTACACATCTTAGTTTTAGTGATGAAATATGCTAGAGATAAGGAATAGTTGTATAATGAGTAATGAAGTGATTTTTTGCAGATGATAATGAATACTGATGAATAATGATGAAGGATATGGTATTATGAATAATGAAGTTTTTATTTACAGGTGATGATAATAGTGAAGTTATGATAATCTGGATAATGAAGTGATTGATAATGAAGTTTTTTCTTTACAGATGAGGATAATGTTGGAGTTTTATATTTATGCTATGTAGTTATTTAAGTATTTGTTGCAGTTTGTTTTGACAGCAGGTGTTATATTGCATAGTAGGATGACGGAAAGTTTTGGAAAGGACAGCTATGGAACACATTTTATACACATTTCACTACCTGTTAATTCGAAGTTCACTACTTTTCAGCATAGTGTGCGTTTCTTCTTTCAGGTCAATAATCCATTTTGTATTTTTTCCAGGAGATGCTTGTCATGATACTTACTAAAACTGTTACTTATTATACCTGTTCTAGTACTTGCATTTTTATTTTTTTTTTACCCATTTGTGTCTATCATTTATAAATGTAATCACATATACTGCCTTGTTACATAACCTTGCTACAGCTGACTCATGACGAATGACGTTACCTATCCTCATTTGCAGCAATAGGTCAAAAGCAAAAAGTGTTATGCCTCAGCAATTAATTATCGATCCCAACGCAATGCATTGCTAAAAAAAAAAAAATGTATTAACAGTCCCAAATAGTGATACCAGTTTGAGAAAATTCTGAATAATACTGATTAGCTCTGAATAGTATGTCACTTGAGTAATGACTTCTTAATGAGACAACAAAAATACACATATAGATAAAATAATGCTTAGTAACTGGCTAGTAATTGCCACTGTTATTGTAATGAGACTACTTATAATCCCCATGATTATTAATGCTATGACTATAATTAACTGATTTTTAATAATGACTTCGTAATGATCTGAATAATACTGAATGAGGAACAATGCTTTATACTATTCGATACCTGATGGCCACTGAGTGCCAATAATTAGTGTCACTTAATGAATTGATATTAATTATGCCATTAATTAGCTCTTGTTTTCAATGTTCATACTTTGTAATTGGAAAGGAATATGACTGTTTAATAATGCTTTGTAATTAGAAGAAGGCTAATGATTCTTACTAGATTGGAATGACACATAATTAATTAACTATGCTATTGTTTCATAATGCTTTGTAATTAGAAGGCTAATGATTCTTACTATATTGAAATGACAAATGATTAATTAACTATGCTTTATAATTGGAAATGAATGTGACTGTTTAATAATGCTTTGTAATTAGGAAAAAGCTAATGATTATTACTATTGAAATGACAAATGATTAATTAACTATGCAATACTTTGTAACTGGAAAAGAATGCGATTGTTTCATGATGCTTTGTAATTAGGAGAAGGTTAATGATTAATACTATATTGGAATGACAAATGATTAATTAACTATGCTATACTTTGTAACTGGAAAAGAATGCGATTATTTAATAATGCTTTGTAACTAGGAAAAGAAGATTACTGATTCTATGTAAAACAATTAATGAACATTTTTCTGTAATACTACATACATGGTACAGAAATGTTCAATAACTGGGCTATGAATGCCGCAAACTACTACTGTAATTGACAATATTATGTGACTCAATGTCCTTCACCTCATGAGCTAACTACCTTGAATTACTGCGATGTCCATTTGTCCTGTTTATCCTAGTGATCATGGAGCACTATCTTTGGTTTTGCACTAATTCTACGTTGGTGTGCCTTGTAAGAGCGTGGTGTTGACACGACATGCTGTCCACCACCGTGAGCGATGAAGACGTTATTATGGTCCCACTGTTTGGTGTACCTAATGTACTGCCAAAATGAAAACATGAAACATTAATACGACAGTTCAGTGTCTTGGCTACGCTGATAAATTCTGAGGGGAAAAGAACTTCAAGTTGTGTCACTTGGTGTTGTACTTCTGTGGAAAGATATGGACTTTCAGAACAGCTGTGTGCAATCTAAAGTGCTACAACCATGATGCAATCCTTCCCTTTCCTATCCTAATTCTTGTCACATAGTGAAAATCATTTTTTTGCTAATTTTATGTTCATGGATTATACATTTTTTTTCGATTCGCTAAACTCCAGTGCGAGTACACTTATGTCACTGGTCGACATGTTTTTTTTTGCTATTATGTTTATTTATTGCCAAAATGCTAAAGACATTTTTTTGATTAGTTCTGAAGTACAGTATATGTGCACTTTTGTCTTTTATATTGTATATACATTTTTTATTTTCTGAACTACAGTGCATGTGCACTTCTGTTAGGTGTTAATATGTTTTCTACTGAACTTCAGTCCCTGTACACTTTTCTTATTTTTCAATATGATTTCTACTATTCTGTATATTCAATACTTTAATGCGTATGCACTTATGTCATTTGTTACTAATTGTACATACATTTCATCAATTACTGATATGTTCTCAACTGCAGTGCATGTGCACTCATGTCACTTGTCAACATAATATTTTGCCAGTCTGTTTATTTGTTCTGAATATGCTAAAGAATTTTTTTTCAGTGCCTGTGCACTTTGTTATCTGTCAAATAATTTGTATATACATTTTTCTGATTTGCTACTATGTTTTGTACTCACATTTTGTCTTTGTCTGATATATTTTGTACTTAGTGCGTGTGCACAACATTTAAATATTCTGTAAGTTGTAGAATTTTGTTAATTAAAGAAAAATTTTGCCGCGCTTGGCAAGTCCAAATGACTCACCATCGCTGCCAAATTTTTGCCCCCCCAGTGGAGGGTTATGAAACACGTATGTAACATAGCAGCGATGGCGAGGCATTGTAGCATCTGTGACCAGAGAGTATGCGCTTGACCGCGCGAGTGTTGCGAGCGGTTCTCAGTCTGTCGGTCAGTCGTTGCGAGTCTGTAGCTCTGTCTAGTTGAGAGCAGTACTCTGTCAGTAGTCGTCGCATGCACTACGCTAGTAGTCGTCATGCAGAGCAATCGGTCAGTGGTAGCAGCCCAGTGGGGTTGCGTGATGTGGTCTGGCGACAACACTGGTCAAGATGCTGAATGAGGTATACTGTTAATTAAGATAATCATCGGATAATGTAAAGTTTAATTATTGTAACTAATTTTCAACAAGTGCCCCCAATAATAACTTTGATTTCAAAAGCAATTTTACATAAAATTTTCATTTAATTGAAGTAACTATTTCGTTCCACTTCCCCTAAACAAAAGTTTCAGTTTTCAATTAGATTACAAAAAAAAAAAAAAAGGGAATATTATTATTTGCAATGCAGTTCCTCCAAGCGGTGCGCAACAACAAGAGCAGAAATTTGACTAGGTGTTGCAATGAGGTAAGAATTTAATTTTGATTTTTTTGCACAGGGCCAAAGACCGATATTTCGGTTTAATTGAACCATTATTATCACTGAGATTTTCTTATCACTGAATGGACTTTAATTTTTATGAAGAACTTATACTTGAGTCAGATTGCGATTCTCACTTTTATTGTCATTAAATTTAATTGCAGGGAGGTTACGTTTGGCTCCTATTCATTTATTATTTCTGTCTTTAAAATTTCAGTGGAGAGGTTACACTTAGCGCAATGTCCATTGGCATTCCTAAATAATATTTCTGTCTTGTAAAATTTTTTGTGGGGAGGTTACACGGTGTAACAACCTTTAGGGAGCATTGTGATCTTGTTTGTTCAGGCGTGTGTCCTAATTTCGTGCAGAGGATTGTTATGGATAATCTGTTTTATTGCGCTCATTTCTTTAGATTCTTCAAAGAGACATAATGTAAACGTTTTTTTAACATTGCTCTGCAGCATGTCATATTACGCTGGTGAAATTACAAGACTAGATGCAAAATGAGACACATATGTTAGTATCTTTACAATTTATTGCGAATTTGTATTTGTGATTTACGCTTTTCATTTTAAGAGCAAGGTATCCCCATGTCTCCTTAAGTCTCAAATGCCCCTGGAAATAGAAATTTTTATGTGATTTAATTTTTTTCTCATATCACTATCTTTCCCAATATGTCATTCTATAAGACAAACATGTAATCCAAAACTCTTTTAAATTGGAAACCTTAGAACAGATGTGGCACTAATTCTTAAAAAGATCATATGCAATTGTTATTCTCTACGTTAATAAATGATCTGACAAACAAGCTGAGCAGCAGTCTGAGGCTGTTTGCTGATGATGTTGGGCAGGTGTCGTTGAGTGACTGTTAAAGGATACAAGGTGGCAGACTAAACTTCAAGTTGGCGTGATGAATGGCGGCTTGCTCTAAATGTAAAACAAAAGTATGTTAATACAGATAAGTAGGAAAAATATCCCATAAAGTTCGAATACAGCATTAGTAAGGTGCTGCTTGACCCAGCTGCGTCGATTAAATATCTAGGCCTGAAGTTGCAAAGCGATATGAAGTGGACCAAGCAAATAAGAACGGCAGTAGGAAAAAGCGAATAGTCGACTTCAGTTTATTGGGAGACTTTTAGGAAAATGTAGCTCATCTGTAAAGGAGAGAGTGTATAGAGCACCGGTGCAACCTATTCTTGAGTACTACTCAGCTGTTTCGGACCCCACCACGTCGGATTAAAGAAGGTGTCGAGACAACTCAGAGGCATGCTGCTAGGTTTGTTGGCGGTGGGTCTGGTCAACACGCAAGTATTACGGTGGTACTCCGTGATCTAAAATGGAAATCCCAGGATGGAAGACGACGTTCTTTTAGCAAAGCAGAACTGAGACTATTCCGAGAACCGGCATTTGAAGCTGACTGCAGAATTATTCTACCGCCGTCAAAGTACATTTTGCTTATGACCACGAAGACTACATAAGAGGAATTAGGGCTTGTACAGAGGCGTACAGACAGTCGCTTTTCCCTCGCTGTATTTGTGATTGGAACAGGAAAGGAAATGACTATTAGTGGTACAGAGGGGATTTTTTGAAATTTGTAATAAGAGCTTATGGGACAAAACTGCTGGAGTCATCGGTCCCTAAGCTTACGCACTCCTTAATCTAACTTTAACTTATGTTAAGGACAACACACACTCCCATGCCCGAAGGAGGACTCGATCCTCCGATGGAGGGAGCCGCGCGAACCGTGACGAGGCGCCCTAGACATTGCGGTAACGGGGGCGTGGTATAGAATACCCTCCCGTATGCACCATACTGTTGCTTGAGCATTATGTATATAGATGCTGATGTATGTGTCAACTTACTGTCCAGTTAAGGGAGCTATACATTAATAGCCCTTATCATAATATTATTTACCGCAGAAGGAGAAAATATTTGTGGTTCACGGTTAATTCTCTATTACTTAATAAATTCTGCATCAGTCAGCATATTGAATTTGAGTATACTGAATTTTAGTGTCTCAGTATTATGTTGTATCACTACGTTAACCTATAAATAGTACACTATCTGATAAAAAATATGTGAACACCTATTAGTGGACGTCAATATCGAATGCGCCTACCCTTCGTCTTTATGATAGCGTAAAGTGAGCCTGTGACATTTTTAGTGAGATGTCTGAACGTGCCCCTGGAGTGGCCGTGCGGATCTAGGCGCTACAGTCTGGAACCGCGAGACCGCTACGATCGCAGGTTCGCATCCTGCTTCGGGCATGTATTTGTGTGATGTCCTTAGGTTAGTTAGGTTTAAGTAGCTCTAAATTCTAGGGGACTGATGACCTCAGAAGTTGAGTCCCATAGTACTCAGAGCGATTGAACCATCTGTCTGAACGTTTTTCGAGGAATGGCAGCCGAAACCAGAGTAGATAGTGATGTTGTACGCTGATGTCTGCAGCAAAGTCGACGTCCTGACTCATCCCAAAAGCGTTCCGTTCGTTTCAAGTCGGCACTCACGGAAGGGCAGGGCCGTCCATTTCAGACCCTACTTTATGACAAGTTTCATTGTTGTACTGATACAATCAATCATCTGTTCCTCTACTGTACGCAATACAAATGATGGAAAATATTTTCATATCCTTCTGCATGCAGCGTTTTGTTAAGCGCGATAGTGGGACCGCACTCTGGCCACCAAAAACACCCTCATAGCGTAACACCACCTCCTCCCTACTTCACTACTGGCACTACACATGATGGCAGGTAACGTTCTCTAGGCATTCGACAAACCCAAAAGCTTCCATCGGATTGCCATGGGGTATAGCGTGATTCATCACTCCAAATCTGTTGTTTCGGGTCGTTTGCCGTCCAGTGGCATCGCTCTTTATGCCACCTCGTGCATCGCGCAGCAGTTATAACGTCTTCAAATTTTGACATTAAAGACTGCGTCAGTTTTGTAACTCATTCCCAAAATGTCTGAAATCTACAGTAATTATTTTTCATCACAGACCTAGTCTGAACAGTATAGCAACCATACGTGACAACTGCAGTTATAGATAATAATATCTTTTCTTGTCCTATAAAAGAAGCGGCCGTAATAGCCGCTACGTCTTCTGTCTGTGCTACTTTTGTTTTCTTTATTTTTGCATAAAAAGTCTTTAGCGTTGAGAACGTATGTATGTTGTAATTGTTAATATATGTATGAAATGTTAGTCTTGTTGTTATCCCTCACTTCAGTGTTCTGTACATTTAAACAATTTCTAGCAATTTATGGGTGCCGCGCCGCCAGGAAACAGAACATCGCTGGCGTGCAACAATGAGCCGCCATTACGCCACAGTTTCAATTGTTACAAAATATTTCATGTCTTTTTCCACAAAGTAGTTTGAAGCATTTCATTTAATAATAGCTTGCATAGCAAAGAGTTATTTTGTTACAGTGTCACTATCTACAGGCCGGGAGAGCGGTGTGCTGACCACACGCCCCTCCATATCCGCATCCAGTGTCGCCTGTGGGCTGAGGATGACACGGCGGCCGGCGGTATCGTTGGACCTTCTTGATCTTTCGGGCGGAGTTGAGCTGGTTTTTTAGTCATGTTTTACAATATTATAGATCCAAGTTAGATACAGCAGCTTTGGCCTTGATGATGAACGAAAGTACCTTAAAATATATACATTGTTCAGGCACCTTTACGACAAAAGTGGACCCACCAACAAAAACTAAATGTAAAGCCTATATTTTTTTCTCTTTACATATTCTTGTTTCATTGGATTGCCTACGGAAATATGAAACATCCTGACAGATTAAAATTTTGTGCCGGACTGAGACTCGAACTCGGTCAAGTCCTCTACCAACTTTTTTGTTGTTGATTGTACTGTTTCTCCTGGGTGGACATGAATGTGAAATGTATAGATTACACGTTTTACGGTAACTATTGTATGAGTAACTTGCGAGTTTTATCAAGGAACAGTATATTATGCTACAGTGTATGCATATTCCTTGGAAATGAGATTCTGTGTTTGAACTCTGACCAGTTTTGTCACGATTACTATCCTTCTTCTTGGCTTATGATCTGGACGCGTTCTGTAAGCAGCGTTCAACGAAGATTCATCTTGCTGTTTCAGCCAATGTAAGATATTAACAAAACTGAAAATAGAGTGCCCGCAGCTCGTGGTCGTGCGGTAGCGTTCTCGCTTCCCGCGCCCGATTTCCCGGGTTCGGTTCCCGGCGGGGTCAGGGATTTTCTCTGCCTCGTGATGGCTGGGTGTTGTGTGATGTCCTTAGGTTAGTTAGGTTTAAGTAGTTCTAAGTTCTAGGGGACTGATGACCATAGATGTTAAGTCCCATAGTGCTCAGAGCCATTTTTTTTTTGAAAATAGAGTTGTTTGTGACTTAAAAACTGTGTCCGTGTTGAAACCATTTGTAATCCTAAATCTTGCTTGTCTAGAGTTGATACGGGCCTTAACAGAAATTCTTCATTGTTATAAGAACTTTCTTTCAGCTCATCTTAGAGACGTACCGCCGTTTAGAAAACTAAACCTTTCTTTCCGATTCTACGAGCCTGGCGGTCGCTGCAAATAATTTAATAAGGTTCACTTTCAGATTTTCTCAAAGTAGCGAGGTAACATCCCAGGCAGGAAGGCCTGGTCACAGGATTCTAGTTCTCGTATAAGATTTTATTTGCAAAAGCTACGTTTGTTATATTGGGAATCAAGATGAAACCACGATTTTGGGTCACGGAATTTATTGTTGTACAGTGAACGAACTGGTGCTATATGCACACGACTTTTAACTTGACGTCGACTAGGCATATATTGAGGAATATCTGTGGTGTTTTAATAGTTAAACATATGAGTATTTACAATTCCGTAATCGCTGAGAACTGAGTAGTTTACTGAGTGCTTTAAGTGTCGGGCTAAATAAAACAACGTATTGCACCGTTAATAATATTCCAACATGGGTATTTCTCTTTTATGCTCAGCCATTGCATTAATGTATGTTTATTTTTTATGTGAGTCACAGCTCATATTCATTCTATTATATTACACTGATAGTGAAGAAAAAGAGCCACAACTATTTTTATTTTATTACATTACATGATGTCATTTTGTCGTATATTGTTCGTTGAATTTGTTTGCAGTGGACGTCCGATGACACCCGTTTAGGTTCTTTGTTGATTCGTTCACTCACGTTTTTGTTACAGAAAGTAGCTAACCCTCTGACCGAACACGCTGAGCTACCGTGCCGGCAGACTCGAACACGGGACCTTTGCCTTTCGGGGGCACTTGCCTGCGAAAGACAAGGTCCCGAGTTCGAGTCTCGGTCTTGCTCACAGTTTTAATCTGCCAGGAAGTTTCTTATTAGCGCACACTCCGCTGCAGACCGGAAACTTCTTTCTTGTCTAAGGAAGTCTGACCTCGATTACAAGCAAGTTTACGTAATTTGTAGGCAGACTTGGTGTCCGAATATCAATAAACGGACCCGTATGCAAGAATAAAATGAAATAACTAGTACCCTTATACGTGGGGCCAGAACCAATTGATAAGAAAAAATAAACAGATATATAAATGTATTTATGTATATGTTGTGTGTGATTATGTATATGTATTAATTACAACAAAAAATTTCTTTCATATCCAAAGTACATAGAGAACAAGAATCGAAAATTATTGAAAAACTGAATAAATTACCTTGAGATTAAAAGACGAAATATGTTACAAACATGAGTAAAGAAAAGCATAAGGTAAGGGCTTCTGGGCATGGACTCTTCTTTTCAAAGGAATTTTTCTGGGTGCATAGTGCAGTAGATGAGTCGTGGTATGTAGTAATATTTCAAAAGAATTTTGCACTGAAATTAATTAGTAACTAAATAAATAGTTTAATGTTTTCCAAAAATTAGTATGTTGAATGTTGGGTGCTATTTTATGTTTGATTCTATTTTATGTTAATGTAATGCAAGTGATTGTATGTATGTAACTCTTGTGAAGTTGTACTGTAATTTTTGATCAGTTATGATTAAGGTTGGACGGAAAATGGATTCACAGTCTAGCTTAGATTTAGTGATGGATGACAACGTGCGAGAAATAAGCAATGTGGGAAACGAAAATGTAGTCACTACCGCAGCTAGTACCACGCGGAGAGCTAGTGACGATAATCAAAAAAATGGTTCAAATGGCTCTGAGTACTGTGGGGCTTAACTTCTGAGGTCATCAGTCCCCTAGACTTAGAACTACTTAAAACTAACTAACCTAAGGACATCACACACATCCATGCCCGAGGCAGGATTCGAACCTGCGACCGTAGCGGTCGCGCGGTTCCAGACTGAAGCGCCTAGAACCGCTCGGCCACTTTGGCCTGCTGACGACAATCGGTTACAATCCATTCTACCGATTACTACCGAGGATATAGATCAAGTAGGTCAGCCAGTACATACACCAACGAGTATCAGGCTGCAAGTAGATACAACGACAATGGCAACGATGTGTTCACCACAGCCAGAGTCTTTTGCTGAAAGTTTGCGACGGCTTGAGGAGAGGAATCGACAATTATAACAAAAATTAGCAGAGAGAGAAAAAGAAGGAGCCGAAAAGGAGACGGAAGGAGATAGACTATTAGAAAAAAAATTAGCGGAGAGAGAGAAAGAAAGAGCCCAAAGGGAAAAGGAACGAGAGGAAGAGAGAGACGGCGACAAGCGAAAAGGGACGAGGAAGTTGCCGAACAGATTAACAAGCTGTTTGAAAAAGTTCAGTTGGAGATATCTGTGGTGTCACCGCCGCTCTCATTTGCCGAGACGATAGTTAGCATAGCCTTCAGCTACGTCATTTGCTACGACCTAGCAAGGCGCCATTATCATTTGCTATTTATCTTGTGATGCATGTACCGTCAGACCGATGTTCACCAATTATGGATTAAAATTAAGTATTCCAACAGATACTTACCTGTTCCAGACCTCACGCCATCCTGCGTGAGCTTAAACGCGTGCCTTTCGGCTACCCGTCATTGTGTATTGGCTGTATGGCCAGTCCACAACAATATCTGACATGAAAAAAGAGTAAATCGAGTTACCAAATATTGGTCAGTTAGCTTGTGAGTAATGTACAACATTTTCAGACCGCCTACACGGTTATTAAGAAGACGTGGAAAGGTTGACTAATCGTTTAGAAAATCTAGAGCTTGTGCAGAAGGAAACCCTTGAACAGCACCTTACTGAACAAGCAAAGAAAGTAAAAAAAGTACTTAATGTCTGGTTAATGGAAAAGGATAACGAAATTGTGGAACAAATTGACAGAAAAGTGAAAGATGCTTTTCAGCGAGAAAGTAATGGTATAGCTTTAGTAACAACAATGAAGCTGAAGAGAGCAAAACTGATTTAGGACACACTAACGACAAACTTTTGGATGAGCTACCACGCGAGCAACATGAGGTGGTACAGCGTATTACAGATTTAGAACGCGCAAGCTTACTTAACAAGAAACCTGGAAATAACTACGGCAATGCAGCAAGCATTTCTCGTGCTCACGAACGGCCATATGAATCTAATACGGGGAGTTCAAGCCTATAAAGAGAACCGGAGATAACTGCTAATACTATGGGAGCAACTCCGTCTGTATCTAGTATGATGATAGAAGAAAGCCTCATCAAGCGTAGACAATCTCAAACATTCAATGCAGAAAATGAGTCTGTCCACACTGTTATATTTATCAAAGGGTTTAGGAATATTAGGAATATACTACTTAACTCCTGGCTAGTGAAACATAAAATTCAGTTCCCACATAGTAGGCGATGCTGCACTGTGGGCAGACGATGTGATATATAGGTGTCACACTATTGACCCATTTGAAAACCGAGCGGGGTGGCGCAGTGGTTAGCCCACTGGACACGCATGTGGGAGGACGACGGTTGAAACCCAAGTCCGGTCATCCTGATTTAAGTTAAATTGCTTCAGGCAAATGCCGGGACGGTTCCTTTGAAAGGGCACGGCCGACTTCCTTTCTCATTCTTACCTAATCCGATGGGGCAGATGACCTCGCTGTATGGTCCCCTCCCCCAAATCAACCAACCAGTTTCAAAGAGCGTTTCTTGCGAAGAACTGGTCGCATTAAGTACAAGAATGGCTTGGGATGGAAGTCAACAGCTCTGAGACATATAGCTCCGACACAGGGAGATTTACGAAAGTACTTTAGAATCGAGATGTAATTAGGGTATTGAAATTACTACTACCGAGTCACATAAAAGGTAAATTAATAAATGTATCGGAGGATAATCTAGAAAAGTATCTTTCTGTGTTAGACGCGATTGACCTGCCACAGGAAGACACGAAAGCAAGCAGAGAGCACGGAAATAATTAATCGTCTCCGCGCAAACATGAAAACCGAAATGCTTATTCCAGCCAAGGAAATGCTAATGGGGGGGGGGGGGGGGGGGAGGAAGTAAGAGCAACAACAAGGTAGTGGTGGACAGCAAAACGGAAAAGGGCATGCGCAGTTTAACAGAAAACGGCGCTATGATGACAGATTTAATCCTTGTTACAACAACAACAACAGTAATTAGCGGAGGAGGAATACTGGAAATCAATGGAATAATAAAAACACAATAACAGTAATTATCCAGTACAGTGGATCCACAGCACAGGACCATCACCACCACCAAAGGATAATAATCCTGCGCATCGAAATGATGGTAGGAATTCAGGACAGAACGTAAATCTCAGCCGACAACCGTAGCCTGTACCGAATCATAACGTAAGATTTGTCGAGGTGACGAACGAAAGCTGTTCGGACCCCTTGCGGCCTCAAAACTCGAATCGGCAGCAATAAGCTCCCCCACAGTAGGTCGACGGGTAGGGAGAGGGCACAGACAATAGCGTGAATCACAAATGCTGGGTTTAATGACGGTATCGATACGCAGAAATATCTGCTAATGGAAACACGTAGATACGAGAGCGCCGGAGCTGAGATAGCGTAAGCAATAGTCAAAGCACGTATAGGAAGCGTACCTGTGGAAGCATATATCGACACAGGAGCAACAGCCAGTGTCCTGAGCTGTGATTCGTTTACAGCCTTAAGTAAAGCACAAAAATTGTCATGTATCCAGTGCAGAACTGTAAAGTGACTGGAGCCTTTGGTGCACAGGTAGAAGCTACGTAAGTACCAGATGCAGGTAGTTGTTTCCATAGGAGAAGAAACCATGGAATGCTCTTTTCTTACGGTTAAGGGATTAACGGTGATCCGTGACCGTGAGAGAAAGATAAATATTGATCTGTCGAATGGAGAATTCAGCTTAGAAAATGGAGGTAGAATTGCTCTGGATTTCGTGCGAGCCGAGGAGATATACGGCAAATACTGTCAGAGTATCCAAGTAAAGTGCAGGAGGCTGCAAATACTACAGATTAGCAGCGACTTAACATGCCATAAGTTTTATTACTTGGACACTACGGATGATGATGCTCTCGGTAGAATAAATTTGGTTAACTCCAAGGTGCAAGGATCGGATTATTTGGCGCTGGAACCACAAAAGCGATTGATTCAGCTATTAAATGGTTATTTAGACGTTTTTTTCGGAGAAACCAGGTATAATTGAAGGTTATCTATACAATATTGAGGTGGTGCCCCACAAAACATTTTGTCACGCAACTTACTCTGTCCCGTGGACGAAAATGACGTAGTTTCCAAAGAAATAAGAAAAATGACATAATAGCGTATAACAGAACCACATTTATCACCATTTAGCAGTCCATTAGTCGGTCGCTGTGGCGAAGTCGGAAGGAAAACTTAGGTTGGTGTCTTACCACACCCAGCGACGGGTTACACACTCAACGAACTTACGTTTAATACATTTGAATCAAATGATTGGTTAACGCCATTGTTAAAATTACTAAGAGCAAACAAATCGCCGCGCAGGATAGCTGCGCAGTCTGAGGCGTCCTTTCATGGTCCGCGCGGCTCCCTCCGCCGGAGGTTCGGGCTTCCCTCGTGCATGTGTGTGTGTGTGTGTGTGTGTGTGTGTGTGTGTGTGTGTGTGTTGTCCTTTAGCTTAGGGACCGATGACCTCAGCAGTTTGGTCCCATAATACCTTACCACAAATTTCCAATTTTTTCCCAAACAAATGAAGAGATGAAAAAATGAAAGAATCTCTAATCAGTCTGATTGTTGTGCTCAACAGAGGAAATTAAAATATTATACGACTGTTAAAAAGACTATTAACTACCAAGTGGCTGACTTAGTCGTCCTTAACAAATAAGAGAAATAAGAAGTGACAAATCGGTGCATGCAGGACGTTACAAAATCGTACACATACCTCACAACTGTAACTACGTGCTAGCAAATTTGGAGACGGACAAGATAAAGGGCTTGTATCCGCATAAGGATCGTAAAATGTATATACGATGAATTTTATACAGTATATGTAGAAATTTTTTTCTCTTTTTATGTGTTAGTATATAAGTATTCAATGAATCTTCATCATTTGACTGTAGTTGTAAGTTCACATTGATTACTGCACTATGCAAGAACTGATTTGTGCCAATTGTCTAGAGTATTTGTGCAGATAAGTTTGCAATGGGCAACAGGGCATAAGCCCTAATCCTTTTTAGAGAGTTAATCGCATATTACGTTGGAGAGTAGTTGTTATTATTGAGAATTAAGTAGTCAATAAGGAAAAGGGACTTCATGATTGTACTGAAATTTCTTTGCTCATCATTTCCATTTCAAACGTAATTCTAGTTCTTTGAAGCAGCAGGTATAGAAGGTGTGTCAGATTTTCATTACTCGTAGTTATAAGTAGTTATGTTGCAATCATTCTAATGAAAACCGATAAAAGACTTAAATGAAAACAGTGGAGTATATTTGTGTTATGCCATTTGAGCACATGTATTTGCCAAGCTGTGGCCGTGTGATCTAAACTGAACTTCACGGTAGGATCCATTGTTCGCTACTTCAGTGCAAAACACGAACATGCTTGGCAGTCCTATAAAGATAAATGTAATTATAAAAATATGATTTGGTTTGAAAACAAAGTAGAAATAGTGTAAAGTCATGCCATAGTCTTGTTACCAATCTTAATTGTAAATTAATTGATCACAAAACCATGACAAGGGGTGCTGAAAATAATAACAAAGAAATACGAGGGTAATCCCAAAAGTAAGGTCTCCTATTTTTTATAAGTACATAGACCTGTTTATTTCTACAATGGTTTACATCAGTTTACAGCTTGAACATTTAGTTATTTTTCGACATAATCACCATTTCTGCGCTACATTTTTGTAGGCGCTGTGGCAGTTTATGTATGCCCACGTCATACCAGCTCGCCGTTCAGAAGTTCACCTCATCGTCGGAGCTGTATCGCTTTCCGGCCAAATGTTCTTCTAACCTAGGGAACAGGCGATAGTCACTGGGCGCCAAGTCAGGACTATAGGGTGGGTGGGTGATTGTGATTCACTGAAACTGTTGCGGGAGAGCAACGGTTTGTCGAGCGATGTGTGATCGAGCGTTGTCATGGAGAATGTGTACGCCCTTGCTCAACATTCCTCTTCTCCGGTTGACTTGCCCGTTTGAGTTTTTTCAGAGTCTCGCAGTACCTGTCAGCGTTAATTGTGGTCCCAGTGGGCATAAAGTCGACCAACAATACCCCTTTCCGATCCCAAAAACGGTTGTCATGACTTTACCGGCAGACTGTGTTTCTTTTAATTTCCACGGCTTCGGGGAAGAAGGATGCCGCCACTGGCGTGATTGTTGCTTGGTCTCAGGTGTAAAGTGGTATGCCCAGTATAGCGTCCCTAGTGCTATATTACGAAAAGACTTAAGAAACAGTATTTATAAAGAAGAGACATTTAAAAATTGAACAATATATTTTTATCATGTAGCCGTAACATAATAATTTCTCTGTGTGAGTTTCGAGTGCAAAAAATATAACTAAATGATCTAAAGAGACGACAAGATACGCCCTTTTGTTAATTTTTTTAGTCGTCTTCACTTCTTCTCTTGTCTTGGTTGTGTGTAGACGGACATCTTGCGAGTGCTGGCAAATGTAAGCATATTTGTATGAGTTAAGCAGATAATATATTGATTTAATATTATTGTGCATTTTTAATTTGTAAGAGGTGATCCCGATTTCATGTCCGCCTTCCTTGAATTAACCTGCATTCAAGTAATTTACAGTTCAACAATCGCAGCGGCCGATGCATCCAACGACGCCATTACATGGCGATATTAACTTATGAAAAATTAGCGAAAGCGAAAACTCGCCCGCTATTAACATAATATTAATTTTTCTCCACAGCCGCCTGACGTTGCAGAAAATACGTAGCTTTAAGATTCTTATTTTCAGTACCATAGCCGATAGCCAGAGCCAGGACTCCGACTACAATACACGGTTAACGGAGGTAAGAAAAAAAAAATACTCTCGCGCGTGTGTGGGCCGCAATTTTAATTAATAACGAAAGATCTTTTGCTTTAAAGTGAACTGACTAGCCGAGGAAATTAATAAGAAAAGTTTATCCCAATGTTCAACTTGTATGCTCATGTTGTAAGATTCAGCGAGTCTAACATTCATTAACGTAACAAATAATTTAAGATTAATATTGTTAAAAAGGAGAACTTCACAAAAGCATTTAACCGTAAATCAAAATTGAATGAAATACCATTTTAATTAAGGCCCACCACGTAAGTCGGCAACAATCAAAATAATAATAATAATAATATATTAAATTACGACGGCCGACGGACGCGAGATTGGCGCCGCAACTTTGGGGCCCGATCAAAGAAAATACGAAATTTATTAAATCTGACTCTATTGTAATGAATGCAATTATGTATGTGTCTAATTGTTGTAAAGTATTAATGCCTATATGAATTCTTTTACATGTACAACAACAAAACCACACCCTGAGGAGAGCTGGAGAAGAAAAAGTGCAGAAAAGAAAAAGGATTTCGATAAACAGAAGTAACTAAGGTAAGGCCTATTGTGCAAGCATCCTGCGCAGCTCTGTGTGGAATATCGAACCCATATCCACATGAGATACCTTCGGTGAAAAAAAAATAGTAATTAAAGTGTAATTTAAATTGTGTGTATTTGTGTATTTATGCGTTTATTTTTGGAGGAGATAATTATTCGTGTGTGTATCAGTGTTAAAGATTTGTCAGTGGCTTAAAGTGAATTTAGTATGTGTAAGATAGGACAACCTAAAGCATCCGTACCAGGAGAAAAAAATTCTGTTAATATGGAAAGTGAGGATCATTTGCAAAACGTAAACGAATCCCAATCCACCGCCTCGGGTAACATAATTTCCGGAGCGGGGGGCGAGGATCTGTGGATAGCGAATGACGCTTTACAGCAGAATGGGAATAGAATAACAACTCCACTGCCTGGGCAGGGGGGCCTATCGAGTGCTAGATTAAGCGGGGCACCAGTATGCTCACCGATTGCAGACTCTTTTGCTGAATTTCTACGTAGGCTCGAAGAAAGAGATAGGGAAAGAGACGAAAAACTGGCTCAAATGCTACATGAGCAGGAGAAAAAATTAATGCAGAAGCTCAGTGAGCAAGAGCAGCGCAGTGAAGCGAAGCTAGACAGTATCTGTTGTGTCTAGACAAGACAGCCTAGACACAATGAGAGGAAGCCGAAAGGCACGCGCCAAGTTAAAGCAGGATTGCGTGAGGTCTGAAACAGGATACGTAATGAATGCTATAAAGAAAAGTACGTAGCTTCTGGAATACTTAACTTTAATCCATCTTTTTGGTATATCTGGAGATTGTGGCGATACAAGGGAGACTCTTTAGATACATGCAATGTTACTAATGGCGCCTTGCTAGGTCGTAGCCATTGACTTAACTGAAGGCTATTCTAACTATCTGCTCTGCAAATGAGCGAGGCTTCGTCAGTGTGCATCGCTAGCTACGTCGTCCGTGCAACTGGGGCGAGTGCTAGTCCGTATCTCGAGACCTGCCTTGTGGTGGCACTCGGTCAGCGATCACACAGTGGCGACACGCGGGTCCGACATGTACTAATGGACCGCGGCCGATTTAAAACTACCACCTAGCAAGTGTGGTGTCTGGCGGTGACACCACAGTATCCAATGCGAACTTGTCGAGATGCGGGACGCCTGCAAAGAAATACCCGATCTTGTGCAAAGCTTAGCCGGCGAGATGCAAAAACTACAGATATCGCTGGCTAGGCTTGAAGACAATGTCCAAACTTTAACCACCCGCGTGGATAATGTGGAGATAGATGCACGGAAAAGTATTGACGCACATTTGGAAGTGCAAGCTCAAAAAGTCGACAAAGAATTTAATGAATGGCTAGAAGTAAAGGATCGCAAGATATCTGCAAAGATTGAAAGCGACGTAAAAACAACTGTAGCACAAGCGACTGCGGCCGCGAGTGTAAATATTGACGCTAGCGCTGCCGCGCTACATGCCGAATTAACAAAGATCAAATCCCGTGTGACAGCGGAGTTGCCAAATTGGCAACAGGAGGTCGCGCGGAGACTGTCTGCGTTGGAAAGCAATGTAAGCAGTGGCGGACAGATGAATCCTACTCCGCGTACTGACTACTATAATAACGCAGACTGTATGCAGGGTGCGAGTGCGCAATCGCAACCTAATGTGAATTACGGGCACGAACAACATGCGATACCGTGCAGCGCACATCACGAAGTAATGAATGTCACAGAATGTAGCAATCAGATGTGCAAAAAAGAGAACAATGTAATAAAACACAGGACATTCCAACCAGTCAACAGCGAAAAACGAAATGTCCACCATGTGGTGTTTTTTTTTTTTTAAATCTTTATTTGATCATTATCATGTTACAATGTAACCTACTACCTAAATACATTAGTAGGTCCTATATTTAACTATTTCTAAGTTCTATCTGCAGCTATTATGATGTTTAACACTACAGGTTTTTTACTACACTCCATCACCACTATGGGGGCTAATCTACTATACTACACTATACTATGTTAATGTTTGTCTAGTGTTCTTTAATTTTAGCTTCTATTGTTAGGATACTACTTGCTGATGATTATTATTATGACTACTCTACCTGCAGCGTTACAAGTGTGCCAGAATAGATACAAACCTAACTTTTTTGGCCATTCCCACTGAGCTAATCCCAGTGGGAGTGCCCCTGGCACTGGGCTGGCCGGTGACGTAGTCGCTGCAGTTCTATGCTATTTCTATTATCCTAGTTTGATCTTATAACGAACCTTATATCTAATGTCATGATCGGTGGATAGTCAAGTCCGGTGGTGATGTACTACCCCCCAATCTATTCCGAAAACCTGGCGGATTCCAGCCGTGAGGCGGCTGGCCAAGTCCACGTCCCGGCGGAACAGGGGGGCGTACGCGACAAGTCCGGTGTTTATTTATTTATCGATTGTTGCCAAGATATTCTTTGAGGACTTTTCTCGATATTACGTTTGTTAGATGGTTCAGGACGTTGAATGTGTTTTCGTGCCTGAGCAAGTGGTACGTGTCGTTGTTCGGCAATTGTTTCCCTAAGTTGTGCAATATCGTCGAAGAGGGGACACTCATACACCACATGGTCTGGAGTGCCCAGCACTGCTCCACAGCCACACGCTGATGTTGCCCTTTTCCTGAACCGACAAAGATATGTCGGATAGGGTCCGTGTCCAGTAAGAAAGTGCAGCAATCCCCTTGTCGGTTTGATGTAGGTGAGTTCTAGGCGTTCCTTTATGTTGGGAAGCAGTTCGTGTGTTCTTCGGCCAGTTTCATCGCTGTCCCAGAGTTCTTGCCATAATTCCATTCCCCTTCTTTTGATGCTTTGTTTGTCTCCTACATATATCTCCATGATTTCTTCTATTTTTTCCCTTCGATTTTTCTTTATCCAATACCAGGTGGCCTGTTCCCTGATTTTTATGTCCAGTGGACATAGCCCCATCAGTACTGAAAGTGCCCCTCCTGGAGTTGTTCTGTATGCGCCTACTGAGCGTAGGAGCATGTTTCGCTGCACTCTTCTTACGGCCACGGCAGGCATGACCCTCGTGAGCCTGTGTGCCCAGACCGCTGACCCGTAACCTACTATGGATGTGAGGATGCTATTGTGGTATAATTTAGTAAGATCAGGTGGGAGGTGGAATCTTTTATGTCCTATTCCGATTAGGTTATGTAGTACTGTGAGTGATCTTTGTGTTGCTGTGTCTATATGCGATGTATAGTTCCACCTCTCGTCGACGATGACACCAAGATACCGGGCTTCACGGCGCCTGAGGACTGGTAGGCCATTTATTCTAACGGTAGGATTTCTTGTGAGTTGGCCTTTGAGCAGCAGGTAAGTTGACTTATTAGGTGCGATAGTCATTTTAGTTTTACACCATGTGGTCAATATTGTAATAGCTCTTTCTATTCTTGGTTCCAAATCTTCGCGGCTACGGCCGCCGACCAGCAGGAGGAGGTCATCTGCGTAGGCTATGACCTCTAGCACATCTTCACTGCTCTTTAGTTCTTCCAAGAGTGGTTCCATGTTTATATCCCAAAAGAGTGGCCCCAGGACAGATCCCTGAGGACACACCTTGGTGATTTTCTTACTGACTTTGCCACTAGGGGCCGATAGCCAGACCTCCATGTCTTCACAATAGCTCCTCAGACAGCCATATAGCGGCCCTGGGCATTCTTTCTCCCGCAAGCAGGAGAAGAGCGAAGGCCACCACAGGTTATCAAAGGCGCCACTGATGTCCACCATGATGCCGACTATGTACTTGTGCAGGGCAGAGTCACACACATCCGCAGCCAGGGCGATTGCGTCAGACGCCGACCGCCCTGTCCGAAAACCGAACTGCCTGTCACTCATCCCGCACAGGACTCGGTGTGCAGCCAACCTGTCTGCCAGCAGCCTCTCAAAGAGCTTGCCCAACAAGTCCAGTAGGCATATGGGTCTGTATGACTTGGCTTCTTTGGGGTCTTTGTCCGGGCCTTTCTACCCTGTGGTGTTTATTAAGAGCTTCAGGAATGTGTTTCCCAGGACATGGACGGAAAGACAAAGAATACAGTTCGTGGTCTCCTTTATTCAAGGTGACGCGGCACTGTGGGCCACCGACGTGTCCGAAAAATGTCTAACGATGCAACAGTTTGAAGGTGCATTCTTTCAAAAATTCTGGTCCGATAGGGTCCAAGAAAGACTACGAAAGGAGTTGTATGGTCCAGAAATGTACAATCCTAAGGTGGGAACGTTACGCAAATATTTTGAAAAGTATATAAACAAAACCAGGTACTGGGACGAGCCAATGTCCGATCGTGACATAATCAGATTAATAAAAATGAAGTTGCCCAGTGAAATTAAAAGATATTTCATCAATGTGCCGGAATACGATATAGAACAATTCACGGTAGTAACTTAGTACCAAATGGTAACGGGAATAGGCAAGAGCATCGGCAACAGAATCGAGGCACAAACAATGGCAATGGTTATAACGGCAACGGTTATAACCGTCAAAATCGAAAGAGACATCATGATGGACGTATGACTAATGGATATAATGGTAACGGCAATCCGCAATGGCGGAACAACCGAAACCAGTGGCGTGGTAGTAATGAACCGACACCACAGTGGCAACAAAACACAGCGCCACAATGGAACGCCAACCCAGGTCCATCACAGAACATGGAAGGAAGTTACAACCGACCACCGCAAAACCAGGGCCATACACAGTATCAAAATACGCCATCGGGGAGGCAGGGCGGCCAACCCAACAACAGCAACAACAACAACCAGAACCGCAGTGTGAGGTTAGTGGAAGTGACAGACAACTGTCAACCCACTAATGCTCATCCGTTAAACTAAAGACAGCCACAATACGCTCTCCGTTGTTGGCTGCAGGGTGGTGTAGTGATGGTACATTCACGGATGACAGCCATAAACTTTGTATGCTGAGATACAATGAGGGAATAAAAATAGAAAAGGAACTTGTAGACATACCGCAGAAATGTAACCGAACCGACAAAAGTGTTGTGCAGGCTATATTGCAAGCAGATATGTACGGAGCACCAATACAGATAATAGTCGATACCAGTGCGTCAACCAATGTCATGAGTGCAAATTTTTACAAGTACTTGAGTCAAAATAATAGAATACCAGTATTGCCAGTGAAGAATTGTCGTGTAACAGGTGCACTAGGTGCACAATCTCATATCATAAAGCACCAGGTGCAAGTCGAGTGTACGGTAGGAAATGAAGCAATGAAAAGCTCGTTCCTAGTAGTTACGGGATTAGGTGTTGCTTGCATTCTGGGGATGGAATTTTTACGCCAGAGGGACGCAAAAATCGACCTCTTGTGCGGGGAAGTAAGCCTTATGAATGAGGGTAGACGTGTAGTTTTGCCATTGTTGAGGACACGGGAAGTGCACGGTAAATATTGCCGGAACTTTCAGTCTAGATTCGAAGGAATACAGGTAATGAATTTATATTCTGACTTAAGTACAAGACAAGCATATTATAAAGAATTTATTACTCAAGACAGAGAGGAAAAAAGGAAACTGATAGCCATGAAAGTCAGGGAGTCAGAACATTTGACTGAAGCACAAGAAAACGAATTGACTCCGCTATTTACAGATTATGAGAATATGTTTTCGGAAAAACCCGGTGTTATCGAGGGCTACACCTATAACATCGAGGTGGTACCTCACGATACTTTATGTCACGCAAACTACACCATCCCATGGTCAAATAAGGAGGCAGTTGCCAAGGAAACAAGAAAAATACTTACAAAGACTTAAAGACGTTCGCTCAGTAGAGTAACTTTTACATATGTGAATACTGTGTTAAGTTTATAGTGTATTTTTCTCTGTGTGTAAATGTTCAGATTTTACTGTAATTGGTAAAGATAATGAGGCACACAGGATTAGAACGATTCAAATTTGTAGATGTTAAGGAATAACAGTATTTTTAAGTAATTGCATTTTGAAAGGAAAATGAACATAGAATACTTTACAAATTTCATTTTTAAAAATGTTTTAAAAATAATAATAATAAAAAAAATTCAACAACATGTAATGATGAAAGAATGTTTCATTAGTGTGTCATGAATATTTTGAACTGTAGTAGTAATGAAACTTATGAAATTCAATATTGTAGTGTATATGTTGTTCCATGTATTTATGTCTATACCGATCTTGAAATATGCTCAATCATAATTTACTAAACAACATGAGTGCCCAAGGTACCTCATGTGTTGTGGACAAGGTACAAAGCAAATCAGTAAACGCGACTACCGCTAAGCACCGTTAAAATATATTTCCATCTGCTAAGGCAGAGATTTGCACGAATTTATGGTGTAAACAAAAGTCACAAATATAACACTAATCTAGGAACTTGCACGCTAGGCCTAGATTATAAAATGTGTACAATAATGCGAGAGGCAAAGTTTTGTAAAGTCGAGCCTGGCTCTCGAGGGCAAGTACGCAATGAGTGGGCAGACATGACATGGTGACTTACCTCAGATGAGGCGGAAATACAATTGTATAGTCAAAAAATCTGAAGGCAAGTACGACTCTAAGTGGAAAATGAAAAGAGATAATTAGTGCGAGAGACTGGTAAAATCCAGCACGACCCAAAATCCAAATCAGACTGAATGAAATACATTAGTGTTTGTGAACTAATCGAAACAGTTACTTTAAACAGTGTGAAAAACTGTGAAGGTGAAACTGTGATACGTAACAGTGAAGTGCTAGTATTGAACGTTCAACAGCAGTGAAGACGCCAAACGCCAATATTACGCGCGAAAAACTGTGAATTTATGTATAAATGTGAACTGTTAACGTGAAGTGAACCCAGTCAATATTTTTAGGACAGACTGTAATTTCAGTGAGTACAATAATGCGAGGTTGGAATGCGATGCGTGGACTGTTGCAAAACAGCGACCGCAGAAACGGCGAATGTTTCTGCTAAGCTCGTATTGGGACACTCACCAGTGCCTGCGAGTGCGGCGAAAACATAAATAATTTTATCAAGACAAAAACTGACGTGTAATGGAAACAGTGGCGCATCAAAACTTCATTCACGGGAGAAGATCCATGTCATGTATTCTACAAGACAGTGCTAGCTTGACACTCGGAAACTGGCGAAAACTTAACAACAACTGTCGCACTAATAAATGCTTCTTCCCCACTAGCGTAACCATCTGCAGCGGGAAACAAATATTACGTTGGTCGTGTGTATGTTTCACGTACTACGTCGGAGATGCGTAGCAGAGCTGACTCCAGCCAACAAGCGCGGGAGGGGGCGGATATCATCCCACTCCGCCACGCCCGGCCGAGACAGAAGCGCATCGCCAACCGTGCAGCCGATCAGCTGATTCTGACGTTCCACGACGGCGAGAGACACGCTGGCGTCGAGCGGGCGTTGACCTCTCCGCAGCCGCCGCGAAAGCCAAGCACCGAACACACCACCCGGCGCCGTAGCGATCTAAACGTCGCGGCGTAGACCATCAATGACACCGTATTCAATAACGGCGATATGTTGTTATAATTACCTCATTTTTTGCATAGTGCAACAAAAAAATATTTGTAATGTATGCACATCCTGTACTCCAATGACATCCCAGAAACAATTAAGTGAAAGTAACCAAAGCAGTTAGTCTGTCGCTCCGCCGAGGTTTTCCCCAGGGTTTCCCTACGGCCGCGCCAAATGGGGAGCGAACAGTTGACACCCGTGGGGCAAGTATTACGGACTAAATAGTGATTGTATACCTTTGAACACTGCAAAAGTTGCAACCCTAAAAAGAAGCACCCAAAATGAAACTAATTGTATTCTATGTCCTTTTCATTTGTACATGACTATATTCGTAACCAATTGTATATTACATTGTTATGTAAATAACTTCATCTGTATTACACTTTGTGTGCAACAAACATTAAGTACAACGACTAAAACATACGATGTGACAGATGTAAACTGTGAAAGAAAAATCTGCATGTGGACACTATGGACATCAAATAGGGAATATTTATGTCAAAAACCACGAACATTTTTTATGACATAAACATTTCGGGGAGCAATACAGCGTCCCCAGTGCTATATTACGAAAAGACTTAAGAAACAGTATTTATAAAGAAGAGACATTTAAAAATTGAATAATATATTTTTATCATGTAGCTGTAACATAATAATTTCTCTGTGTGAGTTTCGAGTGCAAAGAAATATAACTAAATGATCTAAAGAGACGACAAGATACGCCCTTTTGTTAATTTTTTAGTCGTCTTCACTTCTTGTCTTGTCTTGGTTGTGTGTAGACGGACATCTTGCGAGTGCTGGCAAATGTAAGCATATTTGTATGAGTTAAGCAGATAATATATTGATTTAATATTATTGTGCACTTTTAATTTGTAAGAGGTGATCCCGATTTCATGTCCGCCTTCCTTGAATTAACCTGCATTCAAGTAATTTACAGTTCAACAATCGCAGCGGCCGATGCATCCAACGACGCCATTACGTGGCGATATTAACTTAAGAAAAATTAGCGGAAGCGAAAAACTCGCCCGCTATTAACATAATATTAATTTTTCTCCACAGCCGCCTTACGTTGCAGAAAATACGTAGCTTTAAGATTCTTATTTTCAGTACCATAGCCGATAGCCAGAGCCAGGACTCCGACTACAATACAATGGTTAACGGAGGTAAGAAAAAAAATACTCTCGCGCGTGTGTGCGCCGCAATTGTAATTAATAACTAAAGATCTTTTGCTTTAAAGTGAACTGACTAGCCGAGGAAATTAATATGAAACGTTTATCCCAATGTTCAACTTGTATGCTCATGTTTTATGATTCAGCGAGTCCAACATTCATTAACGTAACAAATAATTTAAGATTAATATTGTTAAAAAGGAGAACTTCACAAAAGCATTTAACCGTAGATCAAAATTGAATGAAATATTTTTATTAGGGTCCACAATGGTTCGTAGACGTTGTTATCGTCGTCGCCGACGATTGCTCGTTTACAAAACACTTGTAAATGTGGACGCCACTCTTGGTGCTTCGACATCTTCTGCTAAGGGGAAAAAGAACGAAGTAAGGGGAGTAGGTAAAACTGCTCAATTTGTTCTAATTAATGGACCTACTTTGTTTTGTGGCGCGAGGTTTAATTTTTCTTTAATGAGATTCCTCGGAGCTGTATCGCTTTCCGGCCAAATGTTCTTCTAACCTAGGGAACAGGCGATAGTCACTGGGCGCCAAGTCAGGACTATATGGTGGGTGGGTGATTGTGATTCGCTGAAACTGTTGCGGGAGAGCAACGGTTTGCCGAGCGATGTGTGGGCGAGCGTTGTCATGGAGAATGTGTACGCCCTTGCTCAACATTCCTCTTCTCCGGTTGACTTGCCCGTTTTAGTTTTTTCAGAGTCTCGCAGTACCTGTCAGCGTTAATTGTGGTCCCAGTGGGCATAAAGTCGACCAACAATACCCCTTTCCGATCCCAAAAACGGTTGTCATGACTTTACCGGCAGACTGTGTTTCTTTTAATTTCCACGGCTTCGGGGAAGAAGGATGCCGCCACTGGCGTGATAGTTGCTTGGTCTCGGGTGTAAAGTGGTGTGCCCAGGTTTTGTCACCCGTGACAATCGAGTCCAGAAAGCTGTCCTGTTCGGCTGCAAGGCGATGAAGAAATGCGCGGGAAGCATCAACTCGTTGGCGCATGTGGTCCTCAGTCAGCATGCGTGGCATCCATCTTGCCCACACCTTCCGGTAGTTTAATGTTTCCGTTAAAATTTTGTAAGCGGTGCTTCGGGAAACCTGAGGAACCAACGTGCAGAGATCATCCAGGGTGATCCGCCGATCTTCACGCATGCTTTGCTCAACCTTCAACACTTTCTCCTCAGAAATTGACGGTCTCCCGCTCCTTTGTTAGTCGTGAATTTCGGTCCGACCAGCTGCATAATCTCTACACCACTTACGAACATTTTTGACATCCATGCACGACTCACCATACACTTCCGTCAATTGGCGATGGATTTCAGTCAGTGCAGTGCTCTTTGCGTTCAAAAACCGAATAACTGCGCGCAATTCGCGTTGGCGGTAACATCCAACGGGAGCTCCATTCTCAACGGCTGCCAAGCCAAGACTGAGCGCCTCAGTGCGGCTGCGCATGTTCACACACAGCGCGTGAAGCACTCTTCATAACAGTTTGGCCAACTGCCTCACAGAGTGCTGTACTTATATAAAAAAAGGAGACCTTACTTTTGGATTACCCTCGTACAAACAAATATGTACCAAGATGTTCACGAACAAAATGTACTAAAAATATGAATTGTGGTACATAAAAGAACATAACATTGCGAAGTCACTTCAAAGAAACACGCTAAGCTGATATGAACTTTAAAACAAAGTATGTTCTTGAAAGCAATTAAAAAGTCAACATTTGAAGTAACGTTTACTGTGAATTAACCATGGTTAGTGATAAGAGACTGTAATATTGAACGTCGGCCGTACTATGTGGCAAGACGTCAGTACCCACAGAAAAACGCGAGACGTTAAACCCATAACGTTAGAATCAAAACATTGAAGTCAATATGTCTGGAATGGACGTGAGTTGCGGCGCATAAACTATGTACATTTCTGCTTCGCTGCGGACTCAAGCTAAAATGAACGGCGAGCAGGTGCGAGTGGAAACGTTTGTGAAACCGTGTCTAGATCGCAAAATGTTAACGCTTACTAACTGCCTGCGTAGAGACGTGCATCGTAATTTCACAAACCTAACGAACTAATAACTATTTTACAAACTATTTGTGAACCATTTGTGAACTGACTCATGTAGAACGAATTAAAGCAACCATGTTTTGAAAAATGAAGAGAGGGCCTGTACGGAACAGTAAATAGTAGATTAACCAAATTCTGCCCAGAAGCCAAATAACATCTCCGTATAGTCAGAATTCTATACCATGCTTAAATTTATTTTCATGAACCCGTGTCGGCCGGTGTGGCCGAGCGGTTCTAGGCGCTTCAGTCTGGAACCGCGGGACCGCTACGGTCGCAGGTTCTAATCCTGCCTCGGGCATGGAGGTGTGTAACGTCCTTAGTTAGGTTTAAGTAGTTCTAAGTTCTAGGGGACTGATGACCTCAGAAGTTAAGTCCCATAGTTCTCAGAGCCATTTTTTGAACCATGAACCCTGCGTGCCGAATCGATCTGTCATGCTGAGCATAGGAGCGGTAGGCGGAGGCCTACACGACTCCGACCGGCTACGTTCCAGACCACCAGCAGCTTGTCTGCGGTTTCGGGCTTCGAGATCTGAACGTGTGTCCCGGTCGGAAGTTGACCTCAACGACAATCTCGGTTTTCATCCGACGCACCGCCACTCCTGTCAGCGTAGACTCTGAGGATGTATGACGACTACTGCGACGCATCAAGCAACGGCATCGAAGAAAATATTTAAATACATCACTGTGCAGAAGCTCATAGATAAAATTAGAGACTTTCACCATATAAGAACTTTTGGAAACAAATAATAAGAAAAAAACTTTAATTTGAAGATACAGTGATCAAATTTGTGCCCACAGTAATAAATTTTGAATAAACTGCCAACACAGAACAAAAGCCAAAATCAAGAAAAATTAAATCCAAACATTGTAAACTTGACGTATGGCAAACAAAATCATAAAATGAAGAAATGGGTGGTATAGTCTGTCTGCTCTGCCTGGGATGTTCCCGTCGGCCCACGTCCAAATGGAGGAGCGTCCAACGAAAATTAGTACCCAGCATACAGACTATACTCAACTAAACAAACAACTATGTAGAAATATATAAAGTTTTTAATCATTGTGACTATATAACACCAATGAAATCAAACATAGATTCCAAGACTATAAACTCAAATACGTTTCAAAAGGTGTGTACGGATATTGTAATGCAACCTGGTTTTTGTAACTTATTACTAAAATGTCTGAAGCGTACAATAATTATTTTTCATCAGAGACGTAGTCTGAACAGAATAGCTGCCATTACTAACAACTGTAATTATAGATGATAATATCTTTTCTTATTTTATAATATTACCTCGAAGAGAACGGTCTCTTGATACACAATCAACACGGATTTAGAAAACATCGTTCTTGTGAAACACAACCAGCTCTTTACTCACACGAAGGGCTTAAAATTGATTCCGTATTTCTAGATTTTCAGAAGGCTTTTGACAATATGCAACACAAGCGGCTTGTAGCGAAATTGCGTCTCAGTTATGTGACTGGATTCTCAATTTCCTGTCAGGGGGGTCACAGTTCGTATTAACTGATGGAAAGTCATCGAGAAAAATAGAAGTGATTTCTAGAGCTTCCCAAGGTAGTGTTATAGGTCTCAAGCTGCTCGTTACCTATACAGGGTGAAGCGAAATTCGAGCACCCGGGCTTCGCAGCGCGACTCCTCACATGCCAGCGATAAAAAAAGATGTCTCTCACAAAATTTCGTCCCGCGAATACACCCGGCAGAAAAAGGGCGTTACAGAGTGGCAATTTGGCAACACTGTAACCACGTGTATGGAAACTACCTTTGTCAGCACGTTTTAGTTTTTTTGCACAATTGGTGCAGTGGACAGAGTTTTTGGGTTAGCATGCAGGAGGTCGAGGGTTCGATTCTGGGTTGGGGAGCATTTTTTATTTGCTAATTTTATTCTGACATTTCATGCTGTAATATACACCGTTTCTTAGGTCAGTAATATACACCATTTCTTAGGTTCCATGTATCCTAAATTTACAAAATTTTGTAATGCTGAACATAACAAATAAGAAATAGACAGTTGAAGCAAATGACCTGTCGTAGGACAGAATAACTACAAAAACAACATAAGTTTCGAGATGCTAAAGATGATAGCGCAGTACAATAACACAACATCTACTTGTGATTTATAGTACATATAATACGAGCGCTCAGATGTCGCACATTAGCAACCAGTGATAATAGTAATGTCCATATGAATGACCGCATGACCTTCACAACAGAATACCTTGTCCTCAGAACAACAGACGCTCAAAGCGACCTCCCTGCGCGTCCAAACATTGCGCAACGCTCCGGATCATACAGCTCTGGGCCCTTCGCAGCAAAGCTGCATCCACAGTAACAAGAGGAGCATGAATACGCGCTACCAATTCTTCCATATTCGTCGGCGGAGTAGGGAACACTGGATCCTTCAGGCATCCCCACAGGAAGAAATCCAGGGTATGTAGGTCAGGTGAATGCGGTGGCCATACAACTGGACCTCCACGACTGAGCCATTTCACTGGAAATGTTCTGTCCAAATACTGTCGCACATTAATTCCAGAGTGTGAAGGTGCACCATCATGTTGGAACCATATCCTCTCCTGAAAATGTAGTGGAACATCCTACCGCGCATCAGCAGATAGTTTGAGAGGAATGCACGATACCGTCATGCAGTCAATCCTTCAGGCAACATGTAGGGCCCAAACACCTGTTGCCCAATATTCCGGCCCAGGTCTTGATACCAAAGAGAACTTGATGTCCACGGTCGCGGGTGACGTGCGGGTTAACCTTACACCAGTGGTGGGTATTGTGCATATTGAAGACACTCTCACAAGTGAATGCTGCTTCATCCGACAATATTACGGTGTTCATGAAGTCATCGTTTGCTTCCTGTCGTCGTTGGAACCATTCACAGAACTGCATCCGCTGATGGCGATATGTGGAATGCAGGTGTTGTATAAAAGCATAATCATAGAGATGTAGGCCCATGCTCGTGCAGCACGTTAACGATCGTGCATTGCGAGACACGCAGCTGCCTTGCTATGCGACATGTACTTCGCTGAGGTTCTTGGTGTATGACGTCCAGAATAGCTTCTTCAATAGCTAGAGTACGGCGAGGCCGTGGACGAAATCTGTCACGCAATGGTGGAAGGAGACAACCTGACTCCCGAAGGCGCAGCTCCAGCTGACGAAGCACATTTTTATCTGGATGGCGTCGACGAGGATATCGAGCAGCATATTCACTAGTGGCAACACCAGCCCGGTTATCAGATGCACCAAGGACCAGAAGCACATCCACATATTCATCATTTGTGTATGCCATACGTGTACCACACTGGTTTAGAGGTTTACAATGAGAAAATTCGATATGTGTACGCATGTACTTTGGAGTCTGTCACGGGTGTGTTACTCTGCTCGCGACTAGTCCCTCGCCGGCCACGGTGGCCGAGCGGTTCTAGGCGCTTCAGTCCGGAACCGCGAGACTGCTACGGTCGCAGGTTAGAATCCTGCCTTCGACATGGATGTGTGTGAAGTCCTTAGGTTAGTTAGGTTTAAGTAGTTCTAAGTTCTAGGGGACTGATGACCTCAGATGTTAAGTCCCATAGTGCTTAGAGCCGTTTGACTAGTCCCTGGCTGGTGGACAGCGCGTACAGTATAAACACGCCGTCAGTCCTGCAGGCTGTTCCACCTAACGTGCATTAGCCCTCTGACAGATTTTGTTCTGCATGATTTATCCTGACACTGCTAATTGTGAAATGTTTAGTTTCGGATTACACTGTTCCACTAACGGTAATGGACGTGATATTTCCATAATCGCATCGGTAGAATAATAATAATAATAATAATAATAATGCAATGAAACACGTACTAAACAATATGCAGTTACCAGACTCAATGTTGAAAGGTATAATTAGTGGGACCAGGGTGATAACACATACAGATAGTAACTGAGTTTAGACATTGATCGCAAACACGTTGTTAGTTCTACTGGTAACGTAAGGTCGTAACAAAATGAATGGACCCGAACGAGGCAAGAATAATAGTTGGTACTAATCTATGGGACCATTGGACTAGGGTACAAAGAAAACAGTTTTCGCACCTAATAGACGAAGTGGTGCGAATAAATTCACACCCACAACGTGTAAACGGCTTCTTTCAAAGCTGACCAATCTTCCATTTCTACGATTGTAGTATGTAAGTGCAAATGTTTTCTAGAGGACACGCTGCAATAGCTGTTGACGATTACTATACCAGTTACTTTACCACCTGGACTACATTTACCTAATAAGAAACATGTGCTTCAACCCAAGATCGAACCATCGACCTCCTGCATGCAAACTCAAAACTTTGTCCACTGCACCAACTGTACAGCACGACCACGGTGTCCTAACAGCAGTAGTTACCGTACATGTAGTTACAGTGTGGCCAGATTGCCGCTCTTTAACGTCCATCTCAACACCGTCTTAAGTTGTTTGCAAACGATGCTGCCATTTACCTTCTAGTAAACCAAACCGAAGATCACAATAAATTGCAAAACGATTTAGAAAATATATCTGAATGGTGTGTAAATTGGCAATTGACCACAAAATATGAAAATTATGAGGTCATCCACATGAGTGCTAAAAGGAATCCTTTAAACTTCAGTTACAAGATAATTCAGTCAAATCTAAAGGCCGTAAATTGAACTAAATACTTAGGAATTACAACTACGCACAACCTAAATTGGAAAGAAGACATAGAAAATATTGTGGGGAAGACAAACCAAAGACTGCCTTTTACTGGCAGAAGATTTAGAAAATGTATCAGATCTGCTAAAGAGACTGGCTGTATTTCGCTTGTTCGTCCTCTTCTGGAGTACTGTTGCACGATCTGGGATCCTTACCAGATCGGATTAATGGAATACATCGAGAAAGTTCAGAGAAGGGGGAGCACATTTTGTATTATCGCGAAACAGGAGAGAGAGTGTTGCTGACATGATACAGGATTTGCGGCGGACACCACTAAAACAAAGGCGTTTTTCGTTGCGGCTGTTTCTCCTCACGAAATTTCAATCACAAACTTTCTCCTCCGAATGAGAAAATATTTTGTTCACGCCGACCTACAAAGGTAACAACGATCATAATAATAAAATAGGGAAATCACAGCTCGAACAGAAAGATATACGTGTTCTTTTTTTCCGTGCGCTGTTCGAGATTAGAATAACAGAGAATTATTGTGTGCCAGACACGTAAGTATAATTTACAGAGTATCCACGTAGATGTAGACGTAGATAAAAGAAGCGATTGTAATAGCTGCTCATGTGAGTTGACTTCTGTCTTAAGTTATTTGTGTAATCAATCTCTCATCAGCGGAACATTTCCAGACTGGCTAAAATATGCTGCAGTTAAGCCTCTTTACAAGAAGGGGGATACCATCAAACTATCGACCAATTTCATTTTCGCAGGCTTCCTCAAAAACATTTGAAAAGGTCATGTTCAAGCATCTGACTGCAAATAATATACTGTTCAAGTCACACTTTGGATTTCTTAAAAGTTCTGATACAGAGAAAGCTATTTACACTTTGTACTTAATTCATTACATAATGAATTAGAGGCTACTGGCAATTTCTGTGACCTGTCAAAAGCCTCTGACTGTGTGAACCACAGCATTCTCTTAAGTAAATTAGAATATTATTGTGTCACCGGCAATGCTGCGAAATAGTTTGAGTCTTAGCTATCTAACAGGAAACAAAGGGTGTCGTTGCGAAATACCTGTGCAGTAAGCAGTCAGTCTTCATCTGACTGGGAATTAATTACATGTGGTGTTTCTCAAGGTTCCATCTTGGGTCCATTTTCTTGTGTACATTAATGACCTCCCATCTGTTACATTGCCAGATGCTAAGTTTGTTTCGTTTGCCGAGTATACAAACATTGCAATAAGTAGCAAGTGAGGTACAGATTTAAAAATAGGTTCTAATCAAATTTTCACTGACATTAATAAGTGGTTTAAACCTAATTCACTGTCATTAAACTTTGAGAAGACCCACTACATGCAGTTCAGAACGTGTAAGAGATTTCCTTCCAGCATGTGTATAACGTATGAAGATATGCAGATTGAAGAGGCTGACAGTATTAAATTTGTGGAACTACAACTTGATAATAAATTCAGTTGTGAAAGGCATACCACAGAACTCCTTAAAGGACTAAACAAGTCTGTATTTGCAGTGAGAATGATGTCAGACGTACATGATACATAAATATAAAGAAACTGCATACTTCCTTTACTTTCATTCTATTCTATTCATATGGGATCATATTCTGGGGCCACTTATCAAACTGAGCAAAAATTTTTAGGGTGCAAAAGCGTGTTATAAGAATATCATGTAGAAACCTGTTCAAGGAACTTTGTTCAAAAATGGCTCTGAGCACTATGGGACTTAACTTCTGAGGTCATGAGTCCCCTAGAACTTAGAATTACTTAAACCTAACTAACCTAAGGAAACCACACACATCCATGCCCGAGGCAGGATTCGAACCTGCGACCGTAGCGGTCGCGCGGTTCCAGACTGTAGCGCCTAGAACCGCTTGGCCACTCCGGCCGGCGGAACTTTGTATTCTAACCACTGCTTCTCAATAAATTTATTCCTTAATGAAACTCCAGGCAAATGCCAGGATGGTTCCTCTGAAAGGGCACGGCCGACTTCCTTCCCAATCCTTCCCTAATCCGATGAGACCGATGACCACGCTGTCTGGTCTCCTTCCCCAACCAACCAAAACCAAACCAAACCTTAATGAAATTTGTTGCAAGTAATACATCTCTATTTCCAACTAATAGCTCAATACGTAGTATCAGTACTGGGAATAAAAACAATCTACATAAACACCTAAAATCACTTACCTTGGTCCGAAAAGGGGTCCAATATTAGGAACACACATTTTCAATAAATTGCCAGCAACCATCAAAAACTTGGTTTCAGATAAAGCACGGTTTAAACAGCGTTTGAATTGATAGTCAACTCCTCCTGCTCCATAGATATCTTACCAGAGACTGTTAAGCCAGCTTAAGAAAAATATGTTAGATTTCATTTTTGGCAGCACTTGGTCACAACAGTCAAGATTAAGTATTTTGCGTACGATAAATTTATTAATAGTGCATAACAATCTTTCAGTCTGACAGCATGTTAATTCTATAAATATTAGCTGTTTCAGTTTACCGCATTGTATTCACCTATTTCGACAATCTCCTGACAAATGATCAAGGTAGTAAATATTATATTCAAATGTTTTATGTTTTTATGCTATACTGTCTGACATGTTCCACACCCACGAGAATTATCTCATTTTTTGGGTCTATGGAACGAAAACTTAATCTAATCTATCTACATATTCTGTCTGCCTTATTATTGGTTCCGCTGTTCTTGGAGAAAAAGTCATTTACGTTGAGGGGATGTGTATGTTGTAATTGTTAATATATGTATGAAATGTTAGTCTTGTTATTATTGAAAGTAGCCTTCCTATTCCTTATGTCAGTGTTTTGAACATTTAAACAATTTATAGCTGCCGCGCCTCCAGGAAATAGAACATCGCTGACGTGCAACAATCAGCCGCCATTACGCGACAATGTCAAATATTTACAAAATATTTCGTGTCTATTTCTACAGCAGCAGCCGGAAAGCAGTTTAAAGCAGGTATTTCATTTAATAATAGCTTGCATAGCAAAGAACTTATTGTATCACACTGTCAATATTTACAATTAAATGAAATGATCACATGGCTTTGTTGGCCGGGAGGCCCCAACCAGGGAAGCTCGGCCGCCGAGTGCTAAAGTCTTATTTCAGTTGACGCTACATTGGGCGACTTTCGTGCCGGTGATGAGGATGAAATGATGATGAGGACAACAGAACACCCAGT
Organism: Schistocerca serialis cubense; assembly: GCF_023864345.2. Lineage (NCBI taxonomy): Eukaryota > Metazoa > Arthropoda > Insecta > Orthoptera > Acrididae > Schistocerca > Schistocerca serialis. The sequence goes on from NC_064638.1 coordinate 521,044,709, forward strand.
CCACGAGCGGAGAAAATCTCCAACCCGACCGGGAACTGAACCCGGGCCAGCTGCATTCGAGGAAGCACGTTACCACTCAGCTAAGCAGGCAGACAGTATTTACAATGTTTTAGATCCTAATTGCATTGGCTTGCCTGTGGAAGTCGTATCTCGATCATATCCAAGTTTACGTATTTATAGGCATGCTTGGTGTGGGAATATCAATAATCGGACATGTAAGCAAAAATAAAATTAAATACATTGGCTACAGAAATGCGTGGCTTACGAAGAGCTGCTCAACCATTTTACGCACAATAATTGTGATAGCTGGGCTGCTGGTAGCAGCTCGCTCCTGTCAGTCCGTACATGAGATCTACGTAGCACTGGTTTAGGTGTGGATGTTCCTCTTCACAGTCGCATCATAAACAGTCGGCTTGGTCAGATGTAGAAGAAATGAAATATACCTGACGGCAGACAACCTTGGAGGTGGGGCAACCAGAGCAGTGAGTCGTCATCTTGGGTATTAATAACCGCTTCAGCTGTACAGGGTGCACATAAAGTCCGGCAACACTTTTAATTATTTATTGTACAAGGACTAAACATTGTACAGGTATCATACATATTGCATTTTGAAGAGAAACTCTGAAAGTTTTTCTTACAAACATTCGATCTGCGAAGCATGAGTGACCTGACAAGACTTCAATACGTAATCGAATTCTTGCCATACCCGTTCCAGCACGGCGTCGTCCACTGTGGCAGTCGCTTCTCGTATTCTCCCCCGGGGCTCTGCTACATCGCATGGTAGAGGCGGTACACACACCGGATCTTAAATGTGTCCCCAGAGAAAAAAGTCACACGGAGTGAGATCTGGTGATCGGGGAGGCCATTTCATGAAACAGCTGTCCCCGTCTGTACCACGGCCGACCCATCGATGCGGCAGCTCCGTGTTCAGGTACCCACGAACTTCACGATGAAAATGCGGTGGAGTCCCATGCTGCATTTGAGGCATCAGCCATTGCTGCAGCATGTCCAAGTAGGAATATTCAGTAGCAGTGCTCTCGGCGAAACAGAATTGCCCGTACAGTTATGGACGTGACAAGGCACAAAAAACATTTACCTTTGTGGAATCTCGCTCAAATTCAGTGCACTCGTGTGGATGCTTTGTACCCCAGATTCGACAATTATGCCGGTTCACCTTGCCATTAGTGTGAAAAGTGGCTTCGTTGCTCAAAATTAGGCGATCAACAATGCCATCCCCACCCTCATTCATTTGCTGCAACTGCGAAAAAACTCAAAACGCTTTCCTTGTTGTCGTCATTGAGCTTCTGAACTAGATCCAATTTGAATAGTTTTATAGACAGTTTCTGTCGCAGGACTTTCCACACTGTCATTGGAGCCACTTCGAGTTCACAAATCACAGCGCACCGATTTCTTTGGACTGCTTATAATGTATCTCGTAGGCTCACCACATTCATTTCACTCACACTGGGGCGTCCGCTTCCCTTTACCGGGCACAAGCAACCCGTCGTAACGAATTTGTTGTGCCAGTGGTAAATGACCTTCCTTGTTGGTGGCTTCTTACCGTACTTGGTTCTAAACATCCGATGAACAACTGTAGCACACTTGTTTTTGTAGAACTCCAACACACAGAAAGCTCGCTCCGCACCTGAACTCGCCATGTTTGCGACTAACGCTGAGTATCGGCAAACCACCAAATTACGCTGTGGCGGTGTGCATGAAAAAAAACTTTCAGGGTCTCTGTTCAAAATGACATATGCATGATATCTGTAGAACTCGCCATGTTTGCAACTAGCGCTGACTATCGGCAAATTACCTAACTTCGCTGTGACGGTGTACATGAAAAAAAAAAAAAAAACCTTCAGGGTTTCTCTTCAAAATGACATATGTATGATACCTGTACAACTTTTGGTTCTTGTGCAACAAATAATTGAAAGTGTTCGCAGGCTGTATGTACAGCCTGTATTTAGTCCTTTATTATTGGATCACTACCGGCTTCATGGCACTTGGTAGTGATTCAGTAATAAAGACTAAAAACAGCTGAAGCGGTTATTGATACCCAAGATATACCCGATGGATTTGTTCCTTAGATGACATCCAATGACCAGTCCACGTTCAAACTCATTGAGCTCTCCTGGATGACCCGTTCTGCTATCAGTGCTTCTCTGCTGCCAACAATATAATCACCGTCTCCTTTTATACTGGCGGCTCTGCCTCTCGTGGCATCTAGTGGTCAACTCCGCATTATGCGCGTGTGTCCGAATACTTTTGATCACATAAAGTATCTAATGACAGGAAACTATCTGTAGTTGGAATGGTGAACACTTTCACGCTGTTTATAAGACCGTATATGTTTCTATCAAGGTATTATGTTCATAACTACACGTCTTATTACTACTGCATATACTTCCATTCTAATTTTTTTTATGGTGGATTGCTCGAATTCGTTAGAGGCACACTAGCCGTCGTACTTAATGGATACAGTAATGGCAGCAACCAATGATTAACTATCGATGATTTTACTTCGGCAAACCTGTTGCGAGAATGCTCTCCGTCTTTAGTGTATTCCTAGATTTCATATACATGCAATTATGGAGAAAGATCTACACTGGCGTGCCTGCTTGCTTAACGTTTGTGCAGCTTGAAATTTCTTGTCGGCATAAGATCAGTTATTTTTACTGTACTCAAATGAAAGAAAAGCCTTATGAAAAATAAAAATTATTTTTTTAATAAGTACCTGCGCTAGTAAATCAAAAGGCAGCTGGAGACGATGCAATATGAGAATGTTTGTTGTAAAGACCATTCTTGACAAAGACACGTAAATTCCAGGAGGTATAAAATCATGGTTGATGATTCTAACACTTTATTTGCTATCGAAGTAGACAGAGACAAGATATATAGTGAAAGCGTTCGGTGAGGCATGATTTAAGATGGTTCTCAACACACAAATCAGATTCCCATTCGCAGTGTCGCATTGCCCAAGGCTTTGTGCGTTAGCCCGGCCTGCGGTTGCTGTGGCCCAGATTTTTGTAGAGCAACTCCGTAACTTAGCTGCGACAGGCTCGTAATTTAGCCGTCAGAGACGGCAACCGGCGGGCCTTATTGCTGTCTGGAGGGGCAGTTCGCGTGCAGTCGCTTCTGGTACTAATTCCTGGGATAGGACTCGGCAGTCGATCACTGTTGTGGCAGCCTCCTACCCTTCACTCTGTCTCTCTCTCTGCTTGTCTCATTCTCCACGCATCTCTCCACTTTTGATTCTGCTTCTCTCCACTACCGTTCTTCGTCTGTAGCCGTTGCCTGCTTGTGTGACGGAGTTCGCTCGACTCCGAAGCGGCCATTTCGAACTGTGGTGCTGGAAGAACTTTTCAAAAGCTGTAGTTATGCGATAAAGAGAAGAGAGTTGGTGGCATATGCTTCCTAGGTAGTAGAATTGTAGACAATGTCTTGGATTAAATTTCAAAACTCTCTGTCATGTATTATCAAATGACGGGATGTGATACTGTTGAAGTGGATCTGCCAGTCAGATGGGAATGCCAGGCTCCACTGTACCTCTCTGAAGCTATCCTACTGGAGCAGCCTGGCGCCAAGCGGGCACCAAGCACCACCCATTGCTTTCTCACTGACGTCATCAGCAACACGTACATGGCACTAAAACCCACTCTTATTCAAACCAGTCATATGCAATGTGCGGATACACTTTAAACACAAAATTCACATTTCGCTACGGGGAGGTGCCATTGTGCATCCAATTAGGTGGCTGCACCCAAACATGATTCGTGGTTGGGGTTTATAGTTGGGAGGGGTGCGGCGGAGGGGGATGGTGGGGGATGGGGCAAGCATCAGCCAGCCAATGATGCCACACAACGTTACGTTCATGTTCTCCATTGCTTTCGCCAATGACGTAATATGACTTTACTCGCCTGCACTCCATTGCTCAGAGGCGATAACACCATATCACTTTCCTGTTCTCTATTGCTTCAGCCAATAAAGCCGCACGTCTAAACTTTCCTGTTCTCCATTGCTCCCAGCCAATAACGCCGTATGACTTTATTTTCCGGTTTTCCAAAAATGGGTCTAATGGCTCTAAGCACTATGGGACTAAACATCTGAGGTCATCAGTCCCCTAGACCCCTAGACTTAGAACTACCTATACCTAACTAACTTAAGGACATCACACAAATCCATGCCCGAGACCCGAGGGGTTCTAGACGCTTCAGTCCGGAACCGCGCTGCTGCTACGGTCGCAGGTTCGAGTCCTGCCTCGGGCATGGTTGTGTGTGACGTCCTTAGAGGTCAGTTAGGTTTAAGAGGTACTAAGTCTATGGGACTGATGACCTCAGATGTTAAGTCCCATAGTGCTTAGAGCCATTTCAACCATTTCATGCCCGAGACAGGATTCGAACCAGCGACCGTAGCAGCCGCGTGGTTCCGGACTGAAGCGCCTAGAACAGCTCGACCACAGCGCCCCAAAACCCTGAGATTGTCAACCACTGCAAGGTGCCACCCATGGGTGCAACCACCATGGCCGGCATCCACAAAGATTTTGTCCTGTACGAGCAACCCAACACACCTGAGCCTGCCCAGTGTGCCATGTCTCGGGTTCCTAAGATGAAGGAGCGTGTACAGGTGCCATCAATGGAGAAGCTCTAATGGGCTACAGCCATGGAGAAGAATGGTCCTGGTGGTGCTCTGAAACATTGCGAGTGCAGCCGTAGTGGTTGAAGTGTCCACTGCTTTTGTCATTTGTTGTTTAAATTTCTGGACCATATGCTTCACTTTACTATTGTAGGATCAGTCAAATGGCGGTCTAAACAGGTACGTGGTGCCATTGAGGGGTGCACAACTATTTGAAGATTGTTGCTGTCAACATGACGGTGTGGGAAAACCCTTTGATGGTAAGAATCTGGACAAGTGCTGTGAGGTACCACGAATGGGTTGTTGGAATAGGTATTGACACAAAGCCCTGAAAAGGGCCAGAAAAGTCCAGATGAATGCAGTCCCAGAGGTGATGAGGCGTGGGTGAGGGAACAAAAGATTGAGGAGGAGCTGGGCGCAAGCAGAACAGTTGTGCACCATGGCCTCCATGTCACTGTTCAGTTCTCGCCATTTGGCATGTAGCTTTGCAATGGCTACGCCTCTGAATCAAGCAGAAGACCATCAGAGATAACTGATAGAAGTCGGAGAGGCGAGCCCAGACATGGACCTCTGGATCAGCAGATTTTGACAAGGAAATGGGCCACCCATACAGTACATAGTGAATGACACACCATAAGAGAAGGTCGTGGCATGCATCAGCATCAATGTAAGCAGCTGCCATGGGAAACCCATCCAAAGCATACTGTCATTCCACATTGCTGTGGAAACAGGAGATTTCCTGTTGGTAAAACGCTGGGTTGGGTTCAGAGGGGAGACAACATAGAGGACCCACATTTGCGTGCTGTGCCGTGGGTTTGTGCATAATGGTATAATTATAGTAGCTGAGGAAAAGCCCCCAACGCTGTAACTATTGTGCCATCTGCTCTGGAAGCTGGGAGAGTGGCTCAAAAATTGCTACCAGCGGTTTGTGTTATTGACGGAAATCGAGGTGCGATGCGACGGCACGGAATCGTTACGAATAATAATTTGACAAGAGCGCGACAGAACTCGAGAGAGGAGTCAATTTCTTTAGTGAGTAAAACGTCTCTGGGGAAGCCAAAGAAAGGAATATCGAAGAGCATAATCAGAAACCTGAAAAGTGGTGAAGTGCTGTTTCAGCCGCTGCAAATACGTGTCCCAGAGCTCTTCGGCGTCTTTAAATGGCGGAAAAACGTAGGCGGTTCTCCGGCTGGGACATGACCACAGCCTGAATGGATTGGGAACGCTGACCTGCAGCTGATCTTCAGAAAATGAATTTTCTGCTGTTCTTGTTGAAATTGCTGTTGGAACTGCTATTGCTGACGAAACTTCTGTTGAAATTGCTGCTCCAACTGCTGATGCAGAAGTAGCTGTTGCCGTTACCGTTCCAAGAGTTGCTCGAGCTTTGGGTCCCTGAAACTCTGCTAAACTTTTACCTCGTCGTGAATTATAGTGAGAGGAATCTAGCAAGACCGGGAAGGTCTCGAGATTTTGCGGAGATTGGCCTACTGAGCAAGAATGTCAACGAGACACAAACTCAGAGGATAACAACGATAGAAAAGCAGACAACGGAAACAGCATGCCGGAATATCAAATCCAGCAAATAAAACAAGGTCGGAAACCTAAGATGTATCGACTCAGAACCAAAATAACGATGTGCAGCGAGATCAGTACAATAGCGCAGTGAAATCAACACTGACTGGCTGGCAGGACCACCATGTCTCCGTAGCCATCGCCGCAGCGGCGACAGCAGCTCTCGTAGATCGCAGCTGTGCTTTCAGGTGGTTGTTGTAGAGATCCATGCCTTCCGGGCGGCTTTAAAACTGTCCAGGCCGGAACATCAGACTCCTGTTACCCATTGCTCACAGCCAATAACGCCATTCGATTTTTTTCCCAGTTCTCCATTGCTCCCACTGGGTGACGCCGTATGACTTTACTTTCCCAACTCCATTGTTCCCAGCCCATAACTCAATGCAACTTCACTTTACAGTTTTCTATTGCTTCCAGCGAATTATAGCGTACGACCTTACTTTTATGGTCTCCATTGCTCCCTACTATCAACGCCAAGTTACTTTACTTTCTTACTCTCCGTTGTGATCGTTCCAATTTAAATTATTCGTAAGGTTACAGGCTTTAGATTTGTACGATTTATCGTGTAACTGAAACTTAGCGGTTTCTTTTTAGTGCTCATGTACACGACATTACACTTTTCATGATTTAGAGTCAACTGTCACTTTTTGCATCATATAGATATCTTATCTAAATCAATTTCCAATTTGTTTTGACCACCTGATGACTTTACATGGCGATAAATGACAATACTGTCTGCTCAGATTGCCTTCTAAATCGTTTATGCACATTAGGAACACTTCCCTGGGAAACACCAGATATTACTACTGCTTTACTCCATGACTTTCCGTCAGATATTACGAACTGTGACCTTTCTGACAGGAAATCACAAATACAGTCATACAACTAAGACGATACTCCATAGCCACAAAATTTAATTACAAGTCGCCTTTGAGGAACGGTGTCAAAAGCCTTCTGGAAATCTAAAAATATGGAATCAATTTGATGTCCCCGGTCTATGTATTCATTATTTCGCGACAATAAAGAGCTAATTGTGTTTCCAAGATCGATATTTTCTGAATACGTGTTGACTATACGTCAATAAATGGTTTTCTTCAAGGGTATGCATTCTGCCAAGCTGTTCTGCTATCCGGAGTTGCGGCGCGTGTTTACTACTTTTGCCACCAGATACCGCCTCCTCTGTAAATGACCAGCTCGTAGCTCCCATCATTACCACGAAATATCACTCCAAACCGAAGCAAAAACGGAACAGACGACAATTCACTTATTCCACACTCACGATTACTCTAATTATAAATTGTGCAGGCTGATTCAGCTGCCCCTACCGCAGTAGTTTTACACAACTTAAGATTGTGACGCTCGCCACACGCAAGCTATTAGTCCTACAAGGAAATCTAATCCAGATGATTTTTGAGCCTTGTACGTTTTCGCTGGAGGCCACAGTTTTAGAATTATTCAAGAGAAACGTACAAAAATTACCTTCAGACTCACCTCCACCCCAGACTCATACGTCACCAGACAGGATTTCAAGTACGTTGTTCGTGGTATTCCCTTCTACCATTGAACAAAAATTTCCGAATACACGAACCATTCCAGATATTCAATCTTTTTTCGGTGTCTACTGATTGGGCTATCACGCCTCCAGCATAGTCGGCTACTTCACTGACATTATTAATTTAAACGTGCCCGTGAGGGTAATGGATGGAAAAACGCTAAAACTAATTATGTGGACAATTTGATCCATACTTAACGCTTACAAGCCAAGTAATTTCGTACTCAGATGGGTTAACGAAAGCAACGATCTAATTGTTTATTTTATGCTGCTAAAATTCACAAAACTGTCAAGTATAATTTACACAACCGTCAGTTTTACAATATGTAAGCGCTCGACTAAGCTGATGGTGTAGTAAGGCGTGTCAATGGAGACGAAAGAAGGTCGAATGTGGGAAATAATTCGAGCAGTCGTAAGTATTAGAATGGTGGTAGGAGGGAATGCCATCAGTAACATACTAGAAATCCTGACCGATGGGGGCTGAGTGTGGGACTGGGGGTCGCATTTGAAGGTAACTTTTGTACATTTTTCTTGAATAACCTGAGAACTACGACCTCTAACGAACATGTATCCCAGTAGAAAATTTAACTACATTAAATTTTCCACAAAAAGGCCCTTTTCATTTTTTTTCTGTAGGGCTGATTGTTTTCAAGTAGCGAGGGAGAAAATATGAAGGTCTCGCGCCTGCTTTATAAAGGCTAGGTATACCGTTGCGGGTTGCATAAAACGATAACGGTAGCGGAAGCTAACACCCTGAATATAGACCTTCCTAACAAGTCAGTCAGTCTATCAGCGAAAACTGTGCCAAAATCCCCACAGTTGCTCCCGAAATTAGCCTTCACATGGAGACAGAAAAACGTGACAGGGGAATTTATAAGTACATGACACGTAAACTTCTCAAAATTTTTGAACAAATGTCTTTAAAAGGATATATTTTTCTGCATCGTAATTTATTAACCACATACGTAAGGCAATTATTTTTTGTAGGTTTGCCTCTTGAGAACAACATGAATTAACTTACGTCTTCTTTGTTTCCTCTTTTCTTTCTTTCCAGAAAATTTGCATTCTTCTCCCATGCTGTTCTTTCCTCTGTCCTTATTACGACTGTCTCTTTTTTTTGGTTATTTTTGTTTGCAATCCCTTCAAACTTATTAATATTGCTCTGAAGTTTTCTTTGTCTTCTATGTCTTCCGCCATTATTTCTGTTTCCCTGAGGTCTGATTTAACTTCTTTCATCCAATGATTGACGATTTTGGGTTTCTGTCAAAAAATTTACAAGTTTCTTAGTTATTCATTTTCATTCAGGCTTTTTAGGTGCTCATATAATACGTCTTCTCTTCCAAATTGTGTACAATATTTATTCTACTCTTTCATAAACTTCTTTATTACTTGTTAATTTCCATTTCCCATTTGCCAAATTGTGGTTCAAAGACTTTTATGATTACTTTCCTTTTCTTCTTTTCTCATCAGGCTCGTTCATTGGTTGAAAGCAATTATAACTTTTTCTCATCTGCTGGCCTCCTAAGCCTAACGTATCCGAGGATTTTCTTTCAGGGTTTACTCCTTAGCCTTTTTCCCATAGGAGGGAAAGGGTGCCTCCTCCGCCAGCTGCGCCGCACCAAAAATGCTCTTCTCCACCATAGCTGCCGTTAAAGACTTCGCCATAACCCTGGCAATGGTTTGATAATGGTAAGGAAAAAGGAGAGGTTTAGGATAGAATGGGATAGGTTCAAATGGTTCAAATGGCTCTGAGCACTATGCGACTTAACTTCTGAGGTCATCAGTCGCCTAGAACTTAGAACTAATTAAACCTAACTAACCTAAGGACATCACACACATCCATACCCGAGGCAGGATTCGAACCTGCGACCGTAGCGGTCACGCGGTTCCAGACTGAAGCGCCTTTAACCGCACGGCCACACCGGCCGGCGAATGGGATAGGAGACAGGCTAATGATAGGTCTTTGTGGGACATACTTGGTCTGGCTCCTCCCCTTTGGCCTGTGCGGCATGGATGACCCTGCTTGTAGCTACGCTACCGCCGGCATAGCCCTCTGGATCCAGAGCGCGCAAACCTCCTACCCGCACGGACAGCGCTACGTTAAGGCGGTGTCCCCTGAGGTGGTTTCTTCTTTTCTACTTCAACTAAATCTTTGGCTGTATTTAACGAAAGGTGTTCTGAAACATAAAGACGTACTGGTCGAATGATAGTGTTGCAGTGCCAGAATGTTGCATTTACGGATACAGATTTCTTGTTATGCAGGTTTTTTGTTAACTGAAAAATCACTTCCACTTCCTTGCTCTTGCTAAGTCACCTTCTTTGCCCAAAGCATTTGACTGTATTATTTCACAAAAAGATTTTAATATTATACTTCTTTTTATTCTTCCATAATCAGTTTCCATGTGTCTCGTTGGCTCCTTCGCATCCTTCACGTAGTCAGTTTTTTCAAAAGATATATATATATATAGGCCTGCTTTTGATGCTGTCTCTTGTACGACGTTTATCTGCATTGTTGCATCTTCTAATAGATTCTAGATGGTAAAATCGTCTGCAAAACCTAGATAATCAGTTTTCAGATTATCCCCCTTTTTCCCAGTAATGATTTTTAAAATCCCCTGTTGTTTTGTTCTTTTCCTCCATTCCCTGATTACATTCCCTAATACACATTTGAACAGTAGAGGAGACAGTCAATCACCTTGTCTTACACCTGTTTAGATCTCAAAAGCCGGTTCCAACTAGAAATTTAATTTTGCCTTTTGTATTTGTTAGCGTATCTTTTGTGATTGCCACCGATTTGTTTTCACCTCCTGAATCTTTTAAGATGCTGGAAAATGTTTCCCTGTCAATCGAATCACTCTCTTTGTTGAAGCCTACCAATATAATATAAATGCTTTTGGCTTTCATTCTTCTATATCTGATTATAAATTTCAGATTTGAAATTTATTTTATACAGGGTCGTCCATTTCTAAACCTTCCTTCGCTATATCCTAATTACTCTTCCAGTTAGCTTTCCATCCTCTTTTGTAATGCTTTTGAAAGTATTTTCTAAATCACTGAAAAGAGGGAAATTCGTCTATAGTTGTTGCGGTCCGTTTCATTATTGTATTTTATAATTACGTTAAAATATTTTATATGTTTCATTCGCATTACAATGGAAACCCTAGGCATTTGTGGTACGTTAAAACTAACGGTGACAGCAATTTATATTGTGGGAGGAGGGACGGAGGGCGGGAAGGGGGGGGGGGGGGGGGGGAAGAAATTGGAAGGAAGAAACTGTAACCCCAGCCCACCCCCACGAACCAAACGCTATATCGGCACCTTTGCAACTGTAACATTACTTTGCAACGTCCTAGGCGTTTCATCTAACACAGAGACTCCTGTATAGCCGACAGGTCAAATGAGAAAGACGCAGTACATCGTCACATCCTGTTCTGAGCTACAAGGAAAAGCTATAGACGCATTCCACAGGAAATGAGCCGACTGAAATTCGGACTATTAGTCATGTCTCCGAGGTCACCGAATAACGGGGAACAGAAGAGAAAGGAACGAGCAGGGTGAGCGAGGGGAGAGGGAAAGGAAGGGGAGGAGAGGGGCTCGCCAAGTGTTCCAGTGGGTCAGGACGCCGTGCCAGGCGCCGGCCGCTCCGTCGATATCCGCGCCCCTTGCGTCTCGATCTATAGCGCCGCGTCCGCAAAGCCGCACTCACTCACTGCTCTGCAGTCGACTGCCCACCTCCCGTCTCTCGACTACGTTAATCCTGGAGCTTGACAGCTGTAGCAGAACTCCTTCTTCGCTCCCCCCTCTCCCCCCCAACCCCCTCTTCACTCTCCTTAAACTAATACACACTTCTTACCCTCTCCCAGTTAAATTTTAAGCGACCTCCCTCTGTTTGACCATGAAATCCATTCTGTTAGATATCCATAGTCCGCCTCTGCAGCTGAGCAGTCAGCATAGATGAATGTCAAGCGGAAAATCTGGGTTCGATTTACAGTATTGCCAAGAATTTTTTCTCGGTAGCAGGACTCGTACGGTACCAATTAAGGAGCTACCTGAATGAGAAATAGCTGGTGCAAGGTCTGAATAGCCGACAATATGGTCGGGAGAGCGATGCAGATCACAGACCCCTAGACCCCTACAAACCGCATGTGCTTCGAATGGTAGAAGACGGCATGGCGGCCGATCGACGTATCTGGGGCTTCCAGTTACCTTACTTTTACAGATGAAATATACAGGGTGTTACATTTATCTCGGCCACACCGAATAACCGATAGTCCAGAAGCAAACTAAAATAGTATCAAGCAAATAACAAGTGGCAGCTGTACATAAATCGAAGTAATTTACAAGAAAAAAACCTTTTGCTTGTTACATTTTAGTTTTTTTTTTCACTTATGCACACAGTCGCGTTTCTGCTTTTTAACAAGGCATCTTCAGAGGCTGTCGTAAAATGATTATGTTTTGCAATTTTTCTTGCGGTCACTCTATTGTTAAAACATAACACTGTAACTGGCTTTTTCTACATCTAGAGTGTCCTTTGTTTTTGTAAGTGTTGGCCACTTTCTCAGTTTTTTATATTGTTTTTGTTTGATTGAATGTTTGTGTGTAAGCTTTCTGTCTCTGTCTCTCTCTCTCTCTGTGTGTGTGTGTGTGTGTGTGTGTGTGTGTGTGTGTGTGTGTGTGTGTGTGTGCGTGCGTGTATGTGGGCGAACATTTTTTTATTCGGTAATCCACTTCCTCTCCTCAAGAAGTGTTCAAAACCGTATCACAATGTGCAAGTCACATAAGCATGACGTCATTCAAAAACATGAGCCAAAATTTGACTTTAATTCTCGCATGTTAGCACACACTGCACGTACTCGTACTAACATAACTCGTCCACTTGTCGTAGTTGACAGTAAGCAAACGGGAACACGAGGAAAAGGCTATTCAGTCAACCGTCTTCTGTTGAAAGCTGAGGGAGCACAGTGTACACCAAAGAAGACAAGGTAGAAATGCTACTCATCTATGATTTCTGTGAGAAGAAGTATAATCTTTCCGGTTGCCAATGACATTCTAATTCTGTGAGGGACGGCAAAGGACTTGGAACGGCAGTTCAAAGAAATGAGCACTGCCTTGAAAAGACATTATAAGGTCAACATAACAAAAGTAAAGTAAGGGTAATTAAACCAAGTGATTGACCAAAAGAAGGGATCGATTGATAGGACACATGCTGAGGCGTCAACGAATCGTCAGTTTGGTAATGGAAGGAAGTATGAGGAATAAAACTGTACAGAAGGACCTAGGTTTGATTGCAGTAGGCAAGTTTAAATGAACATTTTGCTTAAACGAAAATCGGCAGTATGCACAAACTTGCAAAACCCATGACTGTGTGACCCCCAAAAACATACATTTTCCATATTAGGTGCATTGTGCTGCCACCTACTGCCAGGTACACCATATCAAAGACCTCAGTAGTCATTAGACATCGTGAGAGAGCAGAATGGGGCGCTCCGAGGAACTCAACAGACTTCGAACGTGGTCAGGTGGTCGGGTGTGACTTGTGTCATACGTCTGTACGCCAGATTTCCACACTCCATAACATTCCTACGTGCAATGTTTCCGATGTGATAGTAAAGTGGAAACGTAAAGGGACACGTACAGCACAAAAGCGTACAGGTCGACCTCGTCTGTTGATTGACAGAGACCGCCGACAGCTGAAGTGGGTTGTTATGTGTAATAGGCAGACAACTGTCCGGACCATCACACAGGAATTCCAAACTACATCAGTATCCACTGCAAGTACTATGACAGTTAGGCGGGAGGTGAGAAAACTTGGATTTCACGGTCGAGCGGCTGCTCATAAGCCACACGTCACGCAGGTAAATGCCAAACGACGCCTCGCTTTGTTTAAGGAGCGTTAACATTGAACTATTCAACAGTGGGAAAACGTTTTGTGGAGTGATGAACCACGGTTCACAATGTGGCGATCCGATGGCAGGGTGTGGGTATGGCGAATGCTCGGTGACCATCATCTGCCAGTGTGTGTAGTGCCAACAGTAAAATTCAGAGGCGGTGGTGTTACGGTGTGGTCGTATTTTTCATGGAGGGGCCTTGCATCCCTTGTTGTTTTGCGTGGCACTATCACAGCACAGGCCTACACTGACGTTATAAGCACCTTCGTGCTTCCCATTGTTGAAGAGCAATTCAGGGATGGCGATCGCATCTTTCTTCACGATCGAGCACCTGTTTATGATGCACGGCCTGTGGTGGAGCGATTACACGACAATAACATCCATGTAATGGACTGGCCTGCGCAGAGTCCTGACCTGAATCCTGTAGAACACCTTTGGGATGTTTTGGAACGCCGACTTCGTGCCAAGCCTCACCTACCGACATCGATACCTCTAATCAGTGCAGCACTCCGTGAAGAATGGGCTGCCATTCCCCAAGAAACCTTCCAGCACCTGATTGAACGTATGCCTGCGAGAGTGGAAGCTGTCATCAAGGCTAAGGGTGGGCCAACACCGTATTGAATTCCAGCATTACCGATGAAGGGCGCCACGAACTTGTAAGTCATTTTCAGCCAGGGGTCCGGATACTTTTGATCACATAATGTATCTGCTTTCTGTTTCGGTTTGAAACCATCTTCATGGCCGCTACATAACACAAAACAACGTGTCAGTGAAAATAAAACATGAAATCCACAGACGAAGTAGTCACAACCAAATATATACAATAAATATTACAGATGTGTTCATATGTCATACATATCTTGAGATAAAGTTAACGAGAAATACACGAACTGCCACTAAGATCTAATGACATTAGAAAAGTCACTTTCAACATATGTGACCAAACAGGAAATTAACGTGAGGACTGAGTGGAATATTGACAGCACATGATGTATAAGCTGAAAGCAAAAAAAGTCAAAGAGCTTAAACGGCAAAGAAGTACAGCATGCCAAATTGTGATACGTTTACCAATGATATGGTTATTTTTTCTATATTAAATACAATTCTTGGTAATGACCACTTTACTAATTTTTATCTGTTTGGAAAATTAACTTCTAGATACGATCTATTTGAGGTCTATGTTCCTAGTACGTACATTCTTCAGCAAATTTTCGCTAGCCTATATTCTTGGTTTAAGACCAACCATTTATTTGTCAGTCTGATGAATTATTTTTCTAACCAAAGGTTCATGTATGTAGCTTGCCCGCACCGAATTTTTGTTAATGTACTGTCAAATTACTGGTTTATTGTTGCGTTTCAATAATTTTAGATTCACTTCATCTATATGTTCTACATTTATTTTATATTTTTCGAATTGACGCAAGAAGTCTGCAATCTTCCTACAAGTTTTGTGACCAAATTACATTTATGTAATAACATTATTTTATATTCGACATGTTATGTTTACTCAAAAGTTAAAACTATGTAGTTAGACAATGTCATCTGACAACACATCATCAAATAATGACAGTATCGTTGTATTTGGTACGTTATTCTTCTTTGACTCTTACGGTCTCTGACTTGTTTTTTGTATGTATTTAGTGGTTCGTAGGTAGTTTAGTAGGGAATTAGATTAGGAAATGAGACACTTAAAGTAGTAAAGGAGTTTTGCTATTTGGGGAGCAAAATAACTGATGATGGTCGAAGTAGAGAGGATATCAATTGCAGACCGACAATGGCAAGTAAAGCGTTTCTGAAGAAGAGAAATTTGTTAACATCGAGTATAGATTTAAGTGTCAGGAAGTCGTTTCTGAAAGTATTTGTATGGAGTGTAGCCATGCCTGGAAGTGAAACATGGACGATAGCTAGTTTGGACAAGAAGAGAATAGAAGCTTTCGAAATGTAGTGCTACAGAAGAATGCTGAAGATTAGATGGGTAGATCGTATAACTAATGAGGAGGTATTGAATAGGATTGGGGAGAAGAGAAGTTTGTGGCACAACTTGACTAGAAGAAGGGATCGGTTGGTAGGATGTGTTCTGAGGCATCAAGAGATCACCAATTTAGTATTGGAGGGCAGCGTGGAGGGTAAAAATCGTAGAGGGAGACCAAGAGATGAATACACTAAACAGATTCAGAAGGATGTAGGTTGCAGTAGGTACTGTGAGATGAAGAAGCTTGCACAGGATAGAGTAGCATGAAGAGCTGCATCAAACCAGTCTCAGGACTGAAGACCACAACAACAACAGGTAGTTTAGTACGGGAATTTCTTCTTTTATTTTCATTTATACATTTCGTCTATTTTTTATGTTATACAGCTGCCGTGAAGATGGTTTCAAACATAAATCAGTAGCAAATAAATATTATTATAGACATCACAGCGCCATACTTTTTTCAAGTTTAAATGAATGTAAATTGCAGCAGTCATGCAGAGATAAAGAGGCTGGCACAGGAACAATAGCTTGAAGAGCAGCAACAGACGAATCGCCGGACTGAGGACCACAACGAGAACAACAACAGAGGCATAAAACACTAGTTTTTCTCTTGGTCAGTGCGCAAAAGGAGTAGGAAATAAAACCAATACTGGCACTATGTACTATTCACAGTGCACTGCTCAGCAGGTTGTGGAATATTTATGCACATGGTCCTTTTTGCAGGTGATGTGCCGTTGCCTTTCTCCAACCACTGAACTGACGTACCCAGCCAGATAAATTAGCACCTACAGTTTAACACACTGCCTGGAAAAAAAGGGAGGAACTCAGGAGGTGGGGAGGAAAGGAAATGAAACATCACAGGTTGGCAGTGCGTGTGATTATAGTTCAGAGATTGTAACTTATTTGGCTGGAAAGGGTGTCATAACCGGCAATATCCTATCCTGAGGCAAGATGGCGCACAGCTTTAGTACCTGATCCTTGATATCCTCAATACTATCGGCGAAGCGATGTTTAAGTCCGAAATGATCCCGCACATGGATAGCTCTGGCGATGTTGCTGACCACGGAAGTACTTCAACACTATGCAGGCATTTCGTAGACACACGTGACTCATTTTGAGGAGCATTGTCGTGTTGGAAAATAGTACCACGATACTGTCGCATGAGAGATAACACCTTAGGACGGAGGATGTCCCGTTGTGCCGTCAGAGTTTCTTCAGTCACTACAAGTCGTGAGCCGAAGTCGTAACCGGTGCCTCCCCACAGCATGAAACCAGGATTAACATGCTGTACCTCTCCAAAACACCGAATCAATGAGACCACTAGCAAGGCCGTACATGTATTCTGGACTTCCAATTTTTTGTGAGACCGTGTACTTGTTCAGTGATAACGCACCACCATTCACGGATTAGGCAACATGTCTATTCGGTCTGGACGAGCGTTGCCTATAATGGAATACGAGGAGCCATCTGTCATCGTGGGACCTTTGGTCACCATGTCGCCAGTTCCTGCGGCCGTTGTTGCCAGTGGGTGAATCCTGATGACGCCGCTGCATTCTTCAAAAAGTTCCTAGTATGGCCTCACGAGGCTGAGTGGAAACCGTTACATACCCCTCTACATCAGAAAAAATCTGAGGAGGTATCGAGAAACAAATCCCGGTCCCCTGGCAACGAAGGCAGCACCGTTTACCATTTTGTTACAAAGGTGAACGTTCAATAATATAGCGTATTAAATTACTTGTGAATAATCCAGTGATGTTAAGAATGAGCAAGAAATATATTCGGCATATCTTTCTATTTCGTTGAATGACATGTTCACATTCTTAAGCTAACGCAATTGCTATTATTAGTAGTGTTAAATGATTCTGTCGTACTATATTTAAATAAAACGTGTATTTTTACTTTCACTTCGAAACCTGAGATAGAAATGAAATTGTGAAGCTGCAAAGGCGATATTGTCCGATAATTTTCGTAAAGATAGTCATATTTTGTCCTTTCAAAGATTATTGTTAGTCTGGTGAACATTGAAGCCTTCATCTTCAGCCGAGTGGAGAATTCAGTTCGTGTTTACACTCTGTCAGCTCGTTGCACGAGCGCCTAATGAAATTGTAGCGCGCCTCTCAGGCCATAGTAATTTCAAGTGAAGCTGTTTTGTACTCGTACTTACTGTATTCTGTTAATGACGCTTTAGTGACTGACTCCATGCACAGCTGGAGAACCTATTACCCTAACGAGTTACCTCTAGGGGATATCGCATTTTTAAGCACCTGGGTGTTGTCCATAGTAAACACTACAGTGAATGGTTCTCACAATTACTACAGCATAATCTAACATTTCTATTGACAGCTTTCCACTTTCTCCAAATTCAACGACAAAAATTTTGTAATGACTCGGAGGAAGAAAGAAAACGCTGCATATCTTACAAATGATGCTAGCCTAACGTAGTGCTGCAACTTGGTATCAGATAATGACATCTTCCTTGATGTGTTGAAGAGTAAACAGCAACCGTGTATATACGCCTGTTCCTGGATAGAATGTGAAACATTTGCTGTATTTTGTGTAATACCTTTTATTTATATGAACGTTTTCTTTTCCTCATCAGTAATAAGAAATTGGTACATCGCCGCAGAAGACGGCAAAGATAGGATTTTAAAATAATCTTTGTAACAAACGAGAAATGCGAGGAGAATATTCAATTTTTTAACAACTTTTGTTTCAAATCTCGCTTGAGAGTACTTATGTTTTAGATCTCATGCAAGAAAGACGTGTAATTTTCACTCCTGTATCAACAATGAGTGTTGTGAATGCTATGTGTGATAAAAATGCAAAAGGAAAAAAGAGTTATAAAAGACGCAAGCATTTTTTTATTTCTACGTATGACTTTAACCCGCAATTGTAAGAAGAGGCAGTAATTTCTCCCATCTGGCAAAATGTCTGTTAATTATCAAGTTTTAAGGGATGGGCTGTGTGATCGGCAACCACAGAATATTAGACGTAACATCAGTGTAACTTAATAGTGACTTCTATTAAACATATATATGTGTAATAACCAGAATAGTTGATTTTTTGTTAAGCACCAAGTTGCTGCAAATTACAGTTTGTGCGACTCTGGTACGTATCATTGTAATTTTTTCTTACATTGCGAGGAAGACAGTTCATAGCACCAAATTCAGTTTCAACAAGAATTCATGCTTTAATTCCAGTACTGCAATTAATAATTATCTCTCATTACGTAAATTTCATGCCGATTCATACACTTTGTGTTAGCTGTTGGGCTGCCTCCAAGCACTGTCATTCCAAAATCAACCAACAAGAGCTAACACAATTTTCATTCATTGGACAGGTGAATACAACACGACATATATATTTTCGATCAATAACGGCTATGAGGTAAGTATAAATATTGATGTTATAAAACTTCCTAGTAGATGCACACCACGACTCAAATCTGAGACCTTGCTCTTTCGCGGGCAAGCGCTCGGTTGAGTGATAAGAGGAAGGTCTCAGGCAAGGCCGACCGATTCGGCTCATGTTTGGCAGGTCACTTGTGTACAACATACAATGAAAGACTCTAAGACTAAGATGATTTGACTCAAAACCCCTCTGTTTTTGAGAAAACCACCTTTAAAATATGAAAATATTTCCGAGTAAGACGGCTGCAAAGACGAGTATTCGACGCACGGGAAAACGAACCCTTGTCACAGTTGGTAGCATCGGTTGTTCCGGAATTCTTTCCCTGATTACAAAGGCATAAAATGTGACACATATACAAATACTTTTTATCTTGAAATGCATGTAACATATTCAGGTTTTCCTGTACGTACATACTTACTGTCACTTTGTTACAGAGTACAGTGACGTAACAAGATGTACTCAAACCAGGAGAAAGTCCAATGCATCCTTTGTTTTCACGAAGCACAGTCACCAAATTTCAAGATAGCATACCACAGATAGCCACCAGACGTTGAAACATCAAGATGTGCTATGCGGAGTTTAAGGAAACAGGTAGCTTCTGTGAAATTCGTAGAACAAACATTTGTCGACCTAGAACCAGAGAATTCAGACAGTGAAAGACGCGTTCGTGAGAAGTCCTGAGAAGTGAGTCCGCAGAGCTTCATATGATTTTCAGATTCTGAAGAAATCAGTGCACCGCATCCTACATAAACAACTTCTTTTCCGTGCCAACAAAGTCCAGATCTATAACTTTCAATGCGATAGGGCCGCAGCTGCGATGAATTTTTTGAATGATTTCTTGAAGCCTTCAGCTGCCATTTCCTTTATTTCCTGTATGATTGTACAATTTCGGCCTTAGGCCACTTTCAAGAATCGGTTTCCCGTGAAATGGATTATCCCATCTTTAACTACAAACTGAGAGTCCTTGTAACCCCAACCATTCCACTTTAACAACTCCTGTCTGTTCCTTGGAATAGCACACTTAACTTTTTGTTTTGTTTTGGTTTAGTGTTTCTCAAAGTTACGCCCACTTCACACCGATCACTAATTAAACTTTTGTCGCTTCCCGCCTCTTTCTCTTTTGGAGGTTGCATCGCAAGCGGCGTTCCGTTTACTCGTTGGCTGTCTTCCGTTTGAGAACATTTTGCCGATCACAGCTCGTTTGTGTATAGCAATGAGACAACTGAACTCTCCGGTCCGTTCCTCTCCTTCCACGCGGAATGATGCACAGCCTGTACATTTTCGGCCTTACGCCATTTTCAAGTATCTAAAACGGAAGTTTCATACATTGGCTACATTAGTGACACTTGTGAATTAGATGTAGGATGTGCATCACTATGTGTGGAAGGAGGAACGGACCGGAGAGTGGGCGTAACTTTGAGAAACACTAAACCAAAATCAAAAAAAGTTAGGAGTGCTATTCCAAAGAACAGGCAAGAGTAGTTAAAGTGGAATGGTTAGGGTTACAAGGACTCTCAGTTTGTAGTTAAAGATGGGATTGGCCGTGTCAGACGCGTTGCCCTTGTGAGCTGTCGAAGCACGAATCACGAGCTGCCGTCACAGATACGCTTCCGCTAGCATCTGCTCTTCAGAGCACTTGCCTGCGGAAGGTAAAGATCCCAGGTTAGAGCCCCGGTCTGGCATACGATATTAATCTGACATGAAGTTTCATTTCAGCGCTACAGAGAGAAGATTCATTCGGGATTGATGATATATGTCTCACACAGTACAAAAAAAAATTAAAAAATGTAATGGCACAATTGGCTAAACGAGATGTTTAGCTGATTGACGGAAAATCGCTTCTACATGTGTATGAGAAATCTCTAATGAATAAAACCCCCGCGTTCCACGTTCCAGAGGCGAGCGGACGCCTGTGATTGAATAGCATTTGCAACTAGCAGAATTTTTCTTCCACATTCAGTAGTTTCGATGATCATGTTTTTTGTAGTTTACACTCTTTCTTTTTATATTACAACAATTTAACATCTTGGTCACTCACTCCGCCCCTTCTGTCGTCGGTACTCTTTCTTACCGTCGTCAAAGAACTTAATGACGTTAACAGCGATCTTTCTCGCTTTTCCGTGAAGGCATTTCCATTGGTGATCCTCTCTGACTTTATACTGTGGAACGCAAAGACACAGCACTTTGGGAGTGAAGCGACTGTATTGCTTTATGTATTAAGCTCTTTTCCTGCAATGCCCGTAACTAGACGTTGCTTTTTTAGATAATAACTGTATGTCACATACCTGTTGGTGTATGTACGATTAATTGAAGCATTTCAAAACGCAGAGGTAACTTCGAAAATAAATGATCCTTAGCCAAAATTCAGTCACAAAGACGACCTCAATTATAAGAAAAATTACAATAAAAATCTGAAAATGCTTCAGGATCATAAATGTTAGTGAATTCGTATGACAAGGGTGTTGCTAGTTAAAAAACTCTAAAACAGATCAAAATATTTTTCACACCTTCTGTTTACTAAAATAACTCAATACGCAATTGTTAATTAATCCAAACAACATATTTCGTGAAGTCTGTGCGCCACAACATGTAACTTTTTAAAGTTAGGCATTTTTGTGTGACACAGTGAAATATCAATTCACAAATTTTCGTAATTTTTTGGTTTTCTGTCGTTCCTTTGTTGCTTCAAAAGTCACGGAAGGGTGTTTCGTCTTTGCAACTAAATGAAAGGCAATTTGTCTTTTGCCACACACGTTTCCATTCTATTATTTACACAAGCCTCTTCAGTGGCGATTTCCAATGTCGTTAATTCATGTGTGTCATCTTGGAGATGTCTTTACTCGATATCCTTATTCCAGATGACCGCATTTATTTCAACACTCCACTTGCACTTCTCACTGCGTATTGAATGTATGTATATTTCCTCTGTGTCGACGCGTTAACATATACGAAATATTAAAATATATGGCATGTTTTCCCTCTGTCAAACTGCAAAGCAAATGCCCTCACCTTCTTCCAGCTATGCTTCTTTCTCTTTTCATGGTTGAGTCACGTCGCTTTCTCACTGTGTTCTGTCACGTTCCTTTTTCTCCGCATCTACGACCGCTGCTCTTGCGTACTGCTGTTAGCGCTCATAGTTTAGATCTACTTACCCATAGTTTGCCTTTATTGTTGTACTTCTCATGCACGAATGTACCTGGCTCTGAGCACTATGGGACTCAACTGCTGTGGTCATCAGTCCCCTAGAACATAGAACTACTTAAACCTAACTAACCTAAGGACATCACACACATCCATGCCCGAGGCAGGATTCGAACCTGCGACCGTAGCAGCAGCGCGGCTCCGGACTGGAGTGCCTAGAACCGCACGACCACCGCGGCCGGCACGAATGTACCTGTATTCCTGTATTCTTTTCTACACAATAGTAAATTCGATATTAGATGTAAATTATAACATGCATCTCGAAACAAATTTAATGGAAATTATGTAGAATGCCCGTTTCGATTTAAGAGAGTGACTGATGGCCCTAATCCTGTCAGACTAAATAAATCGATAAATAAATAAACAAAATAATGGAGAAATTCCTATACCGCTTCTTCTTTGAACGACATTCTCGGAATTTTAATAGTAAAAAACTCCGTGATGCACAGCGTCCCTTCCGTAGCGCCTGGTTCTGGAGTTCCTCGCGCTAACTGAACAGGACTGTGACGAAGTGCGCCACTTTGGATCTTCTCTATTTCCTCTATTAATCACACCTTGTAAGTGTTCCAGAAAAAGGAGCCATACTCATGAAGCAACCGAAAGTGTGTTGTGTAAGCCACTTCTTTTGTGAATGACTTACATTTCCAAGGGATTCTTTCGATTACTGTTATCGTGGCATCTCCTGATCCTACAACTGATTGTATGTAGTCGTTCCGTCGTTATGCATCAGATCATTTATACAGACGGCGAACACGAAATCTGCCGACAAAATTTGGAAAACTGATTAGTGATATTTTCTGAGTATTTCATTATAAGAGGGTCGTGGTCGTCTGTGGGTCGTTACAGAGTAATAATTTAATTACAATATATTTGGTTTATTATCCTACTTCCATTTCTTTCTGTGAAAATTCTTTTCATCAGTGAAAAAAACCCATAATATGCACTCACCGAAACATGCAACACAAAAGACAACATAATGCCACAGACTTCAGACGAAACACACCTGAGACAGACTGGAGCAGTACTGAATGCAGCAAGACTGGGAACGAAGAGTGAGTTGGACATTACTGTTGTCAACAATAAATATGAGTAGTGAGTGGAGCAATTTTGTTTCCGAAGAAGACACACTGCGCGTATCGTCGATATTTGCACTGTTGAGTAGATACTTTCAGTGGAATGCAACTGCAAGAATAACTGCGGGTAAGAATTCAAATAAAATGCAACTACCCCATAATGAGCCATCAAATGTATTCGCAGTTGCGAATATGGGCAACTGTCAGCTGTACAATGGAATGAAAACAACGAAAATTTCATCCGGAACGGGACTCGAACCCGGACTTTCTGGTTATCGCGAATTTACCTTTTTTTTCTTTTTCTTCATTTTGTTCGGTATTGCTCGTTGAGTTTGGTCCGGGCGGACGTCACAAGACATCTGTTCAAGTTGATCGTTGATTCCTTTACTCAGTTTTTTATTACAGAGGGCGAGCAACCCTCTGACCGAAGACGCTCAGCTACCGTGCCGGCACACCATTAGGCTACCTGAGCAGGCTCCAGAGGCAGACCCATACTTCCATATGTCTACGGCCATGTGTCTACAACCTGCATTCGTACATTCATTACGTATACAGTGTAGCCCATTGATAGTGACCGGGCCAAATATCTCACGAAATAAGCATCAAACGAAAAAACTACATAGAACGAAACTCGTTTAGCTTGAAGGGGGAAACCAGATGGTGCTATGGTTGGCCCGCTAGATGGCGTTGCCAGAGGTCAAACGGATATCAACTGCGTTTTTTTAAATAGGAACCCCCATTTTATTACATATTCGTGTAGTACGTAAATAAATATGAATGTTTTAGTTGGACCAGTTTTTTCGCTTTGTGATAGATGGCGCTGTAATAGTCACAAACGTGTAAGTACGTGGTATCACGCAACATTCCGCTAGTGCGGACGATATTTGGTTTGTGATACATTACCCGTGTTAAAACTGACCGTTTACCAATTGCGGAAAAGGTCGATATCGCGTTGATGTATGGCTATTGTGATCAAAATGCCCAACAGGCGTGTGCTATGTATGCTGCTCGGTATCCTGGACGACATCATCCAAGTGTCCGGACCGTTCGCCAGATAGTTACGTTATTTAAGGAAACGGGAAGTGTTCAGCCACACGTGAAACGTCAACCACGACCTGCAACAAATGATGATGCCCAAGTAGGAGTTTAGGCTGCTGTCGCGGCTAATCCGCACATCAGTAGCCGACAAATTGTGCGAGAATCGGGAATCTCAAAAACGTCGGTGTTGAGAATGCTACATCAACATCGATTGCACCCGTACGATATTTCTATGCACCAGGAATTGCATGGCGACGACTTTGAACGTCGTGTACAGTTCTGCCACTGGGCACAAGACAAATTACGGGACGATGACAGATTTTTTGCACGCGTTCTATTTAGCGACGAAGCGTCATTCACCAACAGCGGTAACGTAAATCGGCATAATACGCACTATTGGGCAACGGAAAACCCACGATGGCTGCGACAGGCGGAACATCAGCGACCTTGGCGGGTTAATGTATGGTACGGCATTATGGGAGGAAGGATAATTGGCCCCATTTTATCGATGGCAATCTAAATAGTGCAATGTATGCTGATTTCCTACGTAATGTTCTACCGATGTCACTACAAGATGTTTCACTGCATGACAGAATGGCGGTGTACTTCCAACATGATGGATGTCCGGCACATACCTCGCGTGCTGTTGAAGCGGTATTGAATAGCATATTTCATGACAGGTGGATTGGTCGTCGAAGCCCCTTACCACGGCCCGCACGTTCACCGGATCTGACATCCCCGTATTTGTTTCTGTGGGAAGAGTTGAAGGATATTTGCTATCGCGATCCACCGACAACGCCTGACAACATGCATCAGCGCATTGTCAATGCATGTGCGATCATTACGGAAGGCGAACTACTAGCTGTTGAGAGGAATGTCGTTACACGTATTGCCAAATGCATTGAGGTTGACGGACATCAATTTCGGCATTTATTGCATTAATGTGGTATTTACAGGTAATCACGCTGTAATAGCATCCGTTCTCAGAAATGATAAGTTCACAAAGGTACATGTATCACATTGCAACAACCGAAATAAAATGTTCAAACGTACCTACGTTCTGTATTTTAATTTAAAAAACCTACCTGTTACCAACTGTTCGGCTAAAATTGTGAGCCATATCTTTGTGACTATTACAGCGCCATCTATCACAAAGCGAAAAAACTGGTCCAACTAAAACATTCATATTTCTTTACGTACTACACGAATATGTAACAAAAAATGGGGTTTCCTATTTAAAAAAACCCAGTTGATATCCGTTTGACCTATGGCAGCGCCATCTAGCGGGCCAACCATAGTGCCATCTGGTTTCCCCCTTCAAGTTAGATAAGTTTCGTGTTTGTAGTTTCTTCGTTTGACATTTACTTCGCAAGATATTTGACCCGGTCACGATCAATGGATCACCCAGTATTCCCGTGCAGGGGAGAAATTTTTATTAAAAGTCGCTTGCCCGGTGTCGGCGTATAAATACGATACTGCACTGCATGTCCGAAGGAACTGCATCGTAATTCTACATAACACAGGCACTGCAATACGATACTTGAAAACAACTCTTTCCTAATATAAATCAAGGGTGTTCTAACTGGCGACTGTTCAGCCATCTTTCGAAGTAAGGCATAGGTAACTGTTATGCATCAGTGCAATCAAAAGAATGACACACAGAGGTGACAGAGGTCACGAGGCACCGCCTACTATCGTGTCGGACCTCCTTTTGTCCGGCGTAGTGCAGCATCTCGACGTAGTTTGGACTCGACAAATCGCTGGAAGTCCCCTGCAGAAATACTGAGCAATGTTGCCTCTACAGCCGTCCACAATTGCGAAAGTACAGGGCTATTACAAATGATTGAAGCTATTTCATAAATTCACTGTAGTTCCATTCATGGACATATGGTCACGACACACAACAGATACGTAGAAAAACTCATAAAGTTTTGTTCGGCTGAAGCCGCACGTCAGGTTTCTGCCGCCAGAGCGCTCGAGAGGGCAGTGAGACAAAATGGCGACAGGAGCCGAGAAAGCGTATGTCGTGCTTGAAATGCACTCACATCAGTCAGTCATAACAGTGCAACGACACTTCAGGATTAAGTTCAACAAAGATCCACCAACTGCTAACTCCATTCGGCGATGGTATGCGCAGTTTAAAGCTTCTGGATGCCTCTGTAAGGGCAAATCAACGGGTCGGCCTGCAGTGAGCGAAGAAACGGTTGAACGCGTGCGGGCAAGTTTCACGCGTAGCCCGCGGAAGTCGACGAATAAAGCAAGCAGGGAGCTAAACGTACCACAGCCGACGGTTTGGAAAATCTTACGGACAAGGCTAAAGCAGAAGCCTTACCGTTTACAGTTGCTACAAGCCCTGACACCCGATGACAAAGTCAAACGCTTTGAATTTTCGGCGCGGTTGCAACAGCTCATGGAAGAGGATGCGTTCAGTGCGAAACTTGTTTTCAGTGATGAAGCAACATTTTTTCTTAATGGTGAAGTGAACAGACACAATGTGCGAATCTGGGCGGTAGAGAATCCTCACGCATTCGTGCAGCAAATTCGCAATTCACCAAAAGTTAACGTGTTTTGTTCAATCTCACGGTTTGAAGTTTACGGCCCCTGTTTCTTCTGCGAAAAAAACGTTACAGGACACGTGTATCTGGACATGCTAGAAAATTGGCTCATGCCACAACTGGAGACCGACAGTGCCGACTTCATCTTTCAACAGAATGGTGCTCCACCGCACTTCCATCATGATGTTCGGCATTTCTTAAACAGGCGATTGGAAAACCGATGGATCGGTCGTGGTGGAGATCATGATCAGCAGTTCATGTCATGGCCTCCACACTCTCCCAACTTAACCCCATGCGATTTCTTTCTGTGGGGTTATGTGAAAGATTCAATGTTTAAACCTCCTCTACCAAGAAACGTGCCAGAACTGCCAGCTCGCATCAACGATGCTTGATGGGGACATGCTGCGCCGAGTGTGGGAGGAACTTGATTATCGGCTTGATGTCTGCCGAATCACTAAAGGGGCACATATCGAACATTTGTGAATGCCTAAAAAAACTTTTTGAGTTTTTGTATGTGTGTGCAAAGCATTGTGAAAATATCTCAAATAGTAAAGTTATTGTAGAGCTGTGAAATCGCTTCAATCATTTGTAATAACCCTGTATTACTGGTGCAAGATTTTGTGAACGAATTGACCTCTCGATTATGTCATATGTCGGCCGATCTGGGTGGCCAGATCATTTGCCTGAATTCTCCAGTATTTTCTTAAAACCACGCACGAGCAATTGTTTGGGAACATGAAATCGATGTATGGTTGCAAATGGTCTCCACGTAGACAAATATAATCATTTCCAGTCAATGATCGATCCAGTTGGACTGGAGGACCCAGCCCATTCCATGTAAACACAGCCCACACCATAATGGAGCCACCACCAGCTTCACAGTGGCTTGTTGACAACTTGGATCTCATCTGACCTGGCCACGACTTCCCAGTCGTCTAGGGTCCAACCGATATCGTCACGAGCCCCGAAGAGGCGCTGCAGGCGATGACGTGCTGTTAGCAAAGGCATAATCTGCTGCTTTAGCACATTAATACCAAAGTTCGCTGCACTGCTCTAATGGGATCTTTCATTGTACGTCCCACATTCATTTCTGCGGTTATGTCACGCACTGTTGCTTGTCTGCTAGCACTGACAACCCTACGCAAACGCCGCTGCTCTCGGATGTTAAGTGAAGGCCGTCGGCCACTGTGTTGTCCGTGGTGAGAGGTAATGCCTGAAATGTGGTATTTTCAGCATACTCCTGACACTACGGATCTCGGAAAATGGAATTCCCTAACGATTTCCGAAATGGAATTTCCCATGTGTCTAGCTCCGACTACGATTCCGCATTCAAAATGTGTTAAGTCCCGTCCTGCGGCCAAAATCACGTTGAAAATCTTTTCACGTGAATCACCATTCTACAGCTGACAGCTCCTCCAATGTACTAGGAATGGCGATTATCACTGAAACAACCAGTTTTTGGTTACATAGGTTTTTTTACTCCTGTTTAAACTGACTGTTGAAACCAATCATCATAACCGGTTTCTGAAATAACCTATTTTTGGTTTTTATTTCTATTATTTTCTGGAATAACTGATTAAATCGAACAAAGTTTTAAAATGTTTGAGTCTCTCAGTTTCAAGATACATAGAGTCAAAACGTTAAATATGCAAATAAATGAAAAATTAGTCTGTCCACGGATCGTTGCTTTCCTCGAAATGAGATAAGTAGCTGAATACTACAAAAAATCGCCAATATTCTCCTATTGATTCTAAGTGTTTTAAACTCTGCTCAAAAATCATATTATAGTCGGGGATCATACTACTATTTGGGCTACACGAATAGTCAGTGCTAAAGGATGGAAACTGAGACTGAAGAACTCTGTTTTTCGTGTTAATTAGTCTGTTGTCAAGAGCTACGAGCATATAGTGGCATAATATGTAGATATAGACAGTAGATCAGCTACTTTCTATTTTTATTGTATACTGTGAATGAACTGTTGTTAAGTTTTTAATTTATTACTGTTACCAGAATTTGCTTTCTTGTTTTATTATACCATGGTAATGGCAGACACGTCCTTAACGTTTTAAAGCAAATGAAGCATTGCATTTCATTGATGCTTCACTTAGTAAAAGTATTTCCAGACTAGGGTTGGTACCAACCTGCAGGACAAAGGACATCTGACGACAGCGAGCAACTACCGTACAGACCAGATTGGGGCAGTATTGCACACTGTGCGTACACACGTACCTTAAACCACGACACACGGCAACAGAAACATTATTGTCTCGACAATGGCATACGAACTGTTATGCCATGTGTTTATTACTCATTCCTGTCGGCATTGTTATTAAAATAACACTGACCGCTTTTCCTACTTTCTATAATAACGTAACATTCCAAACCAATGCAAATTTTACAGATAAAAAATACTTCTTTTTTAAAAAAAGGTTTGTTAAAAAACTAAAACTTTTACTACTGTTTCTATGGCTAATTGATATTTCTGTTTTTACTCGGTTATTGATAAAAAATGAAAACGAACTGTTATAAACGAGACCAAACAAATACCAAAATATACTGGTTACTCAGAACTAAAATATCGGTATCGGTTTTAACCGGTTGGTTTTTCCCATTCCTACACTGCTCTGCTTTTCTATACTTTGTGTACGCGATACTAGCGCCATCTGTATTCGTGCATAGCCATCCTATAACTTTCATTGTCTCAGTGTAATATAAGTTTCTCATACTTCCCCAAGGGCTTGACAATGACAACTATGTTTACTTTATTAGAACAATTTCTGAAATGAGAAGCAACAATGAGATGGGTGCTGGAACTAATAACTGAAGTAAGAGAAAAGAAAACAAAACTTCTGGCCAGTTACATCGTTTCGGGAATGTCTTCTGGAAACGTTCAGATACTACCTAATCACATTCGAGTGCAAGATTAACATCACGGAAGTTGATTCGAGAACAACTGATATCGAACAAGGAAACTGCAGAGGAGGAAACCCATATCATCAGAATGTACTGCAGATTGTAATGCAATGCAGGAAAGAGTTATATGCCATTATGAAACTGATGTTAGCAACACGCGATGTGTCAACACAAAAACGAATAGTCGGTTTTTTAGTTAGGCCTACTGAGGAAGTGATAAAGTCTTGTACCCTAGATTTACGTACGAGATGTATCTTATAGAGAATCAGATTGCATGCAACAATTTAGCCTGAGAAATCAAATTTACTACCTTCTTTTTGCAAAGCGCTGGGTAAGGTTAATCAAGCAAGCAGATAATACCTAAAGACATGTCACATTTACAGAGGTTGGAGGGCTCTGTGATGGCATTATGCAAAGGAAGCAATTGAGTATTTATGTCAAGGGCGTACTCGGAGAGGGGCACTGGAGGACAACGGCCTGTGTCCCTCAAAAAAAAAAAAAAAAAAAAAAAAAAAAAAAAAAAAAAAAAAAAAACTGTGCAAACGGAACTCTCATCCCTGCTTGCCCCACCGGCAGATGTATCAATTTAGTATCACTCTGAAGATAGCCAAAGCATGTAACGGACTTGAGTAACAGCAAGTGTACCCCGAGCCATTTGTCGAGAATTCTCGTAACTGTTTCGCCGAAGGTCGCTGCTCCACTTGCAGTAGAAAATTCCAAATGGCAGTGAGTTCTAAAAGCTTTCAGTAGTGTTGTATCAATCTACAACGGTGTTTCATCGCATTACCAGCCAATGTAAAAAAGCTACAAAACTGTGATGCAGAAATTTACGAACGTCAGCGGGGTGATAGTAAAATGATATGTTAAGATCTCATGCCAGCTATAACGACGGTCAAATACGTTATCGTGGTAGGTCTCTACTATAAAGTGGGAGCATTGTTATGATGAACAAATACAGTTTTTCAGGAGATTTGCACTTCTCCTTTGTGTGACTATGTGCTCGGTTCTGCCGCCCCTGCCCATGACTCAGGTCCCGGGTACGCCCTCGAAATCTACTGGCCGTGTGCGGCGCGCCTCACCTGAGCAGCTAGGCCGGTGCGAGCGCAGCGCAGCCCGCCGTCGCACTGCCTTCCGGCGCGCGCGGCCGCTTCCTCGCCCACCTGCCGGCGCTCAGCCGTAGTTCTCGCTGGTGCCAGAGGGGCGCTGGCGTCGCCTGACTCGACCGTGTCAACAATACCCCTAACATTTGGCTCTTTCTCATACCGATTGTTTTTTTAATAAAACGATATTGAGCAATACTGTTGGACTGTAATGTCATGTCGAAGGTTTACAGGGTTACCCAAGACCCTACACTAAGCTTGCCATCACTTTACTCCTCGAGTCACCCCTCCTACATGGGACTCCCCAAAGCGGATTTCGTAAACCGATTTCCCAGTACTGCTTCTGGGTGGTCGTGTAAAAACTTCAAAATCGTGCCGGCCGGTGTGGCCGAGCGGTCCTAGGCGCTACAGATCCAGAAAATAAAGTCGATAGTTGCCAACCGCAACGTGGAATGAGTATAATATCTTTGAGTAGGAGGATCTTTGATGGTTAAGAGAGCCGGGCGCGCGCAGTAATAAAACTTGGTCGTCGCATCTAGGTGCCTGGAGGAAGCAGACGTGTGGTGACAGCTTTAAGGTGGGATTAGCGCTACGCATTTTTCGTATTGTACACTGAGCAAACTTTAGCACATTAATGGGAGAAGCTTTAAAATGATTTCAAAACGGTTTTGTTAGACAATGTTCAGAGTTAGGATTTGTATGTTCGAGGTTTGACGCAGTAAGCATTTCGTAAAGTTTTTGTAAGAGTGATGCGTGCTGCAAAATGTTGGAAATGGTAGTTTTTGTATATGACTTAAATTTTTAACATATATATATATATATATATATATATATATATATATATATATATATATATATACATATATATATTGAGATCAACATTGTGTTTAAATCTAACAGCGTGAATCATGATCCACATCCTTTGCTTGTATTGAATATGAAAATGAGTAGCAAAGTAAAGTTACCCACCAAATGAAAGAACATAAAGAAAATGAGGCCTCTATGCAATATATATGTGCAGTTCATGGTTTGAAATCGATTTTGGTATAGCTAAAGTTATCGGAGCAAAGTTATTTCAAGTAAATAATTTTATGCCATTGTCCAACTGGTATTATTCAAGTCAAGATAAAATTTCATTAAGAAAACATCAAGGCCAAAAGTTAATTTTTCAGTACCAACTAAATGCCATTGCACAAACGGCATTATTCTCTTAAACTTGATTGCACAGTCAGATACATGTTTCATTACTGGCAAAATGGAGTGTGCGAAACAAGTTCGCAGATGCAGTCAGATGTGGGTTTGTTGAATAATTATTTTGTAACAATTTTATATTCGATTCTTTCACTAATTAAAAAGGAAACAATTTTGGGTTAGATACTTTCACTTTTAAAGATAAGTTAGGACATGATACTTTCAATAGAGCCTTTTAAAACCCTTCAGCAGTTCTTTAGCAATTGATTATTTTCAAAAATCTTTCCCTTACTATTTTACCCCCTTAGCGGTAGCAGCTCCAAAAATGCTGAAACACTTTTTTTTCAGACTGAGAAACCAAATACCAGTTTTCGTAGTTCTAACTTCAAAATTCGCTTAATGGCGACATTCTTTCAAAAAGCCATTGATCCCCTATTTCGCTACTTTACAAGTGGAGTTTCGGAGAGTCCCTTCTTATTAGGTAAGTTAGGTTTAAGTAGTTCTAAGTTCTAGGGTACTGGTGACCTCAGAAGTTAAGTCCCAAAGTGCTCAGAGCCATTTGAACCATTTTTGAACCTTCTTAAACAATGCTTAGGGTGTAAGATCCACACCCTCTCCAAACTTCAAGTTTCTATCCTTAGTGGTTTGGGCTGGGAGACGATGAATCAGTGAATCATACTGACCCTATTTTACCCCATTGGGGGCCGAATTTCCAAAAACAGTAAAACAAGTATTTTGTATTCTTAACTAAGAAGCCAGATTTAAATTTTCATAGATTTAGCTGTAAAAATGGTTTCGTAATTAACAACATGGGACAGCATAATGCCTTCTGTTATTAGGAAGCTTTAATAAAACATGTGCTGCAACAACTGATACGAGGACTGATTCACACAACCAGATGCATTATTTGACGACACAGATTGGTCACATTTGAATACTGTTTTATTTAAAAGTTAACACCCTGGGCATATGAAGAAATGACTAAACATTTAAAAAAAAATTGAACAGGTGCGAGTAGGACTCGCGCTCTGAGTGTTCTGTACGAATTTACACACATCAAAAAAAGTTTTGCATCATCCCGGTTCCCAGAACTCCTGAAGACAGACGTTGACTGTGGATATTGTATCACAGACTCTGTTCCTTTGACTGTCCAGAGCTTTCACTAAACCCACCCAAAGATGTAAACAATGATGCATGAGCAGCGCCTATTAGACGGAGAGGGTCCGACAGCCCATCGGTTCCAGTCATTCCACCAGGAAGGAGGTACACGGCACATGTTGTCAGTAGTTCAACCATGCCTAGACGGTCAATACTGGGGTTCGATGGCGTCCGCATTGTTACTTTGTGCCAGGAAGGGCTCTCAGCAAGGGAAGAGTCCAGGCTTCTCGGAGTGAACCAAAGCGATGTTGTTCGGACATGGAGGAGATACAGAGAGAAAACAGGAACTGTCGATGACGTGCCTCGCCCATGCCGCCGAAGGGCTACTACTGCAGTGGATGACCACTACCTACGGATTATGGCTCAGAGGAACCCTGACAGCAACGAAGTCATGTTGAATAATGCTTTTCGTGCAACTAAAGGACGTCGTGTTACGACTCAAACTGTGCACAATAGGCTGCATGACGCTCAACTTCATTCCCTACGCCCATGACGAGATCCATCTTTGCAACCACGACACCATGCAGCGCGGTACAGATGGGCCCAACAACATGCCCAACGGACCGCTCAGGATTGGCATCACGTTCTCTTCACTGATGTGTGTTGCATATGCTTTCAACCAGACAATCGTCAGAGACGTGTTTGGAGGCAACCCGGTCAGGCTGAACGCGCCTGATACAGAGTACAGCGAGTGCAGCAAGGTGGAGGTTCCCATCTGTTTTGGGGTGGCATTATGTGGGGCCGAAGTACACCACTGATGGTCATGGAAGGCGACGTAACGGCTGTACGGTACGTGAATGCCATCCCACGACCGTTAGTGCAACCGTATCGACAGCATATTGGCGACGCATTCGTCTTCATTGACGACAATTCGCACCCGCATCGTGTACATCTTGTGAATGACTTCCCTCAGGATAACGTCAACGCTCGAATAGAGTGGCCAGCATGTTCTCCAGACATGAACCCTATTGAACATGCCTGAGATATATTGAAAAGAGCTGTTTATGGACGACGTGACCCACCAACCACTCGGGAGGGATCTGCGCCGAATCGCTGTTGAGGAGTGGGACATTCTGGATCAACAGTGCCTTGATGAACTTGCCGATTGTATTCCAAGACTAACACAGGCACGTATCAATGCAAGAGGACGTCCTATTGTGCATTAGATGTACCGGCGTGTACAGCAATCTGGACCACCACCTCTGAAGGTCTCGCTGTATGGTGGTGCAACATCCAATGTGTGGTTTTCATGAGCAATAAAAAGGGTGGAAATGATGTTTATGTTGATCTCTATTCAAATTTTCTGTACAGGTTCTGGAACCGAGGTGATGCAAAACTTTTTTAATGTTTGTAATTATGTGTATGGTGTATAGACAGTTCATCCATTCCGTAAATCGAAAATCTCAACGGGTTTTGCCTGTTATCGACACTGATACTGGCAAGATATGGTTCACGGGAATTCCAAGACTGTTTTAATTTCAAGTTCAAAGTCGGATAACAAATGACGAAAGAAATATTTTTTCAGATTTTTTTCCTTTAGTTGTACTGTGAAACCTTTCTTCTTGCCAAGTTTTATGATTATAGGTAAAGAAATATAGTTCAGACGCAGTTTATACATAGAGAACCACTTTAGTTGGTATGAATAGTTTCATCCAGTTGACTGCAGTGCGGAAAAATAGTGCACAATGTACCACAGGGTGTTTGGTTTAACTTGAAACAACTTAATATCTCCAAAAGTGCGCATCGCACGAAGAAAATGTGCCTGATGAAAAGTTTGAATTTTGGAAAGGGACATCTATTTGTACCTAATGTGGCCACACTCCCCCCAAGTTACTTGTAACGTAACATAGACTTCTGTTCCATTCAGTTTTCGGCGAGTCCCTCGATTGCCGCCACCGGGGTGACTGATGTCGGTGTGTTCTTGCGTCCAACCGCCGTGACTCCACGCTGGGCGCTACGTGGCTGCCAGCGGAATACAGTCCACAGCGACTGATAATGACGACGCACGCACACCAAACGACGCGACACAACTGCTTTCCGGAGATGTTTCTCGGACATTTGAAGTAATGAATGTTTGGTCTGTAGAAGAGAAAATCGAAGTAATTTTAATTTAAGGCGAGGCTGCAAGAAATTTGGAAGCTGCCTTTGCTCTTGATCCCGAACGTTTTGGTGACGCCACGATCCCGTGTCACGCGAAAAAACTATTCCCTTTCTGATGAGTCCTGTCCCATTTGATTGGTTGTTTTCTGTTAGAAAAGTATCGTAGTATTGGTATTCCAAGAGTTGCAAAATGCTGTTAGGAGATCTGTGAAAGCTTAGAAACAAAATAGAGCTATGTTTCCACGAAGGAGTTCAAGAGGAGATGCAGCCCTGTTCCTCTTCCAGTTAAAGAAAAAAATGGTTCAAATGGCTCTGAGCACCATTGGACTTAACATATGTGGTCATCAGTCCCCTAGAACTTAGAACTACTTAAACCTAACTGACCTAAGGACATCACACACATCCATGCCCGAGGCAGGATTCGAACCTGCGACCGTAGCGGTCACGCGGTTCCAGACTGAAGCGCCTAGAATTGCACGGCCACACCGGCTGGCTAAAGAAAAGCTAGCCATTTTTCAGCTTAGTACCTGAGATGCCTGCGGACTGCAGTAAGGTTATTCAGATTGTTTCATTCAGAATATGTTCTAAAACGTCACAATGGTCAACGTTCGTTTGTTACATGGTTCAATGTCTCGTACTTCCTTGAACTGCTGGGTTTGAAAATTAATCAAAATGGTAAACCCTGATAGAGCCGCTCATGTCCTCCAGCACTTCTCCAAAAATTTTGTCCTGAAGATGACCCCACAAGAAAAAATCCGTCAACGTAAGGTCAGATGATCTGAAAGGCCACTTTACCGGACCACATCTACCGATCCACCGACCGATGAGAACGCGATTTAATGCTTCTTGGGCTGTTGCTGAGTTACGTGTGAGACAGCCATCATTTTGAAACCTCGTGTTCTGTCATACTACAGGGGTACATCTTGCAGTAACTGACGATACCTTTCTTCGTTCAATGTGCCTCCCAAAATTAAAGAACCAAGTATTTTGTCGCCTACGATACCGCTCCAAATGTTAGCAGAACAAGGGCTCTAATGATCAACATTACGTATTCAGAGCGGGTGTTCCACACTGCAACAATGCATGTTATGACGATTAACTTCGCCATGGTTCGTAAAAGTTGACTCGTCGGAGAACATTCCTTGACGAAAGAATTGCGGGTCTCTTTGTAATTGCATGAGGGCAGAATTCCAAAACCCCATTCGATTCTGAAAATGATTCCAATGAAGTTCTTGATGCATGTGTTTGTTACGGTTTAGAACCGCCGAAACACTTGTGTGAACAATTCCTCACCGGCGAGGTATTTCTCTGGTACTCGCGTGTGGATTATGAGACACAGCTGCAATTTCATAATTGCTGTTCCCCGCAGCAGTTGCTCTATGAGGTTTTGGGCTTCACACTTTCTGTTGTATCCGTGAGCGGTGCAACAACAAATAACACAAGACGTGAGTGATAAACGAGGTTTATTCCTCTACAAGTGAAGACAGAAAACAGAATAACGCAGTAGTTTAATGAACGTGCTTGCGCTGTTAATGGGACTTCGATCAGCGAAGTCCGCAGATGAATCCCGTGTATATAGTGCCCTGCAGTAGAAATTCCTGAATACTCCACATCCAAGTGTAGCCTAAATCGATAAGAGGTGGAACCGAATGGTGTGGCATTAAGGTATCAGCAGCACTGAAGTCCGAAAACAGACTACCCGCCTGAGATGCCGTATGCGGTTAAGGCCCTGGCAGTGTTGGAATACGTCGGCCGTCGATGAGTCTACGATGGTGTGGCATCACGTGACTCGCGCGGTACCATCACGCAATCATCTGACGTGAGTACGCCGGTCGGTGTTGCTACGTTACCACGGTGGCAGCTCGGTGCAGGGGTCACGCCTGCAGGTTAAGGCATATTGTGTACAGACAGGAAGCAGATCAGCTGCTTCCTATTTTTATTGTAAATTTAAATAAATGAAGTGTTATCTAATGTTATGTCGCAAGTTTGTTGTGACTCTTCCAGTTTTTTAAAGCAAATGGAGCATCCTACTTCCTAAAATAGTTCAAGACTGCGGGTGGTGCCATTCTGAAATACAACCGATGTCCGACGACGATAGTGAGAAACTACGATATTTACCAGACGGGGCGCACTGCATGTACGCGTGTACTCATAGGACACGCCACACGGTAACAGGTACATTATTGTCTAAACAAAATTGAATTAAACCTTAATGCAATTTTTTTGTTAATCGTTTCCGTTGGCATTGATAAAAAAACAGAACTGATCGCTTTTCACATTTTCTACACTAACGCAAATTTCAAAGCAATGAAATGTTTGCGAATAAAAATTACTCTTCTTTAAGGAAGATTTATTTGGAAACAAAATTTTAGCACTGCTGCTATGGCTAATTGATATTTCGAATTTATACCCAGTTATCAGTGAAAAATAAAAATACCTGTTATTACTGAGGCAGATAAATACAGAAATATCCGGGTATTCAGAATTAAAATACCGACATTAGTTTTAACCATTCGGTTTTTCACGGTCATACTGCGCTGAACAGCTGAGCCGGCCGTGGACTGTGTGACAAAGTGTGACCTGCGGACGGGTAGCAACAGGCGCCACGCTGAAGGCATTGATGATACCATACTTTCTTCGGCAGTAAATTGTTTAGTAAAATGTAACCTTTGGCGACCTGGAATGTTACAGGTAATAAAATGTTCCGGGCTATGCCATGGTCGAATGGATTTTTCCCAACATTTCATCCCCATCTGCGGAGGACATTATCAAGGGAAATCGTAGTTCTTCGAATGTCCGATTCACACGTTGATTCGCTATTGACTGCAGCAAAATTCCGCTAGCCAGCCGAGCTGTTCTAGGCGCTACAGTCTGGAAACGCGCGACCGCTACGGTCGTAGGTTCGAATCCTGCCTCTGGCATGGATGTGTGTGATGTCCTTAGGTTAGTTAGGTTTAAGTAGTTCTAAGTTCTAGGGGACTGATGACCTCAGATGTTAGGTCCCATAGTGCTCAGAGCCATTTGAACCATTTCATTTTCCCTTCTGCATCCTTTACTTCGAATGTGCCAGAAACATCTCCGGAGGGCAGTTGTGCCATGTCGTTCGGTGTTGTTGCTTGTTAAGGTGCAGCACGTCGCATGGGGGGATGCTGAGCGGCGGGGCGAGCGTTACCACTGTCTTCCTTACAGTCGCTGTGGACTGTACTCCACTGGTGGCCACACAGAAGCCACACAGCGCCCAGCTCGGGAGTTACGGCGATTGGACGCGAGAACAACCGAAACCAGTCACCCTGATGGTGGCAGTCGAGGGATCCCGCTGAAGTCAGTCATCCCCGTGGTGTGAGGAATCGCCAAAATCAAACCCGAATGGAACAGAAGACTAGTTTACGCTACAAGTAAAGTACCTGCAAAAGTTCAAATGTCAAACCATAAACATTTTACTGTACAATAAAAGTTACAGAATTAAATCAAATTTTTAGTGAAAATATCGGCTGTTGAGAACAGAAAAGGTCCACATTCTTATCGCCAATGTAATGTGGAATTAAATTCATCGGTTCTTGAACGTGAATAAACGGAAACCTGAATTTTGTCGACTACCGTGCCACTTACCACGAATGGAAAAAAAGTTTCGGGCAATCCCTAGGTATTTTTTGGTGCAGAACTCTAATCTGGTTAAAGATGTACAAATCAGCTCTTTTCATAGATCAGGTCACTCACTGAAATGAACTAGCTCTTTTTCATGACCTAGCATTCACTATTCACTCACAAAAATAAATAAAAGGATGGTACATACCTTTTTAATTCAGATCATTAAACCTATATTTTTATCCTATTTTGGTCCTATTTTGAAAGACCACATAAAGAGGAGTAATAATTTTGTGCCATATCCCTAATAATTTTCAGATACAAAGTTTTTAAATTTAGTCTGCTGTAAAAATTATCAACACTATAACAAAACCCTAAATATTTCTTATCAAGTAGATAAATTTTAAGAATGAAGACTGATTCTTGTTATATTTTTATAGTTTTACTGGAAAAAATAAAAATTATAACAATTATAATTAAAATGTATCTGCAGTCATCATTTACAGTCAGTATTATCATATATGTTCCCCATAAAGGAAAAATTAATCAGTGCTGTCATTTATAAACAAAATTTGATCCACTTTAGTCGATGCAAGTCTCTTTCTCTTCTTAGTGCACAGTTGTCCTGCATTTGAAAATATTCGTTCACAGGCTACTGACGCTGCTGTGATATACAATACTTTTATAACCATCTGGCGCAGCAATTTTCTTGTTTCCTTGGGGAAGGATAGCCATTTCAACATAAACCTTGTACTATGACAAGCCAAAACTTTACTAAAAAGCTCACCGCGACGTCGGATGCCACCTGGTAGCGTTGCGTTTACGTGAAGTGGTAAAAAAAAAAAAAGAAAAAAAAGAAAATGTAAGTGGAGCAGACACGGACGGGTGATCACCATAGCGAAGATATGAGATGTAAATGGGGAAATCTGTTGAAATTAGCGACTTTGACAAAGGGCAGATTAGTATTACGCAGAGCCTCTAAAATAGTATCTCGGAAACAGCGAAGTTGGTCGAA
Organism: Schistocerca serialis cubense; assembly: GCF_023864345.2. Taxonomy (NCBI): domain Eukaryota; kingdom Metazoa; phylum Arthropoda; class Insecta; order Orthoptera; family Acrididae; genus Schistocerca; species Schistocerca serialis. The sequence continues at coordinate 521,084,662 of NC_064638.1, forward strand.
TTTTTACCTGCTACTGTCGACACTAACTATGGAAAGAGTTAGAAGGATAGAGAACCTACCACTGGGCACTAAATGTTTGGACGTCCACGACCCTGCACACAACGTGGGATTCTGAGGTTTGTCTGCTCTGTAAAATAGGATAGATGGTTATCTGTGGAATCTCTGTCGAAAGAGCAGAATGCTGGTGCACGCACAGGTGTTTCGGAGCCCTCTGTTCATCGGACACTGTTGAACAAAGAGCCCCACAGCAGACCACCCCTACCTGTCCACATGTTCACCCAACAACTTCTTCAATTACGACTGCAGTGGGCACGGGACCATCGGGATTCGACCATCGATCAATAGAAATATGTCGGCTCTTCGAGTGAAAGACATTTATGGTACATCAGTTCGGTTGTCGTGTCCATAACGGCCGTCATCGAGCTGCACGGCGGCTCAAAACGTGCAGCGCGTCACCGATGAAAGTTGGAGGGATCAATATCATGCTATGGGAGACATTCTCCTGCACTTGAATAGTACCTGTAGAAGTAATCGAAGACGCACTGACAGCTGCAAAACCACTTGCATCCCTTCGTATTTGATGTCTTCCCTCATGTCGATGTCATATTTCAGCAGTATAATTATACATGTCTCGAAGCCAGAACCTTGCTACAGTGGTTTTAGGAACATTATAATGAACTCACTTTCATGTCCCGGCGATCAAAAAATCGCCTGATGTAAATCCCATGGAACACACCTCGGTCGCTGTGGGGTGCCTTCGCCGCATACACAAATCATCGACCTATTATTAAGTAAATTACATGACCTGTGCGTAGACATCCAATGCCACACACCTCCACAAACCTACTAACGAACTGTCGGATCCATGATACACAGATCAATTACGTGTTTCGTTCCAAAGAGGGACAAACAAGCTATTAAGCCGCTGGTCATGATGTTTGGGCACATCAGTGTATGTACACACTATAGTACAAATGATGTATCACTCTTGAGTCCCAATGTGTAGGCCACACCTGGCTGTGTGCAACCAACATAGCATAACTGTGTCGCAGGTCCCCAAAGCCCTCTGCTGCACGGTCGTTTGGCTAAGCACAATAGGTTCCACAATAGACTACTAGAGAACACTGCCATGGCATCACGTCCAGATGTAAACTAATGCCGCCATACAACAAATATTAGAAACTACGTTATTAGAAATGAGTCGGTCCTTAAAGCTTGTAAATTATACTTCATTACAATAATTGACACTGCAGAAACTTATCACACTGATTAAATGATATGACGAGTTGTTGTTTGCGATCCAGATTTGAATTCGCTGATAGCCAAACAATGCTTGCATGTCTAATCGAGACTCGACTAGGCATAAAGAGACGTAAAATATCCAAGTGTTCACCAGTATCAGTTTTCAAGGCCAAATGTCCAAACGTGGAAATAAATCACGACATGTTCAGCACAGCAACGGGCACCCCATGAAGCTTATACTGTGTTTCCTGCGAGAAGTAACCACGAAGGGTACGTAACAAAGTACAACCCACAAGCATGAAACACCGTAAAGTAAAGTTGCAGTGATGACGGACAGTAGAACGCAGTATCTATATGAACTGTTAACTAAGTACAGTCAAATGTCAGATATAAAATATGATCACTAATAGCGTGATATTGGAACCTATAACGACGATACAAATTATTTTTGACTGGGATTCGAACCCGACACCTTTCGCTATTGTATTATAGCTACAAATAAACATGAAATGTTTATTGTTGCTTCACCAGTAGCGAGATGTGCACATCTTCGGCTAAAGGCAGGGTCGTTGTTGACCACATACAAAGTGCTGTCAACTATCAAATTTCTTTTCACCAGTAGTTAGCATCGTACCATTCGTAGGTACCTGGAGGAGTTTGGCATTGTGAGGAAATAATGAAGTGATGTGAATGTATAATCTCGAAGGGTTGAAGTCAAGAGAAACGTTGGAATCGGAGCTCGAATCCCAATCGAGTGTCAATATTTTCAAAATCTCAAGGTCACTTAAAATAAGAATTGAAGATCCTAAGACCCTACATGACGGTTGGTTCATGAACTAAAATAACTAGAGCTCCAAAAAGGCTTTTCGTATCGTTCCTCATAATGGGCTTTCAATCAAATTGCTTTCCCAACGTCTGTCGTCTCAGTTGTGGACTGTATTTGTGATTTCTTGTCTGACAGGTCACAGTTCACAGCAACTGGCGGGACGTCACCTAGTGAAACAGAAGTGATGAGTGTGATTCCGCAAGTAAAGTGATGTATACCTTCTGCTATTTCTAACACATATATTAACTATTTAGCAGATAATCAGAACATTTCTCTTAGATTTGTGGCAGGTAATGCTGCCGTCTAGGAATTGGAAAATCACGTTGAAAACGGTGCAAAACGTGACAATTGACCCTAAACAATAAAATGTGTGCGGTTACAAAATATTCCTTACTTAGACATATGCTACAGTTCGTTTCATCTTAGAAGAGAGAGAAATGAAAGGAATGTTACCAGAACGAAGAATAGATTGTAGGTAAGGGGATATAAATGAATACAATGTGATATGTTTTGAGAGAATGATGGATGACTTTGAAGAAACTAGAAATTAAACGAGAACGTATAATTTCAATGAAAACTGGTAGGTTTGTTTACAACGTTTTTGGAGAATGGGGTAGAAGGGCAGTCGGTGTGATATTGTAAGAGAGGCGACAGAGAATGAAGGAGAAATTAACACTGAATAAAAGTAAGGTGAAATCATTTGCATAATTTTTCAAGGATGGCGTATCAAGGATGCTGTACTAGTAGATGGAGGAGAAGAGAGAGAGATGTATTTGAAATAGCACAATATAATTTTAAAGCTTCCCTCTAAACTGATTACTTTGTAAGTACCTAGACAGGTATAAATAAAATAAAAATAGAATATTAAAGAAACCGTATATTCAAAAGAAACTCAAATTTTATTTCATCTGTTGCCAATTGATCTTCCACTGGTTCTCAAAGAGGAAAACTGGAGAAAAAGACGACATAAGAAAAAGTTTTAAAGACTCTGATATTTTATCCAGATTCGCACACTGTTTTGTACTTCTGTCTGTGTCTTGGCATAGAATCTATAAACCGTCGGAGGTAACAGCCTAGAGAAACAACTTACGCCCAGGCTTCAAAACGGAGTCCGAAAGAGCGTCAGCTGTAGTTCTTCGTTGATCCATTATAGACCATGGGACAACGGCTAGCATGTATTTCTTGATGCAGTAATTTACCAACAGCCGTATGTATTGTAGAAGTTTATTTTGTGAACTTATGTGCTACCAGTTTCGGCATTACACTAATGCCATCTTCAGGTCCCACATGTCATAGTCGTAAAATCGCTATACACGGAAGGAGCCATATAACTGGATCCGTGAATCAAACCGTTATGCAACAGCTCTTGGTGGCCAGGCGACACAGAATCTGTGGTTCCAGATTAAAATTAAACACGTCCAGTTGCTGCTGACTGGAACAGAGTTGAATTAGTTTTGGCTGCCAGAGGCGGAAGTCGCTGTTTGCAGACACTTTGGTTGTAGTAAGCTTTCCTGCACTAGTAATGTTATTTTACTTCACGAACCAATCGTCATGTAAGGTGTTAGGACCTTCATTTCTTATTTTAAATGACACTGAGATTTTGAAAATATTGACACTGTACTGGGATTCGAGCTCAGATTCCAATATTTCTGTGGATTTGAACCTTTCGAGATGATACTGTCCCATCATTTCATTGTTTCCTCACTATGCCAAACTCCTCAAGTTCCCTGCGAACAGCGCGATCCTAACTGCTAGTGGAAGAGAACTTGACAGTTGACACCGCTTTGTGTAAGATCAACAACGGCGATATGCGTAGGTTGGAGTCTCAGCCAGCACAGAACTATTTGTTGCGTTACCTTTAGCCGAAGACGTGCACATCTCGCTACTGCTGAAGTAACAGCAAGCATTTCATGTTTATTTCTAGCTGTAACACAATAGTGAAAGATGCCGGTTTCGAATCCGTGCCAGGCAAAAATCATTTGTATCGTCGTTTCAGGTTACAATATCACGCTATTGGTGAACATGTTTTATATCTGACATCTTATTGTGCTTAGTTAACACTTCATATAGGTACCGGACTCTACTCCTCGTCCATCACCACAACTTCACTTCACGGCGTTTCACGCATGTGGGTTGTACTTTATTACATAGCTTTCGTGCTTACTTCTCACAGGCAACACAGTATAAGCTTCATGGGGTTCCTGATGCAGTGCTGAATATATTATTTCCAGGTTCGGACATTTGGCCTTTTAAACTACTGGTGAACACGCCGATATTTTACGTCTCTTTATACCTACTCGAATCTCGATTGGATACGCAAGCTTTTTTGGATAACATTGGGTTCAAATTCAGATCACGAAAGAAACTAAGAAACTTATCGTTTCATTTAACTGGTATGATAAGACTTCTGTTGTGTCACTTATTGTAATGAAGTTTAATTTAGAAGAATTAGGAACTGTCTCATCTCTAATAACGTGTTTTCTAATATGTGTTGTATCATGGTATTAGTTTACATCTTCCATAAAGAGCAGTGTTCTCTTGTGGTAACAATTTTGTATAGTCAGACGACTATACCCGTCAAGGCTTCGCTGTTTAGAGGATCTGCGACACAGCTTTGACATGTTGATTGCATTTTTCCACACTGCAGTCGACTGGTTGAGTCAATTAATGTTAACGAAAGTGATTCCCTGTGTGTAAATTGCGTCTTAACTCTATTTTTCTACCAGAGCTATCTTCGCTGGTTTTGTTGAATATTCCACCAGCCAAGTCTGTCACCTCTACATGTTTCGGTTCTTTAACCCACGCCGACAACTTCATCATTCTTGTTGTTACACTGCTAGCGATTGCATCAACCTACGCGGCTGGCGTCCCGGTACCTATAAATGCGTGTACAAGTCCAGTCACTGACTCGTTTCCAAATCTGTTTGGATGAATAAATAATTTTTTAATTGTATTTATGAAATGTCAGGGCATAAACATTTACTTTATATATTTAACTCCTGAGATCATAACATATGTGGAATGAAGCATGAGCTTAGTTATCGAACTGCCAGGTTACAGATGAGACAGAATGCATTGGTTAACACAACATTTGCTAATTTACTCTTAAATTTACGCCACTATATTTCAAGCAAGACTAGTAAAATGCTCTGAAACGCTTTTCAATAGGCCCTTTTACAACGGATAGGCACAATTGCAAGAACATATTAAAATTCTTGGGGCAAATACAGTGGCTGATGTGGAAAAGATATGTAAATAATTTCTTTATTTTGTTTGTCTTTGTTACATTAATACACATTGTTATAACTTATCCATCATGTATTGCTGATTGGAACAAGTGTGAACATTATGTTATAACTATTTGAAATGAGAATATCTATCATTAGTCACAAAATGTGTCGTGTATGCAATTGGTAATGAAACTGGACATTGTAGTACACGCATTTTAATGAAGAACACGAAACATTAAGTCAGATTTAGTTCGTGTATCTTCAAGTTCTGATTCCTATAACATTGTCTGCTTACAGGGGCGTTTAGTACACAAGGGAATCAAGTCACAATAAGAAAATTTCGACAGAAATAGGCATAAGGTTTTTGCTGAGTAATTGCTTACAGGAAACGTTTACACCATTTTAAGCTATTCGAATGACAGAAGAGATTTTGTGTTATGTATTCACATACTGAAGGAGGCTACGTTTTAGTTCTGTTACAAGCTACCTAGAAGAGAAAAGTAAAATTTTGGACTTGTTTCTGACTGTATTGTATTTGTATCTTTCTCTTTATTCTAGACTCCAGGTTTTATTTAGGAAACAGGAAATGAAATTTCTTTTGCTTTATATATCATTATAATTTTATTCTCTGTACCTGCTTATAACAAATATTTGCAAACACAAAATTACACAATTCAGTTTCAAAGCAAAATGTATTCATTTTCTTCTGCTTGCCCTTGCAAAGCTGAGGAAGCTGTTGTGGCAGTGTCAAACCGTAGTTTCAGGAAGAAATGGCAATGCACAGGTGGTATGCATAGCAGTAAATCCTTCATGTCCTTTTTCATTGTTTTTGTTTCTGGTCGAACTTTGGTATAAAGACTGCCCTCAGGATGTTACAAAATATCATACAAGATGGTTGGGCTTCTTGATCTTAGGTCACCTTCGTCAAAATGCACATTAGGGTCCAGAATCTGCTTAAACATCATGGTAAAAGGAGATTCGATTTTATTTTGTAGCCATATCATGGACAGCCAGTTGATGCCATAACTATCGTTAGTGTATTCTTACAAGATTCTAGAGGATAAGAAGTCTTAAGAATCTCATTTAAACGACCTCAAATCTGAGGGATGTTTTCTTGCTTCTCTAACGATATCTATCCAATCATTTGGTGCGTAAATGTGCGAAATTGTCCTACTGGCTTTCTCCACTAAACCAAAACCACATTCGTTAGTTACGGAAGAATGTCCTGATACCAAGAATCTGTGATCAATGACTGAGACTTCACGTTCGGTTCTTTATATAACTTCATGAGAGACAATGACATTTTAATGTTCCTGCTTTGGGCGGTGCAGGAGTCTCAATATAAGATTATTTTATTATGTGTAGAGATTACATATCCTTACAGATCTCACTCCAATCCTTAAGAAATATTTGAAGCTAGTGCCTTTAGGATTTCCGGACCAACTCTTTAAGACCTCATAATTGGATCTGACTGAACAAGTTCTCAGTGGTATTCATTTTACCGACTGTGATCTCTAAGTGTCCTGAAGGAGTGAAATATATTTTCCTCTCTTCTTCTTTAACTTGATTTTTGGCTTTGCAACATGCAGCATGGGGCATTAGCTGCAACTCTTACGTTCTTCCTTGTAGTATACTTCTGCCCTTAGTTCCACTGGCGTTGTCTAATACTCTTCCTACTCCCCAGGATGGCGAGAAATGTGCTAATATATCACACAATGGCTGTGAAAGTACCATATAATTTTGTTGTTAGACATTTAATTTCAACAGGCCAGTCTGGTTATTAAGTCGTTATTTAATTCCAACTTTCCCAATTTACAATATAAATATTATCTTACCTGAGCTATTACACTAATATCACGAAGCGTTATCTTCAGTATCTTCAGATGAGTCACACATGATGAGTTTGCTTTAATTAGAGCTCACACACCGACAAAATAAGCATCATGCCAACTATGACAATGGACATGTTCTCGTTGTTTTCTGAGCGCTTCCCTCCGTGCTCAGCTGTGTTTACAATCCTAGAGCAGTTATTTGCAAATAACCGGATATGACTCTTCTTCGCTCTCAGAGCAGCTACACAAATAGTGCTTAAAAGTGGGATAAACCAAAGGTGGACTTGATTCCGTTGTGCTTTGAAAGCCGCATATATAATTCTGATACTGTCATTTATTCACATACAGGTTAATCTTTTAACGCCAAAACTACACCAAAATTACCATACAATGTAAATAATTATCATGTTAACAGTGTTCTCATGTTACGTCGATAAACCGTACTTTTTTCAAGAGAGTTAACATTTTTTCCAATTTAGAGGCCAGTTGAACCTTGATGTACTCGTACCTGTAATTAACTTATTGAGTACAAGAACTTGCTGAAAATTTTGTGTCTAAGATTTTTTATTAATAACAAATTATCCATCTATTATCAGTTACTCACATAATTCAAAACAACGTAGTTCGACTAATTAATGTAAAATTACACTACAACTATTGTGTATACGTTGGAAACCATTATGAATAGTTACTGTTCGTAAAACAAAATAATCAAAAATTGGTGTAATCAAGAAAATTTCTCGAATAATGTTGTACTAGAGCCACCTGGATCAAAACAAGTACACTTATTTTTTATGTCATTTATATCAAAATTACGGGAATGAAAATATGTAGCTGGCCGGTGTGGCCTAGCGGATCTAGGCGCTTCAGCCCGGAACCACGCGGCTGCTACGGTCGCAGGTTCGAATCCTGCCTCGGGCATGGATGTGTCTGATGTCCTTAGGTTAGTTAGGTTTAAGTAGTTCTAAGTTCTAGGGGACTGATGACCTCAGAAGTTAAGTCCCATAGTGCTCAGAGCCATTTGAACCATTTGGAAATATGTAAATATTTACTTAGACACAACAACATACAAAATCGTTTGTTGCCATAAGAAATTTGGTTTGAAAAGTAACAGTGTTTAAGATATCAGTCTTTCAGCACAATTGTGTCGTTATCCGTTGGTGTTTTTAGTCCGATCTTTTCCTTTAGCTCATTACGACCTTTTTTGCATTATTATACGGTCTGTCATAACTATTTCTGTGGCATCTGCCGTCATCTGCAAGCTCATCTATTGTAGGAGAACACACAGAAAAATAGTAAATGTTTTCGGTGAACCATACTTGCAAGTTAACTATGCAGAACTTCACAAAGCACAATTTTTCGTTGCTGCTGTGTGTTTGAGTTCAAATTACATTCACCTCAACAGATATGTTGCAGATGACTTAATAAATTGTGAAATAGGTAATGTCATCTGCAAAATCGAAAAAACTGCGTCTTTTTATCATTGTTTGGTCTTGTACAGGATGGGCGTATGGGCAGGCGGTGGGTGCCATGGATTAATAGGGTAATTTTTAGAGAAAGGCCATTTATTGGCTAAAGCATGTTGAACGGGGCTACATAGGCCTAGGGAGGTGAGGGTGAGCCAGAGCTTACAATTTGGCGAACATTGTTCGCGAAGCTACCGAAAGTTGTTGTCTGCCAAAACTAAGTCCACAGTGCCGCAGCACCGGGAGAAGCGGGAGATGTTCAATGCTACAGGGCGCGCATCCGACTCGCGGATGAGCAAGAATACAAGAGAGCGGGCCCGGCCACGGGCGGCCGGGTATGTTCGACGCACCACGCGGCTTCCTGATTGGTCAGGACCGAGCAAACCGTGCGGGCGGCATGGAACTTTCCAGCGCGTTGCCTGCTAAGCGACGCCTGGGGCGGCGTTACCTCGTCGGCACATGAGAGAGGCGCGTGAACAAGTGCACGGGGGCTTAATTGAATTAAATGAAAATAATTTTAATTTTTTGATTTAGTAGCTGTATGTCCGATTACGAAGTGTCGTAAACGGTTGGCCCTGACTAGCTTTTGTACGCAATCTGACTGCATAGAACAACAACAAAGAATGAAATGAAAATTTTCGTTAATACAATTAATTAAGTCCCCAGCAACTATAAAACCTACGAAACCAAAACACAAGTGTAATTGTTCTGTGTGTGGGAGTGTGATTCAACGTACACATCTGGCACGGTTCCTCTTCAATAAGACAAGAAACTTCAAATACCATTTATACTGAAGTGATAAAAAAAATTAGAAATACTATAATTGCGCCAGAAAACCAGAATTACGCTCTAATACAAGAACACAAGCCAGATGCTTTGTTGACTGAACCTGTAATGACGCATTATTTACGACATTAAAATAATAAAAAATAAAGCGAGTTTTGTTACTTTCATATATATTGATGAAAAGCACTCTAATCATTACAATATCTCCATTAGAACAACATCTGCTGTCTATCCCACCAAACAACTGCATAAAACATGGAACAAGCACTCACTACTACGACATGTCGACAAGCACTCCCTACTACGACCTCTCGACAAGAACTTTTCACTATCACATCTCAACAAACACTGCCTACCACGAGTTCTCGACGAGCACTGCCAGTGGAGGCGCAATCTCTGGCGCTGTGGCTCAGTGTAGCCACCTTTCACAAGGTGCCCTTCATCGGTGCTGACTTCCTGTTACTAGACCGTGGGACGAAAGAATTTACAGGCAGTTAACACTGCCGGCCGTGGCTTGGCCGTAATGGAAAAATGAAGTTACCGGTTTGAGGCTCATATAATAAAGTAAAATCCCATATTGTCTGGCTCATCCTTTACACTGCTCCCCCTTCCGTGGGAGCGGAGAACGTACGTGAATTCGCTCAATGTAATTATTATTTGAATGTAAACAAATTTAGCTTGTAAAACAAAGTAAACATTACTTGATTAAGAATGGCCCTCACGGAAGACGGCAGGGGTCTTAATCTATGGGAGGGTATAGAGACTCTAAAGACCTCCTAAGGGTCGCAAGGGGACTTACACATGTCAACAATATTGTGTGTATACAAAAATCATCATAAAACATCAAAACATCGTAAAACATCAGAACATCATAAAAAATCATAGAATATCAAAACAAAATTAGAACAAAACATAACATGAGTTAGGTAAATATGCCAAGCGTTCTTGTTGCTAAGATGAAGAGAAAATGTCTTTTTTTTGTTTTTGTTTCAATAAGTTGAAAATGTAAACATATCACCACTGATGAGTCTCTGCGGGGGCGAGTGGCGCGAGGCGGCGTGGAGTGTTGTCCTCAGAGGGCAGCGCGCAGGCTGCCGGCGGGAAGGGGGCGTGGCCGTGGCCAGGGCCGCGCACTGGAACTCAGCGCAGGGTAGGGGGGCATGAGGGGAGGTCCACACGTTTCAAACACTTTAAAAAGGGGAGTTATCACTAAGGCAACACTTCACTACACTACACTAGTTTTTCCACATTAGGTGATATTAGAATTGCACTCATAAAACTAAGGGAGGGCACATGCCTGATAGGTTCTTGTTTTCTATTTTTTGTTTAGTTCGTGGCTTTTGCCATTAATTTAAGTGTGCCAACATGCGAACGTAAGAAATTTGTCCTTTTCTCATTTTTTAGCAAGTCATCAATTGACGATAGGAGGTGATCATTTGATATGTTAGACAATGCTGGCAAGTTAGCTGACAAGGGAATCATAAATGGGCTTTCAGGTATAAAAAACATAATTAAAGGGGGTGCGAATACTAAGTGAGTAAGCCGTAGTGGCATGAAAGGTTATTAATGGCGTTCCGACAGGAGCCGTTTGCTAAAGATCTGCGCGGAGGCTACGTCAGAGTGGCAGCTGACTGCAAGGCCGAATCTCGCGCTAAGTCTGAAATGCGCGCGGCAGATAACTTCCTAGGGCAGCGCCGCGTCAGAGCTGCACACGGCAGCTGAGAAGCGAAGCCGAGGCGGCTAACAAGGGGAGGCCGCCAATTGTGAAATCAGATTCGATTCATACTGCGCATAATAAAAGCTCATGGCCAGAGGTGTAATGTGGCAAAGCACCAAGATGCAGTTCTCAGCCGTTGTCGAGAAAATCAACAGTTAAAAGAAACCGTTGCGGTGAAATACTCTCGACGATTAATAGTTTTCTACAGCGTCGTGGCGCAGCGGTAAGCGCTCGGGTTCGTAATCCGAAGGTCGCCGGATCGAATCTTGCGACATTTTTTTATTATTAGTTTTTTGTAATTCAAATATATATATATATAAGTATTAATGAATTGCTTATGCATGTTGGTGAAGGCGGATCGCTCTCCAATTATACCGCCTCCATTTTTCCGTTTTTTTTAACAGGGTGTACCAAAGCTCTCCTGTCCGCACTGATTTTCGACAATGTTATAAGTTGCGCTAGGGACCGCATCTATCTTCTTTCGAAGTTAGCAGGCAACTACGCTGTTATGCGGCAGCTCGTTTCGGCCCATTCAACATCTGTCATTCAAGTGTAACGAGCGAGTAACGGAGTTTATATTTCATACCTGCCACAGCAAATTTGTGTTCGTGGGGTCTCTATTCTAATTCTAACGTTTGACTTACGCTATACGTATTCGTTTCGGAATATCGTTTCTACGTCTTCCGTTAACTATGCGTGGTTAACATTATGAAGACAATTAATAACATTTGTGAAATACAACTTTGTTTGCGGAAAACATAATGATGTTCGAAGTCGCCAGTTTTTCCACGACAAACGACTTTCAACAACTTATTATATGCATAATTGTTGCAACTGATTACCGGGAATTATATATATATATATATATATATATATATATATATATATATATATCCCCCCATGAACCATGGACCTTGCCGTTGGTGGGGAGGCTTGCGTGCCTCAGCGATACAGATGGCCGTACCGTAGGTGCAACCACAACGGAGGGGTATCTGTTGAGAGGCCAGACAAACATGTGGTTCCTGAAGAGGGGCAGCAGCCTTTTCAGTAGTTGCAGGGGCAACAGTCTGGATGATTGACTGATCTGGCCTTGTAACATTAACCAAAACGGCCTTGCTGTGCTGGTACTGCGAACGGCTGAAAGCAAGGGGAAACTACAGCCGTAATTTTTGCCGAGGACATGCAGCTTTACTGTATGATTAAATGTTGATGGCGTCCTCTTGGGTAAAATATTCCGGAGGTAAAATAGTCCCCCATTCGGATCTCCGGGCGGGGACTACTCAAGACGACGCCGTTATCAGGAGAAAGAAAATTGGCATTCTACGGATCGGAGCGTGGAATGTCAGATCCCTTAATCGGGCAGGTCGGTTAGAAAATTTAAAAAGGGAAATGGATAGGTTAAAGTTAGATATAGTGGGAATTAGTGAAGTTCGGTGGCAGGAGGAACAAGACTTTTGGTCAGGTGATTACAGGGTTATAAATACAAAATCAAATAGGGGTAATGCAGGAGTAGGTTTAATAATGAATAAAAAAATAGGAGTGCGGGTTAGCTACTACAAACAGCATAGTGAACGCATTATTGTGGCCAAGATAGACACAAAGTCCATGCGTACTACAGTAGTACAAGTTTATATGCCAACTAGCTCTGCAGATGATGAAGAAACTGATGAAATGTATGATGAGATAAAAGAAATTATTCAGGTAGTGAAGGGAGACGAAAATTTAATAGTCATGGGTGACTGGAATTCGGGTGTAGGAAAAGGGAGAGAAGGAAACATAGTAGGTGAATATGGATTGGGGGGAAGAAATGAAAGAGGAAGCCGCCTTGTAGAATTTTGCACAGAGCATAACTTAATCATAGCTAACACTTGGTTCAAGAATCATAAAAGAAGGTTGTATACCTGGAAGAATCCTGGAGATACTAATAGGTATCAGATAGATTATATAATGGTAAGACAGAGATTTAGGAACCAGGTTTTAAATTGTAAGACATTTCCAGGGGCAGATGTGGATTCTGACCACAATCTATTGGTTATGAACTGCAGATTGAAATTGAAGAAACTGCAAAAAGGTGGGAATTTAAGGAGATGGGACCTGGATAAACCGAAAGAACCAGAGGTTGTAGAGAGTTTCAGGGAGAGCATAAGGGAACAATTGACAGGAATGGGGGAAAGAAATACAGTAGAAGAAGAATGGGTAGCTCTGAGGGATGAAGTAGTGAAGGCAGCAGAGGATCAAGTAGGTAAAAAGGCGAGGGCTAATAGAAATCCTTGGGTAACAGAAGAAATATTGAATTTAATTGATGAAAGGAGAAAATATAAAAATGCAGTAAATGAAGCAGGCAAAATGGAATACAAACGTCTCAAAAATGAGATCGACAGAAAGTGCAAAATGGCTAAGCAGGGATGGCTAGAGGACAAATGTAAGGATGTAGAGGCTTGTCTCACTAGGGGTAAGATAGATACTGCCTACAGGAAAATTAAAGAGACCTTTGGAGAGAAGAGAACCACTTGTATGAATATCAAGAGCTCAGATGGCAACCCAGTTCTAAGCAAAGAAGGGAAGGCAGAAAGGTGGAAGGAGTATATAGAGGGTTTATACAAGGGCGATGTACTTGAGGACAATATTATGGAAACGGAAGAGGATGTAGATGAAGATGAAATCGGAGATAAGATACTGCGTGAAGAGTTTGACAGAACACTGAAAGACCTCAGTCAAAACAAGGCCCCGGGAGTAGACAACATTCCATTAGAACTACTGACGGCCTTAGGAGAGCCAGTCCTGACAAAACTCTACTATCTGGTGAGCAAGATGTATGAGACAGGCGAAATACCCACAGACTTCAAGAAGAATATAATAATTCCAATACCAAAGAAAGCAGGTGTTGACAGATGTGAAAATTACCGAACTATCAGTTTAATAAGTCACAGCTGCAAAATACTAACGCGAATTCTTTATAGACGAATGGAAAAACTGGTAGAAGCGGACCTTGGGGAAGATCAGTTTGGATTCCGTAGAAATGTTGGAACACGTGAGGCAATACTAACCTTACGACTTATCGTAGAAGAAAGATTAAGAAAAGGCAAACCTACATTTCTAGCATTTGTAGACTTAGAGAAAGCTTTTGACAACGTTAACTGGAATACTCTCTTTCAAATTCTGAAGGTGGCAGGGGTAAAATACAGGGAGCGAAAGGCTATTTACAATTTGTACAGAAACCAGATGGCAGTTATAAGAGTCGAGGGGCATGAAAGGGAAGCAGTGGTTGGGAAAGGAGTGAAACAGGGTTGTAGCCTCTCCCCGATGTTATTCAATCTGTATATTGAGCAAGCAGTAAAGGAAACAAAAGAAAAATTCGGAGTAGGTATTAAAATTCATGGAGAAGAAGTAAAAACTTTGAGGTTCGCCGATGACATTGTAATTCTCTCAGAGACAGCAAAGGACTTGGAAGAGCAGTTGAACGGAATGGACAGTGTCTTGAAAGGAGGATATAAGATGAACATCAACAAAAGCAAAACGAAGATAATGGAATGTAGTCAAATTAAATCGGATGATGCTGAGGGGATTAGATTAGGAAATGAGACACTTAAAGTAGTAAAGGAGTTTTGCTATTTAGGGAGTAAAATAACTGATGATGGTCGAAGCAGAGAGGATATAAAATGTAGACTGGCAATGGCAAGGAAATCGTTTCTGAAGAAGAGAAATTTGTTAACATCGAGTATAGATTTAAGTGTCAGGAAGTCGTTTCTGAAAGTATTTGTATGGAGTGTAGCCATGTATGGAAGTGAAACATGGACGATAACCAGTTTGGACAAGAAGAGAATAGAAGCTTTCGAAATGTGGTGCTAGAGAAGAATGCTGAAGATAAGGTGGGTAGATCACGTAACTAATGAGGAGGTATTGAATAGGATTGGGGAGAAGAGAAGTTTGTGGCACAACTTGACTAGAAGAAGGGATCGGTTGGTAGGACATGTTTTGAGGCATCAAGGGATCACAGATTTAGCATTGGAGGGCAGCGTGGAGGGTAAAAATCGTAGAGGGAGACCAAGAGATGAATACACTAAGCAGATTCAGAAGGATGTAGGTTGCAGTAGGTACTGGGAGATGAAGAAGCTTGCACAGGATAGAGTAGCATGGAGAGCTGCATCAAACCAGTCTCAGGACTGAAGACCACAACAACAACATATATATATATATATATATATATATATATATATATATATATATATATATATGAATTATAAAAAACAAATAAAAAAAAGGATGCATAGCGCGAGATTCGATCCGGCTATCTTCGGATTACGAACCAGAGCGCTTACCGCTGCGCCACGACGCTGTAGAGAATTATTAATCGTAGAGAATATTTCACTGCAACGGTTTCTTTTAACTGTCGATTTTCTCGACAACGGCTGAGAAGTGGATCTTGGTGCTTTGCCACATTACACCTCTGGCCATGAGCTTTTATTATGCGCAGTATGAATCGAATCTGAATTTCACAATTGGCGGCCTCCCCTTGTAAGACTGTGAAATGTCGCACGCAGCGAGCACGTGCGCGGCGCAGGAAGGGTCAGGTTTAAGAGCGAGAGAGAGATGAAGCTTACCGACGCTGTTCACTACGCTATCTGTACTTACACTCTCGCCACATGTTCTTGGGCTCCTGCGCCAGATGAGCATATTTATTTGCTTCAAAGTGACGAACATTAATGTCACAAAGCGGAATAATGTCACAAAGTGGAATAGATGTACCTCATCGACATGGTTTTTTTTTTTCAATGATGACCAGCAAAACAGAAGCGGGATTACACGTGACATAAAGCTAGATGACTCGTTACAGTGGGTTCTGTTTAAAATTACATTAACATACATATATATAGAAATGAAGCACACAAGTATCATATCAAATTGTTTCAAATACCATATCAATAACTAAAAAAAAGTTAACTGTCTCCTTGGGCTAACCATCCAAGTGTAATAAAATTCACATTTTGAGAAGAATTTTCTCGTAACTCAATATATTTGCTGAACACCATTAAGTGAGACTGACAAAGAAAAGTGACACCAGTTTGGTGCAGGTGGGGCGTAGATTGTGTCGTAGGATGTCAACGTTGTAGCTAACGAGAGGAGAGAAATAAAACTCGACGAGAAGCTAGAGATTTTCGTAGTGCAAACAGAAAGCGTAAGGAATTGGATTAGAAAAGACTAAGTTGATCGTAATTTCTGAAGGACTTTTCCTTTATGAAGGGATAGTGCGCGGCGCATCGTTGGCACGACGGTATCACCTACTTAACTGTGTAAATGACAATTCTGCGACTCCAAGATAGCTGCTTCATACTTCTTCCTCAAATACGACACCTCTTCACAAAAACCTTCGTTGTGCGACCAAATTCGCCATCTTTATTCTCTCAACATCTTGCGACTAACTTTACTTTGCGACCAAATTCGCCGTCTTCATCCTCTCATGATTTTACGACTAAACCCGCCGTCTCTGTAACTCCGTACTGCTGGCCTCCTCGGGCCCAGCTGGTTGCTATCCTTGGTTATATCGCAGTGTCCTGGGACAAGTCATACAGTTAAATGCTACTACTTCAATAATCGGTATTCCTTCGGAAAATACAACGGGAAAACAGTGTCAAAGAGGGCTCAAGGTTTTGAACAGAGATTTCCGCTTACTGGCGTTTAGCTGCGGGCTAGACACGGTTCGCGTCTGATGTTGCCTGATCAGCTGTCGTCAGAGAGCACGGAACACTGTTCTCGTGAACTCTTCTTCGACATGGAAGATCAAAGTATAACTGTGTTAGTTCACTTGAACTGAATAGTTTTGTGTCTGTTGAAAGTTGACAGATGAAAGTGGGTAGCATGGACTATGCCGCGAAACTGAAAAGTGAAGAAACGACAGAAAGGTGAGGTACCGCGCGGGTGCCAGCCGCGTCACGTAAGGTACGTGCCCTTGCGGGTGGTTCTCTTGTTCATCCAACAGACTAGGTATATAGCCAAAGCTTGCTCGTTCTGTGGGTGTGATTCACTCTGTTTACGTTATCTATCACGGGGGTAGGCATGTGGTATGTCCCCCCAGATAAACATTCAAATACAAATGAAAATAAAGCATGGTTACATCCTAAATTACCCTTCCAAAACAATTTATTACCTAAGACATCATTATTACTAAACAAATAATTGGCAGTACTCGGGAACTTACTCTAGCACACTTGAAATCCTACAAAATGATTATCCTCGTCAGTCTAGTAGCACAGTGACACATGGAAACACTAGGTTGAAAAAAATGTTCAAATGTGTGTGAAATCTTATGGGACTTAACTGCTAAGGTCATCAGTCCCTAAGCTTATACACTACTTAACCTAAATTATCCTAATGACAAACACACACGCCCATGTCCGAGGGAGGACTCGAACCTCCTCCGGGACCAGCCGCACAGTCCACGACTGCAGCGCCCTAGACCGCTTTTTTTCTTTTTTTTTGCTTTTTTAAAATGTTTTTTTAATTTCTTTTTTGTTGATTTTTTTATTTTTTTTACGCTACCCCTATTTTTTAATAAAATGGAACTAAAAAAACAAGTGCCACCGCCACTTTTCATCCTATAACAAAAAAAAAAAAAATCTGGGCTACTTCAGGCGTTGGCTCCTGACTAAACCTACCCCAGAGAGCTGCCTATATACCAGGGGAAATATGGGAAATCAAGGTTAGGGCTATCCTTACAAACAAAACAAAATCTTCCTTGTTCTGAATGTTATTTTAATTTTTTTGTTTTATATTTATTTATTTATTTTATTTTATTTTATTTTTTTTGTGTGTAATTGATCAGAGGCCTTCTGCGCCCCGCTGGTAATATGTTGAGTCACGTCTTCTCGAAATTGATGTGTTCCGTTCAATTGTTCAGAAACGTTCATTGGTTCAAACAGGAAACCTTCTTCTCTCTTGGCTTAACACATTCCAGCTGCGAGGCGGCTCGTGGAAAGCACTCCCAAGGAAGTTCGAAAAAAATTGTCTGTATTTTGGGTGACGGACAACGACATAATGACGGTCATTGAGATATGTCCAAAAATCGAGTACAGAGTCTGCAGTTTGTCCAAATAAGTAATGAATGGCATGTCCGCGAATCCAATTCACAGCATTGGTCTTTGTCCGAGGAAAATAGTCACGTTCCGGAAATAATAATGAAAGGGGAGTAATCCGATCCGGAATGTCCCGCGTTAGAAAAGCCACAATACGTCGAACCAAGTGCCAAACCTCCGCCGCCGGTCCGCAAACAAACCGATGTTCATCATTGTCTGGCACTCCACACGTGGAGCATAGAGGTGATTGGGCGAGGTGGATACGATGAAGGCGAAATTGGTTGATTTGCTTACCATTGACAGTTAGGTACCAGACAGATTGAACATTCGTGTAAAGGTAACAGGCGAACACCGCGCGCCATACATGACGCCAGTCAACCTGGGGGAACTTTTGTTCAATCGGGTTAGGTGGACGACCTAATTGTAGGACATTGTATACTGCCTTTGTCTTGAGTAAAAGCTGTCTTGGTAAGGTGAGCCGTAGATAACTGAGTTCCAGAAAGAAGTACCGTATATAATGGAACTGGGCCGGAACATCCGAGATCATCACTGGGGCTGACAGTGAGACCGGCGAGTATGCCGACAGGAGGAGACCAGTGAGGCTCGTTGGGCAACGTGTCCATACCGTCATCTGGGAGCTGACAAATAGGGCGCGAGCTCCATCCGGCACGTGAAACAGACCTATCCCACCTCGTTCAAGGGGAAGAGTAAGGGTCGCATAGTTAACTTTGAACAACATCCCAGAGCTGACGAAAGATGCCATCGCTGCCAACATGCGACGTGCCACAGTAAGCGGGAAAGGTAGAACTTGCGCTACATGGGGAACTCGGGATGCGATATATGTATTGACATATCGAGCTCGTTGGAGAATATCTAGGGATCGAAGGCGATGGTCCATAAGACCTGCTCTGATCATTAAAAGGAGGCGTCGGCAGTTGATGGTGGCTGAACGCCGGAGATCAGATGAAAAATCTATTCCCAAACAACGAATGGTATCAACGGTGGTGAGAGGTGTAACGCACTCCACGGGAAGTCCCGTGCCAATGAACATAACTTGTGACTTACGTACGTTTAAAGAGCTACCCGACGCCTCACCATAAGTCGCTACCCACGTCAAAACAGCTCGAACTTCGTCGGCATTACGTAAACAGATGACGACATCGTCAGCATAGGCCGTGCAACAGAATCGGTAGCGATCTATGGACAACCCTACCAAACGTTGTCTTAGTCCACATAGCAAGGATTACAAGGAAAAGGCGTACAAAATTGCTGATAGAGGGCAACCTTGACGTACGGATCGACCTATTATTATCGGTGGAGTGAGTCTGCCATTGTACATAATCCTGGATGAGGCACTCCGCAGAAGGCGCATCACTACCGTGATAACGGCGACCGGGAAACCCATATGGTGGAGAACGGCCGTAAGGAACGAATGGTCAACCCTATCAAAAGCTTGACTAAAGTCCAAAGACGCAAGTGCCCCAGAGAGGCGTTGTGCCTGGGTAACGGCGATCATATCCCTGTAGCGGCATAAAGCCGTGCGAATATTGTTGTCGCCTCCCAAAGATGCTTGGTCTGGCGACACAACATATCGGGCAACGTTTTTAAGTCGTGCTGCCAAAAGGCGAGTGAAGATTTTCATATCACTGTTAAGGAGGGTGAGGGGCTGATAATCACTGATATTGTTGCCACCGTGCGGTTTATGTACAGGAATAATAATTCCTTCCATGAAAGCGTCCGGCACAGGTACTTCCGGAGACATCAGTTCCCGACAGATGGAGGTGAAGGTGGACTCTAACAAATCACGGAAGGTGCGATAAAATTCGAGGGGAAGACCGTCGGGTCCTGGGGAGCGATTGATGGTTCCTGCCCGGATCGCATCGCGGACTTCCTCATCAGTCACCTCTGACATCAAGTCAATCGCCGCATCTCCTGGGATACCACCGAAGTGGAGCTGTGAGACTTCCTCGATCAACTCTGGGGAATGTGGAATTGCGGCGTAGAGCTGCCGGTAGTGGGCGTGAAGCACATTCCCTATGGCAGATTGGGTTACGTAGCGATGCCCTTCTTGATCCGTTAGGACGTGAATCAATTTTCGGCGTCGATTTTGTCGTTCTTGGATGATATGGTACATCGACGGATGTTCATGAGGCATGCGATCAGCAGTACGAGATCGTACTATCGCCCCTTCCAAATGCCGTCGCATGAGATTGGAGATTTGGGCCTTAGCTTGGTTCATCCTTGTATGGCGCTCAGGGGAGGCTGGCATCGTGGAGCATTCTCGTAGGATCCTGTAGTAAAAGTCCATAGTGCTCTTCCTCCAGGCGACAACATCTTTGCCACACCGGATTAAAGTTTTTCGAAGAGCAGGTTTTGCACACCAAATCCACCAGGATATGGTAGACGGATACGTGGGTCGGCGTCTATTACATGTGATCCAAGTGTCTTCTATTAGAAGTCGACATTCAGGTGAATTAAGAAGTGCCGTGTTCAGTTTCCATAAACCACGTCCGTGCCATACTACCTGTCTTGTGAGAACAACATCACAGAAGTAAGCCTCATGGTCTGAGAAAGCAACAGGCCAGATTTCAGCCTGTCGAGTGTGTTGGATTAGGGATCGCGAGATGTAGATGCGATCCAGTCGGCTAGAGGAGTGCGCAGTGTGGTACGTAAAGCCCAAAAGATCACCGTGAACATGTCTCCACGTGTCGACAAATTGTAGCCGCGTGACGACTGTTTCCAGAGCTGCGCATGGTGAGTGACGCGGCAATTGATCCTGAGGTCGCTGGGTGCAGTTGAAGTCTCCACCCATGATCCAGTCATCGTGTGGTCCCATAAAAAGGGGTGTGACTTCATTCGCGAAGAAGGCATTGCGTTCACGACGGTAGCTGGAGCCCGACGGCGCATAAATATTGATGATGCGTACACCAAAGAGAGTAAGGGCCATACCTCTGCCGCTGGGGAGGTAGAGGACATCTTCGGCAGGAAGACCTTCGCGTAAGATGATGGCAACACCACTACCGGTGTCCGAAGCGGGTGAAAGATGCACCGTGAAGCCATGTGGTGGTGAAAAATCGGCGACATGCACTTCCTGAAAAAGCGCAATATCTATGTCCGCATCATAAATCATATCGCGGAGCAGCGCTAGTTTGTGGGGCGCACGAATGGTCGCGAGGTTAATCGTTGCGACACGATAATGCTGGTGTTGGAGTCCCACAGGCACAGGCGGGGCTTCTTCTTCAGGAGCGAGAGGTCGTCGATCTTGCCGGTCCGCTGAAGAGGCTGCTATTGTGGAGAGTTTGCGGGCGCGGGCGCAACCGATGGGGGTGCCCCATCATCAGCAGCGTCCACCCCAGTCCCTTCGATCTCCACGTCGTCTGCCCAGGAGACTGATACTGCAGTAGGGCATCGGCTGTGCACGTCATCCACGTGGAGAGGAGACGTAGTTTTCGTCTCATCGGATAGGCTCTCTTCAACGTCGACCTGTGGGGGCGACGGCGTCAGTAAGGAGGGGTTTTCGTTGCCAGTGGTCGCCTGTGGCGGGTCTTTCGCATCAGCCTTTCGGTCATCAAAGATCGATTTGTCGTCCATCTTCGGGTCTGCATCCCCGGTATCCATCCGTAGAATGGATTCATCAGGGGGTGTACGGCTACGTTTCTTTCTCTTTCGTGTCGACCCTTGTTTTCGAACAAGTCGTTCAGAGTCCGATTGCGGGTGGCTTTCATCTGACTCAGGACCAGTCTGAAGGAAAGCAGAAGTAGGTACCACTCCCGGATCAACGTCCATCTCAGTAGCATTTTCAGTCACAGTGCTGCGATGATTCGGCAGGTTAGGATTTGGCGTCTGGGGCATCTCAGAAGGAATCTCAGGAGCCGTTGCATCTACCTGATCAGACGATGTCAACGGAGCAGGAAGACTCTGTGTAGACGTGCTACCTTCCTGGGCAACCTTCGCGTATGTGACAGGGATCTGAGTCATCACCGCTGGGGACGCTTCCTCGCCGACCGGCGTCTGGATCAGGCGGCGTCGCATGCAGGCGGATCTGACGTGGCCTTCTTGTCCACAACCCGCACATGTTCGGGGTTGGCCGTCGTACATGACAATGGTTCGCACCCCGCCAATGGTCAGGTATGATGGAATATGTTTTTTTCAGTTCAATTTTGACCTGACGCACACCATTAAGGACATGGTAGGTCGTGAAGGTTTGCCATTTTTCCTCTACGTAACCGATGACGTTACCGTATGGTTGTAACGCAGAGACAACTTCGTCCTTCGGCACTTCAAAAGGTAGTTCAAACACCCTAATCGTGCGTTGACCGTACTCTGCGAGTTCAAGTGTTACAGCTCCGACGTGACCATCAGAGTATTTGAACTTAAGTCCATTGGCATGGCGGCGAATAACATCTTCACACACCTCGGTGTTTGTCATTTTAATATGAACGACACTACTCGTGATCGAAAAATGGATTCCGATAACGTGGTTAGGATCTAAACGAACTTCTTCACGTATGAACGTTTCAACTTCATGTGCACGAGGTCGCGCATGTTCAGCTGGGAAGGAAACTTTAAGGGTCGCACGGCGGTAAGCGCTCGACATGTTGTTCACGCTGGACGGACGCAAGCCTGAAAGCTACCACGCGGAAGTAAACAACGCCTGCAGCGGAGCACTGGCCGGCGCGCGGGGCCGTCCGCACGCTGCCACGGCTGAGGGCCGACTGACCGCTCGGCTAATCCCTCGCGGCAACTAGGTTGATACAAATACTAAATTACTGCTGCTGGCAAAACTTTAACTAAATTCTCTAAATAGGTAGTAATAAAACAGTCAAAATGAACAATAATAAGATAATACATGGACCTAAGTAATTGGACACAAGTAATTAGACATAAATAATTGGACGTAAGTAATTAGACATAAGTAATTGGCAACTCGTTATAGTGATACAAGACATGGCAAAACCGCAACAAAAGCAAAAGTTCAAAATAATATTTCCTTCAAACAAAACTTCCTTATCCTCCAGTTACATTTCGTAGCAAAATGAATGTAAGCATCCCTTGGTATTCCTTTATGCTCTCGTTTGTGTTTCCATACCAGCTAATAGTCTTTGGTACTTCTACTTAGAAGAAAATTGTCGTTAAGTCATGGCAATGTTATGTGTAATGCTGTGGAATAATGTAATGTCACGTTAATACTTACCGTAACAAGATTCTGATGAAAAATGATTTTATGTCTCCTTCAATGAACAGTCCAATAATTATTAAACGTGTGATAAAACAGTTTCCTGTGTTGATTTGTATTTGCAAATATTGACGATCATCAGTCACCCAACCAATCGTTCCGGTGTGTATTGGTTGTTCCTTTTGTTCATTCTCTCACTTACCTGCTTCCATATAATCAATATTGGCGGCTCGACGAAGCTGGTTGCATCTCGAAGACGTCGATATGACTTACCTGTCGGTGCTTTGGTTTTTAATAAAATTAGAGTTCATTTGTCATATAAAGAGTGTGTAGGGAGCAAAGTATGTTCCTTACTAATGAAAATGTGCGCAAAGTTATTCAAAGGGTTCGTTATATAATGCTTAAGAATTTCTGTGTTGAGATTCAGTGCAGCTTGAGGTGCTAAGGTGCCACACGCGTCGCGCTCGTGAGATTGTAAGTTGCTGACAGCACAGCTGCCAGTACGGCTGCGTCCGGTTTCACTGGCTCGGCGGCATAACTGGCGTTCCGCTGGGTCCGTCCTCTTGCTACGGATGGAGTTTATCTCTCGGTACAGTCACAAAATTTCATTCCAGAGTTATCTTATGTTGTTCACGACAGTTATGCATGGAGGATGTTCTTTTCTAAGGGACTCTAATAACTTAAATCGCTAGAGGTCACAAAACTATCGGGTTCCAATTATTTTACTTAAACACCAGTTGTACAGGATGGGCGTATGGGCAGGCGGTGAGCGCCATGGATTAATAGGGTAATTTTTAGAGAAAGGCCATTTATTGGCTAAAGCATGTTGAACGGGGCTACATAGGCCTAGGGAGGTGAGGGTGACTCGGGTCCTTTATACAGTTTCAATCTGTCAAAATGAACGATTACTGTGCGTTCCGCTAACTGAATTTCTGCATTTACTGGTGAAGTAAGCCGGATGATACGGTACGGTCCTTCGTAAGTAGGTGTAAACTTTTTGGTTCTTCCCTTTTTTACTACTGGATTGCTCAACATAACTAGGTCTCCTACCCTGTACTCGGGCATTTTTGCTTTTTGATTACTTCTCTTTAACTGTTGGGCGGTGGCTCGGGCATTGTTCCCTCTTACTTTTTTCCAAATGGCTTTTAGACGTCGAGCTAGACCTTTCACATCTTTGGATTTAATTCCAGGGGGCAGTTTGTCAATTTCAAAAGGCGAATTCATAGGGCGGCCATATACTGCTTCATAAGGTGAGTACCCTGTAGCTTCATGGACACGGCTGTTATATGCTGACGTAACGTATTGAACATACTTGTCTCAGTCAGAGTGATGTTTATTCACATAGTAAGACAGCATGCGCATAACGGTGCGGTGGACTCGCTCCAGGCGACCGTTCGCTTTTGGGTGGTACGGTGTCGTTCGCCACTTTTTAATACGCAATGACCGACAAACTCCTGTAAACAATGCAGAGATGAAATTCGTACCTTGGTCTGTGAGTACAGCTTCAGGGCTTCCGTATGGTAACACCAAATGGGTGACAATAGCACGCGCTACTGTTTCAGCGGACATATCTGGTATAGGAATGAGAATCAAGAACCTAGAGAAATGATCTATAAGGGACAGAATATACCGATTATTTTGGGGGCTCACAGGGAAAGGACCGACAATATCTGCTGCTACTACTGCCCAGGGATAAGTGGCTTCTGGTACCTGCTGTAAAGGCACTTTCGTTCGAGGTGGTAATGACCTCTTAACGCAAGGTAGACAATTTTGTATATACTTTTGCACGTCTTTCCGTCTTCCTGTCCAGAAATAACGGGCGGCTATTCGGCAATTTGTGGCGCGAAGGCCGTTATGACATGCCTGCAGGCTATCGTGACATTGTGCGATAATCTTGGAACGTAATTCTTTCGGGATTGCTGCCTGTTTAACCAAGTGGGTCTTTCGATGTAAAATTCCATCTTCAACGGAAAATTCAGGCAAAGCCACATATTTCTGACATTCGACGTCTCTTTGCTGTGCCTCCCTCAATTCTTCAATAGAAACGTCATTAGCTACGATCACTCTGACTTTTCGGCTTAATGCGTCGGCGTTTTGATGTAACTTGCCCGGTTTGTGTTTCACCTCATACTCAAATTCGCACAATTTCAAAGCCCAATGAGTTAGCCTACTACTAGGGTCTTTTAAGCTCAACATCCACTGTAACGCGGCGTGATCAGTGATGACAGTGAATTTTCTCCCATACAAATAACATCGGAAATACGTTACACCAAACAAGAGTGCTAGAAGTTCCTTCTCAGTTGTGCTGTAATTTGACTCTGCTTTATTAAGCTGTCGAGACGCATAACCAATTGGTCGTTCTTCGCCATCTATCTCTTGTGACAGGATTGCTCCTACAGCATAATCTGAGGCGTCCACTGACAGTATGAATGGTTTTTCAAAATCCGGGTACGCTAGTACAGGGGCTCTAGTTAAAACATGTTGAATTTGTTGTATAGCATTATCACATTCTTTGGTCCAAATAAAACTAACTCCTTTTTTCAATAAATTAGTTAGGGGCTTAGCAACGGTAGCATAATTATTCACAAAACGTCTGTAGTGGTTTGCAAGGCCTAAAAATTACTGTAGTTCCTTGACATTTGTCGTTGTTGGAAATTCCTTTACTGCGGTGGTCAAACGGGGGTCCGGGTTGACACCTTCTCCACTTATTATGTGACCTAAATATTGTACCTGTGACTGGACGAAAGCACACTTTTCTAATTTTACACTCGAATGAGCTCCTTTTAACCTTTGCAAAACATCCCTCAGTCTTTCTGCATGTTATTCTATCGTTTTAGAAAAAATAATAATGTCATCTAAATACACCAAGCATGTTGTAGGCTTCAACCCGCACAGCAGTAAGTCTGCAAATCTTTGAAAAGTGGCAGGGACGTTTCTCAATCCAAATGGCATCCTTACAAATTCATACAATCCTGTAGGTACAACAAAAGCAGTTTTATGGCGATCCTGGGGTGCAACAGGGATTTGATGGTACCCAGAACGCAAATCAAGGGTGGTAAAATACTTACAGTTGCCCAATCGGTCCAATGTTTCATCAATGCGCGGTAACGGATATGTGTCTGGTGTCGTTGCCCGATTTACTGCCCGCATATCGACACATAAGCGCTAGGCTTTCTCCCCATTTACTGATTTCTTTGGCACAACGACCACGGGAGACGCCCACGCACTCGAGGAGGGTTGTATGATTCCTGCAGCTAATTGCTGCTGAATCGTATCATCAACTACAGACTGCAAATGATATGGTATACGGTAAGGTTTTTGTGCAATTGGCCGAGCTTCTCCGGTCGGAATTTCGTGCTGAACCAAATCCGTAACCGGTAGAAACTGCCTCTTTTCAAACAACCACGAAAATTCCTCTAATACTGGCTGCAACATCCTTTTCTCCTCACTGTTTAAATGACCTAACTTCTCTGCTAACTGACTCCTTATCGTCGACGCGACATGTCGCACTTCTCTAACTGAACATTTCTTTCCTCTCCTTCCTTTCTCATGTTTATCTCGCTGCTTCTCAGCTCCTCTTATTTCCTCAAAAATTTCCTGACCACTGGCAACAATAGTACCCTTCGGTATCACAACATCTTCTACACCAAAATTATCTATACTTACTGGTATCGCAAAAACCTTCTGTCTCCTTTCCGGTCGGCAGATACTTCTCTTTATCTTTACTGACTGACGATCTTAAACATCATTCTGGGTGAGCGGATCAACCAGAATGTCTGTCTTGGGCTGTTCTTGATTTTTGACATCCATCCAGAGAATCTTTCCACTTCCGACTTTTATCCGCACAGGGTCAGTGGTTTTTATCGCCCACATCTGCGGTTTTATGGGAGACTGCGAACGGCGCCTTTCGCAGCTTCCTCGCGTCTGACGGGGGTGCGCACTGCCAAATCGGTGAATTGCTTCACCGAACTGCACAGTTCGCGTTCGATAATCCACTATCCCCTGATAACGGTGGAGGAAGTCATTCCCTAGCATGATATCAAATTAACCCTTCTTTAGCCTTACTACTTCCATCCTCTGACTGTATTTACCCTCGTCTATTTGCAGATTCACTACACTCGAACCTGCAGGGACAATTACTTCCTCTCCAAGGCCATTGATATGGTACCGGGGTGGCTGTAACACCCTTCGATAATTTTTCTCCACAAATAATACACTTACTTGAGCACCAGTATCAACTAAAATTCTAACTAATTTGTTCCCGAGTACGCCAACTAGACTAACGTGTTCCACCTCTTTACATTTCTCGGTTTTAACCGGGTGTATTACTTTTGTTGGGGGCACGGGTGGGTAGCGGAATCTGCCCCCCAAGCGTTTCCCTGATTCGACCCCGCGTTGCGGCGGTGGCCGCGCATTACATTAGAAAATGGTGACTTTGTGAGGCAAACATTATTAGCATGGCCTACTGTCTGGCAAATAGTGCAATACGGCGCTCGACAGCGCATTGCCGTATGATTGGGCCTCCCACAACGCTGACAAAATACTTCTTTTGCTGGGACCGGTACTGGGTCCGGCGGGCGTGGTGCCGCAGCGCAAAAACGCAATACCCCTTCGCGTAACATTGCCAAACGAACAGCTTCAAACAGAGAAGTGGGGGAGGCTGCTTTGACTTCTCCTCCGATGCGGGGGTCAATACCGCGAACAAATGCATCAATTGCACGCGCTTCCGCTTCTGAGTGCAAAATTCTGTTTTCACTGGCATTTTCACCTAACTTAAAGGTACGACAAGATACTGCTCGTATGCGATCTGCAAAGGCATCAAAATCCTCATTAGGCTTCTGCCTAAGGGTTGATAATTGATCTCTGTAATATCCGGTACCTCTGGCATCGGAATAACGGGTAGTCAATCCGCGGGCCAACACTTCAAAATCGTGCGTGTCACGCAATTCGTCCACCGTTTCTATAAATATTCGGGCTTCCCCTGTCAGCTTCAGTCTGGCTGCATTGACCAATAGATCGTCCGGCCAGGCACACGTGTGACCCACATCACGAATATTTTGTAAGAACATAGCCACATTTTCGTGGGACTTCCCAGAAAAGGTGGGAATGAAATCAGCCGCAGGAAAATTGCTTACAGTCGCCATGTTAGCAGAAATTGTGACGTTTGTATTAGAGACAGAATTAGTGTTAGTTGCCTCTGTTTGAGCATTTGTTACAGGGCTCTGGCTCTGAGCACTATGGGACTTAACTTCTAAGATCATCGGTCCCCTAGAACTTAGAACTACTTAAACCTAACTGACCTAAGGACATCACACACATCCATGGCCGAGGCAGGATTCGAACCTGCGACCGTAGCGGTCGCGCGGTTCCAGACTGTAGCGCCTTTATTTGTTACAGGGGTGGAGCTAGCCGCAGGTATGGAAGTTCGCGCACTAGCTTCCAGCGTCTGTTTCAAGACGCGGTTTTGCTCAAGTAGCTCCTGATTTTGTGCGAATAACTGGCGTATTTGCGCATTTATGGCCTCGAGCGGGTTTTTCGAGGCGGGTGCCTCTGCGGGAGTATCCCGTTCCGTCGCTCGTGTTCCCATCGGCATGTTTACAAATTTATGGGACGCTAGTGACCAAAAAAAAAAAAAAAAGTAATGATTGTTACATAAAAAGGACGGCCACAAAGATTCTCAATCCAGCGGCGGAAGATCGTCGAGAGCTATTGTTGAAAGCATCGCGGCGACTTACATGGCGATGGAGGAGGTGTGACGCATTGGTAGCGGCGACGGCGTGGTGCAGTGGCTGCAGCGGGCGGCGGCGGCGGCGGCGGCGTCCGGACCCTCGGGCGGCGGCAAATGTGTTGGCGGCGGACGGCGCTGGCCCGGCCGGTCGGCGATGGCGGCAGCCCCTGGCGCGTCGGTGACAGCGGTGGGCGACGGTGGGCGGCGCGGCGGCGGATGACGGCGGCCCGGCCGGTCGCGCAGCGCAGGCCCCTCGAACTCAGGCAGCGAGCAGCGCGGCGGCGTCCGGCTCACGTGGCTGAATAGCGTGGGCTGCCTCGCTGCAGCGCGCGCCCTGTGCGTGTTCACTGGCGCAGCCACGGCCCACGTGGAGCAAACGTGGCGGCCGGTTGGCGCATTCCGTTCGTGAAGCGTACGGCGTCTTGCCGGAAAGAATTTTGTGTAGCGACAAAGTCACTACGGGAACGTATCCCACTTCTGACACCAGTCGTACAGGATGGGCGTATGGGCAGGCGGTGGGCGCCATGGATTAATAGGGTAATTTTTAGAGAAAGGCCATTTATTGGCTAAAGCATATTGAACGGGGCTACATAGGCCTAGGGAGGTGAGGGTGAGCCAGAGCTTACAATTTGGCGAACATTGTTCGCGAAGCTACTGAAAGTTGTTGTCTGCCAAAACTAAGTCCACAGTGTCGCAGCACCGGGAGAAGCGGGAGATGTTCAATGCTACAGGGCGCGCATCCGACTCGCGGGTGAGCAAGAATACAAGAGAGCGGGCCCGGCCACGGGCGGCCGGGTATGTTCGACGCACCACGCGGCTTCCTCCACCCTGATTGGTCAGGACCGAGCAAACCGTGCGGGCAGCATGGAACTTTCCAGAGCGTTGCCTGCTAAGCGACGCCTGGGGGGCGTTACCTCGTCAGCACATGAGAGAGGCACGTGAGCAAGGTGTCCTTCATCGGTGCTGACTTCCTGTTACTAGACCGTGGGACGAAAGAATTTATATGCAGCTAACACTGCCGGCCGTGGCTTGGCCGTAATGGAAAAATGAAGTTACCGGATTTAGGCTGATATAATAATGTAAAATCCCATATTGTCTGGCTCATCCTCTACAGTCTTAAGACGTACGTGGCTAGATAACCGCTGTGCTATCTAATCAACTGACTATCACTCGTCTTTGCGACTGCTGTTCCCAGGGAGTGTGCGTTCCTATCGCTATATGCAGTCACTTATCAACTGAAAGTGACATGTTGTTGTACACTTTATTCAGGCCGCTTCGACTGGCGTGTTATCAGCTGTGTTTCGCAGAATTTGTTCCTTATTTTGAACACTGTGGTCAACATTTCTCTCCAGACTGCTCTCTTATTACAGTGTCTCATTATACAGCTGTGACTGTGAACGATTGTGACTTAAAGCAAGGAAGCATCAGTCGTATTGAAGGGGATTTTAAATCGTAACTCAAAGGCATACTTGGTCTAGCTATCCTTGTCAAATTCTACACAAAAATTGACAACGAAGACTAGTTACAATTAATGCCAGGCTCTTGCAAACGTGGCTGAAGAAGATTTAAAAAAAAATTAGTTATACCGTTATATCAGATCCGGTGAAGTGGCCGTCGGTGAGACATCTCAGAAGAATCCGGTAGCATGCGATTCTGTGTGACATGGGGTATGCTGATCGGTGTGACAAAAGTGACATTTAATCCTCACAAAAGGAAGTATGTTAGTAGCGTAGTACATTTTCTAAACCTAGAAAGAAAAATTCATACTCTATTAAAGTACAAAACGATTCACGTAACACGTTATACTGTACTAAATAAAACTTCACTGCTCCACTACGTGCATCACCCGTTTTTCTGTGTTTCATACTTCAACGGTACATCCTCTCCTCCCATAGTATTTAGAGAGCCTGCTTGTATGTAAATTATAACTTAGTTTCTCGTCGACTTAAGTTAACGATGATGAAAGACTGGCATTCTGTCATCTGCAGACAGCCTGCTCCTACTCATTTATAAAAATGTCTCTCAACGCTGTCCATTGCCGCGGAAGAGCAAATAGACTGGATGAGGTACCGCTGAGATTCTACAGAGATTATGCGAAAGAGCTTGCTCCGCTACCAACAGTGGTTCATCGTATGTCGCTGGAACAACGAAAAGTATGTACCGATTGGAAAAATGTTCACATCATTCTCACTTGCTAGAAGGGTCGCCAGATAGTTGCTCGTGATTATCGGTATACATCGCTGATGTTAGTTTGTTATAAAATTACGGAACAGGTTTTATGCTAAGCGATTGTAGCGTTTTCGGAGTATGAAAATCTCCTCTGGGTTCTGTAAACAGAGATCTTGCGCAACTCTGTTAGCTCTGTTCGTCCATGAGACCCTGATCATCTACATCTACATCTACATTTATACTCCGCAAGCCACCCAACGGTGTGTGGCGGAGGGCACTTTACGTGCCACTGTCATTACCTCCCTTTCCTATTCCAGTCGCGTATGGTTCGCGGGAAGAACGACTGCCGGAAAGCCTCCGTGGACAAACGCGTCCAGAAGAATGTCGCGTACTTTAGCTTCTGAATGACACTCGATGCAGTTGCGCACTGTCTTTTAGTGAAGAAAATACGAGCTTACCGAGTATCGGACTGGATTCGTGACTGGATTCAGAATTCCTTGCAAACAGGCGGCAACTTGTCTTTCAAAACGGAACAAACTCGACTGGTGTAAAAGTAATTTCTATAACACGCGAAGGATATGTTATGGGGCCATCACCGTACACAACAGACATTGATGTTCTAATTCATAACGGTGGAGGCTCGTGAGGCTATTCACGAGCGATACTGTTGTCTGCTAGGGAGTAACGACGCCTGAAGATTCCTGCGAAATGCAGGAAGACATACAGGGCATCGTCTAACGTGGAATGTATTAATAACTGAGTACCGATTTTGAATATTTTGTTTATTTATTAACTTATCTGATTAGAGCCATCAGTCCCTTTCTTACATTGGACTAGGATTGAACACACAGAGTACATTTTCTGCATCACTGTTTCCTAAGTAATAATAATTTTGATATGACAGATAGTATTACAATGATTTAAGTGTCTGCAGTGGCAATGTGTTTAAATAATACTGACTATAGACTAATAAAGTTAATATTGACAGTACTTGTACTATTGGTTCAAATGGCTCTGAGCACTATGCGACTTAACTTCTGAGGTCATCAGTCGCCTAGAACTTAGAACTAATTAAACCTAACTAATCTAAGGACATCACACACATCCATGCCCGAGGCAGGATTCGAACCTGCGACCGTAGTGGTCACGCGGTTCCAGACTGAGGCGCCTTTAACCGCACGGCCACACCGGCCGGCTGCTTGTACTATTGCAGCTGCTGCCAGTAATAGTGGTAATAGTAATAACAACAATAATAACAGATATAAAAAGAAGTTACTGATTACAAGATAGATTATTTTCTGATATACCGAGTTCTGGGGAAAGGAAATTTAATCAGACTGCATCGGCTAAGAATACTGGGTTCAAATGGCACTGAGCACTATGGGACTTAACTTCTGTGGTCATCAGTCCCCTAGAACTTAGAACTATTTAAACCTAACTAACCTAAGGACATCACACACATCCATGCCCGAGGCAGGATTCGAACCTGCGACCGTAGCAGTCGCGCGGTTCCGGACTGAGCGCCTTAACCACGAGACCACCGCGGCCGGCAGAATACTGGGAAATGACGAACATCTGGTTGGAAAGAAGGATATGCAAGGCTAACGAGCGTGTACAGGAACAATGGTAATCCTTACTGTTGCTTTACTAGATACATTAATTGTCTTCTGAAGATGGAAATGTTATTCAGTTGCGGGAGGTTGTTTCAGAGTCGGGTTCCTGTTACTGAGAATGACTTAGAGAAAGTGGCTGAACGATGGAGTGGGACAGAAAGGATATTGCTCTAATGTTGATCAGACAAGAGCGTTAAGGACAACGAGAGATTTGGTGTACAGTGTACGTCGATAGAGGGCAGAGAAGACAAAAGGTATGGACATCTCTGCGCTAGTCTACACGCAACCAGGTTAGCTATACATGTGATGGTGAAATGCGATCAAAGAGTCGAACATCACAGATATAACGAACACAGGAATACGCAACAAGTTCCAGGCGCCCTGAGCTTTCCTGGGAAAGGCCTTGCGAGATAACATCGCTGTAATCAGTAATTGGAAGCATAAATGTTTGTACAACTCTCTTCTTCAAGTCAAGAGCAAAGAGCCTTTTTCACTTTTGTAGGGAATGGAGACATGCTGATGTCTTCTTGCACATTACAGTTACATGCTCAGTCCAGTTAAGATTTTCATCTGTTATTATTCCTAGACTCTTTGCTGAAGGAGAGAAGTTGATATTGATCCCATTTAGAGTTAAAGGTAGGAACTCCCGATATTTCGGGCTAATGAGCCTAGAATGGCCAGTCAGTACCTCTTGGGTTTTGAATACGTTGAGCTTTATATCGTATGTGCACACAGGTCGGTACTGAGATTTTCGATAGCTGCAACTGGACGTCATCAGCGTAAATGTGGTGTTTGCAGTAGTACAAAACGGATGACAAGTCATTTACGTACAGTGAAAAGAGTGTAGGACCTAATACAGGACAATGGGGGACACCAGATATTGACTCCATTGTGGCTTCATGGTGCCGCACATGATGCGATGCTGGTGAAGCCATTGCAATGCAGTTGGCGAGAAATTTAGGCTGCAAGTAAAATGTCAAAGTCAACGGTGTCAAAGGCTTTGCTGAAATCTAAGAAGCGCACGACAGTTGGCTTTTGTGCATCCATGGCAAATTGCAGGTCATGTGCTACCTTAGTTAAGGGAGCTGTTGTGCTCCGATATTTACGGAAATGTGATTGGTATTCGTGTAGTAGATTTTTTATACTGTAGCTAGGTAGTTTGCTGGCTGGTTGTGGACTATATATTCTAAGGCCTTGGAGAGCGCAAGAAGAAAGCAAATAGGTCGATAATCAGAGAGTGCTGTGGCAACGTCCTTTTTTAGGTTAAGGATTGGTTGAAAATGTGGCTGCCTGTGTTTACAGTGTCTGCTTCACAAAAACCAGATCAAATCACAATCTTCTCCATTCCAAGAATGTCTGAAGTAACTGTGTTTTCTTACCCACCATATACATTGCTTTGAAACACTAGTACAACCCTCAGTACATAATTTGTTTGTAGTGGGACGTATATGCCCGAGAAAACTTAATACAATGTAGAAAACATTGGTAAGTGGTATGTCAAAGTCATCTTCGAATGTTACGTTGAAAACTTGCGTTTTTCATTGTGTTTTTCATTGTCAGTAGAATAAATGCGCTCGTGTACTGACTTGTTATGTTTTCTTTCGTAATTGCCACCCTGTAAAAATCAATCAATCTAAAATGATAAAATTACCTCTCAAGAGCCTAAATTCACATGAAAACATGGATCGAGTTAGGTTCGTGGGACACATGTGTCCCACTTCACCGACTTTCAAAATCGGTCAGCTTAAATTTGTTTTTGGTACTCAAAGTGTATCATTTATCACAAAGGATGGCAGCTTTTTACCTTTTATTTTTCGAATATATATAAAACAAATTTTAACCATGAAAGGCTTAAGGAATTTTGCTATCTTGGAACCAAATAACACATGATGGATGAAACAAGGACATCAAAACAGATTAGCACAGCTGAAAAGGGCTTCCCTGGCCAAGAGATATCTCTTAGTATCAGACATCGGCCTTAATCTGAGGAAAAACTTTTTTGAGAATGTACGTTTGCAACACAACATTGTATGGCAGTAAAACGTGGACTATGGGAAAACCGGAAAAGAAGAGAGTAGAAACGTTTGAGATGCGGCGCTATAGAAGGATGTTGAAAATTTGCTGGACTGATAAGGAATGAGGAGATTCTCCGCACAATCTATGAGGAAAGGAATGTATGGAAAACACTGACAAGCAGAAGGAGCATGATGAAAAGACATATGTCTAGACATCAGAATATAACCTCTGTGGCATTAGATGCAGCTGTGGAGGGTAGAACTGTAGTCGAAGTCAGAGACTGGAACGCACCCAAGGAATCATTGAGGAAGTGGGTTGAAAGTGCCACTCAGAGATGAAGTGTTCGGCGCAAGAGAGGAATTCGTGGCGAGCCACATCAAACCAGTCAGAAGACTGACGATTCTAAAAAAAATGCAATTAACATTATTAAAATTCATAAACTGGCGATGTCAGATCTCATATATTGAAGGAAGGAAGGCATGAAGGAAGACTGGAGTTTAACGTCCCATCGACAGCGCGGTCATTAGAGGCAAAGCACGAGCTCGGGTTACGAAAGAATAGGGAAGAAAGTCTGCTGTGCTCTTTGCAAAGGAATCATCCCGGCATTTCTCTGGAGCGATTTAGGAAAAATAATGAAAAACCTAAACGTAGATGGGCGCCAACTAGCTTAGTTTTATAAATATAATCATTGCATTGTATTGCACTTAAATTAAATGTCTATCTTTTACTTCTTTCCAAACCCCTGAGACCTCTCTCTGCGGGATCCATGGAATATGATTAATTTGACGATTTTTCTTATCATGTGGCTCATTCTTTGGGATTACGGTATGCCTCGAATGGTAACAGATCATTAAAAGCATTACGTACACTTTTCTAACGATTTCCATCAGGGCACATGACATAATCGGGCAGGTAGGTTAGAAAATTTAAAAAGGGAAATGGATAGGTTAAAGTTAGATATAGTGGGAATTAGTGAAGTTCGGTGGCAGGAGGAACAAGAATTCTGGTCAGATGACTACAGGGTTATAAACACAAAGTCAAATAGGGGTAATGCAGGAGTAGGTTTAATAATGAATAGGAAAATAGGAATGTGGGTAAGCTGCTACAAACAGCATAGTGAACGCATTATTGTGGCCAAGATAGATACGAAGCCCACACCTACTACAGTGGTACAAGTATATATGCCAACTAGGTCTGCAGATGACGAAGAAATTGAAGAAATGTATGATGAAATAAAAGAAATTATTCAGATAGTGAAGGGAGACGAAAATTTAATAGTCATGTGTGACTGGAATTCGGGTGTAGGAAAAGGGAGAGAAGGAAACATAGTAGGTGAATATGGATTGGGGCCAAGAAATGAAAGAGGAAGCCGCCTGTTAGAATTTTGCACAGAGCACAACTTAATCATAGCTAACACTTGGTTTAAGAATCATGATAGAAGGCTGTATACATGGAAGAACCCTGGAGATACTAAAAGGTATCAGATAGATTATATAATGGTAAGACAGAGATTTAGGAACCAGGTTTTAAATTGTAAGACATTTCCAGGGGCAGATGTGGACTCTGACCACAATGTATTGGTTATGACCTGTAGATTAAAACTGAAGAAACTGCAAAAAAGTGGGAATTTAAGGAGATGGGACCTGGATAAACTGAAAGAACCAGAGGTTGTACAGAGTTTCAGGGAGGGCATAAGGGAACAACTGACAGGAACGGGGGAAAGAAATACAGTAGAAGAAGAATGGGTAGCTTTGAGGGATGAAATAGTGAAGGCAGCAGAGGATCAAGTAGGTAGAAAGACGAGGGCTAGTAGAAATCCTTGGGTAACAGAAGAAATATTGAATTTAATTGATGAAAGGAGAAAATATAAAAATGCAGTAAATGAAGCAGGCAAAAAGGAATACAAACGTCTCAAAAACGAGATCGACAGGAAGTGCAAAATGGCTAAGCAGGGATGGCTAGAGGACAAATGTAAGGATGTAGAGGCTTATCTCACTAGGGGTATGATAGATACTGCCTACAGGAAAATTAAAGAGACCTTTGGAGATAAGAGAACCACTTGTATGAACATCAAGAGTTCAGATGGAAACCCAGTTCTAAGCAAAGAAGGGAAAGCAGAAAGGTGGAAGGAGTATATAGAGCGTCTATACAAGAGCGATGTACTTGAGGACAATATTATGGAAATGAAAGAGAATGTAGATGAAGATGAAATGGGAGATACGATACTGCGTGAAGAGTTTGACAGAGCACTGAAAGACCTGAGTCGAAACAAGGCCCCGGGAGTAGACAACATTCCATTAGAACTACTGACAGTCTTGGGAGAGCCAGTCCTGACAAAACTCTACCATCTGGTGAGCAAGATGTATGAAACAGGCGAAATACCCTCAGACTTCAAGAAGAATATAATAATACCAACCCCAAAGAAAGCAGGTGTTGACAGATGTGAAAATTACCGAACAATCAGTTTAATAAGCCACAGCCGCAAAATACTAACACGAATTCTTTACAGACGAATGGAAAAACTAGTAGAAGCCGACATAGGGGAAGATCAGTTTGGATTCCGTAGAAATACTGGAACACGTGAGGCAATACTGACCTTACGACTTATCTTAGAAGAAAGATTAAGGAAAGGCAAACTTACGTTTGTAGCATTTGTAGACTTAGAGAAAGCTTTTGACAATGTTGATTGGAATACTCTCTTTCAAATTCTAAAGGTGGCAGGGGTAAAATACAGGGAGCGAAAGGCTATTTACAATTTGTACAGAAACCAGATGGCAGTTATAAGAGTCGAGGGACATGAAAGAGAAGCAGTGGTTGGGAAGGGAGTAAGACAGGGTCGTAGCCTCTCCCCGGTGTTATTCAATCTGTATATTGAGCAAGCAGTAAAGGAAACAAAAGAAAAATTCGGAGTAGGTATTAAAATTCATGGAGAAGAAGTAAAAACTTTGAGGTTCGCCGATGACATTGTAATTCTCTCAGAGACAGCAAAGGACTTGGAAGAGCAGTTGAATGGAATGGACAGTGTCTTGAAGGGAGGATATAAGATGAGCATCAACAAAAGCAAAACGAGGATAATGGAATGTAGTCGAATTAAGTCGGGTGATGTTGAGGGTACTAGATTAGGAAATGAGACACTTAAAATAGTAAAGGAGTTTTGCTATTTGGGGAGCAAAATAACTGATGATGGTCGAAGTAGAGAGGATATAAAATGTAGACTGGCAATGGCAAGGAAATCGTTTCTGAAGAAGAGAAATTTGTTAACATCGAGTATAGATTTAAGTGTCAGGAAGTCGTTTCTGAAAGTATTTGTATGGAGTGTAGCCATGTATGGAAGTGAAACATGGACGGTAAATAGTTTGGACAAGAAGAGAATAGAAGCTTTCGAAATGTGGTGCTACAGAAGAATGCTGAAGATTAGATGGGTAGATCACATAACTAATGAGGAAGTATTGAATAGGATTGGGGAGAAGAGAAGCTTGTGGCACAACTTGACCAGTAGAAGGGATCGGTTGGTAGGACATGTTCTGAGGCATCAAGGGATCACCAATTTAGTATTGGAGGGCAGTGTGGAGGGTAAAATTCGTAGGGGGAGACCAAGAGATGAATAAACTAAACAGATTCAGAAGGATGTAGGTTGCAGTAGGTACTGGGAGATGAAGAAGCTTGCACAGGATAGAGCAGCATGGAGAGCTGCATCAAACCAGTCTCTGGACTGAAGACCACAACAACAACAACAACATGACATATTTTTGTTTCATGTCTTTTCTTCCACTGGCTCTACACCCCAGGATGGGATTTGGCCTCTTCGATAATTTTTCGCCATTTCTGTCTGGACTTTGCTTTAGACCTCCAGTTAAGACGAATAACTGTGGTTCTTCACTCTCGTCACTCCATCTCATCCTGGGTCGTCCTCTCGCTCTTCTTCCTCCAGGTTCACTGCAGCAGACTTTCCTTGCAGGATCTGTCTCATCGAGTCGTATTACATGTCCAGCCCTTCTCGATCCACACAATTTTGTGAACTTCACCACATCACCCTCCTTACTTCTACTTCATTAGAGTATGGAAGTATGGGCTTAACACAGTCGTCAAGTACGTATTCTAATTGTCCCAGAAAAGTGTTTCAATGTAGCCAATGTTTCTTAAGACTGATTTTCATTCAATTGATTGCGAACCCAGTAGTTCAAATTTCTAGTGAGCCTCTTTAAATGATAATCTGAGCTATCTGGAAGATTTCTGGTAATTGCTTCTTAAGAGCTGGACGCCAGACACTTTTAGTTTGCTCGAGTACATTTTCGTAAAACACTGATGGATTACAAAATAAACCTCTATCAGGTGCCACATTCCTTATCGCTCTTCATTTGATTGACACTATGTTCTGGCCTTTTAAGATCTCTCGGATCACACTGGTCCACGGTAATTTTCTTGCATCTGAAGCCCTCATATCAGTGGCGAATTGGATCAACGTCTATGGTCGGGGCCGTAAACGTGCGCTTCTGCAGTGATGTTCTATTCAGAAGTTGCAGGTTCAAATACTGGCAGTGGAAGGAATTTTCGCCACCAGCGTTTGACAGGTGAGGGGAGAACAGGTGATAGCGTAAAGTGTTCATCACCATACTTGACCCAGATTCCTGGATTAAATTCCTCAATTCTCTGCGGTGTCTAACGGAGCATAGGAATGAAACTCTATCACTTGTTTCCAGAATGAATTTTCACTCTCCAGTGGAGTATGCAGTGATTTGAAACTTCCCGGCAGGTGGAAATGTTCCAAGTCCCATTCCAACACACTATTTTAAACCGCCAGGAAGTTTGAAAATAGCGCACACTTCACTGTAGAATGAAAACTTATTCTGGAAACAAATTCCAAATTTTACAGGAGCTTTCCTGCATGCCTTACTTTACTAGAAGTCCTGGAAGAAAGGATACAGCGGAGAAGTATCTTAGCCACAACCGAGGGGATTCTTCCTGAATTCATTTTCATTCTGCAGCGGAGTGAAACTGTGAGGAATGTTCGTGAGCGGTGTGTAGATATCTCAGTCGGTAGAGCACTTGCCTGCAAGAGACAAAGGTCTCAGGTTCGAGACCCAGTGCAACACAGTTTTAATCCGCCAGGAAGTTTTGCTATCATTCGTCGAATGGGAATGTTAAACTGCAAACCCGAGTTAGTGCTGTTCAAGACGAGTAAGTTTAATGCGCTGGCCTCGACTTCCACCCATTCCCTTCTAATACATCGCCATCAAAAACACAAACACGACGTTAAAAGCTCTACACACATTCATGAAAATCAACTACACTGCTACATCTACATTTATACTCCGCAAACCACCCAACGGTGTGTGACGGAGGGCACCTTACGTGCCACTGTCATTACCTCCCTTTCCTGTTCGTGATCTCCTCGGGAGGTATAAGTAGGGGGAAGCAATATATTCGATACCTCATCCAGAAACGCTCCCTCTCGAAACCTGGACAGCAAGCTACACCGCGATGCAGAGCGCCTCTCTTGCAGAGTCTGCCACTTGAGTTTGCTAAACATCTCCGTAACGCTGTCACGCTTACCAAATAACCCTGTGACGAAACGCGCCGCTCTTCTTTGGATCTTCTCTATCTCCTCTGTCAACCCGACGTGGTACGGATCCCACACTGATGAGCAATACTCAAGTATAGGTCGAACGAGTGTCTTGTAAGCCACCTCCTTTGTTGATGGACTACATTTTCTAAGGACTCTCCCAATGAATCTCAACCTGGCACCCGCCTTACCAACAATTAATTTTATATGATCATTCCACTTCAAATCGTTCCGTACGCATACTCCCAGATATTTTACAGGAGACAACATCCATATTTCGCAAATGAAAAGTATCTACCTGCTTGAAGATAGAAAACTTGTCCAATTAGAGACTCTTTAAGCACAAGGTATGTAATAATTCATATACCTGTCGGCACTCATCAATATTTAGTCCTAATAACAGATGCTGCCACAAGATACAAAGAGTGCCTGGAAAGCTCGATGAATAATCTCAGAAAATAAAGGTAACAACAGTTACGAACAAAATACCTTCATTTGCCGTCAAAGTAATGAATATCAGTTGCAACACATTTCTGACATCGGTTGTGAATCTGCTGGAAACTGTGAGGGAACGCTTGCTGTGGAACCGCTCCAAGTTCTGTGATCACATCTTGCTGGATATCAGTAACGTCTTTGCGTGCTCAGTTTTCTCGCACAACGCAGGGTGACCGTTCAGCACCCTCATTATTCTCCATATTTGGCGCCACCAGACTTATTTTTGTTTCCTTGTCTTAAATAAGCCTTGAAAGGCTCACCGTTCGCAGACGTTGCAGTCGGTGCTTCATCAACATCTACGTCTACATGCATACTCAGCAAATCACACTGAAGTGCGTGGCAGAGGATTCATCGAATCACCTTCATCATAATTATCTATTACACCAATCTCCAATCTCTAATATAACGAGGAAAAAACCAGCACCTGTATCTTTTCGTGCGAGCTTTGATTTCCCTTGTTTTACTATGATGATCGTTTCTCCCTATTTTCACATTTGAAGGAGAAAGCTAGTGATTGAAGTTTCGTGAGAAGATACCGAAGCTACGAAAAACGCCTTTCTTTTAATGATATCCACCCCAAATACTGTATCGTGTCAATGACTCTCTCTCCCCTACTTCGCGATAATAGAAGACATGCTGCTCTTCTTTGAACTTTCTCGATGTCTGGTAAGGATCCCAGACCACGCAGCAGTACTCCAAAAGAGGGCCGACAAGCGTAGTTAGTGTAGGCAGTCTCTTTAGTAGATCCGTTACATTTTCTAAATGTTCTGTCAATAAAATGAACTCTTTTGTTTGCCTTTCCCACAGCATTTTCTATGAGTTGTTTCCAATTTAAGTAGTTCGTAATTGTGATTTCTAGGTATTTAGTTGAATTTGCGGCCTTTAGATTTGACTGATTTAACGTAACCGAAGCTTGATGGAATCCTTGTAGCGCTCATGTGGATGACCTCACATTTTTCATTTTTTGGGGCCAACTTCCAATATTTGAACCATACATATATCTTTTCTAAATCGTTTTGCAGTTTGTTTTGTTCTGCTGATGACTTCACTAGACACTAAACGCCACCATCTTCCGCAAGCAACGTAAAACGGCTGCTCATAATGTCTCCTAAATCGTTTATACAGATACGGAACAGCAGAGGACCTGTAACACTGCCTTGAGTAACACCAGAAATCACTTCTGTTTTACTCGATGACTTTCCGTCGGTTACTGAGAACTGTGACCTCTCTGAAAGGAAATCGCGAATCCAGTGACATATCTGAGACGATATTCCATAAGCCCGCAGTTTCACTATAAGCCGATTCTGGGATACAGTGTCAAAAGCCCTCCGGAAATCTAGAAATACGGAATCAATTTGAAATTCCTTGTCAATAACACTCAACACTTCGTGTGAGTAAAGAGCTAGTTGTGTTTCATAAGAACGAAGTTCTCTAAATCCGTGTTGACTGTGTGTCAATAGACCGTTCTCTTCGAGGTAATTCATAATGTTCGAATACAAAACATGTTCCAAAATCTTACTGCATATCGACGTTAATGATATGGGCCTGTAATTTAGTGGATCACTCCTACTACCCTTCTTGAATATTGGCGTGACCTGTGCAACTTTCCAGCCATCGGGTACGGTTCTTTCGTCGATGGAAATGTATATTATTGTTAAGTATGGAGGTACCGCAGCAGTGTACTATGAAAGAAACCTGATTGGTTTCCAATCTGGACCTGAAGACTCTGCTTCACTACTCCAAGGATATCTCCTTCTACGTTACTCATGTCGGCAGCTGTTGCTGATTCGTATTCTGGAACGTTTATTTCGTCTTCTTCGGTAAAGTAATTTCGGAAGGCTGTGTTTAGTAACTCCGCTTTAGCAGCACTGTCGTCCATTGTCATCGCGCAGAGAAGGCGTTGATTGTTCCTGCCGCTAGAATACTTTACATACTACCAGAATCTCTTTGGATTTTCTGGCAGGTTTAAAGACAAAGTTGATTGTTCCTGCCGCTAGAATACTTTACATACTACCAGAATCTCTTTGGATTTTCTGGCAGGTTTAAAGACAAAGTTTCTCTCATTGAAGTCCGCGCTAAATTTCGAGCTTCTGTAAAATATCGCCAATCTTGGAGACTTTGCGTTCGTTTAAATTTGGCATGCTTTTTCGTTGTTTCTGCATCAGTGATTCGAGCGATTCCAAGAATCGTTTGCTGTTTCCAGCAGCTTTACAACCGATGTTGTAACAAATTGTCATTACTTTGAAGGCCAATGAAAGTGTTTTGTTTGTAACTCTTGTCTCCTTTATTTTATGAGAACATTTACCGGACTTTTCATAAGAATCTTTTATTTTAATTTCATTTTCTTTTCTTGCTAAGCTGTCGTTCACATAATGTTGGAACTCTAAGCTAGCTGTGACCGTGGGAGAAAAATCAGAGCATGAATTCCCATCGATGACGAAGTGATCAGAGAGGTTACACAAGCTTTGATTAAACGAGGACGCGGAAGGAAATTGGCTGTGACCATTTTCTGCAAACCATTTTGGAGTTTGCATTCTTTACCACTTTATTCTTATTCTAGATTTCCTGTGTCGTGGCGATATTTACTGCATTCTTCCGTATTTCAGCCTGGCCTACCGACCTCTTTACGGAAAATGTTGGGTCATCTACAGAATATCAGTTGAACTAAGTCATGAAATAAATGAGTACGTGATTTTCCTATGTAGTTTCGTGAATAGCTCAACTAATTTTTAAGTGAAGAAGGATGTTTATACGTTTTGGTCAGATTTATATACAGATATATCAATGAAGTAACTGTAACACCAGGAAACTATTTCAATCATAAATAAATATTAACATACAGCAGAAGCGGTCTTTTTTATCGTGTGCAATACAAAATTTAAACACATAAGTCTACCTCCTCACCCAACCTTTTGTCGTTCCCGCGAGAGTTATCTAGGGCAGTATACGCAGGCTTAGAATTCGGCCAATATAGTCGCACAAAGACGCCTATCAATACGATACGCAACAGCTAAATAGATACAATGTTTTTGAAGTTTTTCTTGGACCAGCGTTCCCGCATGTTACCAGTATTAGAAGACAGTGGCGGCCTCTGTTATCGATACTAACACGTTTAGTCGCAGAAGCCTCAATGCTAAATGAATTAGCATTTCGTAGACGAGTAATGGAGCGGCCGCGCTAACTGCGTGCACACGCTTACGGCACCGTCATTGGTACCTCGCTTTCTACACTGGGAACACCTACAACCCAATTGTGTATCGCCATCTACGGTACTTGTCTGTACACTTTAGCTCTTCGCAGATCAGAATGCGCAGAAATGGCGGCAGAGTGATTCGTGCCACTTGCTGTGTCGTCATCATGTGCATCACACTGGAGCTAT
Organism: Schistocerca serialis cubense; assembly: GCF_023864345.2. Classification (NCBI taxonomy): domain Eukaryota; kingdom Metazoa; phylum Arthropoda; class Insecta; order Orthoptera; family Acrididae; genus Schistocerca; species Schistocerca serialis. The sequence continues at coordinate 521,128,970 of NC_064638.1, forward strand.
ATCTGCTGCTGCCCGCCTCTCTGGTCTGCCTTTCACCTAAATCGGAACACGTGAGTACCATCCTAAGCCAATCATGAAATAATGTTCTGACGGCCTTTGCCATACCAGCACCAGACGACAGCAGGACACAGAAGGATTACATAAAAGAAAACGTGGTAAACCTATAGCGTATGATCACAACCCTGTTTATACAGTCAAGACTACGATCAAAAATTATCGTTATCGTGTGCGTCTTGACAATCACAGTGTACGTCTTTGACTTGAACATTTTCGACTTTCGCCATACCAGTTGGCGTGATCCTGAATGCTTTTCTATCTCCTATAGCACTAATATCGATTTTATTTAACGAATGGAAAGTTTTAGATTTAAATAACAAAATTATAAACAGCCGACCAGTTGCAATGGATAAAGAAATTCTTTACCTAGGTTCCGACAAATATAAATTTGTCTTCTTCAGAAGGTAACAATTTTACATTAGTAAGGACTAATGTACCATCGCCGTTTCTACAATTGTTGGCAGAGATCCATGTGTCAAAAATAAAATATAGCCCTAGAATTAGGGCCCTAATGAAGCAGTCTTCCTATTGGCTGCATAAGACACAATGGGTAAGACTTCTACTGACAACACTTCACTGGAACAACTACAGAAGATTTGTGACTAATACAAGACTTAATCTGATGAATGATACATGAATAGCACGTGTATTGCAGTATATTTACCGAATACAAGCAACTACTTTGTGAAAAGTTAAGTGCACAGTATTAAACTGACATGGTATTGATGAGGTATGATTCAACCCCGGTGTTATCATTAACTATAAAGGCAATAATGTATGACAGGATGCAAACTAACTAGTAGTGTGTACGCATGTAATCAGCAACGGTTTCGCAAGTGGTACGCCTCATCGGCGCCTCCTAACAGGACCACATGTTTCTCACAAAGACTGATAGGGGGCTGCATATCATCCACTTTCACAGCTTGAAAACATACACTTGTAAATAATGTTCATTCCTTAGGGCATTCCACTCATGTCTAATGTTTAGTTTGTCAATCAGTGTCGAAATCTGTGAACTTAGTATTCTGCCGAGATGGAAATCTTGTAAGCGTGGCGCCTCCATTGTCCAAGGACGCTGCGTGACCAGTGCTTAAGAAACACACTGAACTCGCATCCGCGAGGTCGGCTGTTCAAATCCCAGTCTGATCATCTAGACGTGGGTTTTTCGTGATTTATCTAAATCACTTGTCGCAAATTCCGGGATGCTTCCTCTGAAAGAGTGCACCTAATTTCTTTCCTCAGCCTATACTGATATTCGGCTTCATTTCAAATGACCACGTCGTCGACGGGACGTTTAAACCCAATCTTCCTTCTTCCATTGTGCATTATTGTCCTTACCAGCATACGGAGCAAGCGTATTTTGTTGATTAGGTGCCAGTGAGGAACAGTACCGAATACCTAACGGAAATCAAGGAAGACAGCACTACCTGGCCGCCGGTGTCTACCGCCTTCTGGATCTGGACAAACAGAACGAGTTCAGTTTCACACGATCCTTGTTTTCGGGACCCATTTTGATTCCTACAGAGGAGATTTTCATCTCCAGAAATGTCACAATATGCAAGCATAAAACATGTTCTATAATTCTACAACAGACCGATGTCAGAGATGGAGGCCTATAGTTCTGTGCGTCTGTTCGACGACCCTTCGTGCGTTTTTCAAATCACCAGGAACACTTCGCTCCTCCGGAGACCTGCTGTACATCGCTGCTAGAAGAGGGGAACGTTCTTTCGCGTACTTTACATAGAATAGAACTGGTATCCCTCCAGGTCCAGTAAGCTTCCCTCTGTTGAAGGATTTCAGTTGTTTTTCTACCCCATTGGTCGCTTACACTGAGGTGACAAGAGTCATGACATACAACAGTTCCTCCTAATGTCCTGTGTGACCTCCTTTTTCCTGGCGTAGTGCAGCGCTCGATGTGGCATGGACTTAGCAAGTCGTTGGAAGTCCCCTGCAGAAATATTGAGTCAAATGGTTCAAATGGTTCTCGGTACTATGGGACTTAACGTCTGAGGTCATCAGTCCCGTAGACTTAGAATCACTTAAACACACTGAACTAACCTAAGTTCATCACACACATTCATGCCCCAGGCAGGATTCGAACCTGCGACTGTAGCAGCAGTGCGGTTCCGGACTGAAGCGCCTAGAACCTCTCGGCCACAACGGCTGGCAAATAATGAGTCATCTCGCTCTATAGCCATCCATAATTGTGAAAGTGTTGCCGGTTCAGGGTTTTGTGCATGAACTGACGTCTCGATTATGTCCCATAAATGTTCGATGGGACTGATGTCGGGTGATCTGAATGGTCAAATCATTCGCTCGGACAGTCCAGAATGTTCTTCCAACTAATAGTGAACAGCTCTGGCCCCGTGACATGGTGCATTGTCATCCATAAAAATTCCATCGTTGTTTTGGAATATGTAGTCATGAATGGCTGGAAATGGTCTGCTACAGTCAATATTCGGATCAGTTGGACCAGAGGACCGAATCCATTCCGTGGCCTGAATCCTGTCATCAGCTTTTACGAACGGAAATCGGGACTCATCTGACGTGGCCACGGTTTTCCAGTCTCCAGGTTAAAACCGCTATGGTCACGAGCCCAGACACTGGAGGCAATTTCGTGCTCTTTGCAGAAACATTCACGTCGGTCGTCTGCTGCCATAGCCCATTAACACCAAATTTAGCCACACTGTCGTAACGGATACGTTCGTCGTACGTCCCACATTGATTTCTGCGGTTATTTCACGAAGTGTTGCTTGTCTGTTACCACTGACAACTCTACGCAAACGCCGCTGCTCTCGGTCGTTAGGTGAAGGCCATCGGCCACTGCGTTGTCCGGGGTGAGAGGTAATGCCTGAAATTTGGAATTCTCAGCACGCTCTTGCCACTGTGCATCTCGAAATACTGAATTCCCTAACGATTTCCGACATGGAATGTCCCATGCGCCTAGCTGCAATTACCATTCCGCGTTCCGTTCAAAGTCTGTTAACTGTGTGATGCAGCCACAATCATCTTGTAAGTCTTTTCACATGAATCAATGCACTAGCCTTTTATACCTTGCGTACGCAATACTACCGCCATCTGTGTATAATCATATCGCTATCTCATCACTTTTGTCACCTTGGTGTATTTCGATACTAGCCATTTTGTCACTTGGGCGACGATTTGATGTAGGCAGTACAGTTCGAACTACTTCTGTGTGAAACAGTTTTGGAAAAATACGTTTTGCATTTTGAATCTTGTGTGTCCTTCTCCACTTCAGTTCTGTTATGGTCACAGAGTGCCTGGACAGATGGTATCGATCTGTTTGTTGATCTAACGCAAGACCAAAACATCTGAGGACTTTCTGTCAAGTCGTCAGATAGAATTTTACTTTCTAATTCATTGAGCGCTTAACATTTGACTTTCCTTACTAATCTATGGTTAAGGCTGTAACACTATCAATTTCAGTCCATAATGGCTGCGGTATTTATTTATTTATTTACATGTCAAGTTCCGTAGGACCAAATTGAGGAGCAAATCTCGAAGGTCATGGAACGTGTCAGTACCTGAACTTACAACATAAAAGTAATACAATGAGAATCAGCTTAATTTTTCAAGGAACTCCTCGACAGAATAGAAGGAGTGACCCACGAGGAAACTCTTCAGTTTCGATTTGAAAGCGCGTGGATTACATCTAAGATTTTTGAATTCGGATGGCAGCTTATTGAAAATGGATGCAGCAGTATACTGCACACCTTTTTGCACTAGAGTTAAGGAAGTCCGTTCCAAATGGAGGTTTGATTTCTGCCGAGTATTAACCGAGTGAAAGCTGCTCATTGTTGGAAATAAACTAATATTGGTAACAAGAAACGACAATAAGGAATATAAATATTGAGAGGCCAATGTCAAAATACCCAGACTCGTGAACAGAGGTCGAAAAGAGGTTCGTGAACTCAAACCACTTATTGCCCGAACCGCCCGTTTCTGAGCCAAAAATATCCTTCTAGAATGGGAAGAGTTACCCCAAAACATAATACCATACGACATAAGTGAATGAAAATAAGCAAAGTAGACTAATTTACGTGTCGAAGTATCACTCTCTTTCGATACCGTTCGAATAGTGAAAATGGCAGTATTAAGTCTTTGAACAAGATCCTGAACGTGGGCTTTCCACAACAGCTTGCTATCTATCTGAACACCTAGGAATTTGAACTGTTCAGTTTCACTAATCATATGCCCGTTCTGTGAGATTAAAACGTCAGGTTTTGTTGAATTGTGTGTTAGAAACTGTAAAAACTGAGTTTTATTGTGATTTAACGTTAGTTTATTTTCTACAAGCCATGTGCTGAGGTCATGTACTGCACTACTTGAAACCGAGTCGATATTGCACACAACAGCCTTTACTACCAAGCTAGTGTCATCAGAAAACAGAAATATTTTAGAGTTACCCATAATACTAGAGGGAATATCATTTATATAAATAAGGAACAGGAGCGGCCCCAACACTGATCCCTGGGGCACCCCCCACTTGACAGTACCCCACTCAGATCCCACATCACAGCCGTTATCAACATTGTTAATAATGACCTTTTGCTGCCTGTGGCTAAAGTAAGAGGTGAACCAATTGTGAGCTACTCCCCTTATTCCGTAATGGTCCAACTTCTGGAGCAATAGTGTGAGATCAACACAGTCAAATGCCTTTGTTAAACCAAAAAATACGCCAAGCGTTCGAAACTTTTTGTTTAGCCCATCCAGTACCTCACAGAGAAAAGAGGATATAGCATTTTCAGTTGTCAAACGACTTCTATTTGCATACCACATACTTTTTGCGTTGCTAATAACATTTTTAAGCACCTTACAATACTGTTTGTAATGGGCTACTGTAGCTTGATTGTGACTACTTCTAACATTTCGATATAATTCCCGCTTTGTTCTACATGATATCCTTATCCTACTAGTCAGCCAACCGGGCTGTCCATTACTGCTAGTACCTCGTTTAGAATCTTCTAATGGAAAGCAACTCTCAAAGAGCGTGAGAAATGTGTTATGGAAAGCATTGTATGTATCATCCATATTATCGGCACTATAAACATCTTGCGACTCTTGTTCCTTGAAAAGTTTTGAAAAACTCTCTATTGCTGTTGGATTAACTATCCTACGTAGTTTGTAATTAAATACGACATTGGTTTGAGTACAAAAACCATGTAGTGTTAAAATTCGTGCATCATGGTCTGAAAGGCCATTCACCCTTATACTAACAGAATGCCCATCTAGTAATGAAGAATGAATAAAAATATTGTCTATGACTGTGCTACTATTCCCCTGCACCCTAGTTGGAAAAAACACAGTTTACATCAGATCATATGAATTTAGGAGATCTACCAACATCCTTTTTCTTGCACAATCACATACAAAATTAATATTGAAGTTACCACATATAACTACTTTCTGGTACTTCCTACAACGTGAATCAAGAAGGGGACCTATAAACAACAGCAATTAGAAGTTTAGTTTCACTAAATTCAACTAATGCTGCACAACTTTCAAATATCTGTTCAGTGCAGTGTCGTGATACGTCTATGGACTCAAATGAAATACTGTTTTTTAAGTACAGAGCCACTCCCCCACCCCGCAAGGAACTCCTTGAGAAACAGCCAGCTAATCTGTAGCCTGGTAAAGGAAGCCTATGAATTATCAAATTATTTACGTGGTGCTCTGATATACCTATAATTTCAGAGTTAACATCTATTATCAGTTCACTAACTTTATCTCTAATACCTCTTATATTGTGATGAAATATACCAATTCCTTCTCTACTTGGAAACATTACATCCTCTGGAGGTGAGCCATTAGTTAGAGGCACTTCCTTTAAGCAGGTATACCTATCAGCTGACTTTGGTCTAAAAAAGGTGCAGCTCTAACACCAACTACTACAGGAATTTTTACATGAGTGATACCACTACCACCACCACCACCACCACCCACTACATTGTCACCTATAAGCTTAGCCAGCCTCCCCTTCCCATACCTATTGAGGTGCAGGCCATGCCTAGTGAAACCCCATCTACTGATAGACCCAACTGGCTCCACTGAGATGTGATCCGTGCCCTCCGCCATCAGTGCCCTCCCCAACTCCACATTAATGCGCCTAACAGCCGCATTAAGGTGAGGCCGATCATGATGCTGAAACAGTTGCACGAAATGCACATTAATGCCACCAGTTTGAATAGCTATCTTAACCAAGTCACCACAGATATCATATTCCCCGTCCCTATCGAGACTGTTCCCTGCTCCACCCACTATCACTACCTGATCCTCTTTCGTAAAAGTCTTACATAGCTCCCCTATGCTTTCAGTCACCTGAGCCAACCCTGCACTAGGCTTCACAATGCTGGTGACCTGGTACTCACTCCTGCAACTGCTGGCCCACACCTCTACCGTGGGAACTACCTAGCAGCAGAACCTTCTTTCTGCTAGACTTTGCAACTAACCTAGGCCACCTAATCGCTGAGGACTGCTGCAAGTTACCTACATCTGCGGCTACACGAGGCTTTTCTCCACTCCACTCTGACAGTTGGTCGTACCTATTGCATGTATGCAAAGTAAAACTGTCTGAATACCTCCTCTTCCTAGCTACCTTCTTGCCAACTGCCAGTTCCCATTCTCCATCACCCTTCACCCTCCTCAACCTATCTAGTTCCTCCTTTACGCATTGTAACTGCACCTGAAGGGCACAGCTCTTACGCTCCTGCTCCTCTATTAACTTGTTTCTGCTACAGATTCTACATTCTCAGGAGAGGATCTCCCTAAAATGACCACTGGCTTCCCCACTGCATTCCCCCCAATGAAAATACTTTGAACAAATCCCACACCGTAATCCACTAATCACAAACCTACGACAGAGCCCACACTTTTCACTCATGGTAAAATTTTACAGTTACTGAAAAAAACTATACGTCTACGTTACCAAAGTTCAGTTGCACCAGTAGAACTATTTAAGAACTAACAATAATGGTCTCGAAATTCTCTGCCTACTAAGAAAGCAGCTACTTGTATTAATACTACTACAACACAGCCGATACCAATACCAGCAAAACTTCACTAAATTATTAGCTAAAACCAAAAAATTAAAACGACCACTGTAACACTAAGCGAAGTTAAAACACTGAATGAAAATTTTACTGAAATATTTCACTAGAAAGATTAATAAACGTCAGTTGAAAACTAAAGCACGAAATTTACTAAACGACTTCAGCACACTGAAAACTCTGTAAAACACAGCTAGCGAACGGTTACAAAAGTTTATTAAGTCGTTATTTCGCCACAAATGGCACGCAACACCGCTGAAATCTATTAAATTTAATAACTGTATTACAGAGCACAAATAAGTTTGTCACTACTTATAGCCGCTACAGCTGCAGTGCACGCCGCAAAATGTAAACAGACGGTGTCTTCGGCGATCGTTTTCGGCGCTGCGTTCGCCGCTGTCATCTCCGCAGAAGAAACACTTAAATCGGCCGCCGCAAGCCATCGGTAAAGAGGGTTTGCCAAACGCCATCGTGTGTCGCTACAAATGAAACCAGAGGACGCCGAATTCGCAATTGTGATTGCTTCGCGCGTCTTTATTGACCGTCTTCCTCAGAGCTCCGCCTCAGATTTTCCTCAGGCTTCTCTACCGATGACAATGCAGATAGAACTTTACGATCCCAGAAAGACGCTAGTGCTACTACCACTGCTAGTGAATACTGATAATCAAGACTAGTGCAACAGAGAAAGAGAGAGGGGCTGCAAGACTTCAAAGAGACTCAAGGATACAAACTTAAGTTTGCTTTATACAGAACTTATTGAGCATAAATACAGTTACGTTTTAATACTTCTATAGTGTTTGATGTGTTTTAGAGTGTCCAACCATCTCGTTAGACTGCTGGACAGAACAAACATATCATTAGATTTCATTAAAATAGCGAAGCCTTGCAAATTCTAAGAAAAATAAATAAATAAATAATCAACGGACCACGAAGAAATTATCCGAACTGGATGGAAAACGGTAGATGTAGCTTACATGTATAGACAAACAAGTGATTACAATTTCGGGAATTGGAAGATTTATTCAAGAGAACGTGCTACACAAATTGAATAAGTCAACAATGCTTTGATCCACCTGGTCCTTATGCAAACAGTTATTCGGCTTGGCGTTGACTGATAGTTGATTGATATCGTGACAAATGCTATCCAATTGTCGCGTTAGATGGTCAATATCCTGAGCTTTTTGGAAGACCCTACCCTTAATGCTCCGAACGTCCTCAATTGGGGAGAGATCTGGGGACATTGCCGGGCAAGGTGGCGTTTGCAAAGCACGAAGACAAGTCTCACAATGTGCAGCCATCATTATCTTGTTGAAATGTAAAAGCCGGCCGAAGTGGCCGTGCGGTTAAAGGCGCTGCAGTCTGGAACCGCAAGACCGCTACGGTCGCAGGTTCGAATCCTGCCTCGGGCATGGATGTTTGTGATGTCCTTAGGTTAGTTAGGTTTAACTAGTTCTAAGTTCTAAGGGACTAATGACCTCAGCAGTTGAGTCCCATAGTGCTCAGAGCCATTTGAACCATTTTTGAAATGTAATCCCAGGATGGCTTGCCATGAAAGGCAACAAACAGGGTGAAGAAAATCGTCGATGTACCAATATGACAATCAAAGTGGTCCTGCTGTGAAATGTAATGTTACCACAGACCATCACTCCCAGTTGTCGTCGGGCCATATGGTGCGAGTCAAGTAGGTATCCCACAGCTTTCCAGGGAGTCTCCAGATACGTCTCCAGTGGTAATCGCGGCTCAGTTCGAAGTGGGACTAATCACTGAAGACAATTCTGCTACGGTCAATGAGATTTCAGGGTGAAGACATGTCTGGTGACGTCATAGACAGTGGTGGGAAGTAGTAGGGAACTGGTTGCGTGAGGACACTTTTGATATCAGACTCATATGCAAATTAATTAAATTCATCAATTAATCACCCCCGCCCCCGCCCACCCCCGCTCCCACGCCTCCTCCCAAGACCACGACCACTCCCACCTCCGGATGACGTCACGTGTTTTTCTCATGTGCACGTGTTTTCTCGCTTTGGTAGAAGGGGACCTGTCATAGTGTACAAAACAGCTAAATTCTCGTGAATTATGGCTTCTTATTGTCAAATGGAAAATGACTGTTTTTCTTTTTTTAATAGTTGCTTTACTACAGGAGTCGAGTTGATGTTAAATAGTCCAGCGCAGAACGGCGGGAGAGTTCCCTACGAGGCTGTAGCTCTCCCTTGGTCGGGATAGCGGTCATTTGTCACGGTTCTGAGTGATGCCGGTGTCGTGCTTTGTACTGAACGCACTGCAGTGTGAGGCTGTGCTCACTTTATGCGAGAGGGGCTCTCTGTTTCGAAAACAGCCGACTTTTGAAATAGCCATCTGGAGCATCCTCCGGATGGGTGGGGTTATGCTACTTAATTTCTCTTTTTGTGTTCTCTAGGACCGTCGCCTCAAAGGCACGCCACATATCGTGAGCGCCGCAGATTAACAGTAAAGGGCGCGCTGCGGTTGTCCGACACAGCCACTCTCTGTCTTGGAGAGTTGGTGCATGGGGGCTCGGTCGCTGTATTTTGAACGAACAAGCTTCTCTTGAGGCGGCCGTCCTTTCATCCCCTATTGTTTAGTTGACTATACACGCTATAGGCGAGGGAGCGTCGCCTCATGTGGTGACTTCACCACTGTAGGTCTCCAGCCCCCTCCCAGCAGGTAGCAGCTTGCCAGCCTGGCGGCATTCGCGATGGCTGCCTCGCGCGACATGAAAGGTGCTGCGCCACGTGAGCTGATGCGAGTGTTATTAGGCGGTCTAATGATACAACCACGACACATGTGCTGCTCGTCCACGTGTCTGGCGGTCTGCTGGTGACCACGTGTCTGCCTCCGTCAGGGGGGCAGCAAACAGCAGCTGTAATCTGTATACAATTCTGCTCTCAAGCCACACTTTGTTGGTCATAACCGGTTTCAAAGGTTAGCTTCTTCCGCCACAGCTCTGTCCTAAGGATACCATCGACATATATTTCGAGGACTGTAGCTGGCACCGGGCATGACAGATTTTCCATCTGTCTCAGACTGAACAAAGAATGTTTTTCTAAAGCTAGCAGCTGCATCCAATTTTCGATCCACTTGCCAGCAAACGCAGGATGGGTGTATCAGACTATCCATCTGTCTCAGAATGAACAATGTTTTTCTAAAGCTAACAGCTGCATCCAATATTCCATCCATTTGCAGTCAAACACAGGATGTTTGTTTCAGATCTTTCTTTCCTCCCCCCACGGATGTGATACTTTCCTCAAACAGCTGCACCAAGTCTGCTCGAAGAAAAAAAAGAGTGCAAGTTATAATTTGCAGGTATGCCACTCTGAGTTCCTGTGCCAGTGGGAGTGGTGGTGTAGCACGGAAGCTACAATGGTGAAGTCACTACATGAGGCGATGCTCCTACGCCAGTAGCATGTACAGTCAACTAATCAATAGCAGATAAAAGGACGGCCGCCTCAAGTGCAACTTGTTCGTCCAAAATATTGGGACAGAGCCCCCATGCGCCACCTCTCCTACACAGACAGTGGCTGTGTTCGACGACCGCTGCGCGCCCTTTACTGTTTTATTGCCGACCCGCGTACGGCTGCAGGCCCCTTCGCGGCAATCGCGACATGCGGTATGTCTTTGAGGCGACGATCCTAGACAACACAAAAGGGAAATTAAGTAGCATACTCCACCCATCCGGAGGACGCTCCAGATGTCTATTTCAAAAGTCGGCTGTTTGTGAAACAGAAAGCCCGTCCCGCATAAAGCGAGCACAGCCTCACACCGTAGTGCTTTCAGAACAAAGCGCGACGCCGGCATTACTCAGAACCGTGGTAAATGACCTCTACCCCGACCAAGGGAGAGCTACAATCTCGTAGGGAACTCACCCGCCGTTCTGCGCTGGACTATTTAACATGAACTCGACTCCTATAGTAAAGCAACTATTAAAAAAGAAAAACACAATCATTTTCCATTCGACGACAACAAGCTACAATTCAACAGAATGTAGCTGTCTTGTACACTATGACAGGTCCTCTTCTGCCAATGCTATGCTATATCATACTAGCGTTTATGAAACAAATCGTGAGAGCCTGTCTCGCCCTGTGTAGGTGGGAGAGTGAAATTTCGTTAAAAGATATCGCCACAACGAAAAAATAAAAAAAGAAACGCTTATCAAGAATCATTCTGTGGCGCCCTAGCCATCTCTTCCACCCGCCAGGCGGCACGTCATTGATATCAATTTGATAGGCTAATTAATTGAATTGATCGTGAGAGTCACTTTGCACTGTGAAATTTTTTGCCTGCATAATAACACCAGTTGGTATCGGCAGTTTTTGAGTTGTACTGCGATTTTATACCATCCTTGTGCAGCACTATGCATATTGTTGTGTAATTAGCCCCAATCTTTTTGATTAATTACATAATAAGGATCAATCTTTGCGTCAGTTTCCCGACCAAAAAAATAAAGTACACTAACCTAACCTTCCCCCGCCCCCCCCCCCCCTCATGTCGACAGTTTCCTTGTGTTGGGGGGGAGCGCTTGGGCTTTCCATCCAGTAGAATTAGGGTTCAAGTTCCCAAAAGTGAACCGTATCCCGTCAATTCCAAGCGCCTCTAGTGGTTTAATTGTGTTAGGGGGGTACACTTGGGCTTTCCGCTCAGAAGGACCAGGGTTCGAGTCCCTAAAAGGGTACTGGCAATTTTAATTTCCCTCCAATTCGCACGTGTGGGGTGAGGGTGAGGTGGGGTGGGATGTCAGCATAGCCCTGGTACAAAGAAATTCCCCCCAAAATTCGAAGTTGTTATCAAAATTCCAATTTCCCGCCAAAATTCAAAATTTCTCCCAATAGTGTAGGTCGGGGGAAGGGTAGGGGAGGGGCGTGGGAGTGGGGGGGGGGGAGAGGTTGAGGCACACGTGCGGCTGAGAAAAACACGTGACGTCATCCGGGGCGAGGGATGGGCGGGGGTAAACAGGTGCGGGGGTGATTAATTGATCAATTTAATTAATTTGCAAATCAATTTGATACCAAAAGTGTCCTCGCGCCGCCAGTTCCCTACTATTGTGGGATGACAACCCTAGTGTTGCCCACCATACAGCCCGACAACCATGACTGATGGTCTAGGGTGGCATTTCATTTCGTAGCAGGACACCTTTGGTTGTCATCCGGAGCAACCTTACAGCTCAGCGGTACGTCGACGACATTCATCGCCCCGTTTTATTCCTGTGCATGGTAAACCATCCTGGGCTTGGATTTCATCAAGAAAAAGCCCGTTTACGCATAATGAGTGTTTATACTGCTTGACATCGTTCTTATGAATCCCTACCACGGCTAGAAAGGTAGCCAGACGTCTCTCAGACCGGGAACGTTTGAAGCATTATGGGCAGGGGCCTCCAAGCAGTTCTGGATCTTGACGATCTAACGCGCCAGTCAGACATAATCGCGCACAACATCCCTCAGGAGGACATCCAACAACTTTATCTATCAATGGAATGCCGAATAACTGCTTTCATAGGTTTCAGAGGTGGAACGTTATTGACTTGCTCAATTTGCGAAGCTCGTTCAGTTGAATAAATAATCCAATTTTTCTGAAATTGTAACCATTTGTTTGTCTATATATTTACATCACATCCAGTTCGCACAATTCTTTCGTGATAAGTCGCTTTTTCTGATATTATTATAACATGATTAAGCCACAGTTACATCGACAATACATATAAACAACGCCAAGGTAATTTTCTTTACATCTAGACTGATGAGCCAGAACATTGTGACCACCTGCTTAATAGTTTGTTTGTCCGTCCTTGGAACGAAATATATCACTGATTCTGCATATCAGGGATCCAATAGTTTGTTGGTAAGGTTCTGGAGGTATATAGTATTAGATGTGTAGGCTCTGGTCACGTAATTCTCGTAAATAACGGGTCACTAATTTGCGTACTCGGTTATCGCCCGATAGCGACCCAGATGGGTTCCATAGAATTTACAGCAGGCGAATTTGGTCGCCGAGGAATCAATATGAGTTCACTACAATGGCGCTCAGGCGACTGTAGAACGGTTCTGGCTTCGAAACACGGTTTTACTACTGAAAGATGACAAGTCCGAGGGGAAAGAAATGAAGCATGAAGGGATGCAAGTGGTTCGCAGCTGACAGCGTATCTTCGATTATTACCACAGATCCCATCTAAGTGCAGGTGAATGTCTCACATAGCATAATACTGCTCCCACCAGCCTGGGTCCGTGGCGGGTTGACGTTCCGAGCCGCCGTTCACCTCGTTAACAGCGTTTGTGGAGACGACCATCGACCTAGTGTAGCAAAAATATGATTCATACGAAGAGCTGATACGTTTCAATTGATCGACGGTCGAATCTCAATGATCCCGTGCCCATTGCAATCGGAAGTGAAGATGTCGTTGCTTCAACATGTGAACACGTAGGGTGATCTGCTGCGGTGCTCCATGTTCGACAACGTACGATGATTGGAGTGGTCTGAGACACTTGTGCCTCCACAAGCATTGTGCTCTTTTGGTAGAGATGCCACAGATTACTATCTATCCTACTTTACAGAGCAGACAAGCCTCCGAACCCCACTTTCTGTCAAGAGTCGTGGACGTCCAACCACTTTGCACTCAATGGTAGTTTCATTGTCCTCCTACATTTTTCCGTAGATTCTCACGACAGTAGCACGTGAACATTTGACCAACTACGCCATATTCGAGGTACTAATTTACATGCTCTGCATAACAATAATCTGCCCTTTGTCATAGTCGCTTATCTCAAATGTTTTCCCCATTTTCAGCCCATATCTTCCCTAGGGTGATCCCCCGTGCAAATATGCTTCGCTTACATACTTCTGTTACCACGTCACGTGCCCGGAACTCCAACAGGCGGCACCCAACATCGCTATAGGCAGTGGTCATAATGTTTTGGCATATTAGTGTATTGACGATGCCACTTTGACTTTACCATATTAGGATAATACAAGGGTTCGTCTGTTTGAAATAGATCTCAAGAGGGTCATTGTGGCCCGATACCAATAGTATGAAGACATTTCTGTGATCATACACTGTAATTAAAGAAACCAATTCCCTCTGCTAGTGTCGTTGCAGATCCTCGATGAACTGTCATTGTTTGCTAATCGTATATCTCAGACTCTGTATCACTGCCGGGTACAAGCGCCAGTGTCGGCTTCAGTTTTCTTGATTTGCTGTCATACTCACCGAATGTGAACGCCGTTGATAAAAGAGAGAAATACATAGCAAGACGGAGAAATAAATGACACTTTGATAATAGACAATAATTACACTGAAGTCACCGCGATCCATGACGGTCCCTTGGATATTACAGAAGGCGGGACGTGGTTCTTATTAGGTTGTGTGATCACCACGGACGGCAACGAATGCTCTGAAACGTGCTCCCATGTTGGCCATAAGGTTGGTAAAGGAATTATTCTCCTCGACCACCACAGCTGACAGCTGCTGAAAAATCTTTGTTGTATATTGATATGTTGCAATACGCCTCCCTAACGCATTACACACGTGCTCGATGGGATTTAAGTAAGACGAACGGGAAGTCCAGTCAATTCGCCGAATATTCTCTCGTTGAAAGCGCTTCACCACCTGCGCAGTTCGATCAGGCTGCGGATTGTTATCCATAAAAATGAAATCAGGACTGAACACATCCTTGAAGAGACGCACGTGAAGGAGTAGTACAGTGTCACAAAACATAGAGCGGTGAGTTCACCGTGTTAAAAGATTTGGAGGTCAGTACATACGCGTAACAACATGCCTCCCTGCACGATAGTACATGGACCACCGTGTTCGACAATCTTGCTGGATGTATTACGAGTTCCCACCCCTCGCCACATGAGGATACGTGCATTAATGATCTAGTGGGTAACGGCGAACGGTCTGTGAGACTATTCAAGGGCTATCTTGTTGTCTACAGGACGTTAACAACACCAGAAGACTGAAGCGAAATGCACGAAGAAGTGCAGAGGACCGACGATTGGTACAGGGACTGGAAGTTGACCCTGAACGTACAGAAATGTAACATGTAGTTTATAAATATGCGAAGAGATCCACTAATCTTCCATTACACCATTCGAGACAAAACACTGGAAATGATAACTACCGTAAAATACTTAGGAATAACCATCCAGAGCAACCTGAAACGGAAGACCACATCAAATACATTTTAGAAAAAGCAGATGCCTGGCTGACATTAACTGGGAGAACTTTCAAGACATGCAATTCGTCCACGAAAGAAGTGGCTTAAGTAACATTTGTTCAGTCCATTCTCCAGTATTGCTTATCACTATGAGCCCTTACCAAATTGGATTATTAATTGAAACAACAAGTTTACTATTACCAGTTACTGTTTATTTATCTCCACGATACGTTTCAAAGGTTTAAACCTCCATCATCAGGTGGATTTACATTTGTTAGTGTGACATTTGTGTGTGTGTTGTGTTACGATTATTTGGAGGAACTTGTGGCACTGTCTAGTGGAGAAACAAAACACTATTTCAGAACATGGATTTGGGTTTTTTTTGACAAAAAATCAACGTGTATCTAATGGTAAACATAAAATAGGGAAAATAAAGTACCTCCAGTGGTCACAGGTTTCTTTCACTATTGTAACACATCACATGTATACTGCCATATTTTATAAACAAATATGGCATCGGAAACTACTAGATGCATGGATTGTAAAGCAGAGGAGAAAACATTATCACAAGGTACAAAGAATATACGTCCCACCAACATTATTACAGAATAAATTTTGAAGGACTGGGTGGTGTTGTTTTGAGGTGTCGAATATATTTGTTGGAATAAATACTTCAGGTGGTATATAAATCCGATTTTGACAAGTTGAAATAGCTTAAACTGCATACCCGTTTATACAATCAGGTGAAGTGTTACAAACTGTAAGTGCAATAATCATATTGGCTACAGTTGTACAATTATACACAAATAACAGTTTTGGTTGGGATTCGTAGATAGATATGAAAGGCTGGAGGCAGAGGGGGAGAAAGAGAAAGTGAGAGGGATAGAAAGGATGGAAAGAGTCATTTTATGAGAGCAAACTTTACAAGGCAGGGGGTCCTAAGATTATATCTGTTACATGTAATAACTGCCTAAAGATTGGTGTAATACATTGATTAATGCTTCAAAATATGCAGATGGATGTGTAATTTGTGCCAGTAGTTGATATACATACAGTTTCAAACTGACAAGGGGTACAAGCTGTTGGTGTGATGATAAATCTGTAAATGAGGTCAATCTCTTGTACACTTGTCGGCTGTCATGGTAACATAACTAAATATTTATGGTAAATATTAAGATGTAGGTGTGTGTGTTTGTGTGTGTGTGTTTGTGTGTGTGTGTGTGTGCGTGTGTGTGTGTGTGTGTGTGTACATTGCAATTTTAATGACGTACGCAGTTGCTGAAAACAGAGATGATAGTATTCTGTTATTGTCATTTAAGATGGATTCAGGTTGTTTTGTTTGGTGTCTGTATATATGGAGTGTTTCAAGGATGCCTAGTTTTCTGCCTTTTGGTTAGATGTGTAGGATGCTGATACTTGTGTTGTTAACATGGTGTTTTGTTTTGGGCATGTGGGTGGCTATTGCTGATGTGGCATTTTTTGGTTTTTATTGCTGCCATGTGTTCTTTGAATCTAATCTCAAATGATCTGCCTGTCTCGCCTATGTAGAAGCATTCACAGTCCAAACATTCAATTTTGTACACATCTGTGTGATGAAGTGGGTTACGTGTGCTGATGTTGTAAGGTAACTTATGTCCAATCTTGTTGTTGTTGTAAAGGATATGCTTATGCCTTTTCGTTTGAAGACTTTGGCAATCTGATATGAAATGTTACCTAGAAACGGGATTGTATGAAAAATGTTATTTTCTTTTTGTTTTTTGTTGTGATTTCTTTGCCATTATTGAGTGTTTTAGGATGTCTACTATGGAGCTGTTATAACCATTTGCAACAGCTGTTTGTTTTATACTTTCAATTCCTTGATCACATTTGTCTTCAGAGAGTGGTAGTTGGATAGCTGTATTGAACATGTACCGAAATGCTGCCATTTTGTGGGTTGTGGGATGACAAGAAGAGTTGTGGATTGCCATTTGAACCAAATAGTACCCTTCGCAATACACCGTAATCTGGCTTACGAAGTGTAGACGTAAATGCAGATGCAGAAGGCAAAACGCACTGCATCTGCTCCTCCGTCAGAAATGACAATGTCTATTACAACATACCGTTTATCGCAGCAAATATGATTGAGCGGCTTTTGCTTACATTACTCCTCTTCCCAATCCACGCTCCTTCCATCCCCTCGTCTTGATTGAAACTTTACACTTCTAAGAAACAATATATAAATTCGCATAGGAATAAATTCTTCCCTGTAATTTTGCATATTAGTTTTAATAGGACAGAATGTAGTCTGATATATACTGGAGAGCTAAGGAAACTAGTACACCTGCCTAATATCGTGTAGGGCCCCCGCGAGCACGCAGAAGTTCACAACACGACGTGGCATGGGCTCAACTAGTATCTGAAGTAGTGCTGGAGCGAACTGATACCACGAATCCTTCATGGCTGTCCATAAATCTTACGGAAGAGTTCGAAGAGGTGGAGATCTCTACTGAACAGCAAGTTGCAAGGCATCCCAGATATGCTCAATAATATTCATGTCTGGGGTGTCTGGTGGCCACCAAAAGTGTTTAAACTCAGAAGAGTGTTCCTGAAGCCAATCCTTAGCAATTCTGGACGTTTGGGGTGTCGTATTGTCTTGTTGTCTTGCTGGAATTGCCCAAGTTCGTCGGAATGCACAATGGACATGAATGGATGCAGTTGATCAGACAGGATGCTAACGTATGTGTCACCTGTCAGAGTCGTATTTAGATGTATCAGGGGTCCCGTATCACTCCAACTGCTCACGCCCCACATCATTACAGAGCCTCCACCTGCTTCAACAGTCCACTGCTGACATGCAGGGTACATGGGTTCATGACGTTGTCTCCATACTCGTCACGTCCATCCGCTCGATAAAATTTGAAACGAGACCCGTCCGACTCGTCCAACATCGGTCATCAACAGTCCAATGTCGGTGTTGATGGGCCCAGGTGAGGCATAAAACTTTGTGTCGTGCAGTCATCAAGGGCACTTTCGGCTCCGAAAACCCGTATCGATGATGTTTCGTTGAATGGCTCGCACGCTGACACTTGTTGATGGCCCAGCATTGAAGTCAGCAGCAATTTGCGGAAGGGTTGCGCTTCTGTCACGTTGAACGGTTCTCTTCAGTCGTCGTTGGTCCCGTTCTTGCAGGATCTTTTTCCGGCCACAGCGATGTCGGAGATTTGCTGTTTTACCGGATTCCTGATATTGACGGTACACTTGTGTAATGATCGTGGGGGAAAATCCCCACTTCATCGCTACCTCGGAGATGCTGTGTCCCATCAATCGTGCGTCGACTATAACATCATGTTCAAGCTCACTTAAATCTTGATAACCTGTCATTGTAGCAACAGTAACCAATGTAACAACTGCGCAAGACACTTGTTGTATTATAGAGGCGTTGCGGACCGCAGGGCCGTATTCTGCCTGTTTACATATCTCTGTGCGCATGCCTACAACAGTTTTTTGGCGCTTCAGTGTAAATTATTGAGTGTAGTGTCATATAAAAAATTGATTTCTAGCCCTCTTTGGAAGGATCCAGTACGAAGATCAAAGTGGAAATTGTGATTTTGATTTTTCGTCCGTTACCGTGAATCATTTGAGGAACATCCCTATGTAGTTCCTCCAGCGACGTCCCAAACGAGCTCTTCTGTATTGCACAGTCAAGCCAGAGTACTGTTTGTTATTGTAATGCAGTTGACAGGGCATTAAACGCTGAAAAATAGGAAGGTAGCTGTACTGGGATGGAGATGGCCATTGACACTGCTCTCTAGATCCTTGGATCTGAACAGGAGGGTTGTTTTGAACAGTGCTGCGTAAAGTGCATACAGTCTAGTCCTTCTTATTCACTACTTACAATACTTCGTTTCTGTTAACGTTACCACACGCTTTTTCTGTGTGTATGAAATCTGACGTGTCGAGCCTCAATAATTTCTCTGTACTTAATTGTAAGAGGAATATTTCCCGACGTGTTCGATAGTTAATTCGAAAACCAGACTGATAGTATTCTAGGTTTTGACCTACTTGATAGGTAACTCTAGTTAATATTTGTGTATAAGGGGTCCTGTATCACTCCAACTGCACACGCCCCACACCATACAGAGCCTCGGCCAGCTTGACCAGTCCCCTGCTGACATGCGGGGTCCATGGATCGATGTGTCATGTGTTGTCACACTACTTTATGTTCTTGGTCTTCAGAATTCATGTTGTACATTTTTTCTCGAACATATGTGGTACTACTTCCTTCAAGTACAGTATATATCAGTACAATTTAAAATAGCTAAAGTAAGCCTTTTCTTCGAGTGTTTTCGTTGAATTACAAGGACGTAAACAACACCTAGACCTTTATTTTTGAACCGATTTACTACTATCTAATTCTTACCTCACAACTGATGAACCACTCTCGAATTCACATTTTACAGAACGCTTGCGCCAAAATATTTTGAAGGGCACTTTTCACTTTCAAAACGGTCCTGAAATTCTTGGTACGCACATTCTATGTTTTGCCAACGTTTCAGTAATTATACATCGGATACATACAGTAAATGAGTGTGTGTCTTGAAATATTCGACTTCCAGGTAAGTACAAAACGCTACATCACTTTATTTGTAGACTCACTGAAAAATAAAAATTCATCTTATATCTTGATTCGATGATAATTTTCCAGCAGCATCGAAGGCTCCGAATGATTTAGCAGCTGCTTTTAGGACAAGTTTGCTTTTTTTTAGACACGTGGCCAGTTCAGAGATATTGTAAGTGGCACTTTTATAGTATAGCTTGCAACCTCCCAACAGTTTATTATTCCGTAACCTACCAATAATAAAATGTGACTAATCTCTCAATAATATTGTGGCTCACATATAACCTTTCAATAATTAACTGACTGTGAATCTAAACTGGTAAATTTGGACGTCATTAGTGCTGCGTCATGGCCCTGAAAGATCATTCTGAATAAATTGAAAATTCTTACCTCAATGAAGTCGCCGGATAATGCGTATATATCTGTTCCTATAAGAAATTTTTCTGGCACAGCCCAGTGCAATGTTGGCTGCTAAATTTGTCATGTATAGAAAGAAACAACTGATTTTTCTTTATGATAATCGGGATGACCATGGACTGCAGAAATTAGTAAATTCTTTAAATTCAGATGAATAATTGTCAAAAAGTTAATTTTATAAAAAAGATTATTATTGAAAGATTTTTTTGAAAAAATTTACATGGGACTCGTTATAAGACTAGTACAAATTTTGTTGTAACAAACTACATATGCGGGTGGCTGCTTTTACCTTATACTGCATCGCTCAGGCACCGCCATCGCTCCCCACGACCGGTCCCGCCAACTCGATACACCAGACTGCTAGATACTACTTACACCTACTGACACTGCTCTTACTGCAGCCAACACTGCTCTCTGGTCTGTTATTCTCTCATAGCTTACATATCGCAAGCAGCACGTGAGCAATCCATCGAAATTACATCTGCTCGAGTGCGCTAGCAATAAATTCCTTACTCGTGGACCTCTTACAAGCTGAATGTGATTAAGCTACAACCATTAATATTCCAGAACTTAAAACTAGCAGTATCTCAAGTCTTTCATAATTCATG
Source organism: Schistocerca serialis cubense (assembly GCF_023864345.2). Lineage (NCBI taxonomy): Eukaryota > Metazoa > Arthropoda > Insecta > Orthoptera > Acrididae > Schistocerca > Schistocerca serialis. The sequence goes on from NC_064638.1 coordinate 521,149,880, forward strand.
ATATAACTTAGTTTTAATATCATGAATAAGGAAGGTTACAACAAGAAAGGTATGCTCAACTGCACTGTGCCACTTTCTATAAATTTTTAGACGTATTTCTTGAAAGGATGAAGATGCTTATCACGTTAATACATGGAGAGTTATTACTCGTACTTCTAACACAAAAATACACTTGGAGTAAATTTTGGCTATCCAACGTAACGACCCTCGTTTGACAATGAGATTGCTCACGAAAATAAACGTTTACTCTGTGCAAATATCAGTAACTGTCTTGCACAGTTTTCAGGCGCCCTGCCGCTGCAGGCAATTTACGGCAGCGTGTTTACCGTAACTGAATTTCCTTCCAGTGACACAGGTCTTACTGGTGCAGGTATCGGCACCGAAGAAGTACCGCGTGCGGCAGTTCGTGTCGGTGGGCGACCGCTGGCAGCAGCTGCCTGCGCCAGCGGGGGACTGGACCACGTGCCTGGCGTTGCACGCCTCGCTGTCGCACGTGCACCACGTGGAGCGCCAGGCGCGCTCCTGGAGCGGGCCCCTCTCCGTGGCGCTCTTCGCCGCAGGGGACGACGTCCGCCTGCTGCTCGCCTTCGTCACTTTCCTCAGGCGCTGCCGACGACACGTGCGGGACCGGGTACGTCTGGCCACGAACTCCGCTGTTCTGCTAATGGGTGTCTGTCACATATGCTCCAGAGATATTGTCACCGTCAGGAACTTTCTTGAAACAGATTTTATGGACCTGTTAAACAGAAGGTAGTGGAAGGACATTCACAAAAATGTTAGAATTAAAAAAAGCCATGATTTTCAGGATGTCTTTTGCAGTGGACAATGGGTCTTTGTAGCATAGAGGTCTCATCAGAAAATACCGGAACTTTCGTAATTTCGCGCCATTGGTGTATTGGACCGAAATGCGGTTGGCATCAGTGCACACTCCTATATCTAATGTGTAACTCCCGGAAGTTTCATTGTTGTATATCTGTTAGTTATTGTTCAGTGCTGTATTGAGTAGAATGCTGTGTCGTACAGTTTGCGAATTTCGAGATGGCAGAGTTAGAGGAGCAACGCGTCTGCTTTCAGTTTTGCGTGAAACTCCAGACAACCTTCACAGAAACCAAACGATGCAGGAATCCTACGGTGATGAGTGCTTAAGCCGTACTCGGTGTTACGAATGGTTGACACGGTTTAAAAATGGGCGGAAGGAAGTTAAACATGACGCTCTTTTAGGGCGCCCATCAACGTCTATCGACGACGCTCGTGTCAACGAATTTATGTGTGCCAATCGAAGACTGACTGTCCGAGAGATTACAGAAGAATGTAACATTTCAGTTCGATCAAGTCATGAAACCCTGACACAGCATCTTGGAATGCATCGTGTTGCCGCCAAGTTCGTCGCACAGCCCACGACTCAAGACCAAAAAGACCTCCACCTCGCAATCTGTGAATCGCTATTGGATCCCGCAAATGAGAACGAGTTGTTCCCTAAGAGAACCATAGTTGCTGGTGAGTCGTGGGTCTACGGTTATGATGTTAAGACTAAGGTTCGATCTTCACAATGGGTAGGGAAAGGTTCTCAAAAACCAAAAAAGATTGTCATGTCAGGTCAAATTCAAAATCATGCTGATAGTTTTCTTTGACTTTCAAGGATTAGTTCGTGCCATAGGAACAAAGTGTAAATCGATGGTACAATCGCGACGTGTTGCGACGCCTGCTTGAAAATCTGAAAAGGAAATGTCCTGAAATGCGGCGAGACAATTCATGGCTCTTGCATCACGATAACGCACCCGCACATATTCATCTCTGTTGGTGCGTGACTATTATACAAAGAAAGAAATTACTGTGCTCTCTCATCCTGTGTACTCTGCAGCCTTAGTCCCTGTGAACTTTTTTTTATTTCCAAAATTGATAATCCCGTTGGAAGGACGAAGTTTTGCAGCAACAGACGAGATAAAAGAAAATCCGCAGACGGGATTTCGCGCGATCCATCAAGAGGCATACCAAGACTGCTTCCGGAAATGGAAACGGCTTTGGGAGCGGTGTATCAATTGTGGAGGAGAGTATGTCGAAGGAGACCATGCAGAATAAGTAAATGGTATGCATAGGAAAATTTTGTGGACAAAGTTCCAAATGTTTTGAAGAGACATCGTATAAATAAACATTAGAAAGAAAGTGAAAAATGTAAAGAAAGTGCTTCATTAGCAGTTTATTGGTATCGCTTCTGTCATACTGTCCTCTGTTCACTTGCTGGAGCTCAACAGCTAACAGGCCGGTATCCTCCTCCTCCTCCTCACTGACCTCAGGGTCAGACAAGTCTCCATTCAAAAAGATAATCTACAGTTTCATCTGAACTTTTTTTGACCTGTATCCTTTAAGAAATTGATCATATTAACATAGTACCTACTTTGCTTACGTACAATAATAATAAAAATAATGCTTTAGATAATGTCATTTAGCAACAATATTAGCAAAGATAATCACCATTGACGCCTTGGGACTAGTGCTAGAAACTGTGGTACTAAGTCCCCCCGTGCGTTGCAATGGTCGCTCCTTTTCTAAATTCGACTTATTTGTCACATTTAGACTTGTCTTCCAATTCACATTTGCACATTTGTAGCTTAATAATCTTATAAACCCACAGTCAACAATTTTTCACCCAGTACCGCCAAAACTTTGCTTACGTGACGGCAATTTGATCCTGACTGCTGTATAGTCGAATTAGACGGGAACTCCGTCAATTTTGTTTCCATATTATGACTGAACTAATCGACAGCATTGAATGATGTTAGATCAGTGCGAGGGATCGATCTTTCCTCTTTCCAGTGATATATAATACTTCATGCAATCTCTGACAGAAGTGATGAAGTATTACGAATAGCTTAAGGCTACGCTACACGGCTCTCACTCGTGGAAGTAGAGAACGACTTTGAAAGGCACTGCGGCTCGCAGCCGTGGAAGTAATCTAATAGTTTAATTCCAAATAAATATACAAGATAGGGGCCATGGCTTGTCAAAAAGTAACATTGTCGCAAACAAAAAGTTTCGTCCTCTCGAGACTTCAGGCTGATAACGTGTAAGACAGTCCTAGCTTATACAGCGGCCTCAAATCAGTGAGGAAGAGAGCCCACAAGTTTCTTCTGTTGTATCAATATCCAGGCATAGTCACATGCCACTCACTGATGATCACATCTCGCAGAGCTACCAAACTGCGATGATGTTGACCGATACATTTCCACCGTTCCAAATAGCCCCAAACATTTTAACAGCATTAAGATCGGGCGATTTAGTGTGTCAGTTGATGAAAGGTAGGTTGTGTTCACCAAACCAAGAACGGGTGCATGCACGGCTGTTGGTATACTGGAAGACAGGAAGAGTCCACAGCACACCTAACACGAAGATGAAGGAGCAGTGTTTGGTCACTGAGAATATTGATATAAACATCCTAGCTCCAGCATAAAGTTTTAATCTCTCAGGAAGTCTCAATTCGGCGCACATTCTGCTGCAGAGTTAATATTCATCCTGGTAATAATCCCACCGAGACTATAATTAAGCCATTCTCCCAATATCCTTTCTTCGAGCAGTGCTAGACCCTCAAGTCTGCAGGAGATGCTCTGTTAAGTTTGGAAGGCAGTAGATGAGATACTGGCAGCAGTAAAGCTCGGAGAGCGGTTCGTGAGTCGCGCTTGGGTCGTTCAGCCGTTGGAGCACTTTCGCCAGAAAGGCAAACATCCCAGGTTCGAGTCCCCGGCACACAATTTTATTCTGCCAGGAAGTTTCATACCCCTACATCTTCATGATAACCTAAATGTGCGGACCCTAGCCATGGTACAATAAACACCGCGGAAACGTCCGGGCTGAACTATGCTCTCCACATACTGCGGGTTAAAGATCACATGGGACCGACGCTACACTTGTCATCTAGCATCGTTCCAAATGAGGCAAAATCGAGAATCTTAGGAACACACTACATGCCTGCAGTAAGCTACTGCCCTGTTTCTGTGTCTTTTGGCTCCATAGATACGTGTGGAGTTTTGCGCCGCTGAGGGCAAAATCCTTTTACAAGGTTGTTGTTGTTGTGGTCTTCAGTCCTGAGACTGGTTTGCTGCAGCTCTCCATGCTACCCTATCCTGTGCAAGTTTCTTCATCTCCCAGTACTTACTGCAATCAACATCCTTCTGAATCTGCTTAGTGTATTCATCTCTTGGTCTCCCTCTACGATTTTTACCCTCCACGCTGCCCTCCAATGCTAAATTTCTGATCCCTTGATGCCTTAGAACATGTCCTACTAACCGGTCCCTTCTTTTTCTCAAGTTGTGCCACATACTCCTCTTCTCCCCAATTCTATTCAATACTTCATCAGTAGCTATGTGATCTACCCATCTAATCTTCAGCATTCTTCTGTAGCATCACATTTCAAAAGCTTCTATTCTCTTCTTGTCCAAACTATTTATCGTCCATGTTTCACTTCCGTACATGGCTACACTCCATACAAATACTTTCAGAAACGACTTCCTGACACTTAAATCAATACTCGATGTTAACAAATTTCTCTTCTTCAGAAACGCTTTCCTTGCCATTGCCAGTTTACATTTTATATCTTCTCTACTTCGACCATCATCAGTTATTTTGCTCCCCAAATAACAAAACTCCTTTACTACTTTAAGTGTCTAATTTCCTAATCTAATTCCCTCAGCATCACCCGACTTAATTCGACCACATTCCATTATCCTCGTTTTGCTTTTGTTGATGTTCATCTTGTACCCTCCTTTTAAGACACTGTCCATTCCGTTCAATTGCTCTTCCAAGTCCTTTGCTGTCTCTGACGGAATTACAATGTCATCGGCGAACCTCAAAGGTTTTATTTCTTCTCCATGGATTTTAATACCTATTCCGAATTTTTCTTTTGTTTCCTTTATTCTTGCTCAATATACAGATTGAATAACAACGTGGAGAGGCTACAACCCTGTCTCACTCCCTTCCCAACCACTGCTTCCCTTTCATGCCCCTCGACTCTTATAACTGCCATCTTGTTTCTGTACAAATTGTAAATAGCCTTTCGCTCCCTGTATTTTACCCCTGCCATCTTTAGAATTTGAAAGAGAGTATTCCAGTCAACATTGTCAAAAGCTTTCTCTAAGTCTACAAATGCTAGAAACGTAGGTTTCCCTTTCCTTAATGTTTCTTCTAAGATAAGTCGTAAGGTCAGTATTGCCTCACGTGTTTCAACATTTCTACGGAACCCAAACTGATCTTCCCCGAGGTCGGCTTCTTCTAGTTTTTCCATTCGTTTGTAAAGAATTCGTGTTAGTATTTTGCAGCTGTGACTTATTAAACTGATAGTTCGGTAATTTTCACATCTGTCAACAACCGCTTTCTTTGGAATTGGAATTATTATATTCTTCTTGAAGTCTGAGGGTATTTCGCCTGTCTCTTACATCTTGCTCACCAAATGGTAGAGTTTTGTCAGGACTGGCTCTCCCAAGGCCATGAGTAGTACTAATGGAATGTTGTCTACTCCCGGGGCCTTGTTTCGACTCAGGTCTTTCAGTGCTCTGTCAGACTCTTCACGCAGTATCGTATCTCCCGTTTCATCTTCTTCTACATCCTCTTTCATTTCCATAATATTGTCCTCAAGTACATCGCCCTTGTATAGACCCTCTATATACTCCCTCCACCTTTCTGCTTTCCCTTCTTTTCTTAGAACTGGGTTTCCATCTGAGCTCTTGATATTAAAACAAGTGGTTCTCTTTTCTTCAAAGGTCTCTTTAATTTTCCTGTAGGCAGTATCTATCTTACCCCTAGTGAGATAAGCCTCTACTCCTTACATTTGTCCTCTAGCCATCCATGCTTAGCCATTTTGCACTTCCTGTCGATCTCATTTTTGAGACGCCTGTATTCCCTTTTGCCTGCTTCATTTACTGCGTTTTTATATTTTCTCCTTTCATCAGTTAAATTCAATATTTCTTCTGTTACCCAAGGATTTCTACTAGCCCTCGTCTTTTTACGTACTTGATCCTCTGCTGCGTTCACTACTTCATCCCTCAGAGCTACCCATTCTTCTTCTACTGTATTTCTTTCCCCCATTCCTGTCAATTGTTCCCTGATGCTCTCTCTGAAACTCTGTACCACCTCTGGTTCTTTCAGTTTATCTATGTCACATCTCCTTAAATTCCCACCTTTTTGCAGTTTCTTCAGTTTTAATCTACAGTTCATAACCAATAGATACCAGACTCGAAATATCCACAGCATTTAGTCCTGCTTACAGTGTTCATTCTGAAACTGGTGAGATGGACCTGCAGTCAGAGGCAGCAGCAGTTCATGTAGGGTTTAAGTCATTGACGAGGAGTGACGCTCGTCTCCGGTCGCTGTCGGCTACAATGTCTTTACGGCCTCTGTTCTTACGCCGTGTTATATGGCTACGAGTAATACACCGTTACTTTTTCACGTGCGGGACAACCCGCGTTGATATGACAACAAATGTGGCAGCACCATTCACAGTGTGGTCACTGACACGCCCAAACACGACAGCTCCTGTCTTTCCGCTGTAGTGCTACGTCTATACGTCGATCAGTCTTACTGCGCTGGTTCCATACACGTAAATCACTCCATTGCGATGGCTTTCAATGATGGAGTGTTACATCAACGCCTGGTACCAGTCCTATATCATTAACAGTTATTCAAACCGACCACTGTGCTCTTTTAAGATGGTGGCTAATACGATATCTGGTGAACTTATTTCATTCTTGTTAGTGGGATGATATAGTTTCGTTTCAATCGTTCATGGTTCTTTGAGAAAAACCCAGAAGCCATCGTGCTTCATTTCTCATGTCTCAGACGTGTTGCCATTCAGCAAGCACGCATTACTTACGTTGTTTCTTGACAGTGATGTTCTGGTCACTAAAATCACTTTCGCTAGAGTGCTTTGTGCGTAGCTAATAATAATAATTACATGTGGTTCAACGGCCACAAATTTTAATTGTACGAAACTTCGGCCATGTGCATCTTCCTAATCTACGCCATTACTGCCGGGGAAAGACGACCTACCGTCTGACCCGGAATCCGAATCACGTGTCGTTCCTGGCTAATTTCAGATTATTGAGAAGTGAAGACTATGTTAAAGACAGAGTGAAGTATTCCGTGTTCGATCCTGAATCTGATCCCTCTACCTTTCGGATCCCCGACCGTGCGTAACCGATGACTAGCCTCTAGATACCACAGTTCTATGTCGATGATGCCAGAGCTTAATATAGGCAAGGGTTTCTCAGCCTTTGTATTAAAAGCGCCCGTCTCTACGAGCCCTATTTCTCTCTGTCTATGTCAAGCAATTTGACCGCAAAATGTAATTTTTAGTTCCATAAAATGTGAATGTAAAAATTACATTACTAGCCATTAAAATTGCTACACCAAGAAGAAATGCAGATGATAAACGGTATTCATTGGACAAATATATTATACTAGAACTGAAATGTGATTACATTTTCACGCAATTTGGGTGCATAGATCCTCAGAAATCAGTACCCAAAACAACCACCTCTGGCCGTAATAATGGCCTTGATACGCCTGGGCATTGAGTCAAACAGAGCTTGGACGGCGTGTACAGGTACAACTGCCCATGAAGCTTCAACACGATACCACAGTTCATCAAGAGTAGTGACTGGCGTATTGTGATGAGCCGGTTGCTCGGCCACCATTGATCAGACATTTTCAATTGGCGAGAGATCTGGAGAATGTGCTGGCCAGGGCAGCAGTCGAACATTTTCTGTATCCAGAAAGGCCCGTACAGGACCTGCAACATGCGGTCGTGCATTATCCCGCTGAAATGTAGGGTTTCGCAGGGATCGGATGAATGGTAGAGCCACGGGTGCCGTCAATGCGAACAAGAAGTGACCGAGACGTGTAACCAATGGCACCCCATACCATCACGCCGGGTTATACGCCAGTATGGTGATGAATACACGCTTCCAATGTGCGTTCACCGCGATGTCGCCAAACACGCATGCGACCATCATGATCCTGTAAACAGAACCTGGACTCATCCGAAAAAATTACGTTTTGCCATTCGTGCACCCAGGTTCGTCGTTGAGTACACCATCGCAGGCCCTCCCGTCTGTGATGCAGCGTCAAGGGTAACCGCAGCCATGGTCTCCGAGCTGATAGTCCATGCTGCTGCAAACGTCGTCGAACTGTTCGTGCAGATGGTTGTTGTATTGCAAACGTCCCCATCTGTTGACTCAGGGATCGAGACGTGGCTGCACGATCCGTTACAGCCATGCGGATAAGATGCCTGTCATCTTGACTGCTAGTGATACAAGGCCGTTGGGATCCAGCACGGCGTTCCGTATTACCCTTCTGAACCCACCGATTCCATATTCTGCTAACAGTCATTGGATCTCGACCAACGCGAACAGCAATGTCGCGATACGATAAACCGCAATCGCGATAGGCTACAATCCGACCTTTATCAAAGTCGGAAACGTGATGGTACGCATTTCTCCTCCTTACACGAGGCATAACAACAATGTTTCACCCAGGAACACCGGTCAACTGCTGTTTGTGTATGAGAAATCGGTTGGAAACTTCCCTCACGTCCGCACGTTGTAGGTTTCGCCACCGGCGCCAACCTTGTGTGAACGCTCTGAAAAGCTAATCATTTGCATATCACAGCATCTTCTTCCTGTCGGTTAAATTTCGCGTCTGTAGCACGTCGTCTTCGTGGTGTAGCAATTTTAATGGCCAGTAGTGTACGAAGTATCGCCCGCTGTTGGTTGCGCTGTTTTATAAGAAGGGTGCCTGTGCGGCAGTAGCCCTGCAGAAGTTCCGGATACTCAAAGGTATGAAAATAGGCATTGGTCCGATGTCTGCCAAGTGACTGGAGAAATGATACTAAATTCGAAGACACAGTTTCTTTTGAAGTGCAATGTGGCAGAGGCCCGAAGCCAGTTGATCCGATGTCAGTTGAAGACGTGGTCACAGCATTACAGAAGGCGTCGAGATGTAGTGTGCAAACATGCAGTGCACAGGGAATTGCCCGAATGCTGGACATACCTGCGAGTACGGTGCGCAAAATCCTACGAAATATCCTGCATAGCTATCCACAGAAAATCATCCACGTTCACGAGTTCCTTCCTGCTGACCTGCTGATAAGACAAACGTTCGGTGTGTAAATTCTTTGTCACATGGGGGTGGACAATGAATGGCCATGGAACGTTCTGTGGACAGACGAAGTCCACTTCCATCTCCAAGGACATGTCAATACGAAGAGATGCAGAATATGGGAAACGGAAAATCCGCACGCACATCAACCAGTACCACTTCATTCTGTAAAGCTGAGTGTATGGTGCGGTTTGATGGTATTGTTTATAGCAGAGCTGTAGTTTTCGAGGAAATGAGTCCTGCAGGTATTATTACCTGTACTGTCACTGGTAAACGCTATGGGAGTTTTTTTCTGCTCCAAAGTCATTCCAAACCTTGGACAGCTGGGATGTGCGAGTAGTATCATTTTTACGCAAGGTGGCGCTCCGCCGCACATTGAGTAGCCTGAGAAGCGGCTGCTTAAGAGGTATTTCGGAAATGCTAGAACTATCAGCCAACATTTCCCTACAGCTTGGCCGACCAGTTAACCTGATCTTAATCCGTGTGACTTGTGGCAATTGAGTTTTCTGAAAGATGTTGTGTTCAGTACTCCAGTTACGAACGTAGCTGTATTGAAGGCACGCATTGAGCAATGGGTTCTGAACGTGACACCCGAGACACTCCGATCTATTAGGGAACGTGCTGCTTATCGATTTCATCTTGTGGTAGGAAACGGTGAACAGCATATTGAACATGTCATGCACCAGACTCACGACATTTAGAAACGAATGGTACATTGCATTTTATGAGGGGTTTTGGTCCCAAGACAATTTGCTTTTTACGCGGTTTTTGGTCACAGGACAAATAAAAACCGATTTTTACCATCGATGTGGTGCGCTTTACCGTGATGGATGGGCTTACCTAAGTAACAGTACCACAACTGTTGACTTCCGAACTCATGCAGCATGCACATTGAAAAGTACGGACACTGTAGTGCGCAGCTCAAACCAGAGCCGTCGCATTACGATTTACCTGTCATTTGTAGCCTACCCCATTTACGTTAAGACGCTTACAGCGCCATCTGTTGGTAAGATTTTCATTAATTTCTTTTTTTTATTCCATTATGTTTCCTTCTGCGTCACTGTTCAAATTTGACATCATTCTGAGTAGTGGCTCTCTTTCTACAGCCTTTTGAAACTGGAACTTTAATTACGGACACCTTGTACTTTAATTGCAAGTCCTGATAATCGCTATTCGTTTGAAAATGCAGTTAGAAATTTTTGCAGAAAATTTGTATTTCTCTGGCAACTTTCCGTTATATGTGGTAACAAAAATTATGTTTCTTGTCAAGAGCGACTTCCAAACATCTGCATATCTCATTTCTCTGAAGGGAGACAAGGTTCAGGTGCAAAGTAAGATTTCCCGCCAGATTGTCTGTAAGAAGAATATGTTGTCATATTTGAAGCTATAGTAACTTTTTGCTGTGAACACTATGTTAAATAAAACTGAGTTCGCCTGAGACCTTACTCTCAATGTAGTCTGTAGAATCATGTGATTCTCCCGCTATTATGTCATCAGCATGTAGAATGACATCATCGGCATCTTTTAGGTTGTGATGATCAACAAATAGCTCACAAATTACACACTGTGGCATCTTTAGGACAGTCTCATTGTTTTCCCAGTGTACAACTCTATCTTGACAGAATATATTCCAATGGCAGGGTCTAGGAACGCCCATTCTCGTAAACCGTGCAGTCAGATCAAGCCATAATAAACTATCGAATGCTCCGTCTGTAACTGTCGTGATCCAAATCACAAACATTCCTTTTATATTTTTAACTGTCATGACATAATTAATGTCATTATAGTCTTGCCTATTCTGAATCCGGACTTGCAGTCGCTGTCCACACACGTCTTTACAACTCTGCAACGTCTTGCATAGAAATTTTTCTTGAAATTTCCGTATTGTGCTTAGCAAGCAGATTGGTCGGTATGCCTTTGTAGCAGTGGGACCACGATCGGTACCCGTTCGTATTATTATAACCTAAGTTATTTTCCAGATCAAAGGAATTCGTCCACTTACGAGATCTTCATTTAATAAAGGAGAAAGATTTGGACGAATGTGCTGTTATATCTGGCTTAGCACAGTAGCATAAATGTTGTGAAGACTATGTGACCTTCCTTTCTAGATTTTAAAAATTGTGTGGGTGCTATTTTATGCTCAACTGGCATTAAGAGTCGCTCTCCAGCCTAAGGTGGGTTCATAATTATTCCTCAGTTTCTCTAGAATTATTTCTCCTCTTCTGATGTACATCCTGGAAGTAACATCTCATGAAAATATTCAGCAGTATCTTTACAATTAGCTGTCATGGAGTTGACATATTTCTTAATTATTGATGAAGTCAAAGGTAATTCAACAATTTCACTTACTATTTTGTAAGGCACATCCCACATGATTAACTTTAGTTGATATTGTATGTCTCGACCCAAAGTTCTGTTTTTGCTCGGAAGATTAAATCCTCACCATCATCATTTAACAATTCCAGTTTCCTGTGTACAGGTAATGACCTTCTTCCACTTCGCCCTGTCCAAATACACCTGTTCACGGAGAACATCCTCCACTGTCCATCCCCTGGTCACTAGATCAGCCTCAATCAAGTCCATCCATCGGGTTCGATGCCTTTCTTGCGGTCTTTACCCATCCACCTGTCTTTCCAAATTTATTTTGGCCGTTCTAGTTGGCTCCATTCTCAACACATTCCCGTACCATCGGGATGTCTTTATTCCGGCTTCTTTCCTCACCTCCTCATTCCTTAACTTGTCCATCTTGGTCTTCTGGATGGTGGATCTAAGAAATTTCATCTCTGATGCTTGCAACCTTGATGATTCTCTTTTGGTGAGGATATATGTTTCAATAAATCCTTGTTGTTGTTGTTGTGGTCTTCAGTCCTGAGACTGGTTTGATGCAGCTCTCCATGCTACTCTATCCTGTGCAAGCTTCTTCATCTCCCAGTACCTACTGCAACCTACATCCTTCTGTATCTGTTTAGTGTATTCATCTCTTGGTCTCCCTCTACGATTTTTACCCTCCACGCTGCCCTCCAATACTACATTGTTGATCCCTTGATGCCTCAGAACATGTCCTACCCACCGATCCCTTCTTCTGGTCAAGTTGTGCCACAACCTTCTCTTCTCCCCAATCCTATTCAATATTTCCTCATTAGTTATGTGATCTACCCATTCTTCTATAGCACCACATTTCGAAAGCTTCTATTCTCTTCTTGTCCAAACTATTTATCGTCCATGTTTCACTTCCATACATGGCTACACTCCATACAAATACTCTCAGAAACGACTTCCTGACACTTAAATCAATACTCGATGTTAACAAATTTCTCTTCTTCAGAAACGCTTTCCTTGCCATTGCCAGTCTACTTTGTATATCCTCTCTACTTCGACCATCATCAGTTATTTTGCTCCCCAAGTATCAAAATTCCTTGACTACTTTAAGCGTCTCATTTCCTAATCTAATACCCTCAGCATCACCCGACTTAATTCGACTACATTCCATTATCCTTGTTTTGCTTTGGTTGATGTTCATCTTATATCCTCCTTTCAAGACACTAACCATTCCATTCAACTGCTCTTCCAAGTCCTTTGCTGTCTCTGAGAGAATTACAATGTCATAGGCGAACCTCAAAGTTTTTATTTCTTCTCCATGGATTTTAATACCTATTCCGAATTTTTCTTTTTTTTCCTTTACTGCTTGCTCAATATACAGATTGAACAACATCGGGGAGAGGCTACAACCCTGTCTCACTCCCTTCCCAACCACTGCTTCCCTTTGATGTTCCTCGACTCTTACAACTGCCATCTGGTTTCTGTACAAATTGTAAATAGCTTTTCGCTCCCTGTATTTTACCCCTGCCACCTTCAGAATTTGAAAGAGAGTATTCCAGTCAACATTGTCAAAAACTTTCTCTAAGTCTACAAATGCTAGGAACGTAGGTTTGCCTTTCCTTAATCTAGCTTCTAAGATAAGTCGTAGGGTCAGTATTGCCTCACGTGTTCCAATATTTCTGCGGAATCCAAACTGATCTTCCCTGAGGTCGGCTTCTACTAGTTTTTCCATTCGTCTGTAAAGAATTCGCGTTAGTATTTTGCACCTGTGACCTATTAAACTGGTAGTTCGGTAATTTTCACATCTGTCAACACCTGCTTTCTTTGGGATTGGAATTATTATATTCTTCTTGAAGACTGAGGGTATTTCGCCTGTCTCATACATCTTGCTCGCCAGATGGTAGAGTTTTGTCAGGACTGGCTCTCCCAAGGCCATGAGTAGTTCTAATGGAATGTTGTCTACTCCCGGAGCCTTTTTGCGACTCAGGTCTTTCAGTGCTCTGTCAAACTCTTACGCAGTATCATATCTCCCATTTCATCTTCATCTACATCCTCTTCCATTTCCATAATATTGTCCTCAAGAACATCGCCCTTGTATAGACCCTCTATATACTCCTTCCACCTTTTTGCTGTCCCTTCTTTGCTTAGTACTGGGTTTCCATCTGAGCTCTTGATATTCATACAAGTGGCTCTCTTTTCTCCAAAGGTCTCTTTAATTTTCCTGTAGGCAGTATCTATCTCTACATCCTTACATTTTTCCTCTAGCCATCCCTGCTTAGCCATTTTGCACTTCCTGTCGATCTCATTTTTGAGACGTTTGTATTCCTTTTTGCCTGCTTCACTTACTGCATTTTCGTATTTTCTCCTTTCATCAATTAAATTCAGTATCTCTTCTGTTACCCAAGGATTTCTATTAGCCCTCGTCTTTTTACCTACTTGCTCCTCTGCTGCCTTCACCACTTCATCTCTCAAAGCTACCCATTTTTCTTCTACTGTATTTCTTTCCCCCATTCCTGTCAATTGTTCCCTTATGCTCTCCCTGAAACTCTGTACAACCTCTGGTTCTTTCAGTTTATCAAGGTCCCGTCTCCTTAAATTCCCGCCTTTTTGCAGTTTCTTCAGTTTTAATCTACAGTTCATAACTAATAGATTGTAGTCAGAGTCCACATCTGCCCCTGGAAATGTCTTACAATTTAAAACCTGGTTCCTAAATCTCTGTCTTACAATTATATAACCTATCTGAAACCTGTCATTATCTCCAGGCTTCTTCCATGTATACAATCTCCTTTTATGATTCTTGAACCAAGTGTTAGCTATGATTAGGTTGTGCTCTGTGCAAAATTCTACCAGGCGGCTTCCTCTTTCGTTTCTTACCCCCAATCCATATTCACCTACTACTTTTCCTTCTCTCTCTTTTCCTACTGACGAATTCCAGTCACCCATAACTATTAAATTTTCATCTCCCTTCACTATCTGAATAATTTCTTTTATTTTATTATACATTTCTTCAATTTCTTCATCATCTGCAGAGCTAGTTGGCATATATACTTGTACTATTGTGGTAGGCGTGGGCTTCGTATTTATCTTGGCCACAATAATGCGTTCACTAAGCTGTTAGTAGTAGCTTACCCGCATTCCTATTTTCCTATTCATTATTAAATCTACTCCTGCATTACCCTTGTTTGATTTTGTGTTTATAACCCTGTAGTCACCTGACCAGAAGTCTTGTTCCTCCTGCCACCGAACTTCACTAATTCCCACTATATCTAACTCTAACCTATCCATTTCCCTTTTTAAATTTTCTAACCTACCTACCTGATTAAAGGATCTGACATTCCACGTTCCGATCCGTAGAACGCCAGTTTTCTTTCTCCTGATAACGACGTCCTCTCGAGTAGTCCCCGCCCTGAGATCCGAATGGAGGACTATTTTACCTCCGGAATGTTTTACCCAAGAGGACGCCATCATCATTTAACCATACAGTAAAGCTGCATGCCCTCGGGAAAAATTACGGCTGTAGTTTCCCCTTGCTTTCAGCCGTTCGCAGTACCAGCGCAGCAAGGCCGTTTTGGTTAGTGTTACAAGGCCAGATCAGTCAATCATCCAGACTGTTGCCCCTGCAACTACTGAAAAGGCTGCTGCCCCTCTTCAGGAACCAGACGTTTGTCTGGCCTCTCAACAGATACCCCTCCGTTGTGGTTGCACCTACGGTACGGCCATCTGTATCGCTGAGGCACGCAAGCCTCCCCACCAACGGCAAGGTCCATTTTTCATGGGGGTAGGAATAAATCCTTATACTGTTCTTTTTCAGCAAATGTTCTTGTAGACTTCTCTGTAGCTCCAGTGGGCCTAAGTCACCATAGTCGTCTTACTGATGTTTCGCGTTCTCCAAATTCAGCAGTCCATGCTGTTCTAGGTAACCGGCTGATGTGCTTTGTAGGAAAGGCTGTTTTCTTTGTATACTGAATAATTTCAGCTAAGACCGGTGCAGTTTCATCTATATTCACCTTTATTTTATAGGGTAGCAGAAGCCAAAATTCATTGCAGAAGTAATTTCTATTTTAATATTTGTGCCCAACCTCTTCTAGCTAAGCCGGATGTCTTCTCCACAAACTTCAAACCTCCATTCACTCTAGCTAATAACATAATGGTCAACTGTTGTTGTGCTATCAAATATAGCGCCAGATCGTATTTTATTCGCAACGACTCTGTAGAGAAACTGAGGAGAAATCAGTCGTAGAAGCCCATCGTAGGCACACACCCACCTCATAGAGCGATGCAGTATGCCACCTATACATCGGAATTGTATTATTCGCCGCGGAACTGAAATCAGTCCGAGGCTTCCAAAAATTTGGCTGTTTGCCAGGGTGTTAGTTGTTGGCCATGCTGTTACGTGATAATACACTACTGGCCATTAAAAGTGCTACACCAAGAAGAAATGCAGATGATAAACGGGTATTCATTGGACAAATATATTATACTAGAACTGACATGTGATTTACATTTTCCGCAATTTGGATGCATAGATCCTGAGAAATCAGTACCCAGAACAACCACCTCTGGCCGTAATAAAGGCCTTGATACGCCTGGGCATTGAGTCAAACAAAGCTAGGATGGCGTGTACGGGTATAGCTGCCCATGCAGCTTCAACACGATACCGCAGTTGATCAAGAGTAGTGACTGGCGTATTGCGACGAGCCAGTTGCTCGGCCACCACTGACCAGACGTTTTCAATTGGTGAGAGATCTGGAGAATGTACTGGCCAGGGCAGCAGTCGAACATTTTCTGTATCCAGAAAGGCCCGTACAGGACCTGCAACATGTGGTCGTACATTATCCTGCTGAAATGTAGGGTTTCGCAGGGATCGAATGAAGGGTAGAGCCACGGGTCGTAACACATCTGAAATGTAACGCCCACTGTTCAAAGTGCTGTCAATGCGAACAAGAGGTGACTGAGACGTGTAACCAATGGCACCCCATACCATCGCGCCGCGTGATATTCCAGCATGGCTATGACGAATACACGCTGAAACATACCCTTAGAAAAATTAATGAATTACTGTGCTGATAAACCTCTTACGTTATTTAATTTCAAACAGTTGAGCAGAACTGAACATACTCAGACATTTCTCTCTTTACTGACACACAATATTTTTTGCGCAACGCAATCTGACTTTCAACAATCCCTACAAAAGAATGGCCCCGACTAGCAATAGCCTATAACTTTCATGAATCACTTACCTCACAAAAATCTTCGTTACTAGAACTACTGCAATACAGCGAGCGCCAATACTGCCAGCTAAATAAAAGATTCTAACTACTGAAGCACTAACTACTGAAGGCATAGTTAGCAAATGAAAGATTTTGCTGGAGAACAAACAATGTATTTACCTTAATAGTCATAATATATATAGCAGTTCATGCCATTATATATATATATATATATATATATATATATATATATATATACACACTCCTGGAAATTGAAATAAGAACACCGTGAATTCATTGTCCCAGGAAGGGGAAACTTTATTGACACATTCCTGGGGTCAGGTACATCACATGATCACACTGACAGAACCACAGGCACATAGACACAGGCAACAGAGCATGCACAATGTCGGCACTAGTACAGTGTATATCCACCTTTCGCAGCAATGCAGGCTGCTATTCTCCCATGGAGACGATCGTAGAGATGCTGGATGTAGTCCTGTGGAACGGCTTGCCATGCCATTTCCACCTGGCGCCTCAGTTGGACCAGCGTTCGTGCTGGACGTGCAGACCGCGTGAGACGACACTTCATCCAGTCCCAAACATGCTCAATGGGGGACAGATCCGGAGATCCTGCTGGCCAGGGTAGTTGACTTACACCTTCTAGAGCACGTTGGGTGGCACGGGATACATGCGGACGTGCTGGTCTAGGAATGGTAGAACGATGGGTTCGATGACGGTTTGGATGTACCGTGCGCTATTCAGTGTCCCCTCGACGATCACCAGTGGTGTACGGCCAGTGTAGGATATCGCTCCCCACACCATGATGCCGGGTGTTGGCCCTGTGTGCCTCGGTCGTATGCAGTCCTGATTGTGGCGCTCACCTGCACGGCGCCAAACACGCATACGACCATCATTGGCACCAAGGCAGAAGCGACTCTCATCGCTGAAGACGACACGTCTCCATTCGTCCCTCCATTCACGCCTGTCGCGACACCACTGGAGGCGGGCTGCACGATGTTGGGGCGTGAGCGGAAGATGGCCTAACGGTGTGCGGGACCGTAGCCCAGCTTCATGGAGACGGTTGCGAATGGTCCTCGCCGATACCCCAGGAGCAACAGTGTCCCTAATTTTCTGGGAAGTGGCGGCGCGGTCCCCTACGGCACTGCGTAGGATCCTACGGTCTTGGCGTGCATCCGTGCGTCGCTGCGGTCCGGTCCCAGGTGGACGGGCACGTGCACCTTCCGCCGACCACTGGCGACAACATCGATATACTGTGGAGACCTCACGCCCCACGTGTTGAGCAATTCGGCGGTACGTCCACCCGGCCTCCCGCATGCCCACTATACGCCCTCGCTCAAAGTCCGTCAACTGCACATACGGTTCACGTCCACGCTGTCGCGGCATGCTACCAGTGTTAAAGACTGCGATGGAGCTCCGTATGCCACGGCAAACTGGCTGACACTGACGGCGGCGGTGCACAAATGCTGCGCAGCTAGCGCCATTCGACGGCCAACACCGCGGTTCCTGGTGTGTCCGCTGTGCCGTGCGTGTGATCATTGCTTGTACAGCCCTCTCGCAGTGTCCGGAGCAAGTATGGTGGGTCTGACACACCGGTGTCAATGTGTTCTTTTTTCCATTTCCAGGAGTATATATATATATATATATATATATATATATATATATATATATATATCCACTGCTGGCGGCTCACCTCCAACTGCGCAACGCTACGCGCTGTTAACAGCCAACTGCCCAACACTACAATAGCGAATATTGCAACAATGCAAACCAGCCACAGACTGCACACAGCACAACGAGTGATTTTCATACAGAGCGCTACGTGGTGTTACCAATATAAAAACCTAAACAGCCTACTTACAACGCTTCCAATGTGCGTTCACCGCGATGTCACGAAACACGCATGCGACCATCATGATGCTGTAAACAGAACCTGGATTCATCCGAAAAAACGACATTTTGCCATTCGTGCACCCAGGTTCGTCGTTGAGTACACCATCGCTGGCGCTCCTGTCTGTGATTCAGCGTCAAGGGGCACCGCAGCCATGGTCTCCGAGCTGATAGTCCATGCTGCTGCAAACGTCGTCGAACTGTTCGTGCAGATGGTTGTTGTATTGCAAACGTCCCCATCTGTTGTCTCAGGGATCGAAACGTGGCTGCACGATCCGTTACAGCCATGCGGATAAGATGCCTGTCATCTCGACTGCTAGTGATACGAGGCCGTTGGCATCCAGCACGGCGTTCCGTATTACCCTCCTGAACCCGCCGATTCCATATTCTGCTAACAGTCATTGGATCTCGACCAACGCGAACAGCAATGTCGTGATACGATAAACCGCAATCGCGATAGGCTACAATCCGACCTTTATCAAAGTCGGAAACGTAATGGTACGCATTTCTCCTCCTTACACGAGGCATCACAACAACGTTTCACCATGCAACACCGGTCGACTGCTGTTTGTGTATGAGAAATCAGGTGGTAACTTTCCTCATGTCAGCACGTTGTAGGTGTCGCCACCGGTGCCAGCCTTGTGTGAATGCTCTGAAAACTAATCATTTGCATATCACAGCATCTTCTTCTTGTCCGTTAAATTTTGCGTCTGTAGCAGGTCATCTTCGTGGTGTAGCAAGTTTAATGGCTAGTAGTGTATTTGTCTGTCTGTCACATCCAGTATTACTAGGAACAATTCTTAAAGGGCATCTTGTAGCTCAAATTTGGTCACACCATCTTTGGCAGTAATGCAGTCTTCCAGGGTAACTATGGGCCCAATGGAGTACTACGATATGGGTGCCCAAATCATCACCGACGCACCGCCATGTTTCACTCTTGGGGCGCAAATTCGGTTCGCACTCTCATCCGACCAAATGACATTCTTCTATTGCTGCATGATCCAGAATTTATGGCGTCGGCATCACGTTTTCCAGTTACGAGCGTATGCATCTTTAATGAGGGGTGTTGGAATTGCAGTTCGCTCTGCCATTTCCTGCTTTTGGAGTTGCCTTCGTGTTGTTTTGGTGCTGACAAGACTCGCCGGTGCGACATTCAGCTGTGCAGTGACTTTTGCAGCTGTCGTCCTCTTACTTTTCGTCAGCATCCTCTTCAGTGACTGTCACACAACACACACTTTCGTCCGCGTCGTGACTTAGCGGATGATATTTTCTGCTTTCCCCGAATGTGGTGTACATCTATGATACTGTGTCTCCTGGAACACTAAACACTACGGTTACCTTTGCTACCGAAGCACACACCAAACAAGTACCAACAATTTGCCCACTTTTGAATCTACTTAGCTCCGACAAAACGCACTCATACCTACACGGAGAACTGTTCAGATCACGACTGAATACAACTGCGCAACCTGCAGGCTTGGCTAGCATGGCTGTTTTTGCTAACAGTATATTGCTTGTTTAGCATTTTTACTGCTATTGTACAGTTCCACCATATGTTAACATAGTGGTTTCAAATTGGATTTTTTTTTCCGTGCCTTCTTCTCGGATCTGCGCAGTATCTCGGGATTGTTATGAATAGATTTGGCATGGTTAAGTTTCTAAGGGGTTTCCAGATGCCCTTCCTGTCACCACCCTCACCCTGTTATCTCCCCCCCCCCCCCCCTCTACCCTGCCCCCGTGAGGAGGGAATGTCCAACTGCGACTGTCCGCGTGTTGCGTGATTCATGGGGAAATGTGCGAATGTTTTCTAAAGGTTTGAATGTTCGCGAATGGTGTAAATGAGTCGCGACTTGGATGTGGAGAAACCACCTATAAACCATATCCAGACTGGAGACTGGCCGGCCCACCGTCCCCTGTCGTTAATCCGATGGGTGGAATCGATCCGGGGCCGGGGGCCGGCGCACCTCGCCGATCCGGAAACGGCGCTTCAACAAGCACGACTATTCCGGTGGAATTGCAGTGTGGGATAGCATATATTTCAACATCAGAGTCCAGTCCACATAGGAATTATATGTTTATTTTTTGTCATTTTGCCTCTGGATTTAATCCATTATCATTGAACTTTGCACTGCGTTTTCTAAAGCAACCCTAGCACAAATTTGGTGGCCTTGATTCATGGTGTAGGAATACATCATAGTATCTAAGATACAGCTGTGTCTAGTGAAAACTGTTTGTTCATGAGTCTTAGCTTCCTATACAATTCCGGCCACAGCGATATCAGAGATTTGATGTTTTGCCGGATTCCTGATATTCACAGTACACTCGTGAAATGGTCGTACGGGAAAATCCCGACGTCGTCGCTACCTCAGAGATGGTGTGCACAATGGTCGTGCGCGGACTTAAATTTTGATAAGCTGCCACTGTAGCAGCAGTAACCGATCTCACAACTGCGCCAGACACTTGTTGTCTTATGTAGGCTTTGCCCACCGCAGCGCCGTATGCTGCCTGTTTACATATCTCTGTATTAGAGTACGCATGCCCATACCAGTTTCTTTGCGGCTTCAGAGTATACAGGGTGGTCCACTGATCGTGACCGGGCCAAATACCTCACGAAATAAGCGTCAAACGGAAAAACTACAAAGAACGAAACTCGTCTAGCTTGAAGGGGGAAACCAGATGGCGCTCTGGTTGGCCCGCTAGATGGCGCTGCCATAGGTCAAACGGATATCAACTGCGTTTTTTTAAAAATAGGTACCCCCATTTTTATTACATATTCGTGTAGTACGTAAAGAAATATGAATGTTTTAGTTGGACCACTTTTTTCGCTTTGTGATAGATGGCGCTATAATAGTCACAAACGTATAAGTACGTGGTATCACATAACATTCCGCCAGTGCGGACGGTATCTGCTTCGTGATACATTACATTAAAATGGACCGTTTACCAATTGCGGAAAAGGTCGATATCATTTTGATGTATGGCTATTGTGATCAAAATGCCCAACTGGCGTGTGCTATGTATGCTGCTCGGTATCCTGGACGACATCATCCAAGTGTGTGGACCGTTCACCGGATAGTTACGTTATTTAAGGAAACAGGAAGTCTCCAGCCACATGTGAAACGTCAACCACGACCTGAAACAAATGATGATGCCCAAGTAGGTGTTTTAGCTGCTGTCGCGGCTAATCAGCATATCAGTAGCACACAAATTGCGCGAGAATCGGGACACCACACACGAGTATTGTTTATTGGCGTCCACTTTCTATGATGGGAAATGATTTGTGGACTCCAGCATGATAAATTATTCCTGTATGCAGATGAGTTTCCACTTGCTGTGGCCTTCGGAGCAGCCACCCAACGATACTGCTGTCGCGGCTGGAGACCAGCTGGAGGAAGCGGACTGCGGAGAGGACGACGAGCAGGTGCTGCAGCGGCTGCTGTGGCGCCAGGCGCACCCTGTGGGGGAGCAGCTGTCGTACCCGCAGAACCTGGCCAGGAACACGGCCAGGCTCGCCTGCCCCACGAAGCTCACGCTCTGCCCAGACGTTGACATGCTGCCCCCTGCGGGCTTCGATGTCAACGCTGCACTCACGGAGCTGTTCAGCCGCCAGCCACCCTGTATCAGGTATCGTCATAAGTGTTCACAACCTTGAGTTACTTTGTTATGCTACCGCTTGCAGCTGAACCACCTGGAAGTGCTCAACAGGTATTCACAAATCTTCAGAAATGTCAGGAACCAAGTCATGAGCATGAGCCTATAGTCGTCGATGGATGTATTGGGAGGGTTCACATAATCCACCTGTCAGTATCCAGAGTAGTTCCTATTTGCAACTAGACCGTCTGGAATCACCTCATTTGGTATTTGTCGATACCTAGAAACTATCAGAAACCGTGCCATCTGCATTACTTCCACAGCTGTTAATGTATGTATCTTGGGGGACACACACAGAAAACACGACCATCGGAGTTTTCTCAAATGTCGATCTGAGTTACAATCAGCGATATTTCTGGACCAGGAATGTACTTTCAGCTCTTGATCATATACTTCCAACCATGTGTGGACACTTCAATCAGCACGACAATCCCCACTGTATTGCTGAACGATCCTATCCTCCCCAAGAAAGTCGATCATTTTGGTCGGATGAACATGAACATTGAGCACGCACAAGCGTTCCACGTGCATTAACGATCTAGAGAACTCAATGAAACTATTTTGTAGAGCGTAACGATGAGACCAACAACTTATGCTATTACAGAAATGCTTGCAGATTCTTAAAGCACGTCCATCGTGCAAGACACAAAAAAGTACCTCGTCGAACAAGTCTACAACAGCACAGTTTCGATACTGTTGAGCAAGTTCAAGTCTTTCTGGCCAATACACCACAGCCAACACTAATACAGAGCCATCAGTCTAGTTTGGAGCCCCATGTGTGGCAGGGTTAATTAAAACGTTGAAGTAGACATATGTCTTTTCACTGGTTTGTTTGGATGATGAGCTGTTTCATTATAACATGGAGATCGGCTGCCAAAGAAGCTCGACAACAGTTGACAGAATTTCACGCTAGGTCATTTAGCTTCCTTATGTTATACTAAAGCCATTCAAGCTCACTAACCGTTCGCAGACTCCGCCGTTTCAGAAATCCTGATCTTTGTATGAAAGCACATTATCTTCCAAGCTTTGGAATTAGGATAATTCACTTTCTTTATTCACAACGGCAATAGACGAAAATATGCATTAAAAATGTAAGTCCTATCATATAGCTGAACTAAGTGATGATCATAGATTGCCACATGCCAGGGGCTACACGTTGCAGATGCAGAACTATGATGTGCTCATAATAAGGTGACCCAACAGTGTAAAGTCTGTGTCTTGTAAGCTGATATGTCGAGATAGTCTAGCTCAATAACTCCACTGTTCAGACAATTTTTATCAAGTGAATCTAGGTATCGTCTAGTCCGAAGTCTAAACACAGTCTTTTAGCAGTTGTTTTTAATCACTATCTTCAAGTAGAAAACTGTCAAAGCCATTTACGTATTCAGACCCATGTAAACATAAATAATTGTTATTTACTGAGAAAATAAAGCGAAGTTAAATTTTGTTCCTTTACCGTTATTCATTAACTCTAATGTGATATAAAATCCACTTGAAAGTGTAATGACGAGTTGTAAAACAAACCTCCATACGTTGTGACAACTGGGAGGGTTATTGCTCGATAATTCTGTCAGAGACAGCAAAGGACTGGAAGAGCAGTTGAACGGAATGGACATTGTCTTGAAAGGAGGATATAAGATGAACATCAACAAAAGAAAAACGAGGATAATGGAATGTAGTCGAATTAAGTTGGGTGATGCTGAGGGAATTAGATTAGAAAATGAGACACTTAAAGTAGAAAAGGAGTTTTGCTATTTGGGGAGCAAAATAACTGATGATGGTCGAAGTGGAGAAGATATAAAATGTAGACTGGCAATGGCAAGGAAAGCGCTTCTGAAAAAGAGAAATTTGTTAACATCGAGTATAGATTTAACTGTCAGGAAGTCGTTTCTGAAAGTATTTGTATGGAGTGTAGCCATGTATGGAAGTGAAACATGGACGATAAATAGTATGGACAGGAAGAGAATAGAAGCTTTTCAAATGTGGTGCTACAGAAGAATGCTGAAGATTAGATGGGTAGATCATATAACTAATGAGGAGGTATTGAATAGAATTGGGGAGAAGAAACGTTTGTGGCACAACTTGACTAGAAGAAGGGATCGGTTGGTAGGACATGTTCTGAGGCATCAAGGGATCACCAATGTAGTATTGGAGGGCAGCGTGGAGGGTAAAAATCGTAGAAGGAGACCAAGAGATGAATACACTAAGCAGATTCAGAAGGATGTAGGTTGCAGTAAGTACTGGGAGATGAAGAAACTTGCACAGGATAGGGTAGCATGGAGAGCTGCATCAAACCAGTCTCAGGACTGAAGACCACAACAACAACAATGCTTTACTAAAGGGGATGATTATTTGGCCCCAGTTACTATCGTATTAAACAAAAACTAAAAGAAGAATACTGTCTCTGATGCACTAATCAGGTTTAAACGTTAGTTTGATCGTAGGTAGAATAAATCTAAATAATGGACCACAACTAAAGATTTTAAGTTTAAGAAATGAAGGTATTGCTATTAATAACACAAAATTTCGTAGGCTGGCCATAAACTCTACGTAACTGAGTAAATTAAAGCTTAGCTCGATCCCCCAATATACAGGTTGGCGAACAACTATTGTAAGTAGGCTGTTTAGGTTTTCTTATTGGTAACGCCACCTCTGTATGAAAATCACTGGCTGTGCTGTGTGCAGTCTGTGGCTGCTTTGCATTGTTGTAATACTCGCCATTGTAGTGTTAGGCAGCTGGCTGCGAACAGCGCGTAGCGTTGCGCAGTTGGAGGTGAGCCGCCAGCAGTGGTGGATGTGGGGAGAGAGATGGCGGAGTTTTGAAATTTGTCATGAACTGCTATATTTATACATGATGATATCAAGGTAAATACATTGTTTGTTCTCTATTAATATCTTTCATTTGCTAACTATCACTATCAGTAGTTAGTGCCTTCAGTAGTTTGAATCTTTTATTTAGCTGGCAGTAGTGGCTCTCGCTGTATTGCGGTAGTTCGAGTAACGAAGATTTTTGGTGAGGTAAGTGATTTGTTAAAGGTATAGTTTAATGTTAGTCAGGGCCATTCTTTTGTAGGGAATTTTGAAAGTCAGATTGCGTTGCGCTAAGAAAATATTGTGTGTCAGTTTAAGCACAGTCATGTATAATTCTTCAAAGGGGACGTTTCATATGTCGACCCTTAGCCGAGGATACCTCACTGGAATCTTCTGATTTTTTCTTGTAGTTTGTGTAATTAGTGTAGCTATTGTTTATTGCTAGCGCGTAATTGTAGAGAAAATCTCCTTTGTAGTTGCAGTCTTTCATTGTTGTACAGTAAAACAGTTGTGGCATGCATGTAGATTTGCACCAAGTATTTCGCAGCTGCAATTAACTAGATATTATTTTCAGTGCTATGTTAATGTGTTCTCTTATTTTTGATCTTCAAATTGTGTTTTTCTGTGTTGTCGTGTGAAATACTGTGACAATAATGGCGTGTGAAAAACCTAATACTAGGCTCCAAAGTAAACTGAGAAATGACAGTGAAAATGAAAGCAGTGTGTTAGCGCCACCGAGTAATGAATTAACTGATGTTCAAAGTAGTAATTTGGTAATTGTGCATAGGGAAATGGAGCGGGCTGCAAACAATGGTGTAGACAGTGAAACAGGTAGTGAGCAGGGAAGCATTATCGATCGATCGGTCGGCAACAGCTCGCCTCAGGAATCCGAAATGACAGGACACAATTTCGCAAATACTGTAGATTCAGGTTTTGGGTCATCACCGTTTTCTCAATTAAGTCAAGACACATTTTCTGCTTGTCAAAATGTGAATGTTGCCGGTGCAAATGCACTGCCGAAAAGCGTAGAGAAACAGATTCCAGACACTAATACATTATTATTGCAATTAATTCAACAAATCGAACAAAATCAGAGACAAATGGGACAAAATCTTAAAAAGTTAGACACAGTGGAACAAAATCTTAAAAAGTTAGACTCATTGGAACAAACACTTGAACAAACACGTGAAGATTTAACTACTGAGTTACATAACATTGAATCGAAATGTCAAAAAGTCTGTAATGACGTAAAAACATAAATTTGTGAGCATTTTCAACCTATTTTTTCGCGGCATGAAAATGCATTACAGAATCGCGAAGCAGCCATAAAAGAACTACAAACCATTGTTCATGAAAATCATGAGACCTTGTGGGCTAAAATTGACTCAGTTGCATCTACCGATTCGGTTACGCAATTTGCAAAAACTCAGGAAAACTTAAAGGACACAGTAGATACTCTGAAACTTGGTTCAGAAAAACACACTGAGGAAATAAGTACACTATCGGAGAAGGTAGCCGAACTTTCGGATCAGTTCACTAATTTATCTACGAAGGTAGATGATAATCTGAATGACACAAAACCGGTAGTCTTTAATGACACAGAAGAGTGCGAACAAATTAGGAAACTGAAACAAAATCTGAATCAAATTTATACGCAACACCAAAGAGAAATCCGGGAAGTACAAGATCAGCTGACACAGGTAATACAAGAATTACGTATTTCAGAGGATACTCGCGCCCCAATACGGGAAGAGGGACGCAGAAATACGGAACAGCCACAAAATAATAACACAGGGCATTTCGGAAGTTATGAAATAAATTGGCAATGTGCTCCGAATTTTGAGATGGAACGGCCGACACGACCTAACAATGACCGATATGCGACTCGCCGACATGATGATTTTGACTATAAGCTGTTCATTACTACACGTAAATTCAAAACATTTAAGAATTCTGGCAACGACATTCATCCACAAGCATGGCTCCATCAATTCTCGCATTGTTTTCCTCCCAATTGGTCGTTAGAACACAGATTAGAATTTATGTGTGGCTACTTGGAGAATGAACCAGCTGTAAGAATGCGATCGGTAATTCACGATTGCCACAGTGAAGGAGAGTTTTACCATGCCTTCCTCTCAGCATATTGGTCTCAAGCCACACAAGACCGAGTAAAACATGGCATCATAATGATGAAACATTTCGAACAATCTGAATTCTCCAGTCTTGTGAAATATTTTGAAGACATGTTGCACAAGAATCAGTACCTGTCAAACCCATACAGCCCCTCAGAACTCATCCGCATTTGCTTAATCAAATTACCTGAACTTTTACGACATATTATTTTGGCAGGACGTTGCAAAGACGACATTGAAGCTTTTCAGGGACTGTTACAAGAACTGGAAAGTGACACTGACAATCGCGGAACGCAGGAGCACAACAATTACAGATCACATCAGTCGCAATTCCGCGATGAAAGAAATAATAACTGGACGCGACAAGGCTATTCTCACAACACAAATCGTGACCGAAACAGACACCACCCGTATGACAACCGTTGGCAGAGTAGTAATAATTACAAAGAAAGATCACATTTCCGTAGTAATGAATATGACAGAGACAATCATAGAAACAGACAATATGGCAACCAGAACTATTATTATCACGGGAGACAGAATAACTTCAGACGCAACAGTTCAGCGCGCAGTTACGATTCAGGAAGAAATTCTCCACCACATGCCCGACAAGAAAGAAATTATGAAATCTACCGACATGACGACAGACGAGATAATCATAACGACAGACCTGAATTTCATCAGAACTGGCGGGATTCAAACAGAGCAGGGCAATTTCGACAACGTGAATTTGTAGAAGCTAGGTCTCCTAATCCCAATAACGACGCGCGCCAACAAAGGGACAGACAATGACTCGCACCGCAGGCAGCCGCTTGCGCCGGCTGGCTCAGAGAAAAATAACATAGACGCTAACCTTAAGAAAAATTCCAGTATTGTTTAACAACGTATACCGCATGATAATTGCGTTAAAGTTGAAACTCTGCGTACTAGGAAGAGTAAAGGTTTACACCACATTTCACATGTAAAACCGTTTATTGAAAGATAATCTGCTTTTTAACTTTGTCATTGCCATAAAACTTTTCACTTTACATTACTAGTATGCTTGTCAGACTTAGAATCTGTTAACATGCAACAATGTTTGAAGTTAAATATCCAGTCAAGAACCAAGAGAACTTATTGAAACAGAAATGACGAATGCATTGTTATAGTGAACAGACGTCACAGTGTTATTGTGTGTGTACATTCTTGCTTGTTAGTTGCACGATTATGGAACGACTATAAGGCTTACATACTTAGAACATTTACCAGTACTGCTAATGAGATTTTAATGCAACATTTTGGTTTACTTGAAAATATATTCTGGATTTAAAGTACTTTCAGTGAGATGCCAGATGGCACAGCGGTTAGTTTATGTGACAGCTACACGATTTTATCACGACACTACTAATGAGTGACAATTTACAATGTTGCTTTTGCGGTGTATCTGTTTTATATCTGCACAGTTTTTCTGAATTCTTCTGGAAAGCAAAACATGTTTTAGTAGTAACTTTTGCGGTATAGCTACAATGAGACTGCCTTTTCCGTAGCACAACAGTACGTTACAGCACAGTACTTTCCTCATTATGGCAATAAGCGTAATAACTAAGACATTTATACGCAAAGCATTTCACTTTTGTGTATTATGAGGTAAGTACATTGACTTCTGCAGAACTTAGCTTTCGGAGGACGATAACTACGACACTTCCACACAGATTATGTTGCAACAAGACGCACATTTAGCGCTACAGTACACGTATTTGAGTGATTAATTTTGTACTTAAAACATTTATTTTTAAAGATTTTTGAATTACAAAGAAAGTTTTCCGTGATACATTTCATTCCATTGCTGTAATCTGTAACACCTGAGGGTATAATTACATTAATCCTCAGGGGGGTACACGCTTACTTTGTGTACCATGTGTGTGGCAACCACAAGGAACCCTAGCTAATATGGTATTTGCTTATACAACTTTACACATCAGTACCATATTTCTCTAACACACAAATTACACAGCTATCTGATCATTTAACTGAGAGATAAACATTTTTTTCTACATCAGTGACACATGTTTACGCAATACACAGTTGGGTAACTTCACACTTATGAAACTGTATTTTGTCTCTACTTTGTAAACTGTTCATATTTTTTTGGAATCATTGTGATACTATGAGAGCTTTGAATGATGTATTTGGTAAGGGAGCATGATTTTAAAGTACGTTTGAGGTAGATGACACTATTGAAATGAGCAGAGAATTTTTTTTAGGTTTTGAAATTATTGCAGAAAGCTACAACGTTTTTGAGATTTGACTGAGGTGTTATGATATTATTACGACGACGATGTGTACTATGCTGCTGAGATATGTTTATGATCAATAAGATGATGCTACCGTATATGAGGAATAAGAAGTATGTTGGAAACCAAGAATCGTACTTTAAGAGTTATAAAATGTGCGTAAATGCGTGACTGTATCACAATGCTGACGAATATTTTATTTGGACACTTATATTTATAGGATTTTCTTTCTACAGATTTGCAACGCTAATTCTTGACCTGTGAAATATTTTTATGTGAGACTGTCACTGTACCGGAAACTGCTGTCGTAAATATTTCCGTAAGAAAGTTAAGTGACCACCTGCACGTAATGCGTCCTGGGTACGCAGCTGTGTCAGTCGCCGGGAGAACAAGTCATTAGTGAGTGCCTCATCAGAAGCACAGGTAGAAAAAAAAAGGGGAGGCCATTCTCCTCGCTATTGACATTTCCTTGTTGAAAGCATTCTGTGGAGCTCATAATTTATGATATTTACTAAAATACCTAATGAAATGATTAGAAACATTTTACATCTATTGTCTTTGTAGTTAAGAGATTGCTCATTTTGTTTAATATCTGGTTTCCAGCTGTGTTGCAGCATTGGTTTTATAAAATAAACTTAAATGCATCTGCTAATGTGAACACTTTCTGTCAACAGATTTATTAAATAATTATTTTCTGATCCACATTCTTCGAAAAAGGAGCTCTTGGAATGGAGAGAACAATAAGAAGGGACTAATACCAGTAACTGCATCTATAATTTTCTTTTCAAGTACTTGGTAATTTCTTTTGTAGAATAATTTGTGGTGCACCACTTTAATTACTTAGACATTAAGATGTGATTATACATTTCCCTTATCTGCATTGTTATCTTTAGTGTACTATTTTTTCTGCTTGAGCTATGTCATATTTAGAGATAAGCTGCTGTTTGCCAGGCATAGTGCTACTGAACTTTAATTTGTGTTACTCTGCTCAGCCAGATTTATTTTTTTGTTTGCTGCTCATTGCCTCATATTAGTTGTAATGTTGAATTGCTTGGTAATTTAGATTTACTGTAGCTTGCTTTGCGATTTTCCATTTTTTTTATTGCTGTTTATATTAATTGTTTTATGTGCTGCTGCATTGCCTCGTCCCTTAGTTTAGCATCTGAGCTCAGTAGATTTAAGTTAGCTTAAGAGGGGGTAGACTATATAAGAAACTGACTATGTAGAATAGGTAAAGAATGCATTGCGAAGTTATATGAAAAAGATTTGGGCCCAAATGAGTATTGTACAATCAGAAATAATTATTTTGAAAGAAATATGAACAGAATACAGAAAGCAGGCTTAGATAGGACTTTTTGGGAATAATGATGAACAAAGGGAGATCTCCATGCAAAATACTGCAGTGAAACAAACCCTGTCCTTTCCCTTTTGTGTTATCCCACTATATGTTTGTGTACCCTTGTGTATTTGTTTTCTTCCTGTCTCTGTGTAGTGTTTCATAGAACTTTTTTCTCTTCTAATACTAAGTTACATTCCCTATGATGAGGAATACTGTTATCCTCAAATACAATTGGCATTAATAATGTGTTATTTACTTTGTAAAGATGTTAGACATTATTAATTCTGTTTTGTTTAATGCTCATGAGTGAAGTTGATGTTTCAAAAGTTATTGTGATCTTTTATGTATGTACTCATGTCATAATTCCACTGATGTATATGTTAGTTCGATTCTTTTGTAAAGCCTGTACTACAAATGTTATCTGTATTGTTATGTTTTAATGATGTATTTTGTACCTTTGTAATTGTATTCTTATGTTATAAAATTGTAATTGTCACCAGTTCATCATATTATTAACTTGTAAGTTACATTTCACTGCACACGTTTCTGTTGGTCATAGTATATGGACAATATGTGAGAAGTAGAGACTGTTAGTGTTTGCACGTGTGTTAATAATTCAGCACGGGACTGGATAACAGCATTGCTGGTTCTAAGGACAAGTCCAAAAACTTTGTGAGTGCACAAGTGGTGGTTATGGACTTGCTATATTATCCGCAAGACTCTTCAATGGTGATTGTGCACCTGCACAGTCACAACAGATGGCTGCTGGCTGTCTCTACAAGGACTACAGTGGGTCTGCGTCTTTGATGACCCACCAGTACTATTATCTCTACAAGGACTACAGTGGGTCTACATCTTTGATGATCCATCAATACCATTATTTCTACAAGGACTGCAGTGGGTCTGCATCTCTGGTGGCCCACCAATACCGTAATCTCTACCAGGACTACAGTGGGTCTACTCTGTGATGACCTACCTACCAATACTCTTCAAAATTTCGACTGACTCTGCTGTGGGATTGCTCTGTTGTGGCCCATTACCTGTATGCATGTCAAGAGTCAGCACTGTCTTTCCGTTGGAAGGACAACACTACTTCTTCAAGACTGCATGGAAATCCACTACTTCTGTGTGCATTTTCTTTTACTGCTCAGACTTTGAGAAAAACTCTGCATTTTTACTGTGATGAACAATCTGGACTGTCTTTATGGACTGTGAGAAATTTTTAGCTTTTGACCAACATTGTATCAATAAGTGTGTGCATTTGATTTCTTTGTTATTGTAATTGTGAAAAAAATTTTAACAAATATGTATTGGCCAGTGCCCAAAAAAATTTGTAAAATTTTTTGTGGGGAGCATGGGGGCTATGCAAGTAGGCTGTTTAGGTTTTCTTATTGGTAACGCCACCTCTGTATGAAAATCACTGGCTGTGCTGTGTGCAGTCTGTGGCTGCTTTGCATTGTTGTAATACTCGCCATTGTAGTGTTAGGCAGCTGGCTGCAAACAGCGCGTAGCGTTGCGCAGTTGGAGGTGAGCCGCCAGCAGTGGTGGATGTGGGGAGAGAGATGGCGGAGTTTTGAAATTTGTCATGAACTGCTATATTTATACATGATGATATCAAGGTAAATACATTGTTTGTTCTCTATTAATATCTTTCATTTGCTAACTATCCCTATCAGTAGTTAGTGCCTTCCATAGTTTGAATCTTTTATTTAGCTGGCAGTAGTGGCGCTCGCTGTATTGCAGTAGCTTGAGCAGCGAAGATTTTTGTGAGGTAACTGATTTGTGAAAGGTATAGTTTAATGTTAGTCAGGGCCATTCTTTTGTAGGGAATTTTGAAAGTCAGATTGTGTTGCGCTAACAAAATATTGTGTGTCAGTTTAAGCACAGTCATGTAGAATTGTTCAAAGGGGACGTTTCACTATGTAATTAAAATAACCAGATTAGCTGGAAAACGCAGGCCGAGCTCACAGCTAAAATAACCGAAAAATGGTTCAAATGGCTCTAAGCACTATGGGACGTAACATCTGAGGTCTTCAGTCCCCTAGAACTTAGAACTACTTAAACGTAACTAACCTAAGGACATCACACACATCCATGCCCGTGGCTGGATTGGAACCAGTGACCATAGCAGCAGCGCGGTTCCGGGCTAAAGCGCCTAGAACCGCTCGGTCACAGCGGCCGGCAAAATAATCGAAGTCATATTCGACACCAACACAAATAAGTGGTAGTTTAATTCAACTCGATTAACTCATCTTAAGTGTCAATCAGGGACTAAAATAGTCGAAGTGCCCATTGGCAAACTGAGTTAGAAATCAGAATCAGTGCAAATAACCCAAATTCCAAATCGGCTTCACTCGCAAAAATACAAGCGCTGCTTAACAATTGGCAGAAATAAAATAGAGCCCTTGCTGTTGCACGAAGTCCTCGACGCACCCCTTCCAGGAGACTCCAAGCCTCTAAGTCACTTAATGACTTCATGCTATTGTCAACCTCTTACAACATTTTAAATAAAAGTACAATTAAAAATGTGAATGCATCATTATACGCAAGATAAAATTCTAAACAAAATTAGTATGTTATACTTAAGTCTGCGCTTAGTAGTTCTTCACAAATCAACTTTAAACATTTGCAAATTTAAGCTGCAGTTATCTGTATCGTCCATGATCTTCGCGCATTCATTAATTACAGCACCGTATAGACTTGTGTGCCATCTCTACCCCATAGAAATTTGGCTGCCATTTCCACTGCCACAGTCAGAATTCATGCAGTTCTAATGATGCAGAATAAACACATCTCATTGCTCCAGAGTGGCTAGATGCTCATCACTGAAGTCGTCCGTGGAACAGGTGAGATTACTGATAGAAATGACGTTAACATTCCGAATTATCATGCTAGATAATTCTGAAAAGAATATGGAAGTGATTACTCACGCTTCTGCCTACGTCAACACTTGCACAATCCTCGTGTACGACGAATGAATTATCTAGCGAGTCGTTCCAACAGGTTACATGCAAGAAACTTTTTTTATTCTTGCCGAATCGTGTACTCGTGTCATGAAAAGTTGTGAAGTGCTCTTCAAAGACTGTAGAAACAGAGAGAAATTAATTTGTTCTCGCCATTTTTTAAGCAGTATTCAACGTCGTTGTAATATTGCATAACTGTCTGGAGCTATCATGTTCCATATCTGATGCAGACATTTACTCTTTTCCTGTAGCACTTATCTTAGAAGACTTATCTCAGAAGAAAGATTAAGGAAAGGCAAACCTACGTTTCTAGCATTTGTAGACTTAGAGAAAGCTTTTGACAATGTTGACTGGAATACTCTCTTTCAAATTCTGAAGGTGGCAGGGGTAAAATACAGGGAGCGAAATGCTATTTGCAATTTGTACAGAAACAAGATGGCAGTTATAAGAGTCGAGGGACATGAAAGGGAAGCAGTGGTTGGGAAGGGAGTGAGACAGGGTTGTAGCCTCTCCCCGATGCTATGCGATCTATATATTGAGCAAGCAGTAAAGGAAACAAAAGAAATGTTTGGAGTGGGTATTAAAATCCATGGAGAAGAAATAAAAACTTTGAGGTTTGCCGACGACATTGTAATTCTGTCAGACAAAGCAAAGGACCTGGAAGAGCAATTGAACGGAATGGACAGTGTCTTGAAAGGAGGGTAGAAGATGAATATCAACAAAATCAAAACGAGGATAATGGAATGTAGTCGAATTAAGTTGGGTGATGCTGAGGGAATTAGATTAGGAAATTAGACACTTAAAGTAGTAAAGCAGTTTTGTTATTTGGAGAGCAAAATAACTGATGATGGTCGAAGTAGAGATGATATAAAATGTAGACTAGCAATGGCAAGGAAAGCGCTTCTGAAAAAGAGAAATTTGTTAACATCGAGTATAGATTTAAGTGTCAGGAAGTCGTTTCTGAAAGTATTTGTATGGAGTGCAGCCATGTATGGAAGTGAAACATGGACGATAAATAGTTTGGACAAGAAGAGAATAGAAGCTTTCGAAATGTGGTGCTACAGAAGAATGCTGAAGTTTAGATGGGTAGATCACATAACTAATGAGGAGATATTGAATAGAATTGGGGAGAAGTTTGTGGGACAACTTGACTAGAAGAAGGGATCGGTTGGTAGGACATGTTCTGAGGCATCAAGGGATCACCAGTGTAGTATTGGAGGGCAGCGTGGAGGGTAAAAATCGTAGAGTGAGACCAAGAGATGAATACCCTTGGCAGATTCAGAAGGATGTGGGCTGCAGTAGGTACTGGTAGATGAAGAACCTTGCACAGGATAGAGTAGGATGGAGAGCTGCATCAAACCAGTCTCAGGACTGAAGACCACAACAACAACAACTGTAGCACTGCCAACCTGTTTAGATGTCAGGTGTTTACTTGGGACAAACGTATTTGGGATGAATGGAGTAGAGAGCAAGGGTGTGTTCTCTGAAGAATGAATAACAAATTAATTTCCTTCTTTTCCTCAACACGTTATGTAGCCATTATGAAAACTCAACACTTTCTGCAAAATACGTTATTATATCGCATACTTCGACTTAATTTATAGTAAGGAGCATGAACCATGGATGAAATTTTAAAAAGCCACATGTTACGCAAAACACAGTAGAACAATCATTTCTGTATGTTCGTTCATAGTTCCCGTGTAACAGACTATATAATCAAAGGTATACGAACGCATTTTGTAATGTGCAGTAATAGATCACTAGATCTCAAGAGAGGCGGCCCCATCAGTGCACACGGAGGCGGGGAGTATCGAGTAATAAGTCGAGAAGAAGATTGGGCCGGTGAGGAGAGCTTAGCAGTGTCGAAGGTAGGCTAGTTAGTGTGGATTTCACCTGAGTAATAAATCCTTCCTGGAGAATTCAGCCTTCCTGAAGGTTCCCAAGGTGACTGTTGGTGATGTGACTGTGAAGTCCAAAGGGGAATAACAATCACAGATAAATCTAGACCAGTCAGGCCTCACATACTGACGGACAGGGATCATGCTATACCATGTGGCAATAAGAGGGAAGGTTTTGGGTTAGGCGAATGCTTGGAGAACCTCAGATGACATAATGCGTGATAACAACAGTAAAATAGGAGGGAAGTGATGTTATGGTGCTAGAAAGTTTTTCGTAATTAAAGTGTGGTCCTATTATTGCTTTAACAGAACACTAAATGCTGAAGGATATGCACACATTTATCAGCTTGTGTACTGCATACAGCTGAGGAACAGTTCGGAGACGGTGATTCATTGGAAATGGAAATGAGCGTTTGGCGTCATTGGCCGGGAGGCCCCTTACGGGGCAGGTCCGGCCGCCTTGGTGCAGGTCTTATTACATTCGACGCTACATTGGGCGACCTGCGCGCCGGATGGGGGTAAAATGATGATGAAGACAGCACAACACCGAATCCCTGAACGGATAAAATCCCTGACCCAGCTGGTAATCGAGCCCGGGTCTGTAGGACGGCAATCCGTCACGCTGACCACTCAGCTAACGGGGTGGACATTGTGTCAGAGTGATAGTTAATCCTGTCATGAAGTATCAATCTATGAGCCAATGGTTTGTGGGTAATAACATTCCTGATATGGACTGGCCTGCTCATAGTTCCGACCTGAACCCAATGGAACACCTGTGGAATGAGTTAGAACGCTAACTTCGGTCCATACCCCAGTGTCCAACGTTACTACCTTCTCTGGTTTCGGCTTTTGAGAAGGAACGGACTGCCATTCCTCCACAGACATTCGGGCACCACATTTAAAGTGACCTCAGCAGAGAACAGGTGAAGGATAGACACATTTGATATTAATGTCCAATAATTGTTGCCTGAATACTCTGGATAAGCTAATGTTGTTTAAATCTGGATGTTAAATATGCTCTTTACAGGATTATAGTGCTGCTGACACACTAATTAAAAAAATTATTGGAGAAAAAAGATTACAGCATCCACAATTTTAATTAGACGAAGTTACTGGTGAGATTAATGTATTAAAAGTTGTATCAGAAGAGTTGTAGAGGTGTAGCACAATACACTTACATTAACACACTAAAATGGAAATCCAGTACGCGTAGTTTGCTCACGTCTTCTTACTGTGTAGGTGCTAAATTTTTTGCTTCACGTGCGGAAATTTATCTACATCTGCTGCATAGAGTGCAAATCGCCGTAAAATTGCTAAGCAAATTGTAGTTTTCATTGCAGCATACATTAAAAGTTCTTTCGGTTCCTTTCGCAGATGGAGCTCGGCAAGACCAGCGTGAGTTGTAATTAACTTAATCTTATCTTTTCGATATAGCGCTAGTACTTGATACACGACAGATGTTCAATAAATAATGCAACACATATTTTTTCCGAAAGCAGGTTTGTTTTATTCAGATTTCAGTGCACCATATTCTTCCCCACTCTTTTGTCTACAAAACCTTATTTTTGAGCATAATCTCTGCTCAACGCATCGGCTTTACTCCACGTTACTGGGAGGGCCTGTACCCACGCATGCAACCGCTCAGCTGCGCGGGATTAGCCGAGCGGTCTAGGGGCTGCAGTCATGTACTGTGCGGCTGGTCCCGGCGGAGGTTCGAATCCTCGCTCGGGCATGGATGTGTGTGTTTGTCCTTAGGATGATTTAGGTTAAGTAGTGTGTAAGCTCAGGGACTGATGACCTTAGCAGTTTTGTCCCATAAGATTTCACACATTTGAACATTTTTTTTTTTAGCAACCGCTCTACTGGTGGACGTCGGAACCAACGTTCTGCTGCATCAATAACCTCCCCATCAGCCACATAACGCTTCCTGAGGGGTGAATCAAAAACATGGTTCAAACGGCTCTGAGCACTATGGGACTCAACTTCTGAGGTCATCAGTCCCCTAGAACTTAGAACTACTTAAACCTAACTAACCTAAGGACATCACACACATCCATGCCCGAAGCAGGATTCGAACCTGCGACCGTACCGGTCGCGCGGTTCCAGACTGTAGCGCCTAGAACCGCTCGGCCACCCCGGCCGGCAGGGGTGAATCCTTCATTAGCCTCAACAGAAGGAAGTCGGAAGATGCGAGATACGGGCTGTAGGGTGGAAGAGGAAGAAGAGTCCAATGAAGTTTTGTGAGCTTCTCTCTGGTGCCCAGACAACTGTGAAGCCTGGCGTTGTCAAGGAGGAGAAGTTCGTTTGCATTTTTGTGGCAACGAACACGTTCATGTCGTTTCTTTAATTTCCTGAGGGTGGCACAGCACAGTTCAGAACTGCTCGTTGCGCCATGAGGAGGACGTTAAACAGAATAGCCCCTACAGAATCCCAGAAGATCATCACCATGACTTTACCGGCTGAGCATGTGGCTTTCAACTTCTTCTCCGAGGGAGAGGTGGTATAGCGCCCACTGTGGATTGATGTTTTGTTTCCGGTTCGAAGTGATGAAACCATGTTTCATCGTCTGTGACATTCGACTAGCCTCGCAACGCGCAATCAACTCCGCACAGCTGATCATTCGTTGCTCCTTATAGCCTTCTGTTAGGTGGCGAAGAACCCAGGGAACACACACCTTGTAAGTAGGCTATCTAGGTTTTTATATGGGTAACGCCACGTAGCGCTCTGTATGAAAATCACTGGCTGTGCTGTGTGCAGTCTGTGGCTGGGTAGCATTGTTGTAATATTCGCTATTGTAGTGTTGGGCTGTTGGCTGTTAACAGTGCATAGCGTTGCGCAGTTGGAGCTGAGCCGCCAGCAGTGGTGTATGTGGGGAGAGAAATGGCGGAGTTTTGAAATTTTTAAGACTGGATGGCATGAACTGCTATATACACTCCTGGAAATTGAAATAAGAACACCGTTAATTCATTGTCCCAGGAAGGGGAAACTTTATTGACACACTCCTGGGGTCAGATACATCACATGATCACACTGACAGAACCACAGGCACATAGACACAGGCAACAGAGCATGCACAATGTCGGCAGTAGTACAGTGTATATCCGCCTTTCGCAGCAATGCAGGCTGCTATTCTCCCATGGAGACGATCGTAGAGATGCTGGATATAGTCCTGTGGAACGGCTTGCCATGCCATTTCCACCTGGCGCCTCAGTTGGACCAGCGTTCGTGCTGGACGTGCAGACCGCGTGAGACGCCGCTTCATCCAGTCCCAAACATGCTCAATGGGGGACAGATCCGGAGATCTTGCTGGCCAGGGTAGTTGACTTACACCTTCTAGAGCACGTTGGGTGGCACGGGATACATGCGGACGTGCATTGTCCTGTTGGAACAGCAAGTTCCCTTGCCGGTCTAGGAATGGTAGAATGATGGGTTCGATAACGGTTTGGATGTACCGTGCACTATTCAGTGTCCCCTCGACGATCACCAGTGGTGTACGGCCAGCGTAGGAGATCGCTCCCCACACCATGATGCCGGGTGTTGGCCCTGTGTGCCTCGGTCGTATGCAGTCCTGATTGTGGCGCTCACCTGCACGGTGCCAAACACGCATACGACCATCATTGGCACCAAGGCAGAAGCGACTCTCATCGCTGAAGACGACACGTCTCCATTCGTCCCTCCATTCACGCCTGTCGCGACACCACTGGAGGCGGGCTGCACGATGTTGGGGCGTGAGTGGAAGACGGCCTAACGGTGTGCGGGACCGTAGCCCAGCTTCATGGAGACGGTTGCGAATGGTCCTCGCCGATACCCCAGGAGCAACAGTGTCCCTAATTTGCTGGGAAGTGGCGGTGCGGTCCCCTACGGCACTGCGTAGGATCCTACGGTCTTGGCGTGCATCCGTGCGTCGCTGCGGTCCGGTCCCAGGTCGACGGGCACGTGCACCTTCCGCCGACCACTGGCGACAACATCGATGTACTGTGGAGACCTCACGCCCCACGTGTTGAGCAATTCGGCGGTACGTCCACCCGGCCTCCCGCATGCCCACTATACGCCCTCGCTCAAAGTCCGTCAACTGCACATACGGTTCACGTCCACGCTGTCGCGGCATGCTACCAGTGTTAAAGACTGCGATGGAGCTCCGTATGCCACGGCAAACTGGCTGACACTGACGGCGGCGGTGCACAAATGCTGCGCAGCTAGCGCCATTCGACGGCCAACACCGCGGTTCCTGGTGTGTCCCCTGTGCCGTGCGTGTGATCATTGCTTGTACAGCCCTCTCGCAGTGTCCGGAGCAAGTATGGTGGGTCTGACACACCGGTGTCAATGTGTTCTTTTTTCCATTTCCAGGAGTGTATATGACTATTAAGGTAAATACATTGTTTGTTCTCTATCAAAATCTTTCATTTTCTAACTATGCCTATCAGTAGTTAGTGCCTTCAGTAGTTTGAATATTTTATTTAGCTGGCAGTAGTGGCACTCGCTGTATTGCAGTAGCTTGAGTAACGAAGATTTTTGTGAGGTAAGTGATTTGTGAAACATCTAGGTTAATGTTAGTCAGGGCCATTCTTTTGTAGGGATTGTTGAAAGTCAGATTGCGTTGCGCTAAAAATATTGTGTATCAGTTTAAGCACAGTCATGTATAATTGTTCTAAGGGTCGTTTCATATGGCGACCCTGCCAGGATACCTCTCTGGAATCTTCTGAATTTTTTTTTGTAGTTTGTGCAGTTAGTGCAGCCTTTGTTTATTGCTAGCGCGTAATTGTGGAGAGAATTTCCTTTGTAGTTGTAGTTTTTCATTCTTGTACAGTAAAACAGTTGTGGCACGCATGTAGATTTGCACCAAGTATTTTGCAGCTGCGCTTGCAATTAACGAGATATTATTTTCAATGCTATGTTAATATGTTTTGGTTATTTTGCTCTTCAAATTGTGCTTTTCTGTGTTGTCGTGTGAAATATTGTGACAATAATGGCGTGTGAAAAACGTAATACTAGGCTCCAAAGTAAACTGAGAAATGGCAGTGAAGACGAAAGCAGTGTGTTAGCGCCACCGTGTAATGAATTAACTAATGTTCAACATAGTAATTTGGTAATTGTGCATAGGGAAATGGAGGGGGCTGCAAATAATGGTGTAGGCAATGAAACAATTAGTGAACAGGGAAGCATTATCGATCGATCGGTCGGCAACAGCTTGCCTCAGGAATCTGAAATGACAGGACACAATCCTGTAAATACTGTAGATTCAGGTTTTGCATCCTCACCGTTTTCTCAAATAAGTCAAGACACATTTCCTGCTTTTCAAAATGCGAATATTGCCGGTTCAAATGCATTGTCGAATAGCACTGAGGAACATGTTTCAGACACCAGTGCATTGTTATTACAATTAATGCAACAAATGGGACAAAAGCTTCAAAAGTTAGACACAATGGAACAAAAACTTCAAAAGCAGCATCTCCATACACCTTTTTCAACCTCTTGTGGATGTTTCCCAGTGTCTCGTTTTCATAGCACAGGAATTCTATGACAGAACGTTGCTTCTGACGAACGTCAAGTGTAGCAGCCATCTTGAAGATGGCGCCACTCATGGGAACAGGTTGAACTAAGAATGAGATTTTCACTCTGTAGCGGAGTGTGGGCTGATATGAAACTTCCTAGTAGATTAAAACTGTGCGCCGGACCGAGACTCGAACTCGGGACCTTTGCCTTTCGCGGGCAAGTGCTCTACCAACTGAGCTACCCAAGCACGACTCACGCCCTGTCCTCACAGCTTTTACTTCTGCCAGTACCTCGTCTCCTACCTTCCAAACTT